>NC_140715.1:19820000-20420000 GCF_050655825.1 Lonchura striata
CCCATTTTATTGGATTTTTTGTTGTTTTTCAGGCGGGTGCATCCAGCCCGGGGTGTTCACTGGCTCCAGCTTAAATCCTGCAATCCCTGTCAACCGTGGGCTCGCTCGCTTCAAGCCCTGTCTCTTGCCTGGCTCATTTTGTACCGTGAGCCTCCATCCAGCCCCATCACCTCTCCCTGCTGCAGTGGGAAGGCAGCGCCGAGCATCCCTGGATGGGGATGCCCGAGGCGAAGGGTTTTCATCCTTGAATTCACATTGTTCTTGGCTCTGCCCAGGCCAGAGGGGAGAATAGCTGAGCTGTTTACAATACTGTTTCATAGACTGCTCCAAAGCAGCGCCTGTTTTCCAGAAGTGCAATGAAACATTTATGAGCGCGGGACGCGGTGCAGCTCCGGAGCTCTGCAGGGGACAAGGGACAGTCGGGGTTTTTGATGTGCACCTCCCAGCTCGTGTGGGCTGTCAGCAAAGGCATTAGCAGGACACATCTATCTCATTTTCACTCCTCTCCGAGGTGGTGATCCCTCAGGTACCCTGGCTGGAGGGCCAGCAGAGCTGGACATGTCCCAGGGCCAGGCAGGAGCTGGTGAGGTGCTGCCTGCTCTGCTCTCCAGCTTTGCCTGGCTCTCCTCAGCTCCTTATTTCTGTATGGTGCATAAATCCTGGTACAAAACTATGGAGCTGCAAAAGTCCTGTGCCCACCCTTGAGTCTCTCAGGAGAAGACGAAACGGCCTCAAGTTGTACCAGGGAAGGTTTAGGCTGGATATTAGGAAAAGTTTTCATGGAAAGGTTTGTTAAGCAGTGGAAGAGTCTGCCCAGGGCAGTGTGGAGTCATCACCTCTGGAAGTGTTAAAGGAAAGTGTAGATCTGGCACTTAAGGACGTGGTTTGGTGGTGAACATGATGGTGCTGATGGACTGATGGTCGAATCTGATCTCAGAGGTCTTTTCCAACCGTAACAATTCCCCAGTTCTATGTGATTTCATGATTTATGTCAGTGAAGAAATAGCTGGAGTAAAGCTGGATTCTAGGGTTCTGAACCTTTGCTAATCCATGCTAACCACCCTAAACCTGGACATTTATTGGAAAGAAGTGAATAGCAGGGCAGGTTTTTCCCTCTGTGCAGAGGAGAGTCGTTCATCTGTCCTTGTACAGCTCCCCTTTGGTTATTTCCAGTGCTCCAGCCTTTTTCTTGTGAGGAAGTTCATTAAGTCCTTCTGAATAATGACCTGCTCTTTTCCCAACACAGGATCGCTCCAAAGCTCATTAAGATTGTTAAACTGATATATTTTCAACAAATAGACACTCTAAGCAGAATTGTAGCCTGGTTGTAGGTAAATGTGGGGATAAATCAGAATTTGAGTTTTGCTGTGATGTCTGTGATTGTTCCCCTGTATCTCTGGCATAAGGGGTCCCACTGTGCTTACCCAAGTACATTGTACATCCAGGAGGTCTCGGCTTTTACGTGATTTTGTCTACATTTCTCAAGAGTTAATGTTTGAGGTTCCTTCTAGGGATATATCAAAGGAAAAGCTGCATTTGAACTCCATTCAGAAAGTTTTCCCATATCCAGAATTACTTAGTGTTTATAAAAGCAATTTGGTTCTGTGGAAGAGGTTTCATGAATCTCCTGGAAATGGGAGGTTTTGTCCTGTTGAGCAGAGCCTGGGCTGGGAGTGGGACCTGAGCTGGGCTGTGGTTTAACATCCTCCCCACTCACCCAGGGACATCCAGCCTAAACCCTTCCTTCCTGCCCAAAGTGGAATTATCATTAACTTGTAACTAGTTTTCAAGAAGAACATTTATTTTTTTGTAGGCTGTGGAGTTCTTCCAAGAATTTTTCAATTTTTACAAATGAAATACAAGCTCAGCCAGATGCCAGCTAAAATGTAGTTCTGTTCTACCAGCCAGCCCAGGCACCACAGGCTCAGCAGCACGACCTTTAAAGCAGCTTTTCTAGAACAAGCTGGGAGAACGCTTTCAAAAAAGCCACAATTGCAGCTGCTCTCATTACTTATAACATCCCTGATGGAGAGGAACTTAAAAATAATTCTTAAGGAACTTAAGCTTCAACAGCCCCCAGTAGGCTTAGTTTATGTGCAGTGCAGGCTTCCCTTGTGGAATTACAGACTTGGGATGGTGATTATAGTGTTGATGATAATGTACATTTTCTAAATCATTACTTCTGTAAGAATAAAATAAAATAAAAGGAGTGAAACCTTTTTTTTTTTCACTTTTCTCATGCAGACAAATGGGTCAGGGATTTAGCAACTTGTTTCTAAAATCAGACACAAGTTTCAATATTGTCTCCACACATTTATTAAGCTAACAAGTTTATTACATATGTAAAATGCATTTGGACACACTGTATTTCAAATCAATAGAATCATTTGAGTCATCAGCTTTGTAGATGCATAATAACATGTTACCTCCTGGATTTTTATAATATTCCAAGCTGGTATTTAATTAAAAACTGGCACTTGGGATCCAGTTTCTTTAGGGTTTTGTGTATGGAAACCTGGACCCTAATTTCAATATTTTTATTAGTATCTTGCAGCTTTCCTGACTCCACACCCATCCTCTGCTCTGAGGCTGGCTTGAGGGTGCAGGGCAGGGCTGTGGTCCTGTTGAACTCAAGAGATCAAACCACCATTAAACCCAATTTATTTTACTAGAACCAGCAAAGGTTTTGCACCAACACTGTCAGGACACTTCAGTCATGATTGAACTATATTTTTCCTATCTGTGAATTTTCTGCTCTTAAATTAATTCCAACAAATATGTTGAGCTATGGATAAGAACTGTTCTGCCTCTTCCCCTTTTTTAAGATGGAAACAAGATATGTTTTCATTAAACCCCTTTATTTTTGCTCATCTCTTTCTATTCCTCTTGTTACCCAGCACTTAGCTTTTCAGATTTGTCACCTTGTGAAGCCGTGGTGCTGCTGAGCCTCTGCTCCCCTGGCAGCAGCAGGATATTGCAGGATCTGAGCTGAGATCTCTGCTCTGACCCCTCCTTTCCACCCCAGACACGGCTCCCTCAGCCCTACATTTCCTCCAGGTCAGACTCAGTTTCCAAAAGATCTCCTTTCTGGCCACTCCATCTCTTCCTGACGTTTTGTCCCAGCAGGAGGCTGCAGGGCTGGCTCCTGTCCCATGGGATGGTCCCGGGGGACGCCCAGCCCTGGGCTCCTGGAGCTCTGGTGTCTAACCCCCAGCCATGGGGACAGGGATGCAATTCCAGAGGGCAGGATGGGAAACAGCTCTGCTCTCCAGAGGATGGCTGCTGGCTCCTCCAGCACATTGTTCTGTGCTGGCAGGAACAAATCAGGGCTTGGTCTTTGCTCCAGGAAATTCCCTGTCTTCCCTCGGTGAGGTACCCGGCTGCTGCCACGGCAGTGGATGCTGACACCCACACACAGCACTGGTGTCCTGGGGTGGATTTTCTTCAGGGCTGACTTGGGAAGTGTGCCCATAGGAAATGAATGCATAATTCAATAATTTGTAGCTGGTTGGAGAGCTGGAGCACCTCCATGCTCTGGCCAGGGTTTGGAAAGTTGATGAGCAGATGGAATGTTGGGCTGTGTCCTCTTTCATCCCTCATAAAATTCCCCCCCAGCTTTGGGAAGCTGTGGGCATTTGGGAAGAGATGCAGGTGGTGGCTCTGTGCTGGTGCTCTCTGAGTGGGATGTCAGTAGGAGCAGGACCAGTCTGTCCCAGTAAAGCTGGGGCAACTGGGCTGTGCCGTGGCTCTGGCCACCAGAACCAGAGGAGAGGCTTCCTCTTTCTGGCGTGTGCTTGCCAAGGCAGCCTGGAGGAGAAACAGAGCAGGGGAGCAAATAGAAAATCCGGATGTTTGGTGGAGGAGGGAGAGCTGGGGAGTGGCGTGAAGGCAGCCTGCAAAACCGTGGGGTGTTCTGCAGCCTGAGAGGGGAAAGGGGGGTGACAAGGTCTGGGACGGTGCCAGGGAACAGGAGGAGGCAGAGACCGTGGAAAGCAGCTGGGAAGAAGCCTTCTTTGCGGGAGGAAATGTTATTATTAGTGCTCAGTTTCCTGGACAAAAGATTCTTGTCTATTTAAATACTTGAGCTTCACGGAGCTGCAGTTCTCCAGACACAATAAAATCTGCCTTTTCTCCCTGTCATTGTCATTTCCCGCTGGCAGCAGGTGGCTAAAGCTCCTGTGCTCTGGAGTAGGACATTGCAGGGCCAGGGAGGACAAGCTCTGGGGATGGGGGCTTTGTCCCTTGTGCCCCCTCACATCTGTCCACGGAGTGCAGATGCTGCTGCTAGAGAGATTAAAGTCTATTAGATTCAAATAAAATTGGCAAAAGCGTAGAAAATATTAAAAAAAATCATTATCTTGATAGAAACCACACTTTAAGAAACCTCCTGGGCCATCCTCAAGCTTCCTCAGCCAACCATGACAGGTTTTAAGCACCAGCAGCAAAATGCAGAACCTCACTAATGCCAAATAATCACAGCTAATGGATAATTGGAATTATTCTTTCCATCTGGGCACGCACAAAAACCACACAGGGGTAGGAGTTGCTGCTGTGGGGGGAAGAGGTCCAAGTCCTGTGCAAGGTGATGCACCTGAGCTGCCTTTGGTGAGTAGGTGAGCTGCTGCCCCGGCCCTGGTGTCTCCATGTGATGTCCTCTGTGTGCTACGGCAGCTCAGGCTCTTTTCACAGAATATCCAGGTGGAATTCTGCCATAGGTGAGAAATACTTTTCCTACCTGTCTTGTAATATTAAAATCTGACAATAGTAGTATAGAATTTTCTCTGTAGAATCCTGTTTTGTTTTTTTTTTTTCCTGTATTCATGTAGCTTGAGTTTAATACCAGATCTATCCCTATAATGATGGAAATGGGACTTTTATTCCATAAAAAGATGGGAGATGTCTCACTCTGCTCTTTTCCTGATTATAATCGTTGCTCGTTCCAAGCCCTGCAAGACTTTGAAAAGGCAGCCTTCCTGAACGTATGACAAATATATCACAGAATCACGGAATATCCTGTGTTGGAAGGGACCCACAGGGATCATCGAGTCCAACTGCTGGACCCGATATAAATATGTATTTATATTGAATTACTACAAAAGTGCAGATGTGCTTAAAGCAGCGTGAGGGAGCCGTGGTGGGGCTCGTGGCTGTCACGAAGGACACACAGGATGCACAGTTGCTAAACCACTAAAAGCACGTCCTGTTCATCTCAGCAGGGAGCATTTCTGTGCTGGGATTCTGGAAAACTGAGCAGCTCACTCCTAGTGAATGAATAAACACAGCTAACCTGCAGTCATGCCAGTTAGACAGAGATTTTCATCAGAGTTTTGGAAGATAACAGCAGCCGTTCTTTAAATGCAAAACACTCGGGGATGAGTTGCTGGTCTTTTATAGGTGTGAGTTTGATTTGCTGGTTTTGTGAGGGTGGGTAAAGCTCCAGCTGTGTGTGGCCTCCAGCCTCAGCGCTGGTGTGTCAGCCCCAGCAATTCCTACTTTGATTTCACAGCAGCTGCACTGTTCTGTGCTGCACTTGGCTTTCTGCACTGGGCTTCATCCACCCCAGAGCTTCGAGCTTGTCCCCCACTGCCTGGGGTCCTGTTCCTCACCCCACTGCCTGGGGTCCTGTTCCTCACCCCACTGCCTGGGGTCCTGTTCCTCTCACCCCATTTCCTGGGGTCCTGTTCCTCACCCCACTGCCTGGGGTCCTGTTCCTCACCCCATTGCCTGGGGTCCTGTTCCTCTCACCCCACTGCCTGGGGTCCTGTTCCTTACCCCACTGCCTGGGGTCCTGTTCCTTACCCCACTGCCTGGGGTCCTGTTCCTCACCCCATTTCCTGGGGTCCTGTTCCTCACCCCACTGCCTGGGGTCCTGTTCCTCTCACCCCATTTCCTGGGGTCCTGTTCCTTACCCCATTTCCTGGGGTCCTGTTCCTCACCCCATTGCCTGGGGTCCTGTTCCTTACCCCACTGCCTGGGGTCCTGCTCCCAGCCTTGCCCGTGGCAGCAGGAGCCCAGGGATGAGGGATTTTGTTGCCCTGCAGCTCTGCCTCTCCTCTCCCCGTGGCCGTGGGGACAGCAGTGGCTCCTGGGTGACTCTGCAGTGCACGCTGGCCCTGGGGATGAGCTGAACCGCTCAAGCAAATCATCCTGAAATAGGCTTCATATGTGATGCAGAAGAACCCAAGCAAAACAGAGCCCAGCCAGCCCCAAATTTATGCTTGTGGTTACTGAAGCTTGTGAGATCAATTTTTTGTTTACTTAGAACTAATTTCAAAGAGGGTTTTTTTTTCCCTTTCTTTCTTTTAATTCTCATTCTTGATCCGTGGGCTGGGGGATGGTCATGGCACTGCTCCAGCTGGGGCTGAGCATCCTGCTGTCATCATCACAGAGCAGCTCTGTCCCAAAATGCCCAGAATTAAGGTCCTGGTAAGGTGGGGGAGCACTGTTACACCCCCAGAACAGGACCTGTGGTGGCTGTTCCATTGGCACATCCCAGCAATCACCTGCAGCATCCTGAGAGAGTCTCTTATTTTCAGGACAACCTGGACAAGTTGTTATCAGTGGAGCTTTTTTCTTTCTTGTTTCTAAATTTTGAAAATATTTAAGCTAGGAAGTGTCAAAAGCATGAGCTCAGCTGAAAAAAGGAGGAAAAAAAATAGAAAAAAAGGGCCAAGAAACAAAAACCCCCAAAGCCCACAGAGGCTCTGTGAGCTGGCAGAAACCAGAGCACAGAAGATTCCATCTCTTCGTCATCCCACATGTGGGGCTTACCCCAGCAGATAGGAAAGCCTCGAAAGCCCAAAGTGCCATATTTCAGGAGAAACTGGGTAGAAAATAAACACGTGGGATAAATGAACAGAGGCAGGAAGTGATGACTCTGTGGGACGGAGACCTGAGGTGATGCTGCCCCCAGCCCCCAGCTCCTGCTGCTGGGGACCCTTCCCAGCCTGGCCAGGGCAGGGAAGCGAGGCAAGCACCCACCTCTCTGCTTTCCTCAGGAATCCCTGGCTGTGTGGCCCCTTTTCCAGCAGAGAATTCCTGCAGCCTCGGCGTTGAAGTGGCCAGCAGCTCCGTCTGGCCAGGACCCATCGTCCCTTGGTGGTGATGTGCTGAGTGCCCTGGTGCCAAGCCCACATGGAGCTGTTCCCCGAGCAGATTCCTTCCTCTGGCTCCTTTTATTTCTTCTTTTCTTCTTCTTTTCAGCACTTCTTGGGAGGTTGGCCGGTGTTAGGCGTGGTGTCCTGGTGGCACTTCGTGTTGGCCTCCCTGGGGTCCCTGTGCCCCGCAGGGACACAAGGAGTGTGTGGGGACAGGGCCAGGCAGCCCAGCCTGCCAGGGGGACAGCCAGAATGGGGGCTCAGCGCTTCAGAAAGAAAACCTGTTTGTGTCTGGGAATGGAGATGGCCTTGGGGGAAATCCTGGCGAGGACGGGGTGGCCGATGCTGCTGCTCTCTGTCTGTTTGTCTGTCTGTCCCTGCGGACCCTCGGCGCTCCTGGCCGTGGTTGTTGTGCTCTGGAATTGCTTTTGGATGGTGTTCAGGCAGCAAAGTGGGGCAGAAGCAGAAGCAGCTCTCCAGGCTGGGTTAACCCTTCTGTGGGGGGTGATTTCTGGTTGGTTCCAGGGGCAGGTGAGCTGGGAGATGGGGTGGGCAGCAGCGGGCAGCAGAGCCTGAGAGAGCAGTGAAGGACACCACAAAAAAGGATTTTACTAAAAAAAAAAAAAAAATAGGTCTAAACCTGCATTTCAGTGAGGAAGGAGAAGAGGTGGTTTTGAAGGGTTTGGAAGAACAGAATGAAACAACTCTTGGCTGGGGAAGCCGGTCAGTCCATGGAGCTGCTCTGCACATGCTGGGACCCATCCCATGGGCACAGAACGAATTAATGTGTCCCAAGCGTTAGGAGGGAGGAAGATCTGTTCCAGAAAGGCAGCCCAGAGCAGGCTGGGGGAGCAGAGGGCATTTAGGAGCCGTGGGGACCCCTCTGCTCCTCGGTGGAACAGTGTTAATCTCTGGGGCTGGGAGAAGGAAATGGTTCTGTGTCTAGATGGGCTTCAAACAACATAAACTCCGTGGTGCACACAGAGCTGCAGCCTGACGTGTGGAGGAGCTGTTACCCAGCTCGGCAGCGTGGGCTGAGGGTTCCTCAGGCTGTTGGTGGAGCTAAAGCAGTGTCCGTGTGCCTTTCCCTCTGGACAAAGCAGAGTCAGTGACAACTGACATCCTCTTCATGCCCTTCCCAAGCTCTTCCTTCCACAGGTTGTTTGGCTAGGAAAAAAAAAATATTTATTTTGTATTGCAGAAAACCTGTCCAGATCCCAAGGAAAATTGGTTAAACGGTATTTTAGTTATAATTCATTGTGCTCTGTCTCATTTTGGAATCATATTTTTGGCCAGGGTACATCTGGCCAACGATGCTGTGATAGTGCCCCAAGCCTTCCTCTTGGCTCTCATTTAGGTTAGAAAAGTAATTAAAGGATGGTAAAAAAAGAAGTGACAGAGTTTCTGACTCTCTTTCCAAAAGTGAAGGGTTTAGGCCAAACTCCTGCTGAGAAAATAAACAGAATTTCATTTTTTTTCTTGCAAGTTCTTCCCACATATTGAATTTCCATGCTCAGTGACAAGGGGGATCTGCTCGAGTGAGCAGCAATTGGATTCTGATGGCTTTGAGTTGTGCTTGGGTTTGCTTTGGAAAGCTGGGGCTGTCCTTGGAGAGGAGGGTTTGGAGCTTGAGGCCTTGTTCTCCAAGGAGCACAAACCTTGCAGCCTGAATTATCAAGCTGCAACTCCTATGGCTGTGCCTGGAAATTATTGTCCTGCCCAGTGTCCTGCCTATCTGTGATCGAGCCCCTCCTCCCAAATGGGGCCAACATTTGCTAGTCTGAGCCTAGAAACCATTTTTAATCGAGGCACATTGCTGGGGTTGGCTCATTTGGCAGATGTGGGTGTGACTGTCCTTTCCACCTTCTCTCCTGCAAGAAGAGGAAACCCATGTTGGTATAATTTCTGCAGAAAGCAGTAAATTTGGGGGAGTGGGGAGTGTTTGAGTGTGTCCCAAGCGTACCCACCGCCAGGACCTCCGAGGTGGGGCTGTGCTGGGCAGGGATGAGCCCTGGCAGTGGGTGGGAGATGATTTGGGGGTCACCAGGAGCCTCAGGGCTCCTCTGGCCATGGATGGCAGCAGGGGAAGTGCTTTGGGAGCAGGGGGCTGAAGATGCTCTGTGCCTCGGTGATAAATTGATAAATGTGCCACGGCTGAGCTCCGGAAGCAGGGAAGGATGTGAGTGACAGAGGATTCATATCCTGGAAACGCCTGGGCAATTCAGCAGGATAAATTCATCTGCCTGTCCTGCTGCAGACAAGCTGCTTGATGTGGGAAGCAGAGTTTCCTGCAGCACTGAGGCGGTGGGAAGGGAAACCCCGAGAGCCAGGAAGGGCCAGGGAGAATGAGGCAGGTAAACCCATCACAGTGAGCACCTCTTTGTGTGGGGATTACACACAAAATTAAAAAAGCTGCTGCTTTTGGCTGCTCAGCGGCTGGGAGGAGCCGGGGCTCGACCCCAGAGCTGGGATTAGCACTTGCCACCAGCCGCCCTTGCCAGCCAGAACAAATTGCTGCTCGTGCTGAGAGAGCCCAGCCTGCCAGAGCTTGGTGATGCTGTGGGGCAGAGTTTTGGGGGTTTTGCTCAGCAAATCCCTCCGTTCTTCCCAACGGGACCTTCCTGGTGGAAATCGCTCCTCGTTAACAAACAGATTTGCACTGTTCTGCTACTCTGGGCAGAGGTTTGCCCCAGCTCCCTCCTCAGCTCGGGAATTGTTCAGATGCTGCCTCTGAAAGCGGTCAGGGCACAAAGGGGGATGGATGTGCTGTCCCAAGAGCCTCTCCCAGCCGGGACATCCCAAAATGGTTTGGCATAAGCTCGGGCCAGTGGGGAAGGGAGCCCTGGGGTGCAGTGGAGGGTGCGTGGGGCGGGGGCACACCCCAGTGCCAGGGAGGGCTGCAGGGATGGGCATCGCCAGGGCCAGGCCGGGGCTGTGGGGCTGCCTGGGTCCTTGCTGGAGCCTCGGAGGGGGCGATGCTGCCCCAGCTCGGGGTGGCCAGCACGTGTCCAGGGCATGCAGAGCATTCCGACAGACCTACAAAGGCTTTGGAGTGCAGACGCTGCTTCCCTCTGCCCCCGCTCCGGCTTCACCCCACCCCTAACAGGCAAACGGAAACTATTTTGCCGCTATCATAAGCGTCACAGCCATTTTTAACTGCAAAGAATGCATATTCTGTGTTCTTGATAATATTCTGTGAATGTTGTAGGGAGGGTTTATTAAATAAACTGTCCCACAGCTCCTGTCCCGAGCCGTGTGTGTCCTCCGGCAGCCTTCCCAAAATGCCAGCAGGGGAGCAGCAGAAGCCCAAGCTTTCCTTTTGCAGGAATGAAGGAAACAAATAGAAATGCAGCTCCGCGGCCCGGGCCGCTGCAGCTCGTCCCGCTGCGTTTGTGCGCCAGATGCTGAGGCAGATGTTGGCGCTGCCGCCGGGGGATGCCCGGTCCCCGCTCCCGGCCCGAGCTCCGGCGCCTCGGCACCGCCACCTCCCGGGCATCCCGGCTGCCGAGTTTATTTATTTATTTTATTTATCTATTTCCTTTGTCCCACGGCGCCTCCCGGGCATCCCAGCTGCCGAGTTTTATTTATTTTAGTTATTTCCGTTATTCCACGGTGCCTCCCGGGCATCCCGGCTCCCGAGTTTATTTATTTATGCATTTATTTGTTTGTTTATTTATTTATTTATTTTATTTCCTTTATCCCATGGTGCCTCCCAGGCATCCCGGTGGCTCCCGAGCCGGCCTGCGGGCTGAATTTATTTATTTCCTTTATTCCATGGTGCCTCTCGGGAATCCTGACTCCCGAGTGGTTTTATTTTATTTTACTTTATTATTCTATTCTATTCTATTCTATTCTATTCTATTCTATTCTATTCTATTCTATTCTATTCTATTCTATTCTATTCTATTCTATTCTATTCTATTCTATTTTCTATTTTCTATTTTCTATTTTCTATTTTCTATTCTATTCTATTCTATTCTATTCTATTCTATTCTATTCTATTCCATTCCATTCCATTCCATTCCATTCCATTACTTTCCATTTCATTTCATTTCATTTCATTTCATTTCATTTCATTTCATTTCATTTCATTTCATTTCATTATTTCATTTGAATTTCCTTTATCCCGCGCTGCCTCTCGCCCTGCCCGGCCCTGCCCAGCAGCCCTCTCACATCCCGCTCGGGCTCACAGCACTCACCGGGAAAGATTTACGTGCAGGGATTTGATTCAGCCTTGCCATTCTGGTTTTTGCCTCTCACCGAGGACAAGCGCCCCGCGGTGAGCGCGGTTTCCCGGGTGGCGCTGCCTTGTCCGTGGTCCGGAGCAATTCCCGTGGCTCCCCGGAGATTTTTTGGGAGCAGCTGTTGGCATTGCCCAGCTGTGCCCGCGGGGCAATGCGGGCAGCAGGAGCGAGCCCCGGGTTAACGAGGCGGTGCGAGGCAGCCAAAGCCAGCAGGGCACGGTCCAGCCTTCCGCCTTCATTAGAAACCCGCACGCCCCACTCAGGCGTTAATTCGCTTTTTTCCCTTGAGCGCCGGCTCAGCTCTGCAGGGTGAGTGAGCACCGAGTTTGGGAAGTGTGGCTGCTCGCCTGCCCTCGCGGCCCCGTCTTGCCCAGCTGTGTGTTTGCCACGGGTGGCAGCGTGGTGTTCTGATGTTCTCAGCTGGCACGAGTGGCTCTTGAGCTGCTTGGGAGATGTGCATTGTGCAGAAGCTCAGCTTCTCAGGGGGTTTGGGAGCCACCAAGGGGCCTCAGGGCTGCTTTTAGAGCCCAGACAGGGAGGCAGGGGGAGGAATCCCTCTGGGATGCTCTGCCACCCTCGTGCAGCCCCTTGCTGTTGTACATCACACCCTCACACCCCTCAGTGCCACTGCCCCAGCCCATCCTCACTGGGACAGCCTCAGGGTGCCTGCAATCACTTGTGGACAGCTTGTAGAAGAGACATATTTACTTAATAAATAAATACAAACAACACATGGCAGGTACCAGCATGACATACACACTACTGATGTGAGGGAGATAAGGTCTGAGGCTGGAGCTTTGCCTAGTGCAGCTCCACTTGCCCAGCTGGCAGCACCAGGCTGGCCCTGGCTGGATAACGGGACTGGCAGTGCCATCTGGAGTTGCTTGAGGGCATGTCAGAAGCTGCACACCTGGGTGGATAAATATATTAACACAGGGAAATATTTTATCCAGGGAAGCCTTAGAATGCCTGGGGACACAAAGTGTGCACTTCCCTGGGGACTGTCACGATCCTTGGGCACGTTTCTGGGTGCCAGGCCAGGGCAGGTCCCGGGAGCTGCAGCGTGGTCATGGCACACATGGACACACATGGGCACACATGGGCACAATATGGGCACACAGCTGAGGGTCCTGGCACATGTGGCACAGGGCTGAAGGTCCTGGCACACGTGGGCAGGGGGCTGAGGGCAGGGGGAGATGGGGACCCATGGAGCTTGGGATGGTGTCAGGGCTCGTCCCCTCGTCCCTGCAAAGCTTCGTGCAGATCAAAGGGGCTCTGCTTTGGCTGGGTTTGGCAAAGCCTTGGCCTAAAGCTCGGAGCTCTGCTGAGCTCTACAGAGGCAGCAGCAGCTGGGTTTGGGGTTTGGGGTCACTGCTGGGCTCCAAGGAGGCAGCAGCAGCTGGGTTTGGGGTTTGGGGTCACCGCTGAGCTCTAAGGAGGCAGCAGCAGCTGGGTTTGGGGTTTGGGGTCACCGCTGAGCTCTAAGGAGGCAGCAGCAGCTGGGTTTGGGGTTTGGGGTCACTGCTGGGCTCCAAGGAGGCAGCAGCAGCTGGGTTTGGGGTTTGGGGTCACGGCTCAGCCTGGGGCTCAGTCGGCCGCCACGGGCAGCGGCAGGAACAGGATCGCCTTCTGGCCGTAGTGAGTCCGCGGGCCCAGCTTGCTGTTCCCGTTCTTCTTCAGCCCCACGAACCAGCTCTTGTCCGCGTGCATTTTGGAGACGTAGGTGTTGTAATGGTTCTCCTCCAGCCTTTCCAGGAACAGACACTCCTCACCCAGGAACTGCTGAAAGAGAGCCCGAGGAGGGACCGTGAGCGGGGGATGTTCCTGAGGGACAATCCCAGCTCAGCTTCCCCTCTGAGGAGCCATCCAGAGCCACCCCTGAGATTTCCACACCCCACTAAAGCTCTCAGTTAAACTGTGGGGTAGGTGGCCTTCATTTCCTCCCCTGGGTCACTCCTGTGGCCAGGTGTCTGTGAGCTGGCGATTTTAATTGGCAGTGTCCAATCAGCCCCGTGCCCCGTAAGCTGCTCCTGGCCCCGGCTCCTGCTCTGGCCCTGGGCTGGGTGGTGGCAGCTGCAGGCTCAGAGCACAGAACCAGAGCAGATTGGGCTGGAAGGGTTTAAAGACCATCGAGCTCCAGCCCTTTGCCACGGGCAGGGACACCTACGCCGGGTGGCAGCTGCTGAGGGGCTGCAGAGCAGCTGCTGCTCCAGGTATGAAACACAATATTTATCCGGTGTCAGATAGGAAATACAATATTTGTCAGAGGCAGGGCAGTAAATGGCATTACTGGCTAATTTATTTCTGTCCCCCCAAAATAAAGCCAGATGCAGAGTGGCCGTGCAGCTGCCAGAATCACAAGCAGAGCCTGATTCCTGCCTGTGGTTTGCTTTACTCAGCTGTGAGGTGTCTGCAGCCCTGCAGCCCTGCCCTGTCTGCTCCCAGGGGATGCTCCCACCTACCGAGCCGTAGAGGAGCCCGTTGGTGTCCATGGCCAGGTACTGCCCCGACTGGGTGCCCTGGATGTGCACCACCCCCACGCTCTCTGCACTCAGCTGGAGCTGAACTGGGAGGAAAGATAAAACAACAACAGTGAAAGGAAAATAGGA
This sequence comes from Lonchura striata, assembly GCF_050655825.1. NCBI lineage: Eukaryota > Metazoa > Chordata > Aves > Passeriformes > Estrildidae > Lonchura > Lonchura striata. The sequence continues at coordinate 19,833,951 of NC_140715.1, forward strand.
AAAGGGGGGGATAAAGAGCTGCCAGGAAGCTTAGTGGGGTATTTTGTTGAAGTCTGGCTTATAAAGAGTTTATAGGAAACAGTACAGTGTGTAATAAAAGTGTCTCCTTGTACCCTCTGCTTCAAAGAAATCCCACAGCCATCCTTTAGGAACCAAAGACCAATTTTTCCCTTATTTTACATCAAAGGAAGGACAGCCTTTTGGTTACGATGCTGGAATGGGCCACAGGAGATTGGGGTTTTAATTCTGGCTCTAATTTACAAATTTCTCATGTGGTTTGACAAGACACTTAAGGAGTGACATATGAAGAAGTATTTTGAGAGCTGAGCCAGGGACGGGCAGACTCCAGATGCTGCACTGCAACCCCCTGATCCAGCATCCCATCCAGCCATCTGCTGCAGCTGGATTTATCCAGAGCACTGTAGATGGAGAATGGGGAAATAGAAAAGGCTGTGCCTGCAGTCACAGTGACTTGCAAATTCCAGCTCTTCCCAGCGATTGTTCCCATCTCCTAGGCAGCTTCTTTCCCTAAGATTTGTAACAGCAATATTTAGGTTGGTTGGAATGAAATATGGACGGATGTCTCGGCTCCAGCTCCTTCCTTCCTTCCTGTTTATATTTAATTTATTTATCCTTATTTAGATGAGGTAAAAGGCAGTGTTACCTCTTGGCCTGGTGGAACACCCATTGCAGTGAAATCTTTGCTGTAATGGTTCACATATTTCATTTATGGCATTTCCTGCTCAGTAAATGACAGTTAATTAGGAAGCAGTGTGGGTGCAGGTTTGCAGGAACCCTTGGCCTGCTTTGGGCTGGGAATGTGTCCTGGAAAACCCCAGCCCACCTGCGTTCCCCGAGGTGCTGCAGACCTGGGAGCTGGCCCAGGAGCAGCCCAGGGAGGAGAGGGAAAGGGGATGAAAAGGATGATGCTGTGCTAAAAGCTGTCCCTGAGAGAGGGGAGGGAGGGACCCTCCTGCTGCCAGGGGGGTGCTGAGGCTTTTGGCCACAGAGGGAGGGAGAACAGTGGTCCAGGGGAAGGAGCTGCTGCACTAAATTCTTTCAGGTTCTCTTCCACGTCTGTACAGGGATTTTCTTCCATAAAGTAATGGGATGAAAGCGGCAAAAGTAGACTTTTTGTAGAGATGGGCATGAGCTTCATCCTGGAGAATCTGCAGAGTCCAGGTGAGATTTCTTTCCATTCCTTGGTGCAAGTTTAGAATGCCCACATAAAAGCTGTGGGAAGTGGATCCTGATGTGGGGCTGGACACCAAAGGCTAAGAGAGAGTGACTCCTTCTGCTCTTCTTAGAGATCCTCCCTGATTCTGAGGCCATTTAAGAGAATAATAAGAATTTTTGGCATTTGGAACAAAATGCACTTGGGCACGGGCAGTTGGCAGAGCATGGGTGCAGCTGCTGTCCCCACTGGCCTCCCAAGAACTCTTGTCCCTCCCTGTCCCAGCTGGGTGACAATGTCCCACAGTGCTGCTCATGGTCCGGGCTGCTCCTCCTGCACACAGGGAATGATGCTGAGGGCTCCATCACGTTCCAGGCGTTCTGCAGGGCAGGGCCCTGGGCAGCACGGCTGCCCAGAGCAGGGCACCTCTCAGCAAGGCTGCTCTGCTGGCACGCAGCCCTTCCAGGAGTTTCCTCCGTAAATATTAGTATATTCCTGTATCCCAGTTTATGAGATCATTTGCAGGAGGTTCCTTTCTGGCACAGGTTTGCAAACACGTGGCCCCAGGCCGGCAGCCAGGGAGGTGGGGGATGCAGGAGCTGCCCACGGCGCAGCCCTGGGGACCACGCCAAGGTGCTGGAGCTGCTTTTCCAGAGGGAAAAGGGCTGGGCTGGGAGACAACAGCCTGAGGCAGGGCACAGGAGTGGGCTCATGGCCTTGGTGGCTCCCCATGTCCCAGGAGATGCCGTCTTGGTCCTGGCTTCTCCTTCTGACTCCAGCAAAACCTCTGGAAAATGCTGCAGAGACACTGCCTGAGCTCCTACCGCCTCTCCTGCTGTGTCTGTGAGCCCAGTCCTGTCTCTTGCAGATCCTTTGGGTCACCACAGCCTTTCCAGGGGTTTGAGGGTTATGTGCTGGGTTTATTCCTGCCTGGAGGCTGGAGCTGCACGCTGTGGTTATCCAGCCTCAGGGGGCTCATCTTCATCCATCCCCCAGCACTGCCTCGTGCTGGGGAGACAGTGTTTGTCATTAAAACTCGGCTCTAAACTGCCTGTTAGTAAAACAACAATAGCAAGAGGAAAGGTTAAGTTTTGGGGGGAGAAGCCACATGCGTGCTTGTGGTTTAAAGAAAATAAAAGTGCTTTTCTTAGCACTTTGTAAGGCTGGCTTGGCTCCTCCCAGCCCTTCCTTCTAACGAGATAGGAGCCTGGCAGGTCCCAGTCCCATTCCAGTAAATGTTCAGGATATGAACCCAGAGGCTGCTGCCAAGGGGAAGAGCCCAGCCCCGCTGCCCACGGAGCCCTGCAGGAGCTTTGCTGTGTGGCCTGTCCAGCTCTCCTGGGCAGTGGGTTAAAAAATCCTCTGAAGAGTTTTTGGTAACGCAGGAGCACAAAAAGCATTGAATTCCCAATGATTCTTCAGTGGGACAAGTCAGTGGGAGCAGCTCCTCCCAGCAGAGGTGCCAGTGTCCCACGGGCTGGAGCCACCAGGGTCCCTGACTGCCGGGATGGGGACAGCTAAGGGGACACCCTAGCAAGGGTGACCCAGGAAATGGCCGTGGCACACGATGGCAGTGCAAGGACAGCACAGAATTCCGTGTGCTGCTGTGTGTGTGGGGTGCCAGGCTGCCCTGAGCCCCCTGCCAGCTCCTGTGCCAGCCAGCCCTGCTGTGCCCCTGTGCCTGCCACGAGGTGAAGCCAGTGTCAGGTTCAGTACTGGAGATGAACATTCCTGTACCTCACATCCACACTGGCGGGACTCAAAATGTCCCTCAGACATTTTTGGATGTTCTGGGCCCAGGTCAGAAGCATTTGAGACCCTGGCAGGCAGCTGCAAACAGCTGTGATTTTGGGTTTGAGCCATGGAATGAGTTACCAACCTTGCAGGAAGAGCAAGAAGTCACAAAAGTTTAGATATTAGAGTAGAAGTAGTCACAAAGTAAAGGGAAAAAAATTTTAGTGCTGTACAGTGGGGTTTTGGTTTTGTACATGGGGGTCAGAAGGTTTAAGATGGATTTGGGATTTGGGCCTGCCCTGTCCTCCCTCTTTCTCCTTCCTTACCTCCATGTTCTTGGTGATGTTGGCACTCACAGATTGGTTTAGAGTAGAAAAGCACCATTTAATATAGGTAATAGGCATTGGGGAAAACTGCAAACATGTAACATGTAATGTACCATATAAAAGATAGAAAAGCACCATTTAATATAGGTAAAATTGGGGAAAAACTGTAACCATGTAACATATAATGTACCATATAAAAGATAGAAAATCACCATTTCATATAGGTAACAGGCATTGGGGAAAACTGTGAACATGTCACACGTAATGTCCCATACAAAAGAGAGCAGCAGCCCTGGGTGGGAGAGAAGAAGCAGTCGGGGTCAGAGAGGATGTCAGGGTGTGTGTGTGCCTCTGCCTGAGCTCTGAGCAAACCACAGCAGCCCAAGGAGAAAATCTTTTAGATAACTCACAATAAACTGCCTTGAGACCAACAACAGAGACTGCTGAGCCTTTCTTTGGGAGCAGGGCTGGAGGAGAGACTTTTCCCCACACGGAGCCCCTGAGCCAGGCTGGCTCCATCACCACGCCTGCACAGCACACGTGTGAGCCCTCCCTGCCCCGTGTGCCAGCTGCGGGCGTGTGGCCCTGGCAGGTGGGCTGTCCCACAGCCTCCTGCAGCTCCCGTCCCCCGGCTGCCCCCCGGGACACTGTGCTCACTGTGCTGGTCGCTGCGGTCCCTGGTGCCATCCACGGTGCCGTCGGGGAGGATGCGCAGGAAGTGCCCCCCGTTGCTGCAGTACAGCAGTTTGGGCTTCTTGTAGTTACCCGGGGGCAGGTTGAACTTCTCCGTCAGGGCGCTGAAGGTGCTGATCTCCCCCTCGGCCATCCCGCAGCCTGTGCCGGGGCCGGGCTGCAAGAGAGGTGACAGCAGGGGTGGCACCGAGCGCTGCCACACGCTGTGCTGCTTCCAGGTTTTAAAGGCAGGCAGGGATGGAGGGAGGGAGCCTGGGGGTCCTGGGTGATAGCAGGGGTGGCACCGAGTGCTGGCACACCCTGCTGCTGCTGCTGCTGCTGCTGGGGTTTAAAGGCAGGCAGGGATGGAGGGAAGGAACCTGGGGGTCCCGGGTGACAGCAGGGGTGGCACCGAGCGCTGCCACATGCTGTGCTGCTTCCAGGTTTTAAAGGCAGGCAGGGATGGAGGGAGGGAGCCCGGGGGTCCCAGGCTGGCCCCCGCCCAAGGGGATGCTCCCCCAGCGTGGGAGGTGTGGGGGGCTGTCTCCTGGCTGGGTGGGGCTGGGCAGGAGGGACTCTGTCCTTTTTAATTTTATCACGGTGAATTCTGTTTTCGTTCTCCCTTCTATTGACGTACGTGCTAAAATTACACGCTCAGAAAACCAGTTTGGAAAACACCCAGCGTCTGATTGGAACCCACAAGAGGTGGGAAGGGAGCCCAGGTAAAACTCTCACTCCACTATTATAACTCTCAGACACAATTATGAGCAGGAATTGCAACACCCACTGCGTGTCAGGTAGTAAATATTGCTCATCTCCTGGCACTCTGCAGCTCACCTGCCCAGGACACACATGGAAAAGGTCAGGACACACGTTAGATGTGGTGGGAGAGGGGCAGGGGCAGGAGCTTTCACTGCCTGGCCTGAGCAGATTTACCAAGACTCTGAACAACAGCATTTGGAAAATGGGAATTTTGAGCCTAGGACATGCCATGAGCCAACCAGCAGCATCTCAGTGCCTGAAGAGGCTCCAAGAGCGCTGAGAGGGGCTTTGGTCAAGGATCTGAGGGACAAGAGAAGGGGGAATGGCTTCTGCTGCCAGAGGGCAGGGTTAGATGGGATTTTGGGAAGAAATCCTTCCCCGGGAGGGTGGGCAGGCCCTGGCACAGGGCCCTCAGCCCGGGCTGCCCCTGGATCCTGGGAGTGCCCAAGGCCAGGGAGGACACTGGGCCTTGGAGCGAGCTGCTCTAATGAAAGATCATTGAAACCTCATTTTGCTGGAGCCTGTGGTCACAATCCGTGCTTGAGCAGATGCTGTGCCAAAACCTGAAGGCATCAGCAGGGCAATCAAAGAAAGGAGCTGTGGATGCTGGAGGCTGAGCAGTGAGAAGTGCTGTCACAGAAGTGCCATCGCAGACGTGGCATCAGGAGGTGCCACAGGTGGGGCCAGAGTCCCACGGATATTCCAGGTACAGTCATGCTTTCAGCCTAGAAACTACATTTAAAATCTCCCACTAATTCATTCTACAGGGTTCTGTAGTGCTTGGAGAGAAGTGGATTTATGAACAGAAAAAGACACGGCTTAGAATAAATCTAGGTACAAGAAGTTGCTTTAAATGTCATGTATTCCCACAGCTATATTATGGAAAATATTTTATAGTCAGTGTTTATATGTGTTTATAGATTGTAAAAATGTCTCTTTAGGACTGAGTTGTGCTGCTGGCACGCTGGGATGGAGCCAGTACCACACAGTGTGGGTTTGCTGTGGTGCTTGGAGTGCCCTGGCAGATGCTGAGGGTGGCAGCACACACACTCACACACGTGTACATACACAGAGAATCTCTGAACACTCACCTCTAAAGTCTTTAGTATTTAAAAAACTCTGCAAAAGCAGCTGCAAGAAGAGGAAACTACTCCTGGAAATGGATCCCAGATGCCTGCAGAGAGTAAAAACCTTGGGAAGTTGGATTGCCTAAAGATGGATTCCTGGAAATGAAGAGTGTGGCTGTTGGTGAGAGCACCCCCAGCACTGCACCAACTCTGCTGCCTACACAGACCTCAGCCCAGGCCCTCAGACGCCCCAGTTGACACAGACTGGGATTTTGGGAAGTGCTTTCTGGAGTGACAACATGGGCCAGCCCACACCTGTGGGCAGGAGGCTGGAGATGCAGCCTCAGAAGCTCTCTGGCTCCTGGTGCTTTCCAGAGCAGGAGGTGCCAAATACAGACTCAACATCTTGGTTTAACACCATTGTCAGGTGAAATGATTTCTTAGTGTCTAAGAAATAGTTATTTTTCTCTCAAGAAGTTTTCTCTCAAGAAAAGTTATTTTTCTCTCAATAAAATAATAATAAAAAGTTATTTTTTTCTCAAGACATCCTACTTCTCAGCTGCCAGCTGCCAGCCTTTCCCTGAAGGAAAAGCCAGGTCACCCAGGCTGGCACACAGGGCTCTGGTCCTCCCCTGAGCTTTAATCAACATCAGCAGCACTGGGTAATTTCCTAGAACCAAAGCTTTTCTTGAGCCTTTATCTGAGGGTAAAAGGCACCCAGAAGTCTCCTAGCTTGATGATGGATGGTGTTGAGAAGCAAGCAGCCCAGATCCAAGGGCTCTGAGCAGGATCTGCAGCCAGAGGATGAGGAGCAGGCTGGATTCCACCACAGCCACCTCGAGGTCTGAGGGCATCTCCAGACAGCTTGACCAGAGCAGCGCAACTGGAAACAGCTTCTTCATCATCACTAATTTCCTCTAAGGTTATTTTTGCTATTTTCAGGAAGACTCCAGTGCTTGCCAACTGCCCTGAGTGTCCCAGCAAAGCTCAGTGAACACTTTTCCACTCCCCTTGTCTCCCCGGGCTAAATACTATCGCTGTTCTCAGACTTTATGGCCATGGAGTTGTTCCTCTACAAACACCACCACTCATGGTCCTAGCATTCTACTTTTGGCAGAAGCATGTTAGGTTTTTATGGGAATTAAAAAGCTCGAGTGAGAGGGAGAACCTGAACCAAAGACAACATAAAGGGCCTTATTTCTTTGGGTAGCAGCCCAACAATGCTATGAAATAGCTCAAAGCAGAGCAGAAAGCTCTCTCAAATATGCAAAGCTGAGAGACACCACACTCGTGGTTAGCTGGTGCCCCATGGAGGAGGGAGAACATTCCAAGAGGAGATGGCTGGAAGGGTGCTGCTCACAGCAGGGCTGGATTTGGAGCCTGTTTGTGCACGGGCAGCTGTGTCTGTGGCTCCTCTCCCCTCCAGCCCTGGGCACAGCCTTGCACACCCGAGGAGGAGTCCCTGGGAGCTGCACCAGGGCTCCTGCTCAGCACAGCCCAGCCCCATGCGAGGGGAGCCCAGGGCACCCAGCTCGCCCTGCTGGGTGGAGGTGGCAGCACCCCAAAGGACCAGAAATCATTTCTGAAGGTAAAAAAAAGACTTAGGAAGCGAGTTAAACCCAAATGCTCATTTGATCCAGGTCCTGCTGGGCCGTGGTGGCTGCGCTGTGCTGCTCCCTACAGCTCTGAGGGACGGGAGCCCAGTGCAGGGCTGGAATAGCTGTGAAATTCTGAGAAGTTTGGGGTCGGTTCCAAACTTTATCACTGGCCAAACCAGTGGCTTTGATGTGAGATCCCAAACTCTGCAAGCATCTGACTCTGAGCATGGAGGGCTGGTTGTGCTGCCAACATCAGGCGTGTGAGCTCTGAAATAACAGCACACGCTGGAGCCATGCAAGGAGAGGGACCTCTCCTCCCAGCTCTGTCTCTCTGATGCAGACTTCACCACACAGCCCTTGCTTGCATGACAGAGGTGGTGTTGATGGAAATGTGGGGGTTTCCTAATGGTCCAAAAGTCTTTTGCGTGTCAGAATTGCCAGGAACTTTTGTGGCTTTATTTATTTATTTATTTATTTATTTATTGGTGAGCCTTTTTTTCCTTAGGTATGAAATACCTGGCTACTACATGGAGGAAAGCAGAAGTATCTCACCTTCTGGTTAAAACCAGATTGGATTGATTCAAATGCATCAAAATTGTTCTTGGCTTTGGACACAATCTTTTATGTAGGGTTGGAAAGAAATGTTCTGCATGGCCTCTGAGTGGCCACGGTGATGAAAAGTGCAGCTAATCACAAGTGTCATTTGGGTGATCAGCTAAAGATCACACAGAGAGCTCCAGAGGGATGAGAACTGCTAACCCCAGGAGTCTCCTGAGGTTTTGTCCAGCTCTGGGTAATGAGATCAGTGTCTCCTGAATCTGGCTGTGGTGAATTCAGTGGAAAGACTCCAGTTGGTTTCACTTTGGAAAGTGTTATTTTCTCCATTAAAGCAGAAATCCTGTTTGTTCCAGGACGTGTGACTCAGCTGGGATCAGACAGCATCACCTCCTGATGGGCTCCCTTCCCTTTCCCACTGCTGCCTGCAGCCACCTGAACAGGACAGTCACTTCCCAGGCAGTGCAGACACTCCATATGGGAATGGAAAGCTCTTAGAACAGGTAGAATATTTTTAAGGAATTCAGGCTCTGAATTGCCTTTCCCAGGGGTTCCTGTGGGCTTTGGGGCAATCTGAGATCTACCTGGGCACATGGAACAAACATCTCCCAGATAAACAGGGATTTTATTCATGGTAAGTTTTAGAGAACCATTTCATAGGATGGATTTCCTCATCCAGGAGAGGATTTGAGACCAGGCAGGGGTTTCCTCATGCTCTGGTTGCTGCAGGAGCAGCTCAGTGGGTCTGGGGTTATCATCAGCATGGGCAGCCTGCGAGGGCAGCCTCCCCTCCTGAGGGCTGGCAGTGCAAGGCACAGCTCAAATTCCTTGGACTGAACATCCTCTTAGAAGGATTTAATAAATGATAGGCAAAACATACGATAAATATGTAATAGATCACTTTGTGACTAACAGTGGAATGCATTGGCTCGTTTCTAGTCTTGTTTATGGCCAGGTGATTTAATCTCTAGTATGTGATTAACTGCTTAATGAAGTATTTATCAGCCAGGTTTTACCCGTTGCAAGTGGAATATGTTGTGTGACCTGCAGCAAAAGCATAAAAATCAATGTAACTAATGCCTGCTCTCGTCATTCCCTGCTCTCCACCAGAAAACAGCCATTCCACTCAGGCACGCTGGGTTTGTGGCAGGTAAAACAGGGGCTGTGAAAGATGAAACCTGAGCAGTTTCCTGAGTGGGTGCCACTAGTGGCTGCTGACCAACACAGCAGCATCATGAGAGGGACAGGGCTGACCCATCCCAGCCCTGTGCCCTCAGGGATGCCCAAGGGGAAGCCCCATCCCTACCCTGGAACCAGATGTGGCTTTTGCAGAGCTCTGAGCCCGGGACACCCCAGCTGCTGGGACAGCCACTGCAGCCTCCCACCAACCTGGTGCTGTCCGTGGGGAGCCAGGAGAACCAAGGCAACCTCCACTTTGTAATTACCTGCCCGCCTCTCCCACCCCCCACCCACGGCCCTTCACACCCATTAATTAACTTAATTGCAGTTCCAGCCCCAGGAGCAAACCCAGGAGCTTTGCCAGGAAGGTCTTGCCCCGGTGTCCTGGCTGGGACCAAGGGCAGGGACAGGAGCATGAGCAGCAGTGGCTGCACACACAAACCCTGCAGATCCCAGTGCCTCCTGTCCCGGATTTCGGCGTCCCCCGGAGCAAGCTGGGTGGGTGCGTGGGACCTGCACGTGGGAAGAACACCCTGGGCAGAGGATCACCAAAACTCAGTCCCTGCAGTCCAGGAGGCAGTGCAAGAACCCCGGGCTTCCCCTTCCCTCCAGGATGCAGTGGGTCCTGTCTGCCCTTTCCAGGTGCCCCTTCCCTCTCCCAGGTTTGTGCCAGGACCGGTGCCAAGCACCGTCCCTGCTCCTGTGCTTTGCTGCCTCCCAGCACGTGGAGCTGGCTGGGAGCAGCCACTGACCAGTGCCACGAGTGACACCAGTCTCATTCCTGTCACCAGGGAGGAAGAGGAGGGTGGCTCTGTGCTGCCTTAACCTGAGGATTCAGGGACGACGCACCAGGTTTGCCTTTTTTTGGGTTTGCCACCTTTGTTCTGGGCAGGGCTGTGGGCACCTCTCCTCCCTGGATCTGCCTGGGCTTGGCTTCCCGGGGAAGGGAGAGTGGAAAGCAGGTGAGATGCAGCTGCCCAGGTGATTTGTGATGACGTGGGGGACCCACGGGGCACTCGGTGTGTCCTTGGGCTCCTGCTCAGCAGCCCTGCACTGGGGTCCTGCCCACCCCTGCCCGGTTCCTGCTGGGGACACTGCAGTGCCCTCTCCGCTGTCCCTGTGCCCTGCCTGCCACCCCGCTGTCCGTGCAGGACGCCGGGCACAGTCAGACTGCAGAGCCTGGCTGTGGCAGGGCTGGTGCTGCAGGTGTGGCTGCCCCGCACACCCACGGACGGACGGACGGACGGCACCGAATGACAAACCCAGCCCAGCAGTTCCCTCTGTGCTGCTAATCCCATGGTGACCTGGCTCTCCTGTGGCACCATGTGTGAACCCTGCAATGCCACCCCTCTGCTGAGCCCTGCCAGGCGCGTGCCAGTCCCTCTGTGTCCCGGCCACCCTGTGCCAGCACCTCCCAGGCTGCTGCTGCTGCTCAGGGGCTGGAGCTGGGAGTGAAAAGCAGGAATGCTCACCCGGGGTCAGGCTGCACTTCCTGCAGCTGGCCCTCTGAAGGGTGGCCAAGCCCAGCCGAGGGTTGGCTCCGGCTTCAAAACTGGGATTTGAGCTTGGCTTCAGCCTTTATACCCTGTCCTTCCCCAGAGAAGCAGAGGGTGCTGGAATCGAGGGTTTCATCTCCAGGCCAAGCGAAACCCCACATCCACCCTGGTGGTTAACCAGCAGCAGACGGATCACCGCTCAGAAATCCAACTTCCTCCAGCACAGACTCGGTCTGGGCTGTTCCAAGGAAAATCACTTGGTTTCTGGGTTCACCATCAGCTCAGCAGTGATTTACCATGAAAATGTGCAGGCAGTTAGTGGTGTTCATCCTGCAGTGTTTGTGTAAGGGCTATACAGCTGCTCTTTTTAACATCTAAATAAGCCTGGCTGGAAGAATCCTGTTCTTAATTCTGTTGCACAATGTCTTATTTTAAATTCAGTCTCTAGTACCCCTGGATTCCAGCTCCTGTTTTTTTCCTCCAAGCTGCCTGAATAAGGAGCTTAAGCTGTTGCTCAATAACAGTGCGATAAAAGCTCGAGTTAATAATGGCTATTACCAGGAAAATCCTCCAATAAATAATAATTTTCTTATCTGCATGACTTTGGGACTGGAGAAAACGCCTTCCAGTGAAAAGCTGCAGCATGCAGGAGTGGGCAAGGAGTGTTTCAGATGAAGATCAGAGCAGGGCAAGCTCAGGGCTGAATCTTGTTAAATGGAGATAAGTGGGTCAGCAAAAAAAACTGGAATTAGTGTGGCTAAGTAGTCACTGGAGTAAACGAAGGAGAGCAGCTGTGCATCTCCACCTCTTGTGGTGTGTAAAGCAGACAGGTCACTGCTTTGGTCTGTGTTCATGGGGAATTCTCACTGGGGCAGGGGTGGCTCTGGAGGACACCGAGCTCTCCTGTTCCCCCTCAGCTCTGGCCTGGGAATGAGCCAGAGTCACTCATGGGGACCTGCCAGGCCCCGTGGAGGGCACAGCCCTGATTCTGCTCCTGCTGCCCCAGACAGGGCACACCTGTGTCCCGGCAGAGCTGGGCACCTGTGTGGGCCTTGCTGTGACAAGGGTGAGCACAGGCTGTGACAGCAGCAGGAGCAGGCAGTGCAGCCACTGCTCCAAGGAAAACAGAGCCCGGCCTTGGGTTTCCATTACAGAAGCCTCAGAGGGAAGGGGATGTGTTTTGGATGCTCTTCTGCCCCTTCTCCTCTCCGTAAACAACAAAGCACCACAAAGGGCACGGTGCAGGACAGAAGGCTGCAATTTTAGCAACCTGCTGAGGCTCAGCCCCGGAGGTTTCACCCACGCTGGCTATTTCCAGCTCCCCAGTGGGCAGCTCAGGGACATCGGGGCCTTTGTTGTGCCCGCTGTTTCCACAGCTGCTCTGGGGCCAGGCTGGCCCACAGGGATGCAGCCAAGGATCATGGAATCACAGGATGCTTTGGGTTGGAAGGGACCCTAAACTCATCCAGCCTCACCCCTGCCATGGCAGGGACAGCTCCCACTGTCCCAGGCTGCTCCCAGCCCATCCAGCCTGGCCGTGGGCACTGCCAGGGATCCAGGGGCAGCCCCAGCTGCTCTGCTGTGATGCTTGTGATAATCAAGACAGAAAAATGCCCTGGATTGTCTAAGTGGAAAAATAAACCCACACTAAACCAAAAAAGTTGGGACCAGCAGGCAGAGTGTGTGGATCAGCAGTTGCTGTGCCCCTGCCTGGCCACAGCCAGGACCCCCGCGGGGTTTTACCTTTTCCTTACTCATGACCTGTACATTCAGCCCTGCTCTGGGATCCCAGGGGGTCAGTGAGCATCCCCCGTGGTTTGGGGAGGATCACATCCCCACCAGGGTGGCTGTGAGCACCAAGATCCCCTTTTGGAGTCTGGCAGCCAGGAACTAGGAACTCTTCCATCAAGTGGAAGCTCTTGTGAACACCCTGCAGCAATGGGAATACTGAGGAAGGGGAAGGGAGGGTGTTTTACTTGATGTTAAATATTTGTACTTTGTGCCCAAGATTTAACCTTCTACAGAGAATCAAAGAGATAGAAATGCCAGTGGAAAAAGTACACATTGGGGTAGTTTTGTGTACAAAACCCACACGTCCTGTGGGGCTGTGCAGCTGTCAAAGTAATGATGGATCTCTGGGAAAAGCAAGGAAACCTCTCTGGGGACAACATAACTGGAGTGGGGGAAAGCAGGGCAGCCTTGGGGCCTGCCATGGATACAGGCCAGGCCCTGTGCCAGGTCTGGGGGTTTGGCATGTCCTGTTTGGGTGGCACAGGATCTCCCTGTGCCCAGGGGACTGTCCCAGGCAGAGGGGCAGGCAGCAGATGGATTGTCTGGCACCGATCAGCATAATTTCCAGGGGATTTATGGCGTGCAGAGTGTCTGGGATGAGCTGGGATCTGAGCTGGGATCTGAGCTCATCTCGGGATGCAGAGCAGGGTTTGTCACGGTGAAGATCTCCCCCTCCTGTCTGCCCCCAGCGAGGATGGGAGGGAAAGCACTCCTCAGGCTGCTGCTCCTGAGCACAGGGCAGGAATCTCAGTGTGCAGCTGGGGGAGCTGCCTGCCTGACCCCTGGGCTGGGAATGCCCCGTGGGACCATCAGGGTGGGCAACTGTGCCCTCACAGGGGTCACTGCCAGGCTGGCTCCACGCTGCAGGATGTGTGGATGTGGCACTTGGGGACAGGGGTTAGTAGTGGCCTTGGCAGTGCTGGGGGAATGGTTGGACTCGATGATTTGGGAGGAGTTTTCTAAACGAAAGCTCTTGGATTCTGTGATTCTGCAGAAACAGGGTTCCTGCACAGGTGAGAGCTGGCAAGGCTGGTCTGCAGGTGGGACAGGCAGATTTCCCAGCCCTGGAGCTGTGGAAAGGAAAGATCTGAGCTCAAGGCTGACACCCAGGTCTAAATTAAGAGCCAGGAGCCAGGACAGACTTTGTGAGCACCAGGGGCTGTGAGTCATGGATGAACTGTGTGCCCAGACTGCTGTGGGCAGTGGGCAAACGCCTGGGAGGACGGCTCGGGGCAGACAACACCACTCCCAAAAGGAGTCTGAAGGGGACAAAAGGGTTTTAGATGCCATGCCATGAGTCAGTGGTACCTGGGCACGGCAGCCAGCCTGTGAACCCCCTTCTGCCCTGTCCTCAGGGACAGCTGCCAGGCTTTGATGCTGTGGCTTGGGAATGTGCCTGTGGGATCCCAGCTTGGTCCTTTCCCCAGCAGCCCTCTCAGTCTGGTGCTTTCCCTGGGCAAGGGAGAGAGTCTGGGGCAGGGAAAGCACAAACAGGGGGGGAAAGGGGAAAGAAAGGGGCTCTGAGCTCAGTCCTGAGTTAAGACCCAGCAGAATGGGGATTGTTACCTAATTAAAACAGAGGTCAGGCTTTAAGCTGGACCATGGGTGCATGTTAATGATGCTGTGCTGGGGTTAATAGAACTTTATTTAGCACTGGCTGTGTATTAGCTATTCTTGAAGGGAATTCCTAAATATTGACCTTGGCACAGTGCGAGTCTGTCTCGGCCACCTGAGTCTGTCTGAGCCTTTCTCTGCCACCCTCACCAGATGGAAATGGAGCACTTTTGTTATTCAAGGTTTCAGAGGGGAAAGCAGGACCTGTGGCAGACAGTTTTGGCACTGCAGATGCCAGGTGCAGACTGTCTCTGCCTCCTCAGGGCTGGAGGCCAGATGCAGGCCTGAGGCACAAGTCCCCATCCCTTGGTGGGCAGTGCCACCTGCCCTGTTAAACACGGCCACATTTTGGGGAATAGAAAACCTGCAAGTCACCGATTGCTGCTGCAGCTGCTCTGCACGGCCCTGGCCTCTGCCTTGGTTCCCCAACAGCTTCAAACCAACAGAATCTGATGTTGGAGACAAGGGAAGGATTAGGAGCTGAACACCGAGTCAGGCACCTTTCAAACACGGGGGAGAGGGAGGATTCCTGCACCCAGCAGAGACCGTGGCAAAGCCATTGTGTCTCTCACTGAACTGGTTTTCAACAAATCCTTCTGCAAAGAGATTTCTAATGTGAGGTTTCTGTTTGAAAGACAGACCCAGCCAGACCCAACCCCCACGATAATCCCCAATAGCTCTGCATTTACAGACCTAAAAATGCCCCAGCCGTGAGTCAGTGCCCGCTGTGCCCTGCAGGGAGAAGTGCTGGTACCCAGGGGCAGCCTGCGAGGTCAGGGCAGCCTTTACCTCCCTGGAATATACATTCATTTTCAGGGAATATTTACTAAAGAGTTTGTAAGATCCAGTGCAAGTGATGTGTTTTGAGGGCAGTAAAGAAGGGGCAAAAAAAAAAAAAAAAAAAAAAAAAGGAGATGGAATAAGCAAGGAAGACTGAAAGAGAAATGGAGGCTAAAGGTGAGAAGGAAGAGTCACAAGGAATTGGAGTCACAAGGCTGGGGAGGAAAAAAAGTAAAGGCCGAGGAGTGCAAGAGAAAAAAAAGATTGATCCGAAATAATAACAAGGACAGAAAAAATAGAGGCTGCAAAAGGGTTGAAGGCCAAGAAAGTGTGTGTGGTGGTGGGGGGAGGGGAAGAAATGCAGAGGCTGAAAAGGGCAGGAGGCCAAAATAAAGTGGGAGGCCAAAAGACAAGTAGAGACAAAAAAAAGTGGAGGGTGAAAAGGGGTGGGAGGCTGAAGAGGCACATGAGACATGCGGGAAGGCCTGCCCAAAGAGGGGTCTAAAGTTTAATCGGTTCCTCAGGGCTCCTGGTGATAAGGCAGCACAATGTCCAATTGTTCTCCCTGCACACCGGGTCAGCCCCGCTTCCCGTGCCGGGGATCTGCAGGAACACAAACTTTGGGTTTGGGCTGGACAGAGCCCCCAGCCAGAGCCAGAGCTCTGCGAGCCCTCTGGATAAACTTTCCTTCCCAGCTCCACCCCAGCCCTGGGGATAAACTTTTCCTCCTGAGCTCCCCTAAATGCCTTTGGCCTTCCTCTCACTGCTGAGACCTTGATCTTCCTCCCAGCTGAGGCAGCTCCTGGTGCAGCTGCCTCTGGCTCCTTGTCCTTATTCCCAACCAGCTGAGCCAAAGCCCCGCGGTGCCAGGACCCGGCAGGGTGGGGACAGGGACAGGGAGCTGCTGCCAGGGGGGACAGGGACAGGGAGCTGCTGCTGCCCTGCCAGGGGTTTTGCCTTTGCTCCCAAAGGAGCCAAGAGGCTGCAGGTGCTGGCAAGGGAAGGGGGCAGTGGGGGTTTCTGGCCCCGGGGCCGTGCAGAGTCTCAGCCTGACACCTGCACCCCCAGTCAGGGAGATTTGAGCCCGCAGAAATTTGTGTTTGGCATCTTTGGTTTGGCTGAGAGAGCAGCTCACAGCTCAGAGCGTGCTGGTGATGAGGAGTTTTGGCTGTCAGGCCCATCAGGATAATCCCTGTGGTGCTATTTCACTCATAAATCATAGAATCATCCCAGACAGGTTTGGGTTGGAAGGGTCCTTAAAGGCCATCCAGTCCCTCCCCTCCCATCCCAGGTTGCTTCATCCCCTGTCCAACCTGGCCTTGGACACTTCCAGGGATGAGGCATCCCTAATCATACTTAATTACCCAGAGAAGCTGTGGCTTCCCCAAACCATTCTATGGTTCTGTGATTTATTTATTTTGCATCAAAAACGAACCATTTATAGTGCTGTGTCACTGCAACAATTTTCCTTTCTGTTTGTTGTTCTGTCTGTTTGGGTTTTATTTTAGTTTGTTTTTCTTTGGGTTTTTTTTTTTTTTTTTTTTTTTTATGGTCCAAATATTGTGTTTTGCCATTTTAAATATTTGGGTTCTAGTATATTTCTGTTCAAATTCTGATCTGGGCTTCTGCTTCCACCCAGAGCTTCAGGTGAATCTGCAGTAATTTGGAGATTGTCATTTGGAATGATGCTCCACGGAGCCACTCCTCCCTCCCGGGATTTGGGGGCACCTGCAGGGTTTTTTTGGGGGGTTGTCACAGCTGGGGGGAGCAGGGACCTGCTGCCTCCCCACATCCCAGCCCGAGCCTGCACCCCGGAACCTCCCTGGGGGTGGCAGAACATCCCGGAGCCTGCGGTGGCAATCGTGCCCTGGGTTCGCCTGAGCATCCCGGGGGCTCCGCGGGGCCAGCCCGGCGCGGCCCCGCGCCCCCGCCCCGCACCTACCGGCGGCTGCGCGGCGCTCCGGCGGCGGCGGGGAGAACCGGGCTGGAGCAGAGCGAGCGCGGCCGGGGAGGATGAGGAGGAGCTGCCTCGGGGCGGGGGAGGACGCGGGGGGGAAGGGGGAGGCTGATCGCATCCAGCCCCGCAGCGGGGCCGGGCACCTGCAGCACCGCCCGGCCCCGGGCAGCGCGGGGGGCGGCGGCCGCGCCCCCCGGGAACCCCCCGGAACCCGGAGCGCCTCCGCGTCCCTCGCCTTTCCCTTCCCTGCTGCCCACGGCATTCCTGCGGCTCTGGGTGTCTCAGTGCCCTCCGGGAAGGCGATGGCCTTCCTCGTCCCTGTCAGCCCCGAGCGCCCCGGGCAGCGGGGACGGGGTCCCTGCCCTGCCCGTGGGGGTCCCTGTCCTCCCCGTGGGGGTCCTGTCCTCCCCATGGGGGTCCCTGTCCTCCCTATGGGAGTCCCTGCCCTCCCGGGGGGGTCCCTGTCCTCCCCATGGGGGTCCCTGCCCTCCCGGGGGGGTCCCTGCCCTCCCTATAGGGGTCCCTACCTTCCCCATGGGGGTCCCTGCCCTCCCCATGGGGGTCCCTGCCCTGCCCGGGGGGGTCCCTGCCTTCCCCATGGGGGTCCCTGCCCTCCCCATGGGGGTCCCTGCCCTCCCTATGGGGATCCCTGCCTTCCCCATGGGGGTCCCTGCCCTCCCGGGGGGGTCCCTGCCCTCCCCATGGGGGTCCCTGCCCTCCCTATGGGGGTCCCTGCCCTCCCCATGGGGGTCCCTGCCCTCCCGGGGGCAGCTGCCGAGAAGGGCCCGGGGCAGCGCCAGGGCTGTGCCGGGCACGGCTGCGTTGCGCTGGCACCGGGCGAGTTTGGCCTTAAAAGCCGAAGCGTTCGGGGCGCTGTCAGCCGGATAAACCGCAGCTCCGTGTCCCCAGGGACGGGGCTGGGGCCTTGGTGGCCGTGCTGGCTCTGCCCTGGGGGCCGGGCCATCGCCCTTGCTGGGGCCACTGGTGGGCTCGGGGGGTGCCGGGGTGGGCTCGGGGCTCGGGGGGTGCCGGGGTGGGCGCAGGTCGGGGTGCGGCTGTGTGGGGTGCGAGGTCGCTGCCGCATCACTAATGAAGCGCTAATGAAGCACTAATGACGGAGCCCGGGCGCTGATTTGAGCGCTTGGCCGGGCTCCACGAGCCCTTTGATGCGGTGCTGTTATCTAAAGCTCGCTCAGAATGGGCTCTCAGCCGCGGCTCCCGGGGAGCCGGCGGCTTTGGGCAGGAATTCCGGGCTGGGAATGCCGCAGCCCAGACGCTTGGAGAAAACATTCCCGAGCTGAGCGCGGTTACCAGCCCCTGCCGGGGACAGCTCCTAGCGCTCCCCAGGGCGCAGGTGGATTCCGAGCTTTCCGGACATGTCAATACACTTACTTTTCCCTTTATTTTTAATAATCTCGCCCAAGATTTCCTCTTGCTTTCTCAAAAAACAAAAAATAGGTATAGCCAAACATTCCTGAATCTAACAGAAGAGCAGGCCTGGCTCTGCCTCAGGCTCTCCTGGACGAAAGGCACGGGGGTTGTGAGGACGTGGGGAAGATTAGGAAATCCGGGTCCATTTGCTCACTGAAGGAAACACCCGCCTTGTTTCGGAGCTGCAGGGGCTGCCCCATCCCTGCAGCCCAGCCCTCCCCACCCGCCCGGCTGCCCTTGCCCCCTGGCTGTGGCTGGCACTCAGCAGCCCCGCTGCGGTGCTTTGCAGATGGTGTCCTGCCAAATTTGTGTCCTTTCTGCTTGTCCCGAGGGCTGATGGCCTCGGGATGGAGCCAAGAGCCGGAGCGACGCAGACACAGAACAAACACGGACTTGGGCAGCGGGATCTGCGCCGGGCATGAGGAGGAGGAGGCTCGGCCAAAACCCAGACACCGACAGTGCTGCAGCGGCCCCGGGCCCTGCACCGAGGGCCAGAGCGATGGGGACACCCTGGGACGGGGACACTGCAGGGATGGGGACACTGCAGGGATGGGGACACCCTCACCTGGGACGGGGACACTGCAGGGATGGGGACACCCTCACCTGGGATGGGGACACTGCAGGGATTGGGGACACAATGGAAATGAGGAACTCTTCAGGGGTGGGGACACTGTGGAAATGGGGAACTCTGCAGGGATGGGATCAATACAGGGATGGGGTCAATACAGGGGTGGGGCCACTGCAGGGATGGGGGACACTGCAGGGATGGGGACACTGCAGGAACAGGGCCTGTTCAGCGGTGGGGGCACTGCCCTGGCAGCAGCTCTGCCTCCCCCCTGCCCTCCCCAGTCCAGCCCTGCCTGGGCAGTGCCAGCAGCGCCTGCAGCAGGTGCCTGTGGTGTTTCTCGGGCTCTCGGGATGAATTTGATGGGCTCCTCTCCGTGGTAAGGACCCTGCTGACCTCACGCCCAGCAGCCCCTGGGCTCGAGTCCCATCAGTAACACCCAGCTCCGGGGGCTGCTGAAGCACGGTGAATTATTAACCACGGAGCCCCGAGGAGCTGCGGTGCTCCCTTCCCGGCCCCAGGCACGCAGGCAGTGCCAGTGAGGGCAGCTGAGCCCCAGCCCCGCTGTCCCGGCGGCTCCTCATCCCCCAAGCCACGGTCCCGCAGCAGAGACCACTTAACCAAAACCTCCTGTACATTTAGAGTGAGACCCTCGGGTTCCTCCAGCCCTGCTTTGGTTCCATCCCTCCTGAGGCGAGGATCTGGGAGCGCTCAGCCCAGAAGGAGCTGGGAGCAGCACGGGGCTCCTGCCACCCCGGAGCCGGGCAGAGGAGAGGAAACCCAGTCCTCCCCCAGCACCGCACACGTGGGCGAGCTGCCGAGCTCGGCCAGGAGCTCGGGAGCCGGGACGTGCTGCGGAGCCCGTGGGGAAGCGCTGCAAAGCCCCCGGGGAGCCGCGGCGCCGTGCCAGGCTGGGAGGTGCAGGATGCTGAAGGGGCACTCACCTGGGCAGGGTCCGGGCCGCGGCGCTGGGCACTGGGCGCGGCGGGGAGGCAGCGCCGCCGACCTGCCCGGGGTGGGCAGGGATGGGCCGGGGTCACCCTGCCCCTCGCTCCGCCTCCCGGAGCCTGGCAGCGCCTGCCGGGGCCACAGCCGGGACCCCGCGGCACTCGCGGCTGCCCCCGAGCCGGGCACTGCCACTCGACAGGGAAGTATGGATGGATAATCCGTCGCCTTGCTATTTTTTTCCTCTCATGTGATCTTGTTTTTGGACGGCTATTTTGGGGCTGGACTCCAGCCTAGGTGAAAGACAGGGATTAAATCCAGCCTCCCCCTTCCCGGAGGCCCTCCCAGGACCTGTGCCTGCCCGCCCGCCCGCGGCACGGGGACAAAGGCTGCCACCAGCTGTGGCATCGGCTGTGCCACCAGCTGTGCCATCAGCTGTGCCATCAGCTGTACCATAAGCTGTGCTATCAGATGTGCCACCAGCTGTGCCACCAGTTGTACCACCAGCTGTGCCATAAGCTGTGCCACCAGCTGTGCCATAAGCTGTGCCACCAGCTGTACCATAAGCTGTGCTATCAGATGTGCCACCAGCTGTGCCACCAGCTATGCCACCAGCTGTGCCATAAGCTGTGCCACCAGCTGTACCATAAGCTGTGCCATCAGATGTGCCACCAGCCGTGCCACCAGCTGTGCCACCAGCCGTGCCACCATCCCCGCACGCTGCCAGCCTCTCCCGTCCTGCTGCGGGGCCCTTTCTGTCCCCGCCCGCCCCGGGCAGCACTCGGAGCGCCGATGGAGGCGGGCAGTGGCGAGGGCACCGGCCCGGCCACCCTGCCACATCCCGGGGCTGGCGCTGGCGCTGCTGCGGGCTCGGAGCGCCCCGTGCCAGCAGCGTTTGCCCCTCGCTGCCCGTTTGCCCGCAGAGCAGCCTGGCAGGAAGCTGGCAGCAGATAAATACATTAAAAATATGCTCGGAGCGGGCAGCAGCCGGGCAGCGAGCCGCGGCGAGCCCGGTCCCCGCGCTGCCAGCACCCCCGATGGCAGCGGTGCCAGGAGCAGAGGGACACGAGGGGACAGGGCAGCAGGGGCACGGGAAGGGACGCGGGGAGCTCTGCTCCACGCCGTGCCAGCAGTCCGGGTCCTGCGGGCATCCTGCCCCTGCCTGCCCCGCGGTGCCCTCTGAGGACATCCTTGGGGACGCCCTGGTGCCACCCGCTCGGTGCCGTCAGGATGAACATTTTTATCCTGTTTGTGCCTTCCGACCCCCTGAATGAGAGCCGGAGGGGCCCAGTGGGCGCTGGGGAAGGGCAGCCTGGCTCAGAGGTGCGGATGTGGGCAGAGCATGGATGACAGGGGGGTGCCACCGGGCCTGCCATCCCTGCGGGCACGCCGTGCCCTGTCACGGCGCTGGTGGGAGCAGTGGTGCCTCACTCGGGTCTCTGCGGGGCTAAAACTCGTTAAAACTCCCTGCGATGGCTCTCAGGGAAAGCTGCGTTTGCCTCAGCCCAGTCTGCCCAGTCCAGACTGGGAGAATCTGGGGCTGCAGCACAGCAGGGGCAGGTGGCACGTGGCAGCAGGGGACAGCGAAGGACAGGAGCCACCCCACGAGACTCCAGGCACAGGTGGGTGTGATTTGGGTTCCAGAGAAATGGGTCGTTCCCGAGCTCTGCTACAGATGTGAAAAATTCAGGTCCAAAACTTAGACCTCACTTGTTTTTTCAGCCTATTTCTGAGTCTTTACTTTTAAACAAAATATTCTATATATTAAGTAGTATAATGTATTAAATGCAGATTAAACATGTAAAGCTATGAAAGTGTGTTATTCATATTAAATACTTGTTTAATAGTTTTCTTATTCCTGCTTTCCATTAAGCAGTTTAATGTGAAATAAGGAATTGATCTCTGACTCTTACTAGGTGCTCTGTTTTTGGGGGGACTCTCACCAAAGCTTTCCTCTTGCAGTCTCTGCAGATTAGGGCGTTTATCATAACAAGGTGAATTTTGGTGACCAGAAGCTCCTACGAAGCCGCTTTTGCCTTCACCAATCGTTGAAGAGGGAAGGGGGAAGGTGAGCGGAGGCTTTAGTGAAGGAAAAGTGAATAAAAGGACAGAGCTGGGAAACCCCGCAGCAGCGGGAGGCGCAGCGAGGCTCCGGAGCCGCCAGAGGGCACCGAGGAACCGCAGCGCCGCAGCTGGGCACAGCTGGATGGGGCGGGCACAGCTGGATGGGATGGGCACAGCTGGATTGGGACAGGCACAGCTGGATTAGGATGGGCACAATGGCAAAGTGGGGGTGATGGCCCTGCCAGGGGGCACAGCTGGAGCCTGGGCACAGCTGCTCTGGCTGTGGCACATCTGGCAGCTGTGGGGCATCTGAGGTCCACACAGGTGAGGGTGCAGCATCCCCAGCACAGCTGCAGCACATCTGGCTGGCAGCAGAGCTGCCCAGTGGCAGCGGGTGCAGCCGTCCCTGTGCACAGCTGGTGTCACACCCAGCGGACCTCTGGTGGCCCAGGGGACCTCCGGGGGCTCCCAGATCTGCTGCAGCTGCCCCAGGCGTGGCTTCTGCTCCTGTGCGGGCACGGGCGGGCTCGGGGCTCTGCCCCTGGGAGCCGGGCAGGAGCCTGAGCCTCCTTAAGGTCCTCCTGGCCTCCCCGACCCCTGCCAGAAGCTGTCGCCCAGCCGGGCAGGCACAGGACAGGGATTCTGTTTGTCTTTGCCATGGTCTTGGACGTGAGGCTCAGTCCTGGCTCCTCACCGGGATCCCTCTGGAGTTTCCCAGTCCCTGTTTCCCAGGAGGGAGCAGCCCCCCTGCAGGAATGACTCCCAGCCTTTGTGTTTTGACAAATGACCTGGGACACTGACCCCAGGGCTGTTTGCTGGGCTGGGCATTAGCTCAGAGTCAGGAGCTGCCTCCCAGGGGGCTCTCCTGGATCCCCTGCCCAGGAGGCCTGGTCTGTAATTGCATTCCAGGGAAAACAGACATCTCCTGATTCATTTAATATGTGCCATGTTGCATTTAGATATGTAACAGAGGCCCCATTACCTTAAAAGTCCTGCTGTTATCAAGTACTGACTTAATTACAGTTTTATCTAAAAATAGATCAAGTTAGCTTGACAGAATCCATTTGTCCTCCTCCCTGCAGCTCCTCTCCATCACGGCCAGCAGCAATCCCCTGGCACAGCCTTGTCCCAGGAGCTGCTGAGATCCCGGAGCACGTTTGCTGTTCTCTTGTCACAAAGTCTTCCAAACTTGCCCAACACAGAATCACAGACTCGTGAAATGGTTTGGAGTGGAAGAAACCTTAAAGCCCAACTGGTTCCAGCCATGGCAGGGACACCTCCCACTGTCCCAGGCTGCCCCAAGCCCTGTCCAGCCTGGCCTTGGGCACTGCCAGGGATCCAGGGGCAGCCCCAGCTGCTCTGGGCACCCTGTGCCACTTACATATAAACACAAATATATAAATATATATACACATTTATAAATACCTAAACACAGAGAGCCCAGCAGGCTGCTCAGGCTCAGGTTATCCAGCTCTGGCTGCTTTTATCCTCTCTGGCCTTGGCAGCTGCTGCCACCCAGGGAATTCCCGTGGGCAGGACGAGGGGCATCGCCCGTGCCCCCTTGCCATCGCTGCTGTCGTTCCCAGCTCCCACCCAGGGTGAGGCCTGCAGCCAGCACCTGCTGCTCAGCATCACCTTCCTCTTTCCTCTGACTGCTGTGTGGCTTCCACAGCTTTTGTAGCTGCCCCACTGCCCTGCAAGCCAAGCCAAGGCAGCTTTGTTCCCAGCTGGGAGCGAAGGGCTCGGGGCCGTGCCTGTCACCAGCCGTGGTGGCTCTGCAGGAAAGGTGGCAAAGTCCTGTCTGTGAACACCCCTCAGGGCTGTCCCAGCTGCTCCCTGTGCTGTGCTGGCTGCTCTCTGGCTCTCGTTTTGTTTCCCAAGTGCTTGGCAGCGGGCACAGACCTTTCTCTGCCCGTTTTGGCCCGAGCAGGACGAGGCAGTTCCCCGGCGGTGCTGCTGCCAGGTCCAGAGCTGGCTGGACCCAGGATGGACGGACCTGGGGGATCCCAGTGCTCCCGGCGAGCCCCTGGGGATGTTCCTTACGTTCCTTTGCCTCAGGAGGCTTTTGCTCCCTCGCTGGGTGGGGAGGGCAGCCCAGGACCCCGGCGTGGGGCTCACTCAGGAATGTCAGCCCCGCTCACTGCAGCGCTGGATTTTCTGATCCGAGCCCACGAGAAAAGCAGAACTGGGGTTACTGTGTCTGAGGGCCGCTCCAGGACATACCTCACTGCCCAAAATCTCCAGGAATTCCTGTTTCTGTCTTTGTCAGCGCAGCTACTTGTGCAGGCAGCGTCAAGCCGGGGCTGGGCACACAAAGCGAGGTCGGTATGAGCCGTTCCCCTGGAGCAGAGGCACCGGAGCGGCACAAAGGAATCTCTGTCCGTGCCCTGCCCGGGCATCCCGCAGTTAACCCAGAAACGCAGCTTGGCCGGCTCCTGCCTGGGCTGAGCGCGGGGCTGAGCGCGGGGCTGAGCGGAGGGAAGGTGCCAGGACCCGGCCGTGCCACCACTGGAGGGGCACTGCCCATCCTCATCCCCCTCCTCGGGGGGGATGTCCCACGCCTGAGCGCTGCCACCCTCACAGCCAGTCTGAGGGCACCGGGGGCTTGCTGGGGCTGTGCCACCCCCGCTGCTCCCAGGACACACGGACAGGCTGGCACAGGGACACACAGACAGGCTGGCACAGGGACACACGGACAGGCTGGAACAGGGACACATGGACAGGCTGGCACAGGGACACACAGACAGGCTGGCACAGGGACACACGGACAGGCTGGCACAGGGACACATGGACAGGCTGGCACAGGGACACACAGACAGGCTGGCACAGCTCCCGGCTCTTGTTTTTTCTTCCTATAATCATTACCATTAAAAGCACCAATCTGGTTTCTGGTTTCTCCTCCCTTTTCTTGTAAATCAGCCGGGCTCCCGGTCCCCTTCCTGCTCCTCCGGGGATTCCCCCGCTGCTGCCGGCCCCTGGGGACCCCCAGGGCACCTCCACCTGCCACCCTTCCCTGCTCCCTGGCACTCAGAGCGGGGCACAAATGATGGGCAGAGGAGCAGCGTGGGGTGACAGCAGTGACACTGGGGGGATGCAGTGACACTGGGGGGGTGCAGTGACACCAGAGGGGTGCAGTGACACCGGGGTGCTGTGGGTCAGGCAGGGGAACCAGGACCGGCTCCTTGAGCCCCAGCCCCAGGAACAAACCCTTTGTCCGGGCTTCCGGGCACGGCTGGGATAGTTAGTGGGGATTTCCACAGGAATTTCGAGAAGCTGTTTGAAGATATTTTTAAGCAGGAAAGGCAGCGGCCTTGCCTAATCATCTAATCATGACAATTAAAACAATTTGCGTTGAAGCTAACAGGAGGGAGCTGCTGTAAGGTGGCCCACGTGTAGGGCTGGGCTCCGAGTGCTGGGAGAGGAAAATCTCCATCCAGATCTCGGCAGCAGAGGCAGAAACAGAGGGAGCAGCGAGGGCTGGGCTGCTGAGCAGCACCGGGAGGAAATGATTATTTACACAGGGACAGGCAGCGCTGCATCCCCGTTCGGGTCGTAGCGGGGCTCACGCACAGCACACATCTCTGGAGCCCCTCCAAAAAGGAAACTGGAGTTTGGTTTGGGAACTTCTGGTTCTGATTCCTGGAAACTCAGCTTCAGCTCAATTTCACAGTGGTTTGTGACATTTTTCCAGTGGTTATACAAATGCTGGGAAAACATTCCTCTCCTTGGAATTGTCTTGTGATAATATAAGCCCGCTTCGGTGGCTGGAGGTTTCATATGGCTTCACACCCCTCCAGCCCCCATCTGCCTGCAGATCCTGCCTCCTCAGGCACAGGAATCCTCAGGGGTGGCTTGTCCTTGAAACGTTTTACGGTGCAGGTGCTGAGGCCCTGGCACAGGTGCCCAGAGCTGGGGCTGCCCTGGATCCCTGGCAGTGCCCAGGCCAAGCTGGGCACTGGGGCTGGAGCAGCTGGGGCAGTGGAGGTGTCCCTGCCATGGCAGGGGTGGGATGGGATGTCCCTGAACCCCTTTGGGGTCTCTGGGTCCCTCTGCACAGGCGCTGCTGGGACAGGGAGCAGCTCAGGGGGTCAGTGCTGGTGGGACCCAGCGTGGAGTGGACTACGAACGCTGCTGCTCTGGCCACCCCCAGCTTTTGGGGGGCTTTGCAGAGCCCCGGAGCCCTGGTGGCTGCTGGAATCCTCCCTGGAGGAGCTGGGACTTGGCTCCAGCTCCCGCGAGGCCACAGGAGCTGCCATGGGACGTGTGGGTGGCCAAAGCTGTCCTGCCCTGCCTTTGGGCTTGGTGCACCTCTGGGTGCTGCCTGCTGCTGCCCCATCTCCCAGGGACACGGGTGGGTTTTTCTGGAGCAGGATGAGGGTCTCTTACCCCCCCCAGCTCCCTGGGGTCCTGCTCCTCTGCCTGGTGCTCCCTGTCCTCCCCACAGCCCCTGGTCACACCTGTGGAGTGTTCATCCACGCTGCAATTCCAGGCCCAAGCTGCCCTGTAGGACATGGAGAGAAGCTGATTTTTATGTTTGGAGAGGAAATGAGTGGCAGCTGCTTGGCTGGGCCCTAGAGGGGATTCGGTATTTCTCTCAAAAAGGAGAGTAAGAATAGGCAGACTGTTTAGCCTCTCCTGACAATGGAACTTTGTCATCTTTATAATTAACTCTGTTATTTAAATACTTCTTCCATGGATATCATTGACAATTTCATAGCCCCTGGTTCCTTTACTTTTCCATTTCAGCTTCCTGCACTGCAGTGACTCCCAAGGGCGTGACTAATTTCACTTTTCCATTTAATTAAGAGCTTGTTTCTGACTTTGTGTTTAACTGTAGCTTGGCCAGCTGCTCAATGCCTTGTCACTGCCCAAAATGCACCTGTCAGGCCTTTTCTTTTCCTCCCAGGGAATTTAGAGAACATCTATGACCAACTCTTTCTTCAAAACCATTTCCATCACAGTGAGGTGTTTTGGGTTTCCTGTATTGTGTGCTGTGTGTCCACCTCCCCCCTTAAGGAATTCACCCAAATAATCCTGAGCTTGAAACTCTTGGTACTACGTGTCACTTCTATTTTGCTGTCACTGAGCACGTCCCTGAGGGCCTGTGGTGATGTTTCCTTTGCCACTTCTCTGGCAGTTACAGGGAGTGGATTCCCTTCTTCCCCTCTCTTGCTAAATACCCAGCACCCTGCTCTCCTTGTGCCAGCAGTGTCTGGATGGAGAAGGACCTCGTGAAGCTGGTGGGCAGTGAAAATCAGGGATGAAGGCAAAGATGGTGCTGGAAGCACACCCTCCTCTCAGGGTGAGCTGTAACCTGGCCCAGAAGCAAGGGGACAGTGATCTACAGCACCACTGACCCTGCTTTGCCTGGAAGGTGAGTACAAATACAAATACACACGTGAGAACAGTGGAGTTGTGGCTGTCCCGTCCCTGGAAGTGTTCAAGGCCAGGCTGGACAGGGCTTGGAGCAGCCTGGTCCTGTGGAAGGTTGTCCCTGCCGTGGCTGGAGCTGGGTGATTCAGAAGGTCCCCTCCAGCCCACGCTGTTCTATGAAGTTGCTTTGTGTCTGCTCAACCCTTAGCATCCTGTTCAAGGTGCTCAGTGCCTGCAGCCACGGCAGCTCCCTGCCCCAGCAGTGTCCCAGCCCCATCCCTGTGCCTGAGCACCGTCCCCCCTGCAGGAGCTGTGCCCTTGCAGCCTTCCTGGGCTGCAAACCCGCCCGTGGTCACCCAGAGCAGTGCTAATGCAGAGCTCTGTTCGTGCCACACGTGTGCACAGCCCTGGTAACATTTGCAGTGGGAATGCTGCTCCAGGGGACACAGAGAGGGGTCATTGTGGCTCGGGTCCAACGGGATTTGTGCTGCTGGGCAACTGAGCCTCTGCAATCCCCCACTCAGGCACTGCTCTTTAAAAGAACGTTTCTGCTTTGTGACTTGTTCTGTGTCCCATTCCTGGCCAGAACAGGGTGAGCACAGACACCAGCATGGCAATTCTAAAAGCTGCTTCAACAGAAGGCTCTCAGGGTGCCTTTGATCATGGGTCATCAATGCCACCCCTGAATTATGGGGACACAAAGCAGACATTGAGGCTGGCAGCCAGGCTCCAGCACCCTGAGGATCATCCTGGAAACAAAAGTCAAACTTGACATCAGGCTGGGAGAAGCCAGAGGGGTTTGTGAGTATCCCTGTGCTCTGAGGAGGACCCTGCTCCGGGGTTCTTTCAGGAAGGGTTGGGGGTTCCCATTCGGACAGGAGGAGGGAGGTTTGCAGCTGAACAGGTGTTGGAGCAGAGTTTAAATCTTAATGAAGTAGCAAAAATGTAAATAAGCTGCCCCTGAAATTGGGGAAGACAAGCAGCACTCTGGGGAATTGTGCCAAAAATTGGGCAAAGTGCCACCCACGCAGTGTGACAGGAGCAGCTCACGGGTCAGGGGTACACACACCTGCCCAGGGTCTCAGCTGAAGAGTTTTCTTCTGTTTTTAGCAAGGAACCAAAGGAAATGAAACTTCCCCAGCGGCTAAAAGCACAGATGCCTCTCTCCAGCCCGAGGAGTGCCCCTGCACAGGAGCTGGGTCCTGCTCTACCTGCTCTGGCACCAGGGAGGTGAGAGGGGTGCCTCTCCTCCCCACAGCCAGCTCCCCTCGGGGGCACGGCCTGGGGCTTCACCCTGCACATTCCTGCTCTCCCTGGTGCTCCAGGTGCCCGGGAGGCACGTGCCAGGCTGGGCAGAGGTGGCACAGCGAGGACCTGGGCACGTCCAGGCAGGTGAGTGAGGCAGAGCACGAGGTGAAGCCAATTAGCTCAAACAGATGAGAGGCTCAGCTGTGGTTACAGACACGTGCTCCTGCAGGGGAGAGGAACTCATGGCCCAAGGCATGAGCACAGCATTCCCTTCATCCCTGAGCTTTCACTGCCCACCAGCTTCACCAGGGCCTCCAGGCACCGCTGGCACGAGGTTCTGCAGAGCAGGGTGCTGGGTATTTGGCAAGAGAGGGGAAGAAGAGCTGGATGTGGAGATGGCTGTGGCACCGCAGGCTGACTCACAGGAGATGGCACTGATATTTCCATTCAAGGGGAAACCAGTTCCAAAACCAGTTCCAAACCTGTGGTGTCTGGGGAGACTTGGCAGCACAAGTGGTAATGATGAGTACTGCAAAAAATCATGGGAGGTTAATGAGCATGAGCTGGGAGCTGAAGAGGGGTTGGGAGCACAGACCCCAGCCTGGTTTGCTTTTCATTTTGGGGGGATCTGTCCCCCCGCAGAGGCTCAGCTGTGTCACTGCTGTTCCCGTCTCCTGTCTCGTCTTGTCTCGCCCACCCCTGCAAATCCGCCTGAGGGCCAGGAGGAATGACTCCAAGGAGAAAAGTGAGTTGAAGGGAAAAAAAGGAATTGAGTAGGTGGAAATTCATGTGTGACTGTGAGAGGTGCAACGCAGTAAGGAAAAGTACAGCTCCGCTCTGAAATAAATAGATCTGGAATCATGTTCTACGAGAGCTCGTGAGTGCCGGGTGGAGGGAGCACTGTCACGCTGAAGTGGCACCAAGGCTGGTTGCTGCAGTCACATGGAGAGGTTTCAAACAAGAATATACCCCCAGCACATTTCAGGAGAGCACGGGAGGAGGGGAAGCCCTTGGTGTCTACCCTGGAGTTGTATTCATAGCCAAGGAAAGGTCCAAGGTCAAGGATCAGGTCTCTTGGAGGGCTGTCAGTACAACAGGTCAATGTTGCCCTTTGCTTTACAACGGGGAACTCAAGGGGATTCCTTATGATGCTCTAATGTATTATCTGGAGCAGGGCTGTTTTATTTTTGCCATATACAATGCCTCATCTGTGTCTAGCCCAATAAAAGAGTCCTGGGAGCAAGGAAGACGTGAGTGTGATATACAGCCCCATAATAAATAGACCTTGAACATTGCTGCCCGAGGGCAATTCCAAGAAACCTCTGGAGTAGCTCCTGCATTCTGGCAGTCAGCACGCCTGCTGCTGTCTCCTGGGGTTCAATGAAGTGCATTAGTGCCCAAGCTGTGGGATCTGGAGCAGGGGGTGGCTTTGCACTGTTCCTGCCCCTGTAACGTGGGTTCTGCCTGGTTTTTGCAGGTGGGTGTCACAGTGAGCCCATGGGCACTCTATTTCCCCTTCCCCATTCCCTGTGACTCTGATCAGATCACCCTGGACCCTCCTTCCTGCCCCAACGGGAGAGCCAGGGAAGCCCACCCTGCCCAAAGTCTGTACAGACCCCCGACAATTCCTGTTCGTTCTCTTTTGCCCCGCTCTCCCCTTGGACACCACAGAATAAAGAGAGCTGAACTGACATATATTGGGGTAAGAGCCTCTTTTGGAGATCTTTGCCATCTCCTGATATTCCTCCCCTCCCAGCCTCAGACCTCTGTGCCAGCCCGATATTCAGGGGTCGGTGCGAGGGGGGAAGGCCGGGTGGGAGCGCTGCTGGAGCGGGGCAGCAGCCGGGGGACCCCCGGACAGCCAGGGCTGCGGGGCTCAGCTCGGAGCCAGCCCCTCCGCGGGCTCCATCGCCCCGAGCGGCCCAGGCGGAGCCGGGAGCTGCACGGGGCCGGGGCTGCCTCCTCCCCTCCCGCTCCTGCTGTCGCCGCAGCTTTGCCGCTGCCGAGCCCGGCCGCAGGAAGCCTGCCCGGGGCAGAAGGGGCTCCCTGCGCCGCGGTGCCGGTGGCTGTGTCACACGCAGCGACAGCGGCGGCGAGGATGCGCTGCCGGGTGGAGGCAGGAGGATGCTGCGCTCAGATGAGGGAGCTGATCCAGCGGAGAGCTCACTCTGGAAAGAATTGCTGTTTTTCAAACAAACCGGTTGAATCCAGCTGGTTGCGTGACCCACCCAGAGATAACGCTGGGGAGAGCAGCTGGGGCTGGGCTGGTGCAGGCACAGAACCCCACCCTGGTTTGGGCTGGAAAGGGCTTCAAAGATCTCCCAGGTCTCGGTGGGACACCTTCCACTGTGCCAGGTTGCTCCAAGTCCCAGGAGCTCCAAGACCCTGTGCCAGGGCCTCAGCACCCTCGCAGGGAAGGATTTCCTCCCAGTATCCCATCTAAGCCTGCCCTCTGGCCGGCTCTCCCTTCCTTCCACAGCCCCCACCCCTGCACCAGCAGTTAATTGATCCAGAGTCACCCAATCTAGGTAGAAACGGCTCTTTTAAAAATGTATTTTAATGCTGGAGTAGTTTTCTGCAGATGTTTCCTGAGTGAGTGAGCTGTGGGATGTGGGCTGGTGAGTGAGGGAGAATGTGCTAATGTGTGGTCAAGGCCGGCTCGGGTGGGAGTGAGGGATTAGGGCAGCCACAGCTTTCCTCTGTGGGGAGGATGAGTGAGCACAGCCCTGCAGAGGCTGGCAGGAGGGTGGCTGTGGCCAGTGGGACGAGCTCTCAGTGGCCAGGCTTGTGTCCAGTGCTGCTGGATCCCCACACGGTGTCCAGCTGACCTGGCTCACTTGGGGGTGAGACAACCCAGCTGCTTGAAACAATAAATCAAAGCAGGCAAATATGGCAGGGATTACAGAGGGATGCAAGCTGTTGTCATCCACAGGCAGGAGGATGTGGAAGTCTGGGCCGTTTGTTTGCTTATTTTTCCTTTCAGTGATAAACGTTCTCAGGAATGTGGTGGGATTCTTGTGGTGTCCTGTGCAGGGCCATGAGCTGGGCTTGATGATCGCTGTTGGTCCCTTCCAACTCAGGGTATTCTGTGATATTCTTTTGCAGCTTGGATGCACAATCACAGGGAAATGGGGCTGGGAGAGGTCCATGGCTGTTCCTCACCAGTCCTGCTGCTCTGCTCTGCTCTGCTCTCCCAATTGGAGCTCAAACATGAGTGTCTCCTGATGAATGCAGCCAGGAGAAGGGGAGAAGATTCCTCACTGCCTGCCTGAGGCCTCAGTTCCTGTGGTGCTTCATGTGTAGCAGAGCTTTGTAAGGCCTTGATTCTGTCCTCATCAGAAAATGACAGTCTAGGCATCATCATTTTCTGTGATTCTGGAAAAGAGCTGAAAAAAAAATCAATTTCAAGCCCCAGATATTTGCATCCTCTAAGGCAGTGTCCTATAAATCTAGTTACAGGCTCTTCTCTATTAACAGTAAGTGCTGGAACGCTTTTAAATATGAACAATGGTGATGGAGAAGGATAAAACCAAAATAGTGCTCCTGTGGCTTTGTGCAGCGTAGAATTAGGGAGCATAATCCAAATAATAACATCTCATGCTTTTATGGGGCTGTGTGCATATGGCGTAAATGACAGCTCATTAAACTTTATATCCTGCCTACAAGATAAGCATGCAATTAGTATTACATCCTTTTTTATAATTAGGAGGCCTCATCCAAAAAAATGTGGCTCACAGACCATATTTGAAGGCGGTGACTCAGCCTGAATTAGGCTGCGGTGTGAGGATGGAGAGAATCGTGCTTTAGAGGGCTGAA
This sequence comes from Lonchura striata, assembly GCF_050655825.1. Taxonomy (NCBI): domain Eukaryota; kingdom Metazoa; phylum Chordata; class Aves; order Passeriformes; family Estrildidae; genus Lonchura; species Lonchura striata. The sequence goes on from NC_140715.1 coordinate 19,866,098, forward strand.
AAAACAGAGACAAAAGGTCGAGCTGGTGTCAGGCTCCTGTGCCCACACCCACGCTCTGCAGAACGCCGGTGGGTGAAGTTTCGGAGGCCGGGCGGGGCTGGAGCCCGCGCTGCAGGCGGAGCTGGGTGCAGGACCGCGCTCCATCCTCCCGCGGCCGGCCGGAGCGCTGGCCCGGGCCCCGGCGGCGCTCACGGCTGAGCTGACAGGAATGCTCGCTGTGCCTTCCCCGGCGGGCCGGCTGGGCGGGCAAACCGGGCAACCGCGGCCCCTCGGGGATCTCCGCCAGCGTGGCCGGTGCTCAAGCCCGGGGCACGGCGGCCACCGCCGGCCCGTCCCTGCGGCCGCCGCGGGGCTCGGGGCGCTTCGCTGCCGGCCGGGCCGGGGCTTCTGCCGTGAAACAACAGCAGGATGCGAACAGAAATAAGCACAGGGAAAAGTGCCAGACGTGGGAGCCGTGCTGCTGTGCTTGTGCCGGGTTTATTGTGTGGGTATGCCCGGCCGGCGGGGCAGGCGCTGCCGGTGTGTCCCGGCGTCCCGGCATCAGGCGCACCGGTGTGTCCCGGTGTCCCGGCATCAGCCGCACCGGTGTGTCCCGGCATCAGGTGCTGCCGGTGTGTCCCGGTGTCCCGGCATCAGCCGCACCGGTGTGTCCCGGTGTCCCGGCATCAGCCGCACCGGTGTGTCCCGGCATCAGGTGCTGCCGGTGTGTCCCGGTGTCCCGCGGAGGAGCGGCTGCTCGGTGCGGCTGCGCTTTGCTCCGGGAGCTCCCGGCCGGGGGAAGGAGGTGACGAGGAAAGGAAGGAGCAGGAATTTGGCTGCTGCGCCCGGGCCAAATCCCCGGCGTGCTCCCGAAGGAAGCGGGCTGTGGGGAGAAGCACCGGGGCTGTGTGCGCGGCGACAGCCATCGTCTGGGGGGAGAACTGGTGACGGCCATCATATGTGGAGGGAAGTGTGACAGCCATCGTCCCTGGGATGATGCTTTTGGGGACACGGCGCTGGGCCAGCGCCCCACCGCCCTTCCCTGCTAGGGAATGGAATCAGGAGATTACGGGTTCATTCTCTCAGACCACACCACTAAGCCCGGGCAGTAATCTCCAGCACAGATGTGCGATGGTGGGAGCAGAAACGTGCGAGCCGCCACCCGGCCTGGCCGGAGCGGTGCTCCCGCAGGCCGGGCGCGGATTTCCCCGCAGCGGGGGCGGGCCGGGCAGCAGCGGGGCAGGAGCGGGGCAGGGCCGGGGCAGGGCCGGGGCAGGGCCGGAGCGGGGCAGGGCCGGAGCGGGGCAGGGCCGGGGCAGGGCCGGGGCAGGGCCGGAGCGGGGCAGGGCCGGGCCGGGGCCGGAGCGGGGCAGGGCCGGAGCGGGGCAGGGCCGGAGCGGGGCAGGGCCGGGGCAGGGCCGGGGCAGGGCCGGAGCGGGGCAGGGCCGGGCCGGGGCCGGAGCGGGGCAGGGCCGGAGCGGGGCAGGGCCGGGGCAGGGCCGGGGCAGGGCCGGAGCGGGGCAGGGCCGGAGCGGGGCAGGGCCGGAGCGGGGCAGGGCTGGGGCAGGGCCGGAGCGGGGCAGGGCCGACCCCGCCCCGGGCGGAGGCGGCTCCGCAGCGGCGGCGCCGGCCCAGGTGCGGGAGCGGCGGGCAGGGCACGGCCCCGCCCCGCCCCCGCAGCTGATTGGCCGAGCGGGAAAAGTGGGCGGGGAAAAGCGGTGCCGGAGCGCGCCTATTGGCTGGTGGCGGGGGGGCGTGGCGAGGGCGGGCCCGGCCCGGGCGGGGCCCCAGCGCGGCCGCAGCGGCTCCGCCCCCGCGCGGCTCCGCTCCCGCCGCTCCGCCCGGCCGCGCTCCGGCCCCGCTCCGGCCCCGCTCCCGGCTCGGCTCGGCCCGGCCCGGCCCGGCCCGGCCCGGCACCGCGCTCCCGCCGCCCGCCCGCACCCCCAGCTGCGCGCCTCGCCCTAAAAGCCCTTCCGTTTTGCGTTTCCTCCGGATTTTTGCGTGCTTTCCCCGCCGTGCCGGGCAGCATGGGGCTGCCGGCGCTGGAGTTCAGCGAGTGCTGCCTGGACAGCCCGCAGTTCCGGGAGCGGCTGCGCTCGCACGAGGCCGAGCTGGACAAGACCAACAAGTTCATCAAGGAGCTCATCAAGGACGGGAAGTCGCTCGTCGCCGCCCTCAAGAGTAAGTGCGGGGCTGGGGGCGGCCCTGCGGGACCCCGCGCCCCCCGCCCGCCGAGCCGCGCCCGCCCCGCCACGGGGGCTGCTCCATCCGGGCCCCCCGGTGTGCCGTGCTGTGGCCGGGCCGCGGGGCCGTGCCGGTTCCGGCTCCGGCGGGATGTGCTCCGGGATGTGCCTGGCCGTGCTCCGCGGGGACACGCGCGGTCCCGCTTCTGGACCCCCGGCACACGCGCGGGCCTTGTCCTGCTCCATCCCGGCACGTGTGGCCCGTCAGGGTGGGTCCATCGGGGCGTGCGGGGTTCCGGTCCTGCTCCGTCGGGATGTGCGTGGCCGTGGTCCACTGGGTGGTTCTGGTCCTCGCCCGCCAGGTCCCGGTCCGTGAGCCTCGGGGGTCGCATCCTTTGGCAGCGGTTTTCTGGGGTGGTGGGTTGGTGCCTGCCCACCCCGCTCCCCGCTCCGGTTGTCCTCTGTCCCGGCTCCGCTCGGGGTGGGCGATGCCCGGAGCCCCCCGTGCCTCTGCCCGGGCTGACCCCTCCAGTTTCTTCCTCTCCGTCTCCATGGGGAAGCGGGGGTGGCTGCAAAGCTGCAAGCCAGTGAGGTTTGGGTGGGAGGGGGATGCAGCCATGCAGGCTGTGGCTCCGGGCATGGGGAGACCCTCACCTGTGGCTGGCAGCGTCCCGGTGTTCCGTGATGCCCGGGCTGGGCTGGCTCCTGTCCCCACAGCTGGGCTGGAGACACCTCTGCATGGCTACCTGCTGCCAGTATCTTGGGGAGCTGTGCTGGGTGAGCTGCGCCCCAAGCTTTGGAGATGTTGTTTCTGCTGTTCCCTCACGGGGTCATTGGGGTTTTCTTGTGTTTAAGTTTCTTTGGCCCACACCACAGGGCATTTCCCCATCCAGGGGAGTGCCTGTACCCAGCATGCTGGCAGCACACGTGGTCACCAGTCTGTGCCATGGGCTGACAGGGGCACATCACAAACAGGTGCCATGGAGCCCCTGCAGCATCACCTGCTGTGAACCAGCCTGGCCAGGGTCACTGTGGGGGCTGGGGGACAGCGAGGTCTCCCCAGGGTGCACGGCAGGTGATGCTCCATCCATTCCCACCACCCTGTCCATTCCCAGAAGGGCTGATTCCTGCTCCCTCCCCTTCTCACACCGAGCCCCATGGGTGTAGTTCCTCTGTGCTGAAGTAGCAGCTGGTAACATCTGGCTTACAGGGACTCCCATTGTACCAGTTCTTGGCATTTGGGGTCAAACGAATCTCAAACCCGACAGCTGTGGGTGCATTTATGGCTCTGCAGGTCTGAGCTGTGTTCTGCTGTGGAGCGATTGCTGAAGGCAGCAGTGCCAGGCCCTGCCTGTAGCATTCATTTTATCCCAGAACAAATCCTACAGCGCTGCTCTTCACGGAAAATACATTTTGGGAGTGAGCTGGTGAGTCCTCAGGTGTGTGTGGGCTTGGTCAGTTAGCTTGTGGCAGGTGCTGGCTGAGGTGAGCAGCCACCCTGGGCAGGCTGTGTGAGGTGTTTTGGGGTGTGCTGTGAGCCCCTGTGGGCTCAGGGCTGCTGTGCCCCGGCCGTGCTGCACGCCCAGCGCCGGGCAGGAAGAACACTCGCTGGCCTCTGCAGATAAGGATGTTTTTATGGCTGAATTGTTTTGGAGCTCCTATTGAATGTGTTCCTGGATTAGCCCTTAATTCCTGCACAGGGCTGGGGGGAGTTCAGCGGTGCAGGGACGGGAATAATGCTGATTCTGCTGCAGGGTAAATCGGTGCCCAGGCGCCAGCCCTGCCTGCCCTGCCGCCACCTCCCCGGCACGTGTGGCACCAGGGTGGCCCCAGGGCTCTCTGGGGCAGGGTTTGGGCCATGTGGGGCAGGGCACTGCCTGGCAGGCTGGGCAGGGGTGTCCCCTCCCTGGCTGGGATGCTCGGCCCTCTGTGCATCCTTCTCCTGCTGTACGAGTGACCTCAGGGGCTGTGGGGCTGCTTCAGGCTGTGCTTCCTCTGACTGATCCAGTGCTGGGTGGGATCTGGGCTGGCTCGTCCCACCTGTGTCACCCTCAGTGTGTGACAGGTCTGATGTGCTGTATGAGTCCCTGCAGACCATTCCAGTGTCCAGCAGCAGGGATGGAAATGCTCCAGGGGTGGGGAGCTGCTGTGTTGCCTGTTGCTGGTTGTGTCACAGGGGCTGGGATGTCACCCCCGTGAGCCAGTGCACCTCTGGGGGACATTCCTGACTCACCAGAGGCTTGCTTTTCTTAGCCAGCTTTTATTTTTCAGTGGTGTTTCCATGTGGTTTTGGTTTGTCTCCATGGCTGGGCATGGTGGCCTTATCTCACTGCCATTGTCTCCGTGCTGCTCCTCAGCTGTTGTGACTGTGGAGCTGGGCAGGCCTGGGGGCAGAAGATCCCTGCCCCAGCACATGAGGGGTTCTGGGGGTGCCCTTGGGCAGCGTGACTGCCTGCAGCCAGAGTTCTGTGAAGTCTTGGCAATATCCTCCCTCGTTTTCCTTCCTCTTGCCTTTTCTGCTGAACATTTCACATCCTCTTTGCACGAGGGCAGGCGTGGGGAGAACGTGTAGCTCTGTGCAGTTGCTGAGGGGCCGTGGGGCTGGGGAGGAGGGGAGGAAGATGAAGAGGGAGGAAGAGGAAAAGCCCTCTGCAGAGCTGGGCAGAAGCAGCAGCACGGGCACGCAGGGATGGTGAGACTGGAGTAAGGACATGGAACAAAGTCTCTGCCAGGCTTTGCTGAAAAGGCTGCTCTGCCCTGCTTTTGTCCTCAGTGTAGGTACAGAGAGAAATAGGAATGATTCACAGCACTTTCTCCTTCCCTTAGAAGAAAGAATAAATTCAGAAGGTTGAAAATGATCCTCGTTTGCTGAAGGGCTGGTCTTGTTAAATGTCCTCAGATGCCAAGGGCATCTCTGGAGTGTGTGTGTCTGTGTGTACATAAATGCTGTTGGATCTTTTTCCCCCAGTGAGTTTCTGTGCCTGTTTCCATTGTCTCCCTTTGCTGCTTGGCTGGTATTCAGTGACCTGGTTTTCAGCAAAACGTGTCCCTCTTCCTCCCTGATCCACCATCCATAAATTATTCAGAAAGTTTTGCAGATGCAGAGACTTCAAGTGTGACATAAATAATGAACTCGAAGCCTGGATGCTGTGAAACTCGTTCTCCAGCACAGGAGCTGTGGTGACCATCAGGACCAGGGATGCTGAAGGATTTTATCCCTTTGCCTGTCCCTGTGCCTGTGTGAGGGCCAGGCAGGGAGCCAGTGGCTCGTCCCTGTGCTGGCATCACCTCCAGCCCCTGTGCTGGCACGGAGGGAGAGCTGGAGCCCAGGGTGGTGATGTGGAGATGCCCACAGTGTGTTTTGGGAAACAAACAGCACACCTAAGGAGAGAGGATGTGGGCGTGCAGGGGCTGCCAGCCATCACCTCCCCTTGCTGTAGCACAGGGCTGAGCCTGGCACCCTCCTCCTCCTCCTCCTCCTCCTCCACCTCCTCCTCCTCCTCCTCCTCCTCCTCCCTGTGTCCTCCTCCTGTGCTGCCAGGCGCCGTGTCCCATGGCCATGGGGCTGTTGTCCCCTTCAGCCACTGGGTGCAGCCTGGTGCCCTGCCACGTTTCTGCTGCTTTGTTTTCCTTCTTCCAGCTCCCAGGCACTAATTTGAAGCCACCAAACCCGTCCACGCCCCGGCTGCTGCCATGCTCCCACGGCACAAACTGCAATTTGTGTGGTGGGGCTGGGCTGGGCTGGGGGAGGCTCTGGGAGCCCCCTCCCCACGGGGGCACACGGGCTGGGCCCCGCTGGGGCTGTGCCATGGCTGGGCTCCCACGGGAGCGGTGGAGGTGCCCATGCCCAGGAGGCACAGCTGGTTTGGTGTTTTGGATCACTTTTCCTTGTGCTGGTTTCTTGGCCGGGTCACACAGAGCTGCGGCTGGCAGTGAGGAGGGACAGGACCCAGGGGGTGATGCTGGGCTGGACCTGGATCCTGCAGTGCCTGGGAACTCCTCTGGTCATGCCAGCCTCCCGGGGCACACGCTGTGGCACTGTCCCTCATGCCAGCTCTGCCCCCACCGGCGTGTCCCCACTGGCTGTGGGGAGCAGCTGGGGGTTGCCCCTGCTCCCAGCTGAGGTTTGCTGGCACAGAGGGGTGGTCTCCCTTCTGTCTGTGCCTGCAGGGTGTGATTTTAATGAGTTGCCCCCTGGGCTGACCCCTGTGTGCCTGGCCACCATGGGGAATGCCAGCAGGGCTTTTGCTGCAGCTCTGGGGTGTTTCCTGGGACACATCCTGCTCCGAGGCTGCTGGGCAGCTCAGAATGTGAAACGGGCTGGTGGGGTGGCTCCTGGTGGTGCTCCAGGCTCGGGGATGTGCTTGCACATGGGTTCTGTTCCTCAGGTCTGCAGCTTCCTGGTGAAACCAAGCCTTTATGAGACGTCTGTGCCCGTGGCAGTGCCTGTCCTGGCTGGAGCTGCCACTGGATCTGCCACAGACTGGAAGCGAAAGTGAAACTTTTGCGCAGTGTTTACTTAATTCCCTTTTCACACAAGCCAGGCTTGGGCAGGTGATGAGGAAACGCGACGGGGATTGCCCACTTTGCCACTTTGTCATTGCCTGTGCCATCCTGCTCCCCATGGCCCCTGGTTCAGCTCTCTTGGTCCCTGGGAGTGGGTCAGGCCCTGGCTCTGCTGGGCCAAGGGCAGGTAGAGCCCAGGCTGCTGTGCACTCCAGGTGCCCTCGTGTGCCTCTGCAGGGAGAAAACCCTTGGGTGTGCTGGAGCATGATCCAGTCTGGGGCTGCTGTGTAACCTGAGGTGACAGGTCCTTGTGCCACAGGTGTCTGGTGCTGGGGAGAAGGAATCCAAAGCCCATCTTACGTTATTTTCATCCTTCCTGCTCTTCTGATCCCTGAAGAAAGCAGTCACAGCCCAAACCTTCTCCCCAGCTTTGCACAGAGGGATCAAGGACCAGGGGTTTAGGTCTGGCCTTTCCAGGAGCAGCCCCTGTTTGTGCAGGTGAGAACCTGAGTGCTCAGAGCTGTGCCCCTGCCCAGCAGAGCGCTGGGCTTTGCAGGCTCCAGCTGGGAGGAGCAGGAGCGTGGTGCTCGCTGGAGGGTGCAGGAGCAGCCCCTGCCAGGCCGGGTTGCTGTGACCGCTGGCACTGGGCTCTGCTGGCGCTGTGCCCTGGCATGGTGCTGGGCTGGGCTGGGGCAGCCCAGGTGAGGCACACCTGGTGACACACCGGGTGACACCTGGTGACACGGGGGTGCCATCGCTGCCTTGGTGCAGGGGGGATTTCCTGGAGCACCCGTGCGTTTCCCAAGGAGCTCATTCCATGCTTGGATGGGCAGGGGAGGTCCCTGCCTGCCCCCCCAGCAGGGCTGGGGCACAGCCAGGCCTGCCTGGGCTCTCCCTCTGCCTTGCAAACCACAGGGAAAGCACGTGCCTTGGGGTTTGGCTGGTAAAATGATTTACTTTGTTTTTTTCCTGCTTTGTTCACCCAGCCAAGGTGTAACATGGCTCTCCTGTGCCAGGGTGCATTTACCCCTCTTCATTCCTGTAGGAAGCAGTTGGTGTAGGGAATACCTGGAGCTGTGGAGGAGGGACGTGGTTATGGCTCAGCCAGGGCTGCACCAGCGGAGCCAGAGGCACCAAGGACTTTTCTTCCTTTGCATGACCTGTGTGGCTTGTGCAGCCACATCTTTAATAACTCGTCTGGGAATTTATTCAAATGAGGGCTAGGACAGGTGAGAGTACCGTGCTTCAGTTTTAGCACAAGTTGATCCTCCTCTTCCTCCCCAGTGGAAATTAGCAGCAGGACTTACTCCTGCTTGGGGGATCTCTTTGTGGTGGTGGCTCTGCACTGTGAGCCCTGGAGGGGCTGTCCTGCCAGCAGGGCTGGCTCGGGGGGCTGCACACACATCCCAGCTGGCTCTGCCCGAGTGCCAGAGGGGCTCACCCCATGTGGGTGCTGCAGTGGCTCCCGTGTGCCCTGCCGTGGCTGTGATCCCTGCAGGACGATCCTCACACCCAGGAACGTTCCAGCAGCCCCAGACAACATTCACCCATCTCCCAGGGGGATCCCACCCCAGCCAGGACCCCACAGTGCCGGCCAGGCAGGGCGGGGTGGGCTCTGGGAGGCACTGGGTGGGTGCTGTGAGACCCAGGGCTGGGCTGGAGCTGGGTGTGCCTGGGGGCAGCATGGCAGGGAGCCCTGAGAGCACCGGGGTCTGGGTGGGCAGGGAGCCCTGAGAGCACCAGGGTTTGGGTGGGCAGGGCAGGGGAGCCCTGTGAGCATGGGGGTCTGGGTGGGCAGGGGAGCCCTGTGAGCACCGGGGTTTGGGTGGGCAGGGGAGCCCTGTGAGCACCGGGGTTTGGGTGGGCAGGGGAGCCCGTGCTCATGGTGGCATCTTTTACTCTGCTGACAGAGGCTGGTTAGCAGGGCTGGGAGATGGCTGTCATTGGGAGCATGCCCCAGGGCACCTCTGGGCACGTGTCCTGATATTCTGTCCCCCTGGGATGGGGACAGAACCCTGAGGAGCCACGGGGCCTGTGCTGAACACGTGTCCCATGCCAGGTTAAACCCAGCCTTTTGGGCTGGCAGGGCAGGGCCTGGGATACAGGGCAGCTCTGAGAGGCAGGGGCTGGCACTGCCCGAGCTGCTGGAGACTGAGGGTGCACAGCTCTGTCCAGGGAGTGGCTCTGGGCAGGGGGCTTGGGGAGGGATGTGGAGGGCCAGATTGGATGTCCCCGTGTTCCTCCAGCACTGGCAGTCACCCACAAGCTGTGTCCTGCTCGTGCTTCCAGCATGGAGCAGATTTGCCTGGTTTGGGGCAGGAGGCTGTTTTCACAAGGCTGCAGATGTGCTGGCACAGCTTGAATCATCTGTCTCCATTTGTTTCTGCAGTGCTGCCAGACCGAGAGCTGTGTGGCATCATCTTGGAGTGTGTGTGGCATCACCTGAGGTGTGTGTGGCATCATTTTGGAGTGTGTGTGGCATCACCTTGCAGCGTGTGTGGCATCACCTGTGTGCCCCGGCCACGGGCTGGGAGCGGTGGGCTCTTTAGGTTTCCCTGTCAGGTTTCCGGTGTCTTGCCTGGCCTTGCTGTGGCAGCTGGCAGTGACGTCGGGGATCTGTGAGGAAATGCCGTTCCCATGGTTGCTGCGGGAGGGTGGGAGGCGGCGGTGCCCGCGTGTCCCCGTGCTCTCTGCAGGTTGGCACGCCCGGTGCTCCTCCGGCTGATTCAGTACCGGGGATGGCATGGGGCAAGTCCTCGCTGCCTGCCAGACCCCTCCCCGGCTGGCAGAGGGGGGCCACCAACCCCTTTGCACCCTAAAACCCCGGTGTGCTTCTCCCTGCACGCCAGGAGCCACGCCAGCATCCCTGACAAAGCAGGGCAGGGCTGCTCGGGGCTTGGCATTCCTGCACCACGACAGAGGGGCTTCGGTGCCCACGCCGTGTGCGGGGGCAGCAGCGGTGCCAGCGTGGCCGAGCCAGCCCTGCCCACGCTGGGGTTCTGGTTTGGGGTGTTCTGGGCCCCTCCTGCAGCGTCCAGTGGGGGGACAGGCTGGGGGACATGGAGGGGACAGGCTGGGGGACATGGAGGGGACAGACTGGGGGACAGGCTGGGGGACAGTGGGGGACAGACTGGGGGACATGGGGGCGACAGTTTGGGGGATAGTGTGGTACAGGCTGGGGGACATGGGGGGTACAGGCTGGGGGACATGGGGGGGGACAGTGGGGACAAGCTGTGCCAGGCATCCCTCGCTGGGCTCGGGTTCCTTCATCCCCCTTTCCCTGTGATGAGTAGCTGTAGCGTGACCGTGGTGGGTGGGAGGGGAGGCAGAGCGAGGGGGAGCTCTGGAAACCTGCACAGCTTGTTCAGCCCTGCTGTGAATCATCCCCCTCCTCCTCCCCCGGGCACGCCAGCGGCTGTCACTGTCACCCTGTCACCGATGTTTGCCCAGTTTTCCTGGGACAGGGATGTTTTCCTGTGACAGGGGCTTTTTTCCAGTTTTCCTGGGACAGGGATGTTTTCCTGGGTCAGGGATTTTTTCCTGGGGCAGGGATGTGTTTTCCCAGTTTTCCTGGAACAGGGATGTTTCCCAGTTTTCCTGGCACACCCCCCCACGCCAAAGGTGCTCCCACCCGCTCCGTGTGAGCGCTGGTGGCCCTGGGCCCGTGGGCTCCTGCCCAGGGTGGATCCTTAGGGCATCACCCCGGCTGTTAATGGCAAGGATGTCTCCAGCGAGGCTTGCAGGAGCTGGGCAGGGCTCCTCTGCCCTGGCTCCCCGGGGTGCAGGGTGTGCTGGCACGCCGTGGGCACCGAGGGCAGGGCATGTCTGTGCCGTGATGCCAGGCGGGTTCCCAGCCGGAGCCGTGGGAAGCTCAGCAGCCCCCGGACCATCTGGGCCTGGCACGTGGAGCAGCGGGCACAGCCCGGGGCTGGGGGCTGCCTGCTCACCCTTCCCTGCTCTCTGCACCTTGCAGCAGCCTGGCACGGTGGAAGGTGGTCCTGCCCATGGCAGGGGTGGAATGAGATGAGCTTTGAGGTCCCTTCCAGCCCAAACCAGTCTGGGATTCCATGATCCACAGCGAGGGAGGTGTGAAGGGCTCTCTGGGCCGAGTGACCTGTAAAAAGAGCTGGTGTTGCCTTTCCTAGCACTGCCTGCTCCGCTGTCCCTGTGCTGGTTTTTTATTCCTTTTCTCGCTGAAGCAGCGCCTGTCCAGAGCGATGCCCTGGTTGAGTGCTGGTTGCTAAGCAATGTTTTACAAAAATCCCAGCCATTGCAGAGCAGAGCTGGGTGTCTCTCCCTCGAATTCTAGGGGAAAGCCCGGGTTCAAGGCACTGATTTCTTCCTGGAAAGGTGGTCAGGTACTGGCACAGGCTAGCCAGGGCAGTGGTGGAGTCACCATCCTGCAGGGGTTTTACAGATGACGACAGTGGTGATTGTTGGCTTTGGCAGTGCAGGGGGAGCAGCAGGATGTGAGAATCTCAGAGGGCTTTTCCCACCTCAGCTGTTCCATGGTTCTGTGCTGCACCTTGGGCTGTGCATCCCTGTCCTCACCCTGCGTGCCTCCCTGTGCTCCGCTGGAGGTTTTAATTTATATTTCTCTTTTCCTGCCGAAGCAGGAAAAATTGACTCACTTGCCACTGATGTTCCTGCAAGCACAGTGGGATTTTTCCTGTTCTTACAGCCGAGGTGGAGGAGCACCGGCGACAAAAGGATTTCCGCAGGCTCCTTGGGAGGAGAAGGAAGGAGGTTGTGCAGGACAGCTTCTGGAGGGGCTGGGAGCTGAGCCCAGCTTGGCTGTGGGCAAGAGCTGCTGCCTCTGGGATGAAGACAGGGCAGGGGGGACAGGGGGCACTGCTCTGTGCCATGGCCTGGCTGGGATGTGCCAGGGAGGCCTCCTGTCCTTCCTGCCTGCAGGGACAGAGCCTTGGTCCCCTCCCCACCTGGGGCATGGGGGTCTCTGGGCCCCCTGGGGACCTCAATGCTTTGGTGCCAGTCCCTTGAGAAATCCAGCGGGCTCCCTGTGGCCCACCTATTAGCTAATTAGGTTTAATAACTAACTAATCCAGAAGCTGGGGCGTGCCTGAGGCAATCTGCTCTGCCTGGCGGGGTCTGGCAGGGATTCTGCCACAGCCCCCCTGCCAGACCTCCTTCTGCTCCACTAATGGGCATTGCCTGGGTCAGGAGCAAATTTCTTCTGGATTAGTGTCCTCTAAATCGATTAGCTGTCTCGGGCAGGGCATTCTGTCCTAATGAAATGTGATTCCCGGCTCCAGTCGATGAAATATTGTGGTAACAAGGGTAAAGTCATCTCCAGCCTTCCTGTGGGTCGTGCCAAGGTTTGGAGAGGAATCACAGAAATACACGATGACTGAGGATGGAAATGACCTCCAAGATTATCAAGTCCAACCTGTGACCCATCACTGTCTTGTCAAGCAGCCCAGAGCACAGAGTGCCACGTCCAGTCCTTCCTTAGACACCTCCAGGCATGGGGGCTCCACCACCTCCCTGAGCAGCCCCTTCCCAAGCCTGACCAATCTTCCCAGGAAGAAATTTCTCCTGATGCCCAGCCTGAACCTCTCCTGGCTCTTGGAGGAGAAGCTACAATTAGAGTGGTGTCGTGCTGACAGGGACTGACCTGCACTCCCCAGTGAGGGAACTGGGGCAACGTGGAGCTGTGAGTAACACACTTCCATCCTGCCCTCAGAGGCACTTTACTCACGGGTGTAAGGCTGGAGGCATTTACATGACCTGCCTGGGGCAGTGGCAGTGGGGCAGCGTGCAGGTGGAGGGGAAAGGTGGTATTGTAAATGCTGGTTTTGGGAACAGCAGTCAGGGACTGGGGTGTGAGGGTTGGGCACTCGGTGCAGTGGGACAGCTGTGCTCAGCAGCTCTGACATCTCTCTCCGAGCCAGCACTGTGCCCAAATCCCTGGCCTGCTTGGGCCACAGGGATTTTCACTGCTGCTTCCTCACATTGTGTGCCCATGGAAATGCCAGCTGGGGCAGTAATTTTCCATTTCATTACCACGTTCCTGGTGTTTTCCAGGCACTTAAGCTGTTGCCCATGTTTGCTGTTTGGATGCATCCCCCCTCTGTGTTGGAGTGGTGGATATTTACGTTTGATTTTATTCGGAGGCCGTGCCTGCTCCCCCTGAGCTCCTGCGACGCCTGGCTCCCTGCCTGGCAGCCTGTGCTGCAGGTTGGGACGGGCCGGGGGGTTCTGCCATAAAACAACACCAGGATGTGAACGAAAATAAGCACAGGGAAAAGTGCCAGACGTGGGAGCTGGGTGGGGAAGTGGAGAAATGCAGTTTTATTTTCTTGTGCTGCTAAGGGCACGAAAGGCTCCGTGTCCAGCGCAGGAGACCAGGGATGGCATCTGGGGGTGCTGCCCTGTGCCGGGGGGCAGGGGGGCTGTGCCCCTCAGGAGCTGCAGGCACTGATGGTCTGGGGGCTCTGGGGTGTTGCCATGTTTGTGCAGAGCCCCCTGGGAGGGGTCACCAAGGGCTCTGCTGATCCCCTGTGCTGGTTCCCTGCACTGTGATGCTCAGCCTGGAAGCTGCCTGCCAGGGTGGTGGTACCTGGCTTCGGGCCCCTTATCTGCCAGGGCCATCCTGGGGTGTGTAGTGGGCACCAGGGCTGCAGGAGGGCTCTGGCAGGCCCGTGCTTCTCTGAGCCCCACTGCTCCATGCTGGCAGGGAGGACTGGTGTTGGGCTGTGCCTCCCTGCAGCTGCAGACATCTGTCTGCTCAGGCTCTCCAGGAATGGGGAGCCTCTCCGGGGGTGGTTTACATCATTCCTGGGTTTTGTTTCCTGTGAGTCCTGGCTGCAGGCAGGGCAGGCTCTGCTGCCTGGCACCTGTGGCTCCAGCTGCCATCGCTGCCCTTCGTCCCGCCCGGCATCAGCACCTCTGCCCGCTCTGCCCACGGTGGTCTCCAAGTCAGGAGCTGCTGCAGCTCGTTAAAATAACCTGATTAATGCAGAGCAGGGGCAGGGCCAGGCTGTGCTGGGCACAAGACAGAGCGCTTCACTTTGGAGAGGTTCCTGCAGAAAAGTGCTGCTTGGGCAAGTGGAGAGCATCCTCCAGGCTTTCCATGCGGGACAGGTGGGAGTCTCCCAAGCCCTCCTTTCCTGGTGGGGTGGGGAGGTCGTGGCTTGATGGTTCACATGCCCAGTGCTGAAGTCCCTCAGGTGGGAGCCTTGGTGAGGGGCACTTCATTAACTGTGTCAGGGACACTTCATCAGCTGCATCGTTAACCCATCGCTGCTGCCTGGACCAGCTTCTCTCCTGCCAGTGTCACAGCCCTGGTGCCACTCTGAGGGGGGAAAGGCAGAGCTGTTTGCATGAGCTGGGCTCCTGCAGTGTCTCAGCCACTGTGAGACAGAGATCTGACTCACCAAAGTGGCTTTGTTGCAGTTGACTTGATGGGCAAGCAGCTAAGAGAAGCTGAACGGGAAGGATGGAGAGAGGCTGCGAGAGCTTTGCCTCTGTGGCAAAGCAGGCCCAGCACTGGGCTCAGGGCTCCAGAGCCTCAGGAAGTCCAGGGCTGATTCATGCTGGAGAGCTGGGACAGAAGGGCAAGGGTTCCAGCTGACCATCAACTCCCTCAAACCAGGGGAAAACAGGAGAGTGGCTACAGCAGAGGGAGTTGAAGGAAGTGGCTTCTTGCCTTGGTGCTGCTGCAGCCCTGGCCCTGCTGCAGGGTGTCACACTGGCCATGCAGGACTGGCCCTGATGGTCCTTCTGGCTTCATTTCCCTTGGATCTCCAGCACCTTCCATCAGGAATCTGGGGAAGCTTTGCAGAAACGTCCTGGCCTGGCAAAGCTCCCAAGATAACTCCAAGCATTATTGATTTGGGGGAGGCAGGATGACGTGGCCGGGGTGCTGGGCTGGTGGGCAGTGGGGGATAATTTTAGCTGTGCAGCCAGGCAGTCCTTCCAAGGGATAACTTTGTTTTTCACGAAGCGCAGAACCTTTATCTCCTAAACTACGCTGGCAATATTTGAGGTCTTCAGCGTGTTGCTGGGGTCTGATCTGCTGTGTGAGCTTGGTCAATGGTGCCATTCAGCACACAAAGGGTCCTGTGTCCCTGTGGCCAGCGCCGCCGTGCGGAGCCAGGCTGGGTGTGGGGTCGGGCAGACGGGGATGCCTTGGCTGGCAGCAGTGCCCAGCGCTGCCCTGGCTGCTGAGCCAGGCTGGGGCACTCCTGCACCTGCCCTCCTCGGGCATCTCGGGCAGGGCTGCAGGTTTTAGCACATCTGAGCAGTTTTGGGGTTTCTGCTTGAAGCACAACGTGTGTTTGTAAACTTCCCGTGGCAAAAGTGAAGTGCTGGGGTTTGGCCTGGCTGGGTGTGCTGCTGAGACAAGGCTCGGCCGGAGGCTGTGTGTGTGGAAAAGGCACCAAAATGGGGTCTGGGGGCTGTGGGGCCGCGTCAGCGATGCTCTCTGTGCCTTGGGGTCCTGCCTGGGGTGGCTGCAGGGACTGTGCAGTCACCTGTGCCCGTGGCCCTGCTCCTTGGGGCACTTTGCTGTCCCTGGCACCCTCTAACCTCCATCTGCAGCGTGTGCCAAGCCGTGGCAGCCTCTCCACGGGCTGTTGTGCAGAACAGAATGGCAGAAGCTGTCCTGGAGGTGGGGTGGGCTCTGCCCATCTGGTTTTATATACTTGCTCATGATGATTCAGAGGGGGAACCTGCCAGCAGCTGCCGTCCCATCCTAAATCACTGATTAACTCCAACCACCTGGTGGAGAGGCTGTTTAATAAACAAATCAGTGCTAATTCGGTGTGGAAGTGACTCTGGGGCTGGGCCAGGCAGTGTCTCATGGAGCAGGGCTTTGCTGACCTTGCTGGGAAGTGCAGAGAGGGGATTTGAGCCTTCTGGAGCAAACGAAGCGTTTGTGACGCTGCCCTGGTGCTTGGTGCTGACCCCAGAGCTGCCAGGGCTGGGGCTGGGTGGGTGAAGCTCCAGGCTGGCAGCTGCAGGAGCTGCTTTCGGGCATGAGGTTCTTGTTGCTGGGTTTCTGCAGGAGCTGCTTTCGGGCATGAGGTTCTTGTTGCTGGGTTCCTGCAGGAGCTGCTTTCGGGCATGAGGTTCTTGTTGCTGGGTTCCTGCAGGAGCTGCTTTCGGGCATGAGGTTCTTGTTGCTGGGTTCCTGCAGGAGCTGTGGGGCCAGGATGGACGAGTGTCCCGTGCAGGGCACCCCGTGCACCCATGGGCCAGGCCCAGCTGGCATCCCCAGCTCTGACCTTTCCCAGAGCTCTCCCGGGTGCCCCTGAGCTGCAGGAGTGCTGTGTGAGCCCAGGAGGGTGCTGTGCTGGCTGTGGGGACAGACACCATGCTGCTGCTCCCTTGGCAGGCCGTGATCCCGCTGCTGATGGGAGCAGCTCCTCCCTGGGCTCCCCGTCCTGGCTGGCCCCTGCCCGGGGAGCTGTGGGGCTGTGGAGGTGCTGCCCCAGTGCCCAGGGGCTGTGTCCTGTTCCCTGCAGCCAGGTGAGGGCTGTGGCTGGGTGTGGGGATCCAGAGCTTCCCTCTGGCTGCCTTGGGACCCTGGCAGGGGTCAGGAACCCCCTGGACAGAGCCCCCAGAGACACTGCCTGTGATCTCTGGCCGTGGAAAAGAGTTTTCAATCTTACAGGATGAATTACCAGCTCTGAGGGTTTGAGATCAGTAATAATTAAGTGTGGCACGGGTGCAAAAGTAAAATTTTAAGTTTCTAGATAAGGGGCCCAAAGGGGACAAGATGGAGGAAATTGGGTGTGCCTTGTCCTTTTTCTCCTTCTTCCTGCCCTCCATGTCTCACTGTGGTGTTGGCATTTTTCTGTTGGTTCAGGCTGGGGACACACTGTCCAACGTAGGTGACAGATATTGGCACGTTCTTGTAAATCCAGCCCAGGGAGTTTTTGGTATTTAATGTTTGTCACATCCCACTGAGGGCAGAGCCCCACACGCTGCCCTGCAGGACAGAGCTGGGCAGGGCAGCAGAACATGTGAGAGATAAACAGAATAAACAACCTGGAAACCAGCACAGACCAATTATGGCTTCTGCTTTGGCAGAGGGGCTGACAGACAGAGACTTTTACAATCTCAGGATCATCAATAGCTCAGATTCTGACAGGTGGTGACACCCCAGGCCTGCCCTGCCTGGGGCAGAGGGGCTGGGCGCTGGCACTGTCCTCCTGTCCCTCTGGGGGTTTGCAGGGACAGACAGCCTGTCCTGCTGCTCTGTGCTGCGGGGGAAGGAAGGGGCAGGAGTCTCAGTTCCTGTTGTCCACTTGAACAGTAAATACAGGCTGTTAAGCAGTTTTCTTTGCAGGAAGTGTAGAAATCCTGCTCCGTGTGAGCCCAGAGCCAGGAGCAGCAGCATCCTCTGCTCCCCCTCTGTGGGGATTAACCCTTCACGGCCAGACTCAGCAGCAGGATTGTCTTTAACCTGAACCAGCCATCCTGCTGCTTCTGCCCCTGTCCTGGGTCCAGCTGAGCCAGAGCTTTCTGCTCCTCCCAGCCAGTGCAGCAGACTGGCTGCAGAGTCAGCTCTGGGGAGAGCCCCACCTGAGCCAGCAGTGTCACTTTGCCCTGGCTGACCTGATCTTTCCAGCACAGGACCAGGCAGGGGGGGACATTTGTCTTCCTCACATCTCAGTTTGATGTGTTGTGGTTCTCCTCAGTGTCCTACCCGTTGTTTTTGGGGTGCTGATTGCAGACCTGGCTGAGTGGGGTTACCCCACAGTGCCCAGGGTGCTGCACTCAGGGAGGAGGGGTGGGAAATCAGGACACAATCCTCCTAAAAACGGCTTTTCCAGTACTTCCAAATTCCTTTGGAAGAGGTTTTTAATGTCAGAAGCAACCACTTCAGTCTCCTTATAGTAACAGCAACCACTTCCCAGAAAGATTAAACTGAGTAGCCGAGGAGGAGGAGGGGGACACAGGGAGCACGAGGTGCTCCCTTGCTGCTGATCCCTTGCAGGATTCCTGGGGCTGGAGCAGGTCCCTTCAGCCAGGTTTGGGGGAGCCCTGGAGCTGGAGGTGTGGGGCTGGGGTGGAATTCAGCCAGAATTGCCCAGCTCCTGGGCTGCAGGGGGAGGTGGGGTGAGCCCTGGGCTGGCTGTGGGGGAGCAGAGGGGTTGTTGAGGCTGCTTCCAGGAAAAGCTGCTGCCCTCCGACCTGCTGGGAGCTGTCCCCCTTCCTGCTGCTCCTGAGGATGCACTGGATGGGGAGAATGCATCACTTTTAAAAGGGCATTTTTTAACATCCTTGGTGGCTGCAGCTGTGCAGGTGGACTTGGGTCTGCCAGTTTTCTGTCAAGGGGACTTTCCTGAAGGGATTATCTCATCCTCACCAGTCCAGATGGGAAGAGGGAGCCATGGGAGGTGAGGATGATGATGATGACCTGCAGCCCCAGCTGGTTGTGTTGCTCAGGCAGAAGGATTTTTTCTGGCTTTTTTTGTGGTGGCTTTCCCTGATGCTGTGGTTGACTGATCAAGCCAGCAGAGAAGTTGGAAGGAAAACCTGCCAGCCCCTGGTGCAGCCCTGGTGCACTCCTGTGCAGTGTCTGGGTGGTTTTGCTCCTGTGTGAGAGGAAGCAGCAGATTCTATTGAGCCTTTGCAGGATTCGGGGTTTGCTTGTCCACAGCTCTGGGGAAGAAGAACCCTCAGGAGCTGAGGCTCATCCAGGGGCTGCCATGTTCTCCCTGAGCCTTCCTGCTTCCACTGCAGGGGTGTTGTCCCAAAATGTAGTTGAGGGGTCTCAGGAAGAGGGGAAGCTGGGGTGGCAGTGGCTTGGGGAGGACAGTGGGGCCCCACAGGGTGGGCATGGGTGTCCCTCTCTCATTCCCTGGCCAATCCTGCTGCTAATTTTATCCTTTATCACTCCAGGAGTTATCTCCCTCTCCCCCTGCCTCTCCCTTGCCTATTTATAAGCACTGTGGGCCATTGCTGCCAGTGCTGCTCTGGCTCGTGCCTGCTCCCAGAGCCCTGCCCTGCCCCTCGCTCTCAGGTGCAGGAGAGGGTGGCCCTGGACAGGCTGGCCCTGGAGAGGGTGGCCCTGGCCCAGGCTGGGCAGCTCAGTTCCCCCAGGTGTTCATCCCTGTGCTGCAGCAGCCTCCAGCTCTGGCGTGCAGCGGTGGAGGGCACGAGGGGTGTCACATCAGGCCTGGTTCAGGTGGGGACGTGGCACATGGAAGGTGGCCAAGGGCTCGGGAGAGGGCTGCGGGAGAGGAAATGGCTCCTTAGATCATTAACAGCATCTTTGTGGTTATTCCAGGCCAGGCAGGAGGGACTGGGTGAAGGTCCCCGAGCCCTGGGGCTGCTCCAACAAGCTCTGGTGAGGGAAGGAGGCTGCTCTGCTGCTGACACCAGCATGGGCATGGAAGGGAGCAGGGACAGCTGCACAGCACTGTGCCAGTGCCCTTTGCTCAGCCCTGTGCTGAGCTGGGACAAACCCTCCCACCCTCCCGAGTCCCTCTTCTCAACCCTGCCCAGTAGCACCTGGGAATTTTCCTTAAAGTACATTTCTTGCTTCTGTAGGTGCCAGTGGAGACTCCTGGCAGCTGCAGGCATGGGAAGGGTGTAAAAGCCATGCTTGTTCCATCCTCCAGGGAGCAAAGTGCAAATCCTGTTATGTGTGAACCTTCTCCTTGAAGAAGCCCCCTCTGTACTTTTCCACTGGAAAGCTCCCAGGATTTCCCTCTCCCTGCCTTGGCTGGGTGGTTTCCTGCTGCCTTAGGAAGCAGTTGTGTGCAGGCAGCCGGGACTGAACTGGGCAGGATTAACCCCAGGGCTGTCAGCAGCGATACTGGGACAACGGCTCTGATGCTTGGAGAGAGTTGCCAACTCCCTTATCCCACGGGGAAAGCAAAACACTTGGACTCTGGTGTGGTTATCTTTTGGCTCTTGGTGTCTGAGAGGAGGAAACGGCCTTTGCGTGCACACACATTTTCCACCCGTGCTGGGAAAGGGAAAAACCCATGGAATTTTGGGTTTTGAGTGAAGAAAGGCACGGGGAGCGAACACCGAGTTCCTCACGCCGGCAGTGCTGCAGCCACGCGGGGCCCCTGGTGGCCTCACGGTGCCCAGCACTGTCTGTGTGTGCCAGGTTAAAAGGCTGCCTGGAAAAGCCAATCCTGGATCCACTCAGGTCACTGCGAGTAAGAACTTAATAGGATCCAGATCTCAGAGGGAATCTGCAGCTCGGGAAGCAATGCAGCTCCCCGCGGGACAGCAGCATGGCAGAGGTGCCATCTCTTGGGGGGCAGTGTCACTGTGGGCCACCATTTGCTGCTGCCCCGTGGCTCTGGGTCTGAGCTCTGGGGTGGCTCTTTTGGTATTTTGGAGTTTCGTCTCCTGTAGGGTATTGTGGGGGTGCTGCCGGGGACCCCACAGAGCCCTGTCCCTGGGGTGGGTGCAGAAGGGCAGCGCTCTGGGGCTTGCCTGGTGGCAGGGGTGCCTCTGTGGGTGTTTCCTGGCTGGGATGTGTCTCTGCCTGCTACCTGCTGTAGGGACACTTCCCCACGGGTATTCCCTGCTCCTGCTCTCACAGACCTGTCGGCCGCCAAGCGCAAGTTCGCCGATTCCCTCAACGAGTTCAAATTCCGCTGCATCGGCGACGCCGAGACCGACGACGAGATCTGCATAGGTGAGTGCTGCTGCTCCTGCAGCCACTGCCTGAGCAGGGCAGGCAGGGAAACTCAACCAGGACACCCAGGGAATTTCTCTGCCTTCCCCAGGGAATCACTTGTTGCTTCTTGGCCTAAATCTGTGCTGCCTGCCAGATAGGAAAGAGAGGAGATTGCCCATATCTGAAACCACCTCAGTTAGCTGCATGTTTTGCACTGGAGAGGAGCATCTGGAGGTGCTTGTGGCTGGATAACCTGCAAGGGGCTGTGCTCTGAAGCAGAGGAGTAGAAGTGTCACACAGAATCCTGTGCTTGAGGGAATCAGCGCTGCTGAGCCTGGCAAGGCTCTCTGGACTGAGCCTGGCTCTGCCACAGAGCTTCTCCTGGCACAGGGCAGTGGTTTCAGCCTCTTCCCTCCCTCATGCTGCTCCTGCCCCAGCTGAACTTCTAGAGCTTACTGTGCACATCGTCTGGAGCCAGGAGAGCAAAGAAGCTTTAGCCCTGATTTAACTGTGCTTGTTTATTTGTGCCCAGTCTCTCAGCAGAAATAGCTCCTCATCCAGGTCTCCCTGGTGCTGTGCCCATGCTGGGGAGCTGCCCCTCGTGTGCTGGGCATGGCTGGAGGCCAGTGCTGTGCTCCGGGGCTGGTTGATGACTGGCTGTGGGCAGGGCAGGGTTGAGCTGAGGATGTTGCTGTCTGGAGGAGGAAGCCTGGCCCTGGGGATGCTCTGCTGCCAGCTGTAGGCGTCAGGAACCTTTCTAGGGAGAGAGCAAAGATAATAAAAACCCAAACCTCCCCACGCAAAACACAGGCAGAACCCCTGAGTGCAGCCTCTTTCTGTAAAAACTGGGTGTTCAATGCTGACTGTGTCCTTTCCAGCCAAGTCTCTGCAGGAGTTTGCCACGGTGCTGCGGAACCTGGAAGACGAGCGGATGCGCATGGTACGGCCCCAGCTGTCCTGGGCAGGGGGTGGTGGCACCTGGGGCACCGTGGTGACAGCGACTGCCAGCCCCAGTGCTCCTTCCCTCACCTGGCATGAAGCTGCAGGGGAGGGCAGAGGAGGGAGAGGGTGGCTTGGTGGGAAGCACTGAAAAGCATCAGGAACAGAGTGCTGCTGTTGGAGAGTGGGGCAGGGGGCTCACGGGTGTGCAGACATGGAGGGGTGAAGCCTGGGGGGGTCTGGGGGCTGTTGGGGGTGGTTTCCATGGAAAAGGCTGTGGAGCAGCACAGGTGAGCCGTGCCTGTCTTTGCCCCCAGATCGAGAACGCCAGCGAGGTGTTGATCACGCCGCTGGAGAAGTTCCGCAAGGAGCAGATCGGGGCTGCCAAGGTAACCCAGCCACTGCCCCCTGAGCTGGCCAGGAGCTGGCACACTGCAGGATGGGCTCGGGCATGGGAGGGGGCTGTGTGCTGCTGTGGGATGGACACGGGGCGATCCAGCTCCTGGGAAGTGCCTCAGTAGTGTTCCAAGTTCACCCACAGCCGAAGGGCAAAAAGCTGCATGCCAGCTGAAGTGAACTTTTTTCCTTACTCCAAGGAAGAATTAGGATTTTCTTGGAGGGGTTCACATTTTCCTGAGTCCCTGCACTGCCCACACCAAGGCATCGCTGGGGGCTGACAGGAACTTGGGTGCTTCAGGCAGGGCAGGGGAGCGCCGGTGAGGCTGAGGGTGGCTGGGAGACAGCCTGGCCCCCCCTCTTGCTTTCCTGCCTTTGTTCTGAAATGAAAGCCACTGTCTGTGGCTCCTCTGTTGTTATAACAACCTGCTGCTGCCTGCAGGCAGCTCGTGCCAGCGCTGGGCATGGCAGTGGTGCCCAGCCCGGCCCTGTGCAGCTGAAA
Organism: Lonchura striata; assembly: GCF_050655825.1. Classification (NCBI taxonomy): domain Eukaryota; kingdom Metazoa; phylum Chordata; class Aves; order Passeriformes; family Estrildidae; genus Lonchura; species Lonchura striata. Next base: position 19,888,218 of record NC_140715.1, read on the forward strand.
ACAAACCACAGAGAGGAATCCTGCAGCAGGCACCTGCTGGCATGGGTTTGGTCCTGGCATCTTGGGGTGGCCAGGCTGGCACAGGGGTGCAAAGGAAAGTGAAGTTGGCATCCTTAATGCTGCTGCCACAAACAGCTTGAGGTGCTGTGTCCTTGTCCCCCGTGACACGAAGGAGAAGCTGTTGCAAGGGGTGGCAGGGGTGGGATGTGGATTTGTGACCATGTTCTGCTTACAAAGCACTTTCCTTGCTCTGTGGTTTTTGGATCTGGATGTTTTACCAAGCACTGGGCCCCAGGAATAGAGGAGGGGTTCCCTCCAGCCTTGGGTTTTGGCAGCACAAGCTGCCTTCCTGTAGCTGCCTGATGCTGGCAGATAAAAGCAGCCTCACCTGCTTCCAGCTGCTGCCCCCAGGTCCTGTCTCGTGTTGGCTCCCACCTGGGACTGCCATCCTGCCCGCTGCCATGGGGATGCTGTCACAGCTGCTCTGGGACCGTCGTGTTCAGTGTCACACTTTTTGTCCTGTTTTGTAGGATGCCAAAAAGAAATACGACAAGGAGACTGAGAAATACTGTGGTGTCCTAGAAAAACACTTGAACTTGTCTTCCAAGAAGAAAGAATCCCAGCTTCAGGAGGTGAGAGCAAGCTCAGTTTCCATGTCTGGCTGGGAGCATGGAGAGCTTTTTGAATGCCTCACACAGCTTTTAACAATGGTTCTCCTGGCTGTAAACTCATTTTTTCCCCTCACTCTGGCTGCGGGTGCTGGGTTTTCCCCTTTTCCTGTAATGAAAGGATATGGAGCCTTCTTGGTGAGTAAATCAGAGAGATCCCAAAATGGATAGCAATCAAAAAGGAGAGAGGTTTATAATTAAAGAGTGTAACAGAAAGAAACTGGTTCTGCTGCAGGCTTCCCATGTGCCAGCACAAATCATGGATGTCTAGTCTCCTGTGCAAGTGGCTGCTCTGCTTTGTGCTCCAGGGGAGAAGGGATCAGGCTTAAACTCTTTAAGAGCCATCAGTGATTCAGGACGTGGTTAGCTATGGTGACAAGTGCTCCTGCTGGATGAGTATGTCGAGTTTTCAATCACTTCTTTCAAGTCTGGAATTCCTTGTGCTGGCTCAGAGCTGGGCTGGTCCTGCAGGATGTGTGTCCATGCCCTTGGGCATGGTGCTGGTGTGCTGCTGATCCCTTACTGGGGGCACTGGTGGGCTCCTGTACCCAGTGGTGGGACTGTGCCCAGCAGAGCTGGGGACTTGAGGGCAGAAATACCTGGGGCACAGGTGATCATCTTCCAGCAAATCAGGGCTGAGGAGGGCTCAGGATCTGGGCAGGTGTGCCTGCAAGCCAGCCTTGTCCTTGGGGTTTGTAAATGACTTCCCATGTGGAAGCACCCACGTGTTCCAGGGAATGGTGGCTTTGAAATGACCTCTGAGCCCTCGGCTTAGTTTGTGTTTGAGGTGCTGATATGGGGCATGGGAGTGGAAGGAATTCTGGCTGTGGAGGGAAGGATCCACTCGTGGCTGTCAGAGGTGTGGTCCTGTGCCCTGGACAGAGCATGGCCTGTGGGGCTGCCTGGAGATGCCCTACAGGGTCCAGGAGGGATGCAGAGTGGGATGTGTGCGGGATCCTGTGTGGGATCCTGTGCAGGATGTGTTTGGGATGCAGCGTGGGATTCTGTACAGGATTCTGCTGGGGATGTGTGTGGGATTCTGTTTGGGATTTGGTTCGGGATGTGTGAGGGATTCAGTCCGGGATGTGTTTAGGATGCAGCACGGGATTCTGTTTGAGATTCAGTCCAGGATGTGTGCAGGATTCTGTTTGGGATTCTGTTTGGGATTCTGTTTGGAATTCAGTCAGGGATGTGTGTGGAACGCAGTGTGGGATTCTGTTCAGGATTCAGTTTGGGATGTGTTTGTGATTCAGTACGGGATTCAGTCGGGATGCAGTCGGGCTGTGTTTGGGATGCAGTCGGGCTGTGTTTGGGATTCAGTCTGGGGTGTTTGGGATACGGTCAGGATGTGTTTGGGATGCAATCCGGGAAGCAGTCGGGATGCAGTCGGGATGTGTTCGGGATGCAATCTGGGATGCAGTTGGGATGTTTGGGATACAGTCGGGATGCTGGCGCCGCGCAGCTGCACTGGAGCAGCGCTGGAGCTGCACTGGAGCGGCCCTGGAGCAGCGCTGGCTGCTGGTGCCATCTGCCGGCATCCCAGCCGCCCCGCCCCGCCTGCCGCTGCTGCCGTGGGCAGGAGGAGCCCGCAGCCCGCTGGAAGCAGCTCCCAGTTCGGGGCTGGGTCCCGTTCCCACCGAGGGAGGGGCTACCTTAGACAGAGGATTGCGTGTGTGAAATGTGGCTGTGGCATCCCTGGCGAGGGTCAGTGCTTTCCAGAAAAGGGAGAGTTGCCTTTTCTTGTCAAGTTCACCGTGATTTCCATTTTTCACACCTCTACTGCATGTTTCCTACCCAGCTGTTGGGGAGGTGAGAACATGAGCCAGCACACGCATTTTTCTCAGCGGAAGGAAGAGCTTGCTCAGGTGGATCAGGTTGATGTTTATTGCTGTGCCATCTGTCCAGCTGGGACTGCGGCTGGAGCTGGGTTTGCTCTGCCTGGGGGCGTTCCCATCAGAGCCAGGTGTGCTCTGGTCATTCCTGAGCTCCGTTTCCTCTCCAACCCCTCTGCAGGCAGACAGCCAGGTGGACCTGGTTCGGCAGCACTTCTACGAGGTCTCCCTGGAATATGTCTTCAAGGTGCAGGAGGTGCAGGAGAGGAAGATGTTTGAGTTTGTGGAACCTGTAAGTGAGCTCTCAGCCTGCACAAAACTGGGGTGGTGTGGTGAAACAGAGTCATGGGGAGCCCTGGCAGTGCAGGGGGTCCAGCCTCACCCCACAGCCCCTCTCACAGAGGGCCCACCAGGGAGCCCCTCCACCCTGGGGGGCTGCAGGGCCCCCTCCCCTCAGCTCTGGTGGCTCTGGGTGCAGCTCTGGGTCTCTACTGACCATCTCCATTTGCTTTTTCCCAATGCAGCTGCTGGCCTTTCTGCAGGGGTTGTTCACGTTCTACCACCATGGCTACGAGCTGGCAAAGGACTTCAGTGATTTCAAGACAGAGCTGACAATCAGCATCCAGAATGTGAGTGTGCCCAGAGTGTCCCTGTGCCCTGTGTATTGTAATCACAGAATCCCAGACTGGTTTGGGTTGGAAAGGACCTTAAAACTCATCTCATTCCACCCCTGCCAAGGCAGGGACACCTTCCACTGTCCCAGGCTGCTCCAAGACCTGTCCAACCTGGCCCTGGACACCACCAGGGATCCAGGGGCAGCCACAGCTGCTCTGTGCCAGGGCCTGCCCACCCTCTCAGGGAAGAATCTTTTCCTGATATCCAATCCAAATCTCTCCACTTTTAGTTTAAATCAATTTCCCTTGTCCTATCGCTATTGACCCATGTCAAAAATCACTCTTCCTCTTTTTGTAAGACCCCTTAAAGTTCTGGAAGGTCTTTCCAATTGTTGTAGTATTTTTGCTTTAGCTTAAGTTCAGGCCCAGGAAGCAGACCTGCCCTGTGGCTGCCCCTGGGCTCCCCAGTCCCATTTCCCACAGGGCTGTAGGGACCCAGCCCCACCCCGTGTGCTGCAGAGAAGACATTCCTGTTTTAATTTGCAGACAAGAAATCGCTTTGAAGGAACCAGGTCAGAGGTTGAAGCTTTGATGAAGAAGATGAAGGAGAATCCCCACGAGCACAAAAACATCAGCCCTTACACCATGGAGGGGTATCTCTACGTGCAGGAGAAGCGTAGGTGTTGGGCTGGGGAACGGGGGGTGGCAGCCTGGGGCAGGGGTTTGCCAGGACGGGCACGAAGGCAGATTCAGCAGATGCAGGAAGACAGGGATTGGCCCATGTTCAGTGGGAATGTGGCAGCCAGGGAGAATCACTGCCAGTGCCCCATGAAGGTCTGTTAGGTACAGCAGTCTGGCATGTGGAAGGGTGGTTAAACACAGAGGGTTCTGATGGGAGGGCATTGAAACTGTTCTGGGCATGAACCCTGTGTTTGCTCTGCAGGTCACTTTGGCACTTCCTGGGTGAAGCATTACTGCACCTACCAGAGGGAATCGAAGCGCATCACCATGGTGCCCTTCGACCAGAAGTCGGGGGGAAAAGGGGTGAGTGAGGGCTGGGAGCAGCAAGAAAATGGGTGAATGACTGCTGGGAGCAGGAGGAAAAGGGGTGAGTGAGTGCTGGGAGCAGCAGGGAATGGGGTGAGTGAGGGCTGGGAGCAGCAAGAAAATGGGTGAATGACTGCTGGGAGCAGGAGGAAAAGGGGTGAGTGAGTGCTGGGAGCAGCAGGGAATGGGGTGAGTGAGGGCTGGGAGCAGCAGGAAAAGGGGAGAGAGTGCTGGCTGGCAGCAGGACTGTGTCCTGCCCGGGAGCACGTGGCACTGCTGGCTGCAGGCTCTCCTGTGGATCAAACTGTGTCACCTTTTTGGCAAGGTGACACAAAGGCAGTGAAGTGGGTCACATGCATTCCAGGCTGAGTGGCTGCCCCACGGGGAATGAACTTGGCACCTGGTTTGAGAAAGAAAAGACAGGAAACCCCCAGAGCCCACAGATCTTTGCCAGCCACGTGCACCCACCACCCTCCAGCTCCATGGGTGCCTGCTCCCCAGTCCCTCGTTCCTGCTCCAAGGCACAGACTAGAGAAGCTGTTCATCATTTTGCTCCATCTCCAATGCCTGTGACTTGTCCAAGGCCAGGTTGGATGGGGCTTGGAGCAGCCTGGTTGAGTGGAAGTGTCCTTGCCCATGGCAGAGTGGAACAAGATGAGCTCTAAGTGCCCTTTGTACCCAAACCACTCTGTGAGTCTCTGATGATCCTATGACTCCAGTGAAGTTGTTTTGTTTTGGACATGGCCACAGGAGAGCCTGGAGCTCCCCTTGGGGGTGTGAAGAGCAGGGGGAGCAGTGGATGTGGGTGTGGGGAGCCAGCACATGCTGTGCCCCCATGCTCCCAGGGCTGGCTTTGCTGCTCTGTACAGCAGGAACAATAGAGCCCTCCACAGTTCCCAGCTGGGACAGTTTGCAAACACAACCCCCTTGCTGGGGAGTGCCTGGGGCAGCTGGACAGGCTCCCACACGGCTTCCTGCTGGCATGGGGAGCCAGCTGTGGGCAGGGAAGCTTCTAAAATTAATTTCCTCTTGCCTTGGAGCATCTTCATTATAGCTCAGCATTAACATATCCCAGCCCTGTAATCATCAGTGCCTGTACTGTGTTTTGTCTGCTCCCTTCCCATTTCAGGGCTCTCCCAGCAGCCGGGGCTGTGGGAGCTGCTGGCAGACCTGAGCCCCTCTGCAGGGCCAGGCTGGAGCCCCTCTCCTGTGCTTGCACTTGTGCCTGGCACCACCCTGGCAGGAAATGCTGGGGTGCTGGGGCAGCTCTGGCTGGGCTCCAGGGCTGTCAGTGGTGACCACCATGGACATCTGAGCTTGGAGCAGCCCGGGGGCCTGGGGCTGCACTGCTGGGAGCTCTGGGGTCTGGCTGCAGCAGGTGCTGAGGAGCTGCATGAGGACACCCATCACTCCTGGGTCACAGGTGGCATCAGCCCAGTGACCTTGGGCTGTGGCCAGAGCTGGGTTTGGAGCAGGGGAATTCCCTGGATTCTGGACAGGGAGCTGGGCAGAGTGGCAGCAGCCTTGTGCTGGCTGGGGGGCACCAGGGGCAGCCCACTGCCAGACCCAGGGACAAGCCCTGCAGGAGCTCTTCTGGGTCTGTGCTGGGTCCCTTCGCTGGGACAGGAGAGTTCTTGGTGGGTCAGAAACCACGGGAGCCCATGAGAACAGTCAGGTTAGGCTTTTTTGGGGGCAGGCTCAGAGTCCCAACAGAAGAGCATCTCCAGCAGTGCCTGCAACGTGGGCAATGAGCAGGAGGGGCTGGGAGCCAGAGCGCAGCAGGAAAACTGCTGCCAGCAGCTGGGATGGGTAGGATTGAGTGCTGGGGAGCCTTTTGGTTGTCAGGAGCTGAATGGTGGTGGCAGTGGGGAGGAGTTGATGGATAAGAAGCAGGGAGTCGCCCTCCCTGGGGGGATTTAATGGACGTGTACTTGTGGCACGTGAGGACATGGATTAGTGGTGGGCTTGGCTGTTCTGGGCAACTTTCTGACTCTGTGATCTTTGAGGTCTTTTCCAATCTAAGTGCTTCTAAATATGTTTCCTGGAAAAATGGTGATGTCAGGGAACAGGGTGGTCAGCCAAGGTGTCATCAGGAACAGCACAGAGAGCCCAGAAAAGTGTCTGTCTCCAGGAACTCCTTCAGAATTCATTTTCTCTTAAGTCATCAGTGGAATTTCACAGTTGCAGGGGAAGTGTCTGTGCTGGCAGGGGCTGAGGCAGGATTCCCTCCAGCAGAGGACAGCAGTGCTCACAGATCCTGCTGGATCTCAGGCCTCTGGAAACCCAGTACAGCTTGGATGCAGAGAGGCATTCTCGGGGTGGGAGAATGGTTTTGTCATTGATTTGTTATATAATAAACAATTTTAGACGTGTTTGCTCCTGTTAAGAGTCCTCGTGTGCACAGTGCTGCCAAAAACACAGCGTGGAGTGCAAACTGCCAGCAGGTCTAGGGAGTGTTGTTCAGCAATGGAAAATAAAGCTGATTTTGCCCAAAAGTTGTGCTCCAGCAGTACCTGCCCACATGAAGAATGTGTGGTGCTTTATGCACTTATTGAATTGTGGGCGTCCTGAAGGGAAGGCTCCTCATGAAAGATTTTGGACTAAATAAGAGTAAAAAAGACAAGTCTCCTGTCAGAGATATAAATAGATGTTTTTAGCAGGGTGATGTTGCCAGATCCCCCCAGGTTTGAACCTGCGCATTGACAGGGCTGTGGCTGTTGGTTGTTCTCAGCCCCAGCTGTGATTTTGTCTCTTCTCAGGGGGAGGATGAAGCTGTCACCCTGAAATCCTGCACGCGGCGGAAAACAGACTCCATCGAGAAGAGGTTCTGCTTTGATGTGGAGGCTGTGGATCGGTGAGTGCTGCAGGAAGCTCCTGGGGCTGTGCTGCCCGTGTGGAGGGAAGGGCAGTGCTCTGCCCTGGGCTTTGGGACAGTTCTGTGCAGTTTTCTCTCCCTTAGTCACACCCCCTGTGAGTGGAAAGCATTAGTCCAGGAATCACACCTTGCCCAGCCAGGTGCTCTCTGTGTCTAGAGTCAGTGCTTTGGCTTACAGGTCTTCCTGACTCAAGTCTCCCTGACTTGAAAGGTGTTTTAGCACTTCTGCAGCCTCTGGCCACACAAGGCTGAGTGGTTGCCAGCCTGGAAAAGGCTCTCTGTGGCTCTTCTGGGAGGGATGTGCTGCCTCTTTCCAGCACTGGCGATGTGTTGAAATAATGTCAGCTTTCTGCTGGACTGGCTGTTGCTGGCTCATCGTGGATGGGTGATAATTGACTCTGGCTCGTGCCTCCAGGCACTTTCACTCCTTTTTCCTGAAGGAGGAAAACACTTCTGCTGTGGCTTATCGCACAGCAGCTGGACCTGAGGTATGTGTGGATTCAATCTCTGGCACCCAGGAGTGAGAGCTGTTACCTATCAGCTAGCATCATGCTTGGCTTACACACACAAACAGGAAAGCCAGGCTGGTGTTGCTATTCCAGGAGGAATTAGTCACTGCCTCGGGTCTCCCTCGCTGCAGAAGTTCACATGGTTCACAAAAGTTCCCTGCAAAGGCACTCAGTGTGTCCTCCCATGTGCAGGAATTCCCTGGAAGTCTCAGAAAAATCCAAGTTCATTAAAATCTGGGTGTTGAATAATGCTGGAATGACCCCTGGTGCCTCTCCCTGTCCAGCTTTCAGTGCCAGCCCGTGGCAGGGAGGGGTGGGGGTGATGGAGCTCTGCCTGTGTTGGCTGAAGGAGGAGATAACCTGGGGCTGCCTCCCACTCTCTGGAGCTCTGCTTTTCTCCAGAAAACTGCAGGATTTCTGCTGACACAGGAATTTTTTTTTTTTTTTGCTCTGCCCTGAAGATATTTTTTTATAATGTGAAAATCAAACGAAAAAGTTGGAGAAGGAGAATGGAGTCACAATAATTTTCTTCAGTGTGTTCAGAGGCAGCTGAAGCTTCCCTTGATGTTTGGAGCCTGCCAGGCATGGGATCAGGAGCTGCTCCAGAAATCTGCATGCTCCATGTAAATCATGGCAGTGGAATAGCACAGGAAGGGAAACCTGAGGAATTTCTCCTTTCATGTTCACATTCCTGCTGCAGGGATTTGCCTGAGAGAGCAGGAGAGGAGGACACACCTGAAGGAAAAGGCTGTTTTTTCCCAATTCACAGGCAGCTCTGCATTGTCTTGGTATCAGAATTTGTCATTAGATGTCTAAAATACTGGATATTCCCAAGATAAACTTAAGAGGAAGAGGAAACAAGTTTAGCCACAGCTGAAAGAGGCTGTGGTGTGCCCAGCCTGTCTCCCTCTTCCTGGGGGAGAGGTGGGCACCAGCAGGTCCCGCTGTCGGTGGCAGGGTGTGCTGGAGATCAGCTCCACCCTGCCAGCTCCCAGCTCTCAGACAGCCTGGAGGTGGCAGCCTCGGCTGCAGCTTCAGACCCTGCACAGAAACGGGTTTTTGGCAGCCTTGCATTTGGGGAGCTCACACAACACAGGCTGCGGGGCTGCAGCTCAGCAAAGCACCCTAAATAGCACCAGCCCAGAGCTGTTCCTTCTTAGGTGGGAAAAAAAAAAAAAAAAGATTTTTCCTCCTGTAAAGTGATTCAGCACAACCAAGCTGAAAATCTGGAGCCTGATCTGTTAGTACAGCATTGCCTCCTTGTCACAGAATCCCAGAATAGTTTCTGTTGGACCTTAAAGCTCTCATTCCACCCCCTGCCATGGGCAGGGACACCTTCCACCAGACCAGGTTGCTCCAGCCCCCATCCAACCTGGCCTTGGCATTTACAAATAGCTCTCATGTTCAGTGTAGCAAGTTAGAAGTATTGTATTGTGTTGTTACAGCAGAATTAACCCCAGAATGGTGTTCTAGGGTCTGGCTGAGACACATCCCCTGTGTGATGGATACTGTGTTTTACTGTTAATGCTCTTTTTTCATTAACTAAACTTGTTTGTAGTCTCTGCACATTAAATCAGGTTTGTAAACAAGGAAAACAGGGATGTCAGCCAGTGTCCTATAAAATGTGCCTGAGGAGAAGGAGTATCTCATTTGACTGATGACAACGGCTTTGTCATTTAGGATAATGTAGGTCATTGCTCTGGGCCAGAAGCAAACTGCGTCTGAGTGCCAGCTGGCTTTTAGGGGAGCAGGAGCTTTTCAAAGGCAGGGTTTGGCCTCTTGGTGTGTCACCAGAGCAGTGAGCTCTGCAGGTACCACCGCTGCCCTCGACTCTGCCTGGGTGCCCCGGAGTGACTGGCACCACACCTGGACACAGGGGAATCCCAGAGTCACTGAGGTGGGAAAACACCCCCAACACCATCGAGTCCAAGCTGTGCCTTATCCCCACCTTGGCTCCAGCCCAGAGTCCTTCCTGGGACACTTCCAGGGATGGGCAATCCAAACCTCCCTGGGCAGCCCCTTCCAATGCCCGACCACCCTTTCCATACAGAAATTCTTCCTGAAAGAACCGGTGCAGTGGCTGCGTGGCTGGCATGGGGGTAGCAGGGCTGCCAGGTGCCTGCCAAGTGCTGTCCTGAGCAGATGGTTTTCCCCAGGAGGGCTGCTGGCCTTGCTCTGGGGATGCAGCTGACAGATGCAGGGCTCTGGCAGTGGCAGGAGCTGTGCCCTGCCCCCTGTGCCAGGTGCCCCCAGCCCTGCGCAGTGCAGCCTGTCCCTGTTCCTCTGCCGGTGTCACCTTTCCAGCGACCTTTACAGCAAAGCCTGGGGCTGTCGCAGGGGGGTGAGGGATGGGTTGTCACAGTGAGGGATGAGGCTCCTTCCCCTTGGTGGCCACGGGAGCCACGGAGGCCCCGAGCCTGCGGGATGTGCTGGTGGCTGTTGTGCTGGTGGCTGTTGTACTGGTGGCTGTGCTGGTGGTGGCAGTGCTGGTGGCTGTTGTGCTGGTGGCTGTTGTGCTGGTGGCTGTTGTGCTGGTGGTTGTGCTGCTGGTGGTTGTGCTGCTGGTGGCTGTTGTACTGGTGGCTGTTGTACTGGTGGCTGTTGTACTGGTGGCTGTGCTGGTGGTGGCAGTGCTGGTGGCTGTTGTGCTGCTGGTGGCAGTGCTGGTGGTCGTGCTGCTGGTGGCAGTGCTGGCAGTGCTCCGAGCTCTGCGTGGGCACCCAGACTTTGTGAGTTCAGGGGCAGTTTCCCCCTAATTCCATCTCTGCTCCCCAGCATTCTGGGGCCACGTCTGGCTGCTGGTGCCTGGCCCATGGCCGTGGGGTCCTGCCAGGGCTGCACTGCTCTGCTCAGGACTGGGAAGATCTCTGTGCACTCAGCCCCTGTTATTAATGCACTCTTATGCCTTTTCATCAGCAGTTTAGATTGTCTCGCTGTGATAAGCTGCTACAGCAGTTGGAAGTTCTTATCTCTTTCTATTGCTTTCCTTATTTGTTTGTTTTCCTGGAAGAAGGAAAAGCTATCGCAGTTTCTCATTTTCTCAGTGTGCTTAGTCACAGCTCCTTAAGGCTAGGCCATTTGTCACAAAAGCTGAGATATTGAGAAAATTCAAATTTCCTGTGTGGTCTCATATGGAAAAATCTTCCATTTTTAGATTATACCATATTGAAAATATTCTTTCTTATTAAGTGCTTGCCATGTTCTGCTCTGGTCTCACCCTCCTACACTCACTCCGTTTAGAAATGGATTTCTTCTGATCCCAAAATATCCCTTCCCCTCCTCGTGTCCCAGAAAAAGGCAAAGGGGTTTGGTGCCCGCAGGTGGAAACTTGGAATGCAGCACCTAGGAGTGAATCAGCAGGTCCTGGATCTCCACAACAGCTCAGGTTGCAGGAGGGTGTCCTGCTGCCCTGGTGGCACAGCTGGGGTGGGCTGGCTCCAGGTGCATCCTGCGTGTTGGGAGGAGCTGGGAGCTGCCCCACACCAAAATCTGTGCTTGCTCTGTGTTATCCTTATAAAGAATTATCTGTTTAAGCGACCCCCAGTAGTTGGGGTCATTTGTTGGGTGAGGGGGACAGATGTGTGTTGCTAATCTTTTGGGAAAGGACGTCAGAGCGGGGTTTTTGAGAGGATTCAGAGCAGGGTTTTTGGGAGAACATCAGAGCAGGGTTTTTGGAGAATGTCAGAGTGGGGTTTTTGAGAAGATTCAGAGCAGGGTTTTTGGGAGAACATTAGAGTGGGGTTTTTGAAAGAATTCAGAGCAGGGTTTTTAAAGGATGTCAGAGCAGGGTGTTTGGGAGAACATCAGAGCGGGGTTTTTAAAGGATGTTAGAGCGAGGTTTTTGAAAGGATTCAGAGCAGGGTTTTTAAAGGATGTCAGAGCAGGGTGTTTGGGAGAACATCAGAGCGGGGTTTTTGAAAGGATTCAGAGCAGGGTTTTTGAAAGGATTCAGAGCAGGGTTTTTGCCATGGCTGTGGAAGGAGGTGGTCCTGAGGAGGCTCCATGGGGATGGTGCTGTTGGCAGGCAGTGTTTCAGCAGGAGGCTGATCCAGTGCCAGCCATCCGACCTGGCTGTGAGCACATGGAGCCCCGTGGGCACCGGCCACATCCATAATGAATGAGGCGTAATGTGTGGGTGCATTTTAAATTTATCACGGCCAGGAAGATGGTTCTGCTCAGGAAAGTGATGCAATGGGTGCCCTGGCAAATAAACACCGGGGGAGGAAAAGCAGGGCTATTTGCAATGGAAATTGGGTTTGATTCAGTTTCACAGCCCCTCCCCTCGTGCTGTTAAAGGAGTTTGGCTTTGAAGTGAAGCCCGAGGAGTGGTTATCTGCTCAGAGGCAGAACAAACATTTTGCTGTTATCACCTCTTTGCCCTGTGCTGAGGGAAGCTGGCACTCCAGATACCAGCGCTGCCACTCTGGGACCGTGCTCTGCTGGGAGTCCAGTGCCCAGCATACCATGAATGGAGGGTTTAAATGTCTGTTCTAATGCCTTGGCTGAAGGGACAGAAATCCCAGTATTTCCTTTCCTGTGTGTCCCTAGCTGAGCTAGAGCCCTTCCAGGGCTTTCTGACCGAGGTGTCTCTGCCTTCAGCAGCAGCTTGGCTTAAAGTCAGACCTGAGCCCTGGCTAAAGTGGCCACTGCAGCTCACCAGGTACCAGGGACTGCTCTTGAGTCACTTTGTACCTGCACAACAAGGAGCTTTGTGCAGTGTTTTGAACATATTTGCTGTTGGATTGTGGAGCGCTTTCCCTCTCAGATGGGGTGATGGTTAAGTGGTTTCCTCTTCCCTCTGAAGTGAGTAAACTTCCAAACCACTAAGCTGGTGAGTATTGACTGACTCACCAATGGGATTAGCAGAGATCAAGCACATTATGTCTGGGTTTTGGACCTGGGCACAGCTTCCACTGGTGGGACAGTGCTGAGCTGCCGTGTGTGTGCTGAAAGCTGGGCTGTTGGATGGGGAGTGGAGCTGGGGAGAAGGGTTAATCCTCCGTTCCTGGCCTGTGCGTGCCACGGAGCAGCAGCAGAGGGGCCAAGCCCACCTCTTGAGAGCCCCTGTTAAAGTTTAATTTTCTTACAGGCTCTTATCAAGGACCAAAGGCCATCTGCAGAGTGTTGGCGCAGCTCACGTTTTCCAGCTGAATCACCCTTGGGAAGTTCAAGTTAGAAATCACCCCTGTGCCCAGGCTTTATCAGGTTTTGGGGGCTGAGTACTGCACAGAGCTTACGTGCTCAGTGCAACACTCTGCAGGTGGCTGGAGGTTTAATCCCCTTCCCTTCCCTCCCTGCTGGTGCTGTGCCCTTCCAGAGCCCCCGCTCTGCTGGGCTGGGAGGAGCAGCACAGAGGCTCTCAGCTGTCACAGTCAGGGTATGAAACCCCTCAGCAGAGAGCACAGCAGCCCCCCTGCGTGTCCCCGTTGCCAGGGAATCTGCTGCGCTGCTGTGTCTGGGAGCAGCGGGGCCAGAGGCACGGACAGCTCTCTGTGTCTGCTGAGCCCGGGGGCAGGCTGGGGGACGTGCCCACCCCGTGGGGCTGCAGACCCAGCCCCAGGGCACAGGGCTGGGCAGAGCAGGCTGTGTGTGCTGGGATCCAGGCTGCAGGACGGGCTGGGATGGCAGATGGAAATCCTGGCAGCTCCCAGCCAAGCGTGGCGCAGTGAGATGCCAGCCCTGGTGTGGGATACAGCTCCCATCCTCCGTGTCCCCACACCCCCCACCCCTCCAAACACTCTGTCTTGTCAAATCCATCCTCTCCCTGCTGCTCACGCCCAGCAGAGCAGGTAACAGGGGTTTGACTCCTGGCATGGAAAGGTGGTCCAAGGGTGGATGCAGCGTCCACTGAGGAGCCCGGAGTGGCGTTGGCCCTTGGGCCAGGGTGGTGCCACTGCTGTCCCCCACTCCTGTGCTGTGTGTGCAGCACCCAGGCCTGTCCTTTCCCCTTCTCATTAGAGTAAATGAGCAGCCCCAGGGCTGTGTGTTGGAGGCTGGATTGACAGGGCAGCTCAGGGCACAGGGCTGTGGTGTGTGTGACAGTGCTGGGGGCAGGAGCAGCACCCTGGGCACCCTGGGTCTCCTGCACTGCTCCCCGTGAGGCTGCTGGAGGGGGACAGCATTGTGTCACTGCCACTGCCGTGTCTTACAGCAGGGTAAGGACAGGAGCTGGGCACTGGCACAGCCACGAGGGCACGGACGTCTTGGGGATGAAATGCTTTGCACAGCAGAAGGTCTCTGTGAGCCTGGTGCTTGGGGTGCTGCTGAGACACGGGGGGCTGGGTTGTGTGAGGCTCCTGCTTGCTTGGTTACCTTCCTTGCTTACCTTCCTTGCCTTCTGCCATTGCTTGGATGTGCTCAACCCAGCGCAGGTGAGCTGGCTGGCCAAGGGCCAGAGGAGGAATTTGGCACCCAGCTCTTGCACAAAACCACGGGAAAGGTGTGTTGGTTGTTGGAGATCCTGGTCAGGGCCTGCAGGGATCTCCATGGCTTTTGTCCTCCTTGTGCTGAGGCTTGGCTAGGAAGGAGCTTGTCCTCCTTGCCTCTTCCTCTGACAAATTCATCTTTCACTGACGGCGTCCCCTTTCTGTTGGCAGGCCCGGTGTCATCACCATGCAGGCGCTGTCGGAGGAGGACCGGCGGCTGTGGATGGAGGCGATGGACGGCCGGGAGCCGGTGAGCAGGAGCTTTGGGCAGGAATTTGGGGCAGAAAGCAGGGGAAATGGGGGCGAGCTCTCGGGAGCCCGGGGCACAGCGCTCGCTGTATGCAGCACGCGCCAGCCCTGAGGGAGCTGCATCCGTGGGGCAGCTCTGCCTCCTGCCAAGGGAGCAGTTTAATCCCTTGGTTAAATATTTGAGGTAATACTGTATCTCCCGTGCTTGGATTGCTTGGAGGTGCGGTGGAGAGGAGGAGGGTAGGCTCGGCCAGCACAAACATGCTGCTCTGCCGTGCTGAAAGGAAAACATGGCAAAAAGAGCAGTGGAAGAAAATACGTTGTGGATTTCCAGGGCTTTTGGAGTCCTGCGGCTCCTTGGCAGCCGTTTCTGGGTCTGGTAGAGAATTGTGCATTTCGTGTGAGCGGAGGAGTGTGGCCCCTGTTCCCCGTGTTTGCTCCTGCTGTGCCAAAGCCTTCCTCACCTCTGGAAGGGATTCTGGAGGTTTGCAGAAAACTCACTGCTGTTAGTTTTTATTTTGGAATGCACTTGCAGACCTCACTGCCAGCGTTGGCTGGTTGTGAGCGGGTCCCTCGGGGGTCACGGTGTGGCCCATCCCAGCTTCGTGTGGTGACTCTGCCGTGGCACTGCCAGGACAGTCTGTGGCCTCTGTGCCTGCTCGTGGCCAGCAACGTTTTGGGCTATGAAAAGAAGCCATGTGGAGAGCCAGAGCAGCCCGGGCTGTTCTGTGACAGCCCGTGTGGCTTTGGAGGGGCTGGAGCCGGGCTCTGGCAGTCGGAGCAGAGTCCGTGCAGGGAGCAGGGTGTCCCATCCCAGCACAGCCTGCTCCCACAGACTGGCCCAGCTTTGAGCAGATCCCCCAGACCCATGGAAAGGTTCTTGTTTGTCAGGAAGAATGTTCACTGAAGCCAGGTGAGGGCTGGGCACACGAGGCTGTTCCGTGAGCGCTGGACTTGGTCCGGCGCTCGCTTTTGGAGCGATCAGCAGCTGGGAGATCGGGAGGCTGCATGTGGGAGGTGCTGCCCTGCATTTCAGGGAAAGGATTGCGTGGTGGATTGCAGCCAGGTCCCAGCCTGGAGTCGTAGATCCATCAGGTAATTCAGGTAGGATGGGAGCTCAGGAGGTTTCTGGTCCAGCCTGCTGCTCAGAGCAGGTTGCTCGGGGTGTTGCTGGTCAGAGCTGAGAGCATCCGAGGGAGGAGAGGGCACAGCCTACCTGGGCTCCAGCCCAGCTGCCTCCCTGGCCTCCTGACCCCAATGCTGAACCTCTCTCCTTTCAATTTACACCCACCCAGAGAAGTGGGGCTGCCCCATCCCTGGTCCAGATCCGTGCTGAACAGGGTAGGACTGGATGAGATTTAAGGGCCTTTCCAATTTAAACCATTCCATGATTCTTTGGTTGTGTGACAGCCTCTGCTCCCTTTTTCTATCATATGTTGAGAAGGGGCCCTTGTTTGGGAGAGCCAGCCTGCTCCTCCACCCTTGGCTCTTGATCCCCAAGGTGCCTCTCCAGCTGTCTTGACCCCTCCTAAAGAAACCCCTGCTCGATTCTGGTGGCACTGTTTCTTCAGAAACAAAATGGGCATTGTTGCTCCTAATCTGAATGGAGTCTTTTGCTCCTCCAGCCTGCTCACCTGCCTCCCACTGCCCACCAGCAGGCTGGGAGCTGCTGTGGCAGGGATGGCAAAGCCAGTCAGCTGCCATGGGAGCTGCAGGAAAGCTGCTGATGGTACCAGGCTGCAGCACAGGAGCACAGGCAGTCTGCAGAGGTGCAGATGCAAAGAGCTGTGCATACCAAAGGTTCCATGGAGCAACCAGGACAGGACTGCCTGGATTATCCTGTTCCAGAATCTGGTCATGAGAACTCCTTCAAAACCACACAGGTGGTGCTGCCTGTGTGCTGCTGTTCTCCCCTGTGTGCCCATCAGCTGAGGTGAGGGCAGCTGGCTCATCCAGCACGTCAGGGGCTGTGGCTCTTCATTAATGCAATACCTTGTGGCACTTAATTGCTAATGGCTTCCACTGCCCTTCCAGGTGCGGAGTGGGAGCGATGGGAATGCTGCCTGCATGGAAAGGGAGCCAAGAGAGACACTTTGCTGCTGAAGGTGGAGTGTGTTGACACACGAGGCAGCTCCTTGTCCTCAGTTATCCTCCTCCATCCATCAAAAGTACAGCTGTGGGCTGTTCTGTTTGGGTTCTTATCTTACAACACCAGGGTGCAGCGTGTTGTCTTCATGTTACCTATTCCGCAGGGATTTCCTTGAGCAAGAGATGAGGATTTAACCTTTGCACTCAGAAATATCCATCCTATGCTTTGACTGTATTTCTGTAACCAAAGAACCCTACAGAAAAGAATGTCTGGTTTTCCTTTGAGTTGACTGTAGAGTGGGGAAGGGTTGGCACGGTGGGGATGGTAATTCCATGTGCAAATTCAGGCTCTGGAGAGATTAGCGCGGACTGGAGTTTGTTTCTTAATTATAATGAAAAAAGTAAACCCAAATGTCAAATTACATCTTAGTGAGATTTAAACATAGAATGTGGCTGCATTAGCCAAGACATTTGTCACAACTTGAGAAGATTTACGCTGTGTCTCACAGTGAGAGCAGCCTCCAGACAGCCCTCATCACGCCGTTAACTCTTACCACTTGTTACTCATTTGGATAAAGCCCCCGTGTTGACTTTGGATTTTCTTCCATGTTGCAGAGGCTGGAAACAGGAGAAACTGCTAACTCCACGACGGAGCGGTGGTGTTTGGTTTTGTTAAGATACTCAGGATCAGTTTCTTATGGATTTTCTCCTCTGCTAACGCAGTTTGCAAATGTATGTGGTGGAGGCCAGAGCGATTCTGAAACTTCCTTGGAACCTGAGTCAGGAATAAAAGCTGTGTTGGCTGCTGGTGGCTGTGCTGGGCTGCGGGTTTGGGAGAGGCACAGATTAGGCTGTGTCTTGTGGCACAGAACAAGGTAGGCATTTAGGTAAGGTTGTGGTGGATGAGTGTGGATGAGGAGGAGGAGGTTCAGGGGCAGGGACAGGAGGAGAGGGTACGGCCTCAGGGCAGGCTCAGGGTGGACATCAGCAGGAATTTCTCCATGGAAAGGGGGTCAGGTGCTGGAACTGCCCAGGGAGGTTTGGATCCCCATCCCTGGGGTGTCCCAGGAAGGGCTGGAGGTGGCACTCGGTGCTCTGGGCTGGGGACCGGGTGGGGATGGGGCACAGGATGGACTCCATGGGCTGGGAGGGCTTTTGCCCCCGGCGGGGCCAGCCCGGAGCCGGACCCGGGGCCAGCCCCGAGCCGTGGCCGCTCCCCACTAGATGGCGAATGAGACCGGCCAGGCACGGCCCCTGTGCCCCGGGGTGGCACAGGAGCCCGGGGGTGGCACAGCCTCCTGTCTTCCTCCTGTCTTCCCCCTCTCTTTCCCCCTCTCTTTCCCCCTCTCTTTCCCCCTCTCTTTCCCCCTCTCTTTCCCCCTCTCTTTCCCCCTCTCTTTCCCCCTCTCTTTCCCCCTCTCTTTCCCCCTCTCTTTCCCCCTCTCTTTCCCCCTCTCTTTCCCCCTGGATGTGCCTCTGGAGCTGCCCGTGCCCTGCTCCTGTGCCAGTGCTCCTGGTGGCACATCTGGAGGAGCTGCAGGACCACTGGCAGCCCTGCTGCTGGAGATGCCCCCCCGTGTTCGTGTGGCAGTGACAGCCGAGCCCAGCCCCACATTCCTGCCCAGCACACCTCTCACCTCCTCCTTGGATGTTGCTTCTGGGAATTCTTTCAGAAATGGTTTTTCATTTTCCTTGCCTAATTATACAAAATGGTGAGAGATTTATTTCCCAGTGGAAATGCTGTCTTTTGAACTCACTCCAGTGCTTTCAACCTCGGCATTCCTGTTATTTTGGCTCATTGAAAAAATAAATTCACATGAAGGACTTCAGTCCCAGCATGTCTGCAGGGGGGTGGACAGACACCCACTGCTCACCTTCCCAACTCCCTGTACTGCCCTGGGACTCAGTGGAGCTGCAGATCTGCTTTATCATGTGAATTCATTCCAGCTCAGTTGTCAGAGATGGTAGAAAAAGCCTCACCCAGAGCATCTTTGAGCGCAGACAGTGTCTGTGGCCTGAGCTCTCTCTGCACAGGGAGCCTGTGGGCGAGTGCTGGAGTGATCACCGTGTTCTCTGCTCTGCTCTCCCCAGGGTCTGCTCCGTGCCTGTGTCTTCCCTCACAGCCCTTTTCATGCTGAGCTTTGATTATGCTCTCAATCCCACAGACGTGTTTTTGTCAGCTTTCTGGAAAATATGGTTTTTTGTGTGCTCTGTCTTGCAGGTTTTCATGGCCTTCATCCTGCCTGGATTTGTTTGCTTATAGCAGATTTCTTTTGTTGTTCTCTATGACCTGAGTCATTCCTGTTGCTGCTTCCCCATCTCCCTGTCTCTCTCTTTAATGAACAGAACATATTTTTCCCCACTTTGCCCACTCCTAATGTCTAAGTTTCTATTGTTTGCTGCTTCTCTTTGTCTCTACTCTGCTCCCCAGCCCAGACAACCCAGTGAACTTTCCCTGAACTGGAGCTCAGTCTCCATGCTCTGGGGGCATCGGTGCCATCCCCAAGTGCAGGGAGCTGTGGTGATGGTGAGTCCCACTGGGACCAAAATTGGCCCAGGGGAGCCCCTGCTTGGCTTTTTTTTTTTTGCATCCCACAGCTCAAGATTATTGCCCCAAATTTTTTTTTTCCTTTTTGGGGACAAGGTAGTAGCAGAGGATCCTCAGAGAAGCATGGTCTGTGTCATGTTCCATGTTAGTTCTGGGATCATGTGCTCTTGCCGCTGCTCCCTCATTCTCCCTCTCCTGTTTGGTAACCCTTTAAGCCTGTAATAGCAGTAACTTTACATGGAGTTTGTAAGCTTTTATTTTGCTTCTAAAGCACTTAAGCCAGTGAGGTCTTAAGCCTTGACTTCAGGCATTTATTCCTGGTTCCAGCAACTGCTGCTTCAGTGGCTGCCGGCTTGCCCAGCTGGAGTCACTGCGGCTGCCGGGGTTTGTCCTCTGCTTAAGGAGCTGTTGCAGAGAAAAATACTTAGAGAAGCATTACAGATAATTTTAAAAAGAGAAAAGAGCCTTCTGGCTTGCTTTTACACACCTAAAAGTGCTGTCCCACCCAGTTTTGGCAAGTCTGCGACCCCTTGTTCCAGCTGTGTTGCCGGGGGTGTCCAGGAGCAGAGCAGCGCTCCTGTCTCTGGTGTGAATGCCTCGCTGTTTCTGTCATGCATTCCTTGCTCTTCCTTGGGGCCTGTGCTGCAGAAATTGGCTACAGAGTTTGGCTTTGCCTGCTCACTGGGGTGGCTGTCCCAGGACACCAGCTGGGAGCCTTTGGGAGAGTTTTGCTCTCCCTCTGGGAGATGTTGCCTCTGCTGGGGAGCCGGTGGCAGCCACTTTTCTCCTTCTGTGTGATGCCACTGCTGATACCCCCGAGAGGAGCTCACAGGTCAGGGCTGGGGATGTCACTGTGGCTCCTGGTGCACAGGACATGGCACAACACACGTCTCCTGCGTGGGACAGCCACCAGCTCTGCTGCAGGTGTGTTTTTGGCTTGTGGGTGCAGGCTGGGGCTGAGTGTGGTGCTGAGGGGTGGGTTGGGTCTGCAGGGTGCCTGGGCAGTGGGGGATAATTGAACCTGGATTGCAGCACAGATGTGGAACAGGATGGAGCAGCTGCTTGCAGCAACTTGTTTGTGAGCCTGGGCCCAGAGAGGTGAACCAGCCTCAGGGCAGGGAGCAGGGTGCTTGCATCCAGAGATTTCATGTCATGGTTTGGTGGGAACTTGCTGTCCACCCTTCAGCCTCAGCCTCAGCTGGAGTGACAGACCAAAGAGAGCATACTCACTTTCCTTTCCTCTCTTTTTTACCTCTGCTTTGAGTAGTTTGAGCAGGCAATTCAACAAACATGTAGAAATTCATGGAATAGCTCCATGTTGGGAGAACAAATTTCCCTGCCAATTTAAATAGGCTATTAGAGTATTGTTTCCTACTTTAAATTAAAAATTAAAGTAAATGGTTCATGCTACAATGACTCGCAAAGCCAGCCTCTTCCATTATTTCCTCCTTTATTGGGTCTTACATTTGGTTTTTAGCAGTGATTTACTGTCCTGCTGCAGCCCCACCACCTTCCCTCCCCCAGGGGTTTTTCTTCTCCCAGCTGCAGCCCCAGAAGAAGGTCTTTGGACTCTGTTGTTCTGATAATTTTATTCCTGTGTTCACCCTTGGTTTGTCATTCCTGGCAGATCTGTGTGTGGAGCTGGGCTCTGGAGCATCAGGAGCAGGACTGGGATCTGGAGCAGGACCAGGATCAGGAGCAGGATTGGGATCAGGAGCAGGATTTGGGATTGGGAGCAGGATTTGGGATTGGGAGCAGGATTTGGGATTGGGAGCAGGATTTGGGATGAGGAGCAGGACCAGGATGAGGAGCAGGATTGGGATCCAGGAGCAGGACTGGGATCAGGAGCAGGCAGGCTGCAGGCTGAGGCCGTGGCAGGGTGGATGTGTCCCATGCCATCTCACAACCAGTGCTTGCTGGATGGTGGAAATGGTGGTGGGGAGTGCTGGCACCCCTGGGCTGGGGTACAGGCAGGGCTGAGGGTTTCCCAGGGAGGTTTTGAGTGTTGTGGAATTTCAGGTCCTGTCTGGAGAGGGATAAGCATTCTGCTGCAGTTTTGGAGAGGGACACCAAGAGCTTTTAAAGCCCCGATGGGCTGACTCCCAGGTCCAGGAAAGAACTTGTGCAGCATCCCAGGATTGGTGCACGAAACCTCTGCAGCCACCCTGGGCTTAGGGAAGTCTCTCTGGGAGAGGAGGGGTGGGACTGTGTCCCCTTTCTGCTGCTTTCCCCAGAGCCCCCACCTGTGCCCCGGTGCAGATGGGGGATTGAAAGGGGTCTCACCTCAGGGATGTCCCAGTCCTTAAAAAAGCTCCAGGCAGTGGTGATCGAGCCAGTCCTGGCACGAAGCCACCACTTGCTCGGAGCACCCAGGCAGTGTCAAACCTCTTTCACAGAGGAGGAGCGCCAGGCACGGCTGCATTACGGTTATTTTAAAAATAAAGATGACACTGCCATTTAAAATTAGGCTGGTTTTGATGTGTTGAGAGCCCGTGTTCGTCAGCAGACGTTGGGAGGAGGAAGGGTGTGTGTGCTGGCTGGGGCTGGCCGGGCTCCAGGCAGAGCTGCTGGAGGAGGATGTGCAAGTTGTTGCTCAAGCATCCTAGAAAACTTGGGGGAAGCTTAGAGCAGTAGAAGTTTTCACTTTTAATCAGTTATTTGAGTGATCCCAACATGTCTGCTTCGCTGGACCCGCTTAAAAATGCTGCTCTGGGAAACTTTAGGCGCTTTAGTTATTCCAGAAATGTATTTTGTTGGAGCAGTTGACCTTTAGCTGTGTTATTCCGAGGCTGCTGCATATCTGACTCCCCCCGCTCCCACGCACCCCCCAGAGTGGCTGCTGCTGCATTCCCTGTTCAGAGTGAGCCATGGGAAGCTGACAGTTTGACCCAGGTAATTTTTTCCCTCGTTCTGACCCAGGTGATTGTTTCCTTGGGTGACAAACACAGTTATATAACTGCGCTGAGCTAAGCAGCCCAGCTGGCTGGCGGGGAGCCCGGCTGGCCTCGGCTCCAGAGGCCCTTGGGAATGCCTGCACTTGTAATAAAATGTGGGCTTGTTTTTAATTAGAACCATCCTTTAGCTCGGCTCCGAGAGATGGAAGAGTAAGACCCATGTAGGTGGTTCTAAGCCCCCCCCAGATGCTTCAGTTTTGATAGATTTTTCTCTTCTGTCTTTTGATCAGGCCCAGGGTATAAGTTTGAAGCTGAAATTTATGTTGGAAGGAAGGAGCAGGAGAGAGAAAGGGGGACACCAGGTGGGAGATGACTCCAACTGTGATGAGCAGTAGGTTGGGAGGAAAGGAAGGAAGGAAGGAAGGAGCTGCCAGGGTCCCTGGCCACCCTCTTCCAAATGAACAGCTTCGTCTGCATGACATAAAGCAGCATTTCACAGTGGGTTTCTGCTGCCCTGCCAAGTTCTCCACTTGGGGAAGTAAGGCGTAATTTTCCCTCCCCTCCTGCTGCAGAGAGGTTTGCAGGGATGTGGGCTGGGAGAGATCATACTCCTATCTATATCCTTCTGGCTCTCAGAGCAGGGAAGGTTATTTCTAACCACAACACAGTGTAGTCTAGCTCTGAAAATCCTGCCTGTAGTACAGAAACCTGGCTCTCAGACAGAAATAGAACAGGGCTGATAAGGCAGAGCCAGAAACAAGGGCTGATTTCATCAAGGTTGCCAGGTGTCCTGCTTTTTAGCAAGGAAATGGGCTTTTTGTACATGAGCTTTGCTGGGTGCTGCTCCAGGGCTGTGTCCCGTGAAGCAGCTTTGCAGTGCCGAGCTCAGGGGCAGTCTGCAGGGTCCACCTCCTCCTTTTCTTCTTCCTTCTCTCCATTCTTCCTCTGACCCCTTCCCTGCTGCCGCAGGGACAGGATACAAGGTGCTCCCCTGCCCCTGTGGCATCTCTGGGGGATCTCTGGGTGCCAGAGCTCCAGCCCTGCTCTGGCCATCCCTGTGCCCGTGGAGGGCCCTGCAGGACAGGGTCAGGCACATCCCTGGTGTCCTGGTGAGGATGGCACCAAGGGAAAGACTCGTGGCTTGTGCTGCAGGGCAGTGGGGGTGTGGAGAGGGGCGTGGGGGATCCCCAGCGCTCCCTGCTCGGGGTGCTCAGGGTGCTGCAGGCACCCAGCAGCAGCTGAGTCAGTCAGGGTGGCCAGGCTCCAGCTGGAGCACTGCTCTTCAGCCCTTCTGCCCTTGTAAGAGGGTTGCAAAACGCTCGTGTGGAATGTCTGTGCTCCTCCTGCCATGGCTCCCCAGACTGTCCCAGCATGGCTGGGAAGCCACTTGGGCTACCAGGTCTGAGGGAAAATCATATCTATTTATGCCCGTTAGGCTTGTGCATCTCTGGAGCTGAAAGACTCATTCCTGGCTGTTTTGAGGATTTCTGAATATGAATCACAAGGAAATTGCATAACACTGCAGCATTTCCTCCCACTGCTCTGGACCTTGCAAACACCCGCTCCCCCAGGGAGGCCAGGGAACTCTGGCCCATTCTGAGAGTCCAAATGGAAAGTCTGCCTTGAAGGGAAGCACCAGTGCAAGGAGTGCAAGGTGGAATCTTCCACGCCAGGGCATGAAATTAAATCCTCCTTTGATGGAGATCCCCCTCTCTGCACACCGGGCTGCTGGCCTCCTGGTCTCCAGTGCTTTCCTTAAATCCCTCTTCCCTCTGAGCAGCTGGACAATCCTTCCCTCTAGATTTTAGCCATCAGGCAGAATTTCATGCCAGTGCTGGAATTTGAAGGATTTTGGGAACTGTGCAGCCTCCAAGGGATGCAGCTTAGGTTGGGCCATTTTGGGTCCTAAACTTTAAAGGAAAGTGAATGAAACTTAAAATGAAGCAAGTGCCATAGGAAATCATAGCCCATGTCTTGTGGAGGTTAATGAGCATCATGAGCAACAGTGTGACCCCTGAAATGAGGAAATAAAAATGAAATTGCTCAACATCATCTTTTTGTAGTTCCCCTTCCAACCCTCATACTTCCTTTTCCTTTTCTTTTCCCACAGTCCCGTGTCAAAAAACCACTCACATACCCATCTGCTCTTTGCACATCCCATGTGCAATTTGTTTAGGATCAGGCTGGAAAACTGATGGGTTGAATTCCTCTTGATTTGATGGGTTGAATTCTTGGGTCAGGTTGTAAAAGTGATAGGTTGAATTCTTCTTGATTTGATGGGTTGAATTCTTGGGTCAGGTTGGAAAAGTGATGGGTTGAATTCTTCTTGATTTATCTGTGCACCAGCAGGAGGTGCATCAGATGATGAAGAGTGGCTGTAGGACTATTTTAGGCTCTGGATGGTGTCTGAGGGGTGTTTCAGGCTCTGGGTGGTGGCTCTTGGTGGCTGTAGGAGTATTTCCAGATGGTGTCTTTCAAAGGATTTCAGATCAGGAAAATCCACAGCCGATGTTTGCATGATGCACAGCTGCAGAGTCGGGTGTGTGGCAGTGGCAGGGCTGAACTCGGAGGGGGCAGGAGCAGGTGCAGCACCTGCATTGCTGCCTCTGCCTCTGCCCAGGCTTTGCTCCATGAGCAGTTTGGGACACAGATCCAGGAGCAAACACTGGGTGTGAGTGAGTGACTCCCAGCTCATCCCTGGGCTCCAGGGGAGCAGGGAGCTGCCTCCTGGGCTGTGTGCTTCTCTGCCACACCCTCGAACATCTTAGGGCTCTTAATCATCCCTATAAAACCATTTCCTCTGCAAAACATAGCATCTGTTTGGTGAAATGTCTCAGCAAAGGAAATAACTGGTTCTTTGATGAATTATCTTAAATATCAAGTTCATAATTGAGCATAATGCAAGTGTCAAAGTAGTCATGAGTTGTTACTGCTCTCATAAAATTCATCTTTCTGGATTACTTACAGATGCATCTTGGAATTTTTCAATAATAGCTTGTAAAGGCCTTCTTTAAGCTTCCAGACAGCAATTATCCTGCAGGAATGAAGCAGCAGTAGCTTCTGCTAAAAAAATTATACAATCTGGTTTTGTTCAGGATATTTGACCATCTACAGTAGGAGTTTGGCAAACTAAATACAAGCTACCAAGGTCTGTAAGTTTTTTACTATCTTAATATATATTTTTTCTATATACATCACTTCTGAAACTGCCTGGGAGGATATTTTGGCTCTGGAAATACAATCAAATGGGAATAATTAGTGAGAGTGATATGTTAAAGCATGGCAGTGCTGCAGGGCAGGGATTTGTCTCCACGTTAGTCACTAGTCCCAATCTGGGAGTTTTATAACCCAGCCTGTTCTCACACGTGTCCACGGGCCCTTCACCTCCCAGCAATGCTTCTTCCCTCTGATTTCCCACCCTTTCTCAGTGACTAATACTGGAAAGTGAAAGAAGTTTTTGATTGCATGAGAAGCTCTCTCCAGAGCGTGTTAAAAACAGGAAAAACAGTGTGTGGGCACCGAAATACACTCATTTAATGGTGTTTTATTGTCTGGCCTGGTGCTGGGCGATGCGTGTGTCTGCAGAGCTCCCACGAGCTGTGTGTTGGATGCTGTCACCCTGGGAGGTGGCACTGTGCTGTCCCTTCGTGCTCCCCTGGCCCAGAGCTGTGTGTGTGAAGCTGCCACAGCCAGCCTGGGCATGGGGATGCTGCAAATACATCTGAGAGAGAGGGTGAGGGCAGGGGGAAATCAAGTCCAGCACTTGGCAGTTGTGTGGAAGAGGGTTCAGAAGAGCTTTTCCAAGGTGTTCCCAGCCCATCTCTCCTGGGACAGAGGTGCTGCAGTCCTGGGCTCGGTGCCATGTGTGGGGAGTAGCAAGAACCTCTGTAAAATCCTGCACCCTTTCCCAGGGGGAGGTTGGTCCCTCACTGACTCACCTGTGTGTCAGGCTTAATCTTCAAATGCATCCTTCTGCTTTAAGCCCTGCCTGCTATCAGAGCTGTTTTGGAAAGAGTGGAATATCAACATCCCTGGGCAGGGTGACCTTTGCCAAGGCATGAGCTCAAGGGGCTGCCAGCAGAGCAGGGTGACCCTTGGGGCACTGGAGGAGCCTCACTCCTGGACCTCTTATACAGCAGCCCTTTCAACAAACTTGGAAACTTTCTCTGATCCAGAAAAATCTCCTTCTGAAAGATTTGAGGCAGTATGGGAAAAGCATTTCTTGGAAAAGGAAGGGATGTTACAGACCTGGGGCTTGGCTAAAGCCCTGCTGGTGTAGGGTTGTGTTAGGGGATTATCAGAGGCAATGGATAAAAGGTTTCTCCTCGATACCATGGGTGTAAGGTGGCAGTGTCTCTGTGTTTTATGGTTGCTGTTGATCTGTGTGAAACTTCCCTCTTGCTGTGTGCACACTTTGCAATTGATGGCAGAAGCATATTGGGTTTCCTTGTCTGCCCTTTTCCCTTGCTTTAAGAACAGTCTCTGGTGATAACAACCTCTGTTGTGGATCCACACTGCAAGAGCAAATGTGCAGGCAGAGGATCTCCCTGCAGCTGCTGTGCTGTGCCCTAGGAGCTGGAGTGGTTTAGGTTGGAAGGAGCTTAAAACTCATCCCATTGCACCCCTGCCATGGGCAGGGACACCTCCTGCTATGCCAGGGTGCTCCAGGCCTGATCCTTTGCTGTGTTTGGTGTCACCTGTGCGTGGGGGTGAGCCAGGGCACGGAGTCTGGGTGTGATCCCAAGGAAGAGCCATGTGTCTGCAAGCCTTGGAGCCCCCAGTCCCTGCAGTGAGCCCTCAGCAGAGGCTCTGGAGTTGGAGGGAGAAGTTCCTTGGGGAAGGCAGACTCCGTGCTGGGGCTGCAGGGCAGCACTGCTGTCAGGGGAGCCTGCGGGTGTTTTCCTTCCCTCTTTCCACTCATTTAATTTTCTTGATATAAACACTGTTCCTAGAGGAAAACTCACTTGCTGACTGCAGCTGGTTTTGCTGCTGAATCATCCCCTGCTTGCCAGATGTGCCTGATGGGTTTTCTCCTGCAAACAATCATCTCTGCTTGGTCTCCTGTTACGTAGCCTGGGGTTGGGAGAGGGAAGATGCTCCTTGGAGGGGTCAGGCCCTGCCCAAGCCCCAGTTTTGAGCTGCTCCATTGGATTTGTGCTTGCCCATTGGAGCTGGAGGAGCTGATCCAGGGTGTGCCCAGCAGGGCAGCTCAGGAGCGGCCGTGTCTGGGTGACCTCCAGGGAAGGGATCTGTTTGTGTGCCCTGCTGGTGGTCTGCCCTGTGGCACACAGCCTTGCTGGGTGCTTTTGGAAGGGGTGGCCATTGGGGCAGCCCGGGTGGGCAGCACGGTGAGCTCTGCTGTGCCAGCAGAGCCAAGCTTGGCTCTGACCCTCTGAGAGCATCACAGGCGGCTTCCAGCCTCGTCCTGCAGCTCCTGGGGCACATCCCCATGGCAGGACCCTGTGGGGAGCACAGAGCACCCCGGGCTCCCTGAGGGTGCCAGGGGCTGGGATGCCCGGAGCAGAGCCCTGCAACAGCCTCTGCCCTGCAGCCTCTGCCCTGCAGCCTCTCCCCCTGCAGCCTCTCCCTGCAACCTCTCCCCTGCAGCCTGTCCCTGCAACCTCTCCCCTGCAGCCTCTCCCTGCAACCTCTCCCCTGCAGCCTGTCCCTGCAGCCTCTGCCCTGGTTGCCATCCTCGCAGCCTCTGGAGGCTCGCCCTGCCCGCTGGCTGTTTTGGGAGGCAGCATGTGGTGCCAGCAGCTCCCTTTGCAGGGGCTCCCAGCCCCTCCCAGCAGCTTCAGCAGCCTCTTGTCCTGTCCATGGACACATCCAGGAGTGCTGGGATCTGTGTGTGCAACTGCAATCAATGCAAGTTAATGGCAATTGCAGTTAATGGCAGAAGCATATTGGGTTTCCTTGTCTGCCCTTTTCCCTTGCTTTAAGAGCAGTCTCTGGTGATAACAACCTCTGTTGTTTCATGGATCCACACTGCAAGAGCAAATGTGCAGGCAGAGGATCTCCCTGCAGCTGCTGTGCTGTGCCCTAGGAGCTGGAGTGGTTTAGGTTGGAAGGACCTTAAAACTCATCCCATTGCACCCCTGCCATGGGCAGGGACACCTCCTGCTATGCCAGGGTGCTCCAGGCCTGATCCTTTGCTGTGTTTGGTGTCACCTGTGTGTGGGGGTGTGTTCCTGGGGCACTCTGAGCACTGGAGGATTATTTTAAACCATTTTACTCTGTTGAGCTGGAGAAATACAACCTGTCTGAGGGCTGATCTTCTTAACAGCTTCTGTTGGTATTATCCTGGGCTTTTAAAGTGCCCTCACATCATGATTAAAACCTTCTGCCAGTGTTTTCCCTTTTTATTGTGTTCACTGAAATGTCACTTTAATCTCCAGCAGCCAGTGGTGGTGTGCTGATGGGGGTGGCAGGAGGAGCATGGGTATTGGGAGGCTGGAGAGGCTTGGGATGGAGTCCTGGTGGTGGCTCTGCTGTGGGCAGTGCTGGATGCACTCGGTGCCTCATCCTGCTGCACTTCTGGTGCTCTCTCAGTTGATGCCATTTCTTTTCCTCTGCTGCTCTTTGCCTGACTCGCCTGCTCAGGCTGCACTGGAGGAGGTTGGCAGCTGCTCCCTGCCCCAGCTGCACCTACCAGAGGTTCCTGTAGTGCCCATTAGGGAATTGCCTGCTTTGCTCTGTGTGTGTCTCTCAGGAGAGGAGTCACAGAATCATGGAACAGTTTGGGTTGGAAGGGACCTTTAAAGATCATCCAGTCCAAGCCTACCTTCATTTTGTTTAGGAACCTCTAACTTCTGTTTTTACCTGGTCCATCCCATTTGCATTCTTTCATTTTAAGAGCTGTCCTGGTCAGCATTTTAACACAACTCCAGAGCTGGGCCAGCCCAGCATTTGTGTGCAGAAGGTCATGGTGGTGTTTGGGGACCTGGCTGCTGGGGGAGGTCCTGGCAGCACACACGCTGTGGTGACACCAGCTGTGCCAGCAGCCCCAGCCCAGCTGGAGCAGGGTCCTCACACGGCTCTCTGCTTGTGTTTTCCAGGTGTACAACTCCAACAAGGACAGCCAGAGCGAAGGCAGTGAGTATTTCTTCTCAGCTGGCCCTGAGAGGTGGCTGAGCTGCGGGAGGGGTCAGCAGGAGCTGCTGGTGACACTGGGCTGTGTTGGAGCTGGGGGGTGGCAGGGCCCAGCGTGGGCACCCCAGGGAGAGCTGAGTGTGGCATCCAGCAGCAACCAGGGGCAGAAACCTGCTGGTGGGACCTGGGGCTGTGGAGAGCAGTGCCAGGCAGTCCCTGCACCCCTCAGGGTGTGTCCCCTCCTGCCCCAGTGGCACTGCAGGGGTCTGGTGGCCTTTGGGACCTGCTCCTGAAGCTCAGCAGAGGGATCCGGTGACACCTGGGACCAAGCAGCTCTTCCTTCTGAGCCAGGATGTGCAGGGTGAATGTGTCTTTCCAAAGGGGAATTGGAGCATAAATATAGGAGTAAGGAGGACCTGCCCTGTCAAGATTGTCAACAAGAGCCCTTAAAAATAAAAATCTTATTGTTGTAGTTCAGGCAATCAAAGCCCTGGGTCAAGAAAGCACTTGTTTTTCTTCCTAGAGGAGCAGTTGCACCTGGTCCTGCCTCTTATGTCCTGTGTTTTAAAACCCTTAATTGAGCCATTTCCCAGTAGGTTGGATTTGCCATAATTGCAATACTCCAGCCCCAATCCCTTCCCTGCTTCCCTCAGAGCCAGCAGGCAGGGCCAGGCCCGGGTTGGTGTTCAGTGCTTGGTTCATTTTGGTGCTGCCTCAGACACGACATTTTCATCTGGAGCCCAAGCATTTTTCTCTCAGTAATTGGTATAATTTGCAGCTAATGTTCCTCACACCCATTTCAGCCCTTGCACAAAGCAGTCTTTTCCCCCTCTCTGCTCTCTCCTCTGTGGTTTGTCCTTCCCTTTGATGCTCCCTGGCATGGGCTGCACATCCATCTTTTCCTGCTGCTATCCCCTGGCTCCGAGCCTCCCAGGTGATCCAGCAGAGCCAGAGCTGTGCCTCAGCTGGGAAGGGCAGCACGGCCAGTGCCACGGGGCAGGAGCTCTGCTGGAACAGCTCCTCTGCTCTCTTCTTCCCAGAGGGCAGAAGGAGTCTGTGGGTGCAGAGCCTGGGGGTGGCTCAGCTGGGTGCTGCCTGGCCATGAGCTGTCAGTGCTCTGTGTTCCCTGCACACAGCCAGCTCTGTACCTGCTGCTTTGGCTCAGGATACCATTTTGATGGTCTCTGTTAAAAATGAGAATGGTCCTCCTTGTCTGTCCTTCCTGGTTCTGGGAGCAGCTTGGGACCCCTGGCCGGAGGTGTTTCCCAGCCCTCTGCTTGGGCTGGGCTGCCACTGGTGTGGGCAGAGGGCTGACTGCTTCAGCCTCATGAAATCCCTGCTTCAGAGCTCTGCCTGCCTCCCCAGCCACTCTAAAATTGATCCAGCAGCTGGCTCTCAGCCAGCAGCCCTTGAGACAGGATCTTCCTTTAGGGACTTGCAGTGAGTGTGGGTGGAGGGGGTCTGGATGCAGCTCCTGGCCCTGGGACCCTCCATGCCTCTGCTTCCTCTCCCCGCACTTCTGGGAGGCTGGCAGTGCCCCCAGTGCTGTGGTGGCACTTTCAGAGCACTGAAATTCTGCAGTGTTCTGGCTTTTGTGTCCTGCTGTGTGGCCAGATGGCCGTGGGCCTGTGGGTGATTTGTCCTGGTGTGCTGCAGAGGGGCTGAGTGCTGTCACTGAACCACCAGAGCCAGGGGAATTCAGATGCTCCAATTTGCTAACCAGAAGGACTTGCCCTGCTCCATGGAAACAAATCCTCCAGGCCGTTTGTGCTTATTGCATGGAACAGCACAAAATTCCTCCTTTCCCTTCCTTGCCACCATTTCACTCTCCATCTTCCACGTCCACTCTTGAGTCCCTTTGGCTGCCCTGTCTACTGTGCCCTTGTCTGGGTGCTCTGGCCCTTCCCAGCAATCACACTCATGGAATCACAACATATTTTGGGTTGGAAGGGCTTTAAAGCTCCTCTCTTCCCCTCTCTGCCATGGCAGGGACACCTCCCACTGTCCCAGTTTGCTCCCAGCCCTGTCCAGCCTGGCCTTGGGCACTGCCAGGGATCCAGGGGCAGCCACAGCTGCTCTGGGCACCCTGTGCCAGGGCCTGCCCACCCTCAGTGTAAAAAACTTCTTCCATTTCTCTAACCTCTTCTGACCCTCAATCTTCCTTTCCCAATCTTGGCAGCTCACTGGTAGTTAGAGCCCTGAAAACTCATTCCTGGTAAGACTTGAAAGCTCATTCCTCTGGTCTCTGCTTCATGATTTCCCCCCTCCCCTGTGGTTCTTCCTTCCAAAATGTCTTTGAAAGAGTTCAGACCAGGGATGGTTACATGGCACAGAACGTGTGGTGGGGAGGCAGAGGAGCTGCTTTGACCTTGCAGTGCCCTGACACACAGCTGGAGCCAGGCAGGCTGACAGAGCTGATTCAGCCCCCTGCCCCCTTCCCTTTACACTGATCTGTCACATCAGTGTAAAGGGAAGGAATTAATGGATTAAATAGAAATAATCTGCCAGGCAAAAATAGAAAGGGATGAGAGCAATTCAGTAGCACTTGGAATGTGATGCTGCTGAAGGTCAGATGAGCGTGGGGGTGTGTGGGCAGCAGCTGCTGGCCAGGTGATGTGTGTCACCTGTGCTGATGTAAAATGTTTCTGGGTGGATCCCAGCCTGGGCAGGGCATCTCCTTGGACGCTGCTGCTGCTGGAGGAAGAGCCTGTGACACGTGTGGTGGCCTGGAGCTGAGCCTCATGCCCTGCCCTGAGGAGGGAGAGCCTCAAGGGAGGCTCTTCCCCGTGGCCTTGGCCAGGCAGGGACAGTTCAGGTTGGAAATTTCTCCTCTGGAAGGGCTGTCCAGCCTTGGCACATCTGCCCAGGGCAGGGGCTCCCCATTCCTGGAGGGGGTTTACAGCCATGTGGCTGTGGCTCCTGGGGTCAGGGGTTGGTGGTGGCCTTGGCCATGCTGGGGGAATGGTTAGACTTGATGGCCTTGGGGGGCTTTCCAAACCCAGATGATTCCATGGATCTGTCATCTGGGCAGCAGCAGACCCAGATCTGCCTCTGATCTGGACCATTGAATCATTTGGTAAATGACTGAGATAAAGAGCAGATGCTTTGAGAGGGGAAATCAAGCTTTTACAATGCTCATTAGAAGTGAAATTTAAGGATGTATAAAGGCACTTTGGATATTTAATCAGATATTATTTCTGGTTGTAACTACTACAGATAAATCCCCGACCTTTCCCAGTCCAGAGCCTGACAGTGAGTGGAGGAGAATCTGCTTAGGGGGATTATGCCAGGTCACTCCATCCAGAGGCACTGCTGGGTTCCCCCTCCTGCTGCTGCTGCAGGGAGCTGGGATCCAGCCCTGCCTGCCCGTGGGGCCAGGGTCCTGCAGGGTTATGGGTCATGGAATGGGTTGGGCTGGAAAGCACCTTAAAGATGCTCCAGTTCCACCCCTGCTGTGGGCAGGGACATCTCCCAGTATCCCAGGCTGCTCCAAGCCCTGTCCAACCTGACCTTGGGGGCCCAAACACGCAAGGGGCTCAGGGAAAACTGCTGCTCTGTGGGATGAGTTGGCACCTCCAGTGGGTGGCAGAGAGCCTGAAGCAGTGATGCAAACTGTCAGCCCCACACAGGGATACCCACAGGTCAGGGTCACAGTGCCAAGGCTGATCAGACCTGCTGAACTGGCTTTGCTGGAGCAAGAGGGTTTCCACACCATGGGTTTGAGCTCCTCAGGTACCCTTGTGTTTATCAGCGGCCTTGGAATGGCAGCTGTTGGGTGCCTGCTGCTGATGGCACCTTGGGTTTGTGCTGCATCCATGCTGAGAGCCTTAAGGGTGCCCAGCAAAGGCTCTGCAGCTTCTGGGTTATTCTCACATCCTATGGCGTGTTGGATTTGTGCTGCATCCATGCTGGGAGCAGTGAGGATTTCCAGCAAAGGCCCTGAACCTCCTGGTTATCCCCACTCCTGTGGCACAGGCATCCTGCAGCTCGTGTGCTTGTGTTGGCTCGGCGCTCTGGCCCGCGTGCCCAGAAAAACAGAATGGAGCTGCTTTCCTTTGCACTGCTGTGGGTCCCTGTGCCTATCATCAGACAAAGCCCACCCCCAGCAGAGGATTAGGAAGAGGCTGTGAGCTGGCAGCTGCCCATGGATGGGGCACGGGAGCAGGGGAGTGCAGAGGAGGGATGCTGCACGTGCCTTGCAGAGGGCACTGCCAGCCTGGGCTCTGCTCCCTGCCCTGCCCTGAACGAGCTGTGTCTGTCACATCACAGCATTCCCTGGGCTCTGGGGGCCTTGCCCACCCTTCCCTGAGGGGTTCCTGCGCTGTGGAAGGTTTCCCAAACCTTTCTGTAGGGAGGAACTAATTTTCCATAGCAAGTGGCTGGCTGTGGGCGGTGTTTTCCAGGCAGTGGTGGAAAACTCTCTGTGGGATGAATTCTTCCAGCAGGTGTTGGGATCCCTGTATTAGCAACTCCTTGAACCTAGGAGTGAGAACCTGCATTGGCACAGGTGAATTGAGTTGTACATCCCATTAACTCTCATGTTTTAGCTCTCACTCTTGGACAGAGGCAAGGCACCTCATGTGCCATTCTCAGGGATTTGTTGTGTCCAAATCTACAATTTCATTTCTTTCCAAGCAACCCACCATCAACTTTCCAGACAAATTGGGTTATGTCACCTTGATCCTAAATTAATTTGTGTCCATCTGCACTGGTAGATGCCTGGCAGAGCCCAGGGCAGGCCTGGTTCAGAGGCATGTGGAGGCTGGAATGATGATCAGTGCCTGTGTTTGCCAGGGTTATGCTGGTACAAACTGCTGTTCTTGTGTTTTTCTGCCCTCATTTATCTCCTGTGGGCAGCGATGCGTTGCTGGGATGGCAGGGATTCAGGAGGAGCCTGGTGCTCCCTGTGAGCCTGCCCTGCCAGCTGCTCACCCTGCTCTCTGCCCTTCCCCTGCAGCTGCCCAGCTGGACAGCATCGGCTTCAGCATCATCAAGAAGTGCATCCACGCCGTGGAAACAAGAGGTAGGGCAGCCTCAGGCTGGGCTTGCTGTGGGGCAGCTGTTGGCAGGGGAGCAATTGCTCTTCTGCCCTTTTCATGGACAGAATGATTCATGAGCCCTTGCAGCCACATCAGACAAACCCAGAACTTGCTGGGGCCGATGCTGGAAGCGTTTGCCCCACGGCTGGGCCAGCAGGGACTCACAGACACAGGGCAGAGATAGCAATAACAGCCTGGCTGTGCAGAGGGGGTGTTCACTTCAGCATCCTTCCTGCAGGAATGCTGCCCAGCACGTCCTCTCGTGTGGGATTCTGTCCCCAAAACCTCTTGTGAGTCTCCTCGTATCCAGGTGGGATTGTCCCAGCCCCGCAGGGGGAGGTCAGATGCAAAAGGCTCAGACCTCAACCTGAAAAACTCGACACAGCAAAAAATTTCCCCAGATTATCCTGGTTCAGTGCAGATGCTGCATGGGGCTGCCATGGCTGTGGGAAGGAGGAAAAGTGTCCTCAGATCCTTATTCCTGAGCTAACTGGGGGTAACACTTCTAATGAAAGGATAGTGAAAACCTTGATATCAACCCCAAATTTTACCATCTTTTATGGCTTTGTATTTGATAGGTGAGAAGGTTTCATTGTGACCTTGTGCTAACAAGTCCCTTGTCCTTCCTAGGGATCAATGAGCAGGGGCTCTACCGGATCGTCGGGGTGAACTCCAGGGTTCAGAAGCTGCTGAGTATATTGATGGGTGAGTGTCTGGAATTTTGGTAAAGGCAAGTGGCCTGTGCTGCTTTGAGCCTGGCCAAGCAGGAGCAGAGGCTCTTGTGGGGGTCCCTAAGGGTGGTGACTGTGCCCTTAGGACCTGGTCGAGGCCAGGCAGTCCTGGGCACCGTGGGCAGCTCTGAAGGTAGGGCTCGTGCAGGACTGGCTTCACCAGGTCCTGCTGCAGTCACTGCTGTCCTGCTCACACATGCTCTGAGTTCTGGCAGCCTACCCAAATGCAAACCAAAATCTTCAAAGAAATAGTGAAAGCTTTGGCTTTTCATCTCCTACCTGCCCCCTTGTTCCCAGCACCCTTTGAAATGATTTTCTCCTGGATGTTGCATGCTGCCCCTGGCTGTTCTTGCTTTCCCCATGGACTTTCTTGTGCCTGTTTATCTCAGTCTTGCCCAGTTTTCCAGCATGTGTTTCCCTCATGGCTGAGGCATTGGATCCTGCAGTTCTGGATGCTCCAAGCTGCTGAGTCTTGGCACAGCAGAGGTTTGTTCTGGCTGTGGGGACAGAACCATTTCAGCCCTGACCTCACAGGCAGCATTTCAGTCCCTCAGCTGCAGCCCTGGACCAGTCTGTCCATCTGTCCAGACATGCCTGAGACACAACAGTGGAAGAGAGAACAGAGCTGGGCTGGAGCAGGGCAGCTGCCCTTGGCCAGTTCTGTGTGAGGCTGCTCAGACTTGGCAAAAGCACAGATGGAAGGGCTGTAGGAATAGGGAAACAAATGCTTACATATTTGCTAGTGCCCTATTGAATGTGTTTGTTCCTCCTTGGGGTAAATGCCTGGCATTTCTGGTCATCTTCTTCCCCTTCACTTACTATTTCCCTTTTCTACATGATTTCCTTTTCCTCGTCCTCACAAAACTCCAGTGCTCCTTTCTCTGTATATTTCTTCTTGCAGAAGGTTTTTATCTGTTGTGTTTCAACATCTTTTCCTTCTCCTTTTCCAATTCCTCTTTCTTTCCTCACACTAAGGTGTTCAGTGAGCAAAGCCCATGGTGGCTGTTCCAGCTGTCAGTGTTAAGCTGTGGAAATAGATAATCCAGGTGATTGCAGTAGAAGGGCAGGGCCCAAATCTGGGTGCAGGGAACCTCTTTGCTGTGGCATTTGGAAAGTTCACTGCAGTCATGAGAGCTGGTGATGGTGCTGTTATTAGAGAGGTTTGGCACAGGCTGGGGCTCTGAAGGTGCCCTGCAGTCCCAGGGCTGTGCTGTGGCACACACACGGTGGGCACGGGGACAGCACCGGTCCAAGAGCACTGCTGATAGAAACAGGCTGGCCTGGTGCCCCGGAGCAGGTCCTGGCAGGTCCTGGCAGGTCCTTGGGTGATGCTCATCACACATCCTGCAGGTGGCAGGGCCATGGACCTCGCTCTGTCACAGAGCTGTCAGTGCTGGTGTCAGTCCCCAGGCTGTGACAGATGGCAGAACTGGCCTGGGTGAAGAGCTCTGCAGAGCTGCGAGGGATTCAGTTTTGGACCCCATCCAGCATCCATTATCTCCTCAGCCTCTGAAGCCACTCAGCTGTCGCCCTGGTGGCTCATAAGGAGGTGATAAATCGCTGCTGCTTTTCCTTTGTCCTGGTGTGTCCTCCTTGGTTGGTGGTGCTGGAGGCCCTGCTGGAGGCCAGTCGGGGCTGGCAGTGGGACCCCTCTTGGAATCCCCCAGGTGTCGATCTTGGGGTGCTTTGCAAACCCATGGCTCCATAGTTTCTCAAACTGTGGGGGATTAAATCCCCATTGGCCCCGTGTTTGGGCTGTGTGTGCAGTCAGTGTCACACAGAAACGTGTCCCTTGTCAAACCCCATCTGTTCTCGCTGCCCTCGGGCTCCCTGTGAATGGAGGAGCCAAGCTGTGCTTCCACTGTCAGCTTCCCCTTATATTTAGAAATGAATGTGGGCAGTGGTACTGCTTCACATGCAGTTGAAATGGCAAAAAGATCGAGTTTCCCTGAGCTGCTGTCAGTGGCTGTGCCTTGGGCAGGGTGTCCTGCAGGAGGTTTCTGTGGTGGCCCCAGGGCACTGCCCCTGCCCTGGGTTGGGTTTCAGGGCAGATCCTGTCGGGGTCTGCTCTGGAGTGAAGCAGTGAGGGGTGCTCCCAGGGCTGCTGGGGGGCAGATCATCTCCCCAGCATTCACTGGTACCATGTGCCACCAAAATGAGGGCAAAACCCAACAAATAACCAAACTTTCATCACTGGGGGCTCCCACGGGAGGGTTCATTGTGGGGCCCCAGCAGGTCTAAACTCTGCAGAAGATGAGTTACAGCATCTGATCTGCTCTTGCTCCTTTGCCACGTGGGCCATAAGGGCTGGGAGTGGGGCTCCTTGCAGCCCCTCACTGCTGGGCTGTGGCATCCCTGAGGCAGTTTTGGAAGTCTCTCCATGACAATCACACTGGGGTGATGAGCTGCTTCCCCGGGTTGTTCCCCTCACCCTGGAGAAATTTAGAAATCTGTGAGGGACGTCAGATCAGGGATTGGCAGCAGGAAGCAGCTGCAGGGTTCATGGTGGCTGGGCTGTGGGTGCTTTTGCAGCCCCTGGCCCAGCTCCTGTGGAAGGCTGTCCTTGTGGGAGGCAGGGCTGGCACGGCCCCGCTGCCTGGGGAGACAGATGCTGCAGCTGCAGCCCAGGCACAGCTTCTTGCAGACTCATGAATTTGAAGGTCAAGGGGAGCTGATTAACTGCTCTGAGCCTTTCATGGGACTGACTGTGGAATTTCACCTCCTGTTCCATGATCCTGCCTAGAAGCTGCTGGGGGAGCCTTTGCAAAGACATGCTCTGAAGCTGTTTGTTCTACTTTTCTTAAAAAGCTTTTTGTAAAAAAATAAAAAAAGATGGAACTTCTGTTTTTTTTTTTTTTTTTTTTTTTTTTTTTTTTTTTTTCATTTTTTTTTTACTGTGCCAAACTTATTTGACTCCTTATCTTAGAATTCTCTCCTTGTAAAGGCAGTGCTGTAGGAAGTTTCCCGGGCAGTGAGTCAGGAGGATGGAGGTCATTTGTGTGATTGCTGAGACACACGTGATCTTTGTGTGAATATGCATTTCTTATGTATTTACTTTTCCAAGCACCTCTTGATATTTCTTTAAATTAAAATAAATCCTTTGCCCCGAAGGGAAAGCTGAACTCTATACTCTATATTAAGTAGGTTAAAAATTGCCCAATGCTTACATGGGGCTTTAAAATTCAAAAGTACATTATTTGTGTCTGTGAAGAGGTAAAAAACCCCTGAGCTGATCCCGTGGGAGCAGATGGTGTTGGCAGCTGTGGCTGTGTCCCCCTGGGCCCTGGGGACAGTGGGAGCCCTGGCACCCAGGGACACTTGGCACTGGTGGGACCCACACCAGGGACCCCCACGGGGGCTTCCCTGGGGCTCTGCTGGGAGCAGGATCCTGGCTGAGCTTCCAGGTGGAGTTAGCAAAGACCATTCACTGGTGGGGCAGCATGCAGGCAGGAGAGATGGGCACACGGGGCACTTCCATGCCAGGCTTTCCATGGCCTTGGTTTGGTGCTCCTGGCCTGGATTTGATGTTCCTGGCCTGGGTTTGATGTTCCTGGCCTAGGTTTGGTGCTCCTGGCCTGGGTTTGGTGCTCCTGGCCTGGGTTTGGTGCTCCCGGCCTGGGTTTGGTGCTCCCGGCCTGGGTTTGGTGTTCCTGGACTTGGTTTGGTGCTCCTGGACTTGGTTTGGTGCTCCTGGCCTGGGTTTGGTGCTCCTGGCCTGGGTTTGATGTTCCTGGCCTGGGTTTGGTGTTCCTGGCCTTGGCTGGGTGCTCCTGGACTTGGTTTGGTGCTCCTGGCCTGGGTTTGGTGTTCCTGGCCTGGGTTTGATGTTCCTGGCCTGGGTTTGGTGCTCCTGGACTTGGTTTGGTGCTCCTGGCCTGGGTTTGGTGCTCCTGGACTTGGTTTGGTGCTCCTGGCCTGGGTTTGGTGTTCCTGGACTTGGTTTGGTGCTCCTGGCCTGGGTTTGGGGTTCCTGGCCCCAGCTCAGAGCTGTCACCATCTGGGTCTCAGTGGTGTGCCTGAGCCCACTTCCCAGTGGTCTGGTGGTGGCTGTGCAGTGTGCAGGTGGCTGTGCAGGTGGCTGCAGGTCCTGTGCAGGTGGCTGTGCAGGTGGCTGCAGGTCCTGTGCAGGTTGGGCAGGTGGCTGTGGGATGACGATGCCCTTGTGGGGAGGGGGGTCCCTGTGTCCTGTGTCTGTGCCTGGCTGTCCCTGCTGTCACTGAGCACCCCGGGCTGCTGTACCTGGTGTCCTGGCTCGCTCCAAGCCACACTGCCCTGTCCTTGCTCGGGATGGAGGATTCCCTTTTCTTTCTCATCCCATGCCAGTGAGTTTGGCCTGTCCTCCACCCCTGCAGATATGTCCTGAGCTGGGAATAGCAAATAAAATGGGGTGTGATGGTCTCCCCACACAGCTGAGCTGGCACGAGCTGGAATTGTCTTCAGTTTCCTTCAGTGACTGCTTTTTTGTCTAATTCCATAGATCCCAAGACTGCCACGGAGACAGACACAGAGATCTGTGCAGAGTGGGAGATCAAGACCATTACCAGTGCACTGAAAACATATCTGAGGTAAGGAGAAAAGGCTTGCCTGGCTTCAGGAGGGGTTTGGTGCTGGCCTGGGATTTTACTGCCTGTTATTGCAGACCCTTAACAACAGCACTTTTATAGAAACAGAGCAGAAACTGCTGTTGGGTAATTTATCCTGGCTTTTTCCTGGCTTCCCAGTATGTTTGAGTGGGATCTGGGGAACACACTCAGCTCTGACAGATGCACGTATTATACAGACACGATTTTAGTAGCTCATTCTTGCATCCCCTGCCTTGATTTAAGCTTTCCCCTGAGCTTTTCCCAGTGGACTTCCACCTTCTGAGCATGTGGCAGAAGGGCAGGGCAGTGCTGTGTAAGGGCAGGGGCTGAAGAGCTTTACCAGACCTGGTGCTGAGCTTTATTGTAGCTCTGATTTCTGGGTGTCAGGCAAGCCAGTATCATCCTGGGGATCTTCCCAACACGACTGGGTGTTGGCAGGCAGCAGCATCTCATTATCCACAGCGTGCTCCTACCTGTCGTGACCACAGCTCCTTGCTCTCAGTGACTCTTGTGTGCTGGGCTGTGTTTGAGAGAGTGAGGGAGCACAAGAGAGAGCCTAAATCCAATTAGGGTGATATGTGTAATTAGCCTGGTGGCTCTCAGCCTAGAAAATCACAGAATTTTGCATGATTGGCAACCTTTGCTCCGGAGTCTGAACTGTTGGCTAATCAAAGAGGAATGTGGGCAGCACCAGTGTGTCCCTCTGAAGGGATGCAGCAGTGGGAGGGGACAGTGGGAATGGGGATTGGGAAAGTTTTACAGCTAGGCTTGTTTATCTTTTTAATTTATTTTCAAACTTACTTGTAAATCACGAGATCAGTAATGCACTGAAGCTGTGTTACTGAAGGAATGCTAAAATTAAAGATTAATTTAGTGGTGAATAAATCAAAGGTCCTTGCATAGATCTTACTCCTTCTGATGGGGGGAATTAATTAGAGTTGGTGTTGCTTAATTCTGCCCTTTTCAAAATGGAGCTGAGTTTACTGTAGGGGCAAAGCTTTCTTACTGTGGATTGTGTTCCTCAGATGTGTTTTGTGCCTGTTTTCCTTTTTATCTTCCAGAATGCTCCCGGGGCCCCTCATGATGTACCAGTTTCAAAGGAGCTTCATCAAAGCAGCGAGTGAGTTTGTTGGAGTTGATGGCCCCGCTCCCGGAGAGGACGGCAGGGGCTGTGATCCCCCTGCCCTGCTGCCTCCCCAGCACTCCCCTTGCCCTGGAGCTGTGTCCTGGCCAGCAGGGCAAGGCTGCAGCTGGGGCAGGGTGACCAGAGGAGGAGGGAGCTGGCAGGGACCATGGGCTGCTGGGGAGCTGCACACTGTTTGAGGGGCTCACGGCTGCTTCAGGTGTCTGGGCCGTGTTTCCTTCACTGCCCAGGGGAAGGGCTTTGCTGGGAGCAGGGGATTTTCTGGTGCAGCCTGTGGATATGGGAGTGGGATGTCAGGGGGGCCCCGTGGCCCACGGCCGTGGCAGTGCTGGGCTCCTCCAGCAGCTCCCACTTAGCACCAGGGACCCAAGCAGGCTGTGGGGCACCAGGTGCTCCAGCCTGGCCTGCCCTGGGCACACTGAGCATGGGGCTGTGCCCGTATTGCCACCCTTGGAATCGCTCTGGTGGCAGCCAGCCCTGCCCTGCTCACCGTGCTGCTCACGTGGATCTGCAGAGCCTGGCTGTGGGATGGAGCAGCTCCCTGGGATGTCTGTCAGGGACAGTGTTAGGCCTCTTCCCATAACAGCCCCCTAATGTGGAGATAAATCTGCTCTTGCCCATGCAGAGCTGGAGAATCAGGAGTCCAGGGTGTCGGAGATCCACAGCCTCGTTCATCGGCTCCCGGAGAAAAACAGGCAGATGCTGCACTTGCTCATGAACCATTTGGCAAAGTAGGTTTATGACTGATGTGTTTTTCTCTCCTTTTTCCATTTCCTCTGAAAGTTAATAGTGGTGGAAAAGTTTCCCTGTGTGTGTGTGGTGTTGAGTCATTTCTGGTTGGCAGCTGGAAGCGGCGTGTGAGCGAAGCGAGGCCGAGAGAGCGAGTGGGGAGGGAGGGGGGATGAGGGATGAGGGACAGGAGCTTCCCAGCCAGCCCCAGCCCCCAGCAGCACCAGGAGCCCCCTCACTCCTGGGAACCTTGTGTGTTGCTTTTGATGCCCTGGAATGGGTTTAGCTACCCAGGCTGTCCAGGAGGCAGAGTGCAGGTGCAGCTCCTCACGTTGTTTCAGAGCAAACCTGCCACTGAAGGACTAAAATTCATTTCTTTGCGCAACAAATGACTGCTCTGGGGCGTATTTTCTGCCTTTATGCACCCTGATGAATCAATATTTTTGTGTTACCTTGAAACTTTGCAAGGGCGAAGGAATGGGATAATTTTTTTTCTTTTGGTCGTAGAGCTGACCTGTAATTTCCCATCTTCTTCCTGCTCCTGCAGGTTCCCATGGAAACCTTTGATTAGTGTTTTAGACGTGAAAGCATCATCAGGTGTTTGTGGCAGCCTCAAGGCTGCAGGGTTGGACCTGCCCTTGCTGTTTGCAGGAGCAGCAGGGCTGAGGCAGGACTGGGAAACCTGGGGATGGCTCAGTCGGGATAACTGCTTAGGAGGAGATCTGGAGAGTCCAAGTTATCTGTTTAAATGAAAAAATAACAAATGGTACTTGAAACAGGCTTAAACACAGCTCCAGATACTTTCTTGTCTCCTGGACTTGTGTCTGCTCCATGGGGTCCCTGGCAAGGCTGTTAGAAACCGAATTGCTGGTTTAGGCGTTGGTTTCAAACCTTCTGCATTTACAGCCTGAAGCCAAGGCCCCGTGGTTCCAGGTGCACCCATCAGCCAGATGGGATTGCCCAGAGGAACTCTGGCTGCCCCTGGATCCCTGGAAGTGTCTGAGGCCAGCTTGGACAGGGCTTGGAGTACCCTGGGATAGTGGGAGGTGTCCCTGTCCATGGCAAGGAGTGGAACTGGGTGAGATTTAAGGTCCCTTCCCACCCAAAGTGTTCTGGGATTCTGTGATTTGCTGTGTGCAGGGAATCTGTAACTGCTTCAGTGTTTTCCATCTGAAGGAAAAACCTGGTGATGGGGTAGAGATGTGGAGTCAGGTTTACAGTGGGGTTTGTGCTGCTTCAGTGGGGAAGCAATTCAAACAAAACAATCTGTGTGTGGTGGTGTGTGCTATTTTGGGAAGAGAAACAGCTCATAGTGTTATTTAATAGGAAAAAAATTATCTCAGAGAAGGGCCGGAAGCTGAGGAGTGAGAGCCTGCAGAGCTCTCCAGCCTTGGTGCCATTCCTGGGGGATCCTAGGCTGCAGAGGCACAGCCAGCCCAGGGATGGGCTCACAGCATCCCCTGGGGCTGGTCCTGCAGCCCCTGCCCTGATCCAGGAGCAGAGCCCTGATCCAGGAGCAGAGCCCTGATCCAGGAGCAGAGCCCTGATCCAGGAGCAGAGCCCTGATCCAGGAGCAGTGCCCTGATCCAGGAGCAAAGCCCTGATCCAGGGGCAGTGCCTGATCCAGGAGCAGAGCCCTGATCCAGGAGCATTCCTCTGATCAGGAGCATTGCCCTGATCCAGGAGCATTGCCCTGATCCAGGAGCATTCCCCTGATCCAGGAGCATTCCTCTGATCAGGAGCAGTGCCCTGATCCAGGAGCAAAGCCCTGATCCAGGAGCAGAGCCCTGATCCAGGAGCATTGCCCTGATCCAGGAGCAGAGCCCTGATCCAGGAGCATTCCCCTGATCCAGGAATGCCCATGGGGCAGCCAGGCCTTGTGTCCATTACTCTCTCAAAGAGCTGCTGGAGGCTGCAGTGCCATTGAGCCCGATTAAAGACAAGAATGGAGAGAAACCTTCACATCTGCAGCAGATGTTTGGAGGGGGGGGCCGAGGTGCAGCAGGGAGGGCCTGGCTGCCCCAGGGATGCTCCAGACGGGTGGGACGGGCTGGCTCTGCTCTGCTGAGAGCAGGACAGCCAGCAGGGCACCCACAGCCAACAGGGGCAAAGCCAAGGGCCTCTGGCTGCCCCTGCCAAGCTGGGCTGCACTGCTTGCAGGGCTTTGTCTCATCTGGTTCTGTCTGGGCTTTTTATTTTAAGTAACATATGAATAATCAAGATTTGCATGCTTATCAGATGAGCTAAAAAAATATTTCTCACAGTCTTGCTGTGGAGAGTTCTGACACTAAAACCAGAACTTAGGCTGAGTCGGTCAAGTAAAGAAAGAGCCTGTCTTGGGTGGTTTCTGACTTCTGTTTTTGGGGTGTACGTGCTCTGCTGCACTGATGAGGGATGTGCAGCTCCTCATGTGAGGAAGCTGCAGTTTTTATTAACGGTTATTAACAGGTTTTTTAAATTATTAACAGTTTTTATAAAACTGGCAAGAAAGCTGAAATGTTCAAAAACAGCAATTCTTAACCCCAGTATCAGACAGGATAAGTGCCTTGGAGGTGGCTCAGCAATGCCCTTTCCCTTGTGCTGGGTCCCATGGCAGAACTGGGGTGCAGCGAGAGGGGCCACAGAGGAGGGAGAGGACAAATCTCAGGAGCAGGCACAGACAGGGCAGAGGGTGAGGAGCAATTTGATAGAAAACTATTTTGATTTCTGCCTCTTACTGCATCTCCAAGCCCATTTGTGCTGCCTTCTGCCTCATGTCCGCATGCCCAGGCAGTTGTTCACTGTGGCCCAG
This sequence comes from Lonchura striata, assembly GCF_050655825.1. Taxonomy (NCBI): domain Eukaryota; kingdom Metazoa; phylum Chordata; class Aves; order Passeriformes; family Estrildidae; genus Lonchura; species Lonchura striata. Next base: position 19,932,076 of record NC_140715.1, read on the forward strand.
AGAGCAGGAGCTGTCCCATTCCTGCTCCTTTTAGCCTTCCAGCCTGGACCAGTCTGGGATTCTGTGATTAAACCAATTTGTTTTAATGCCAAATAAGTCAAAGCGAGACAAGGTGCCTGTGGTGTTGCCAGGCTGGTGGTTGCTGTGCCAGGACTGCAGCTGGAGTGGAGCTGGTTGCAGAAAATTGCCATTTTTGTTAGTGGAGCTGCAATATCATCCCTCTCTCCTTCTTCTTTTGTAATGTACTTTCTCACCCAGGAGTCAATGCTGTGGAGGTGCAGAGCAGGGGGATTTCACTCTGATTATATTTCAAGCATTTAGGGGAATTATTTTTCATGCGTGGCCATAATTTGACACCTGAGCTTTGCTTTGTTCTTGTGGCAGGCAGTGCAGGTTCTCCAGCACAGATGGTGCCAGGCTCGTACCCCTTCTGTGGGTTGGCATCGCTGCCGCTGCCCCACGCAGCCCCTGATCCACGCACCCACTGCTCTGTGCCAGGGTCAGGCCCGCGGAGGAGGCTGCAGCCGAGCTGAGCCTGCGTGTATTTAGCAGAATTAATTATCTCTAATCACTCCCAGCTGTGGCCTGGCCAACACCGGCTGGTTCCCTTTGGTTTTGCTGTGGCAGTGTTCTCTAGTTTACTGTTTTCACCGAGATGACAGCGATTGTTATCTCCTGCACAGATCGTTTGCTGTTTATCAGGGCGCTGCTTTCCACGGCTCTGCAGGGCAGCTGCTGATGGGGATCCACAAAACCCTGGCTGTGGCAGGGGCCAGACACGGAGCCTGGCGCGTTCCGGAGGGCTCGCTGCTCAACCAGGGGTTGCTGGCAAAGGAGAAGAAGAAATTCCTCCAGGTCTTCTGCCTAAAAATACAGCCAGGGCTCGTTCTGGCTCCGCGCCGCGCCCGGGCTGCGCTGCCCTGCAGAGCCCCACGGGAGCTGCTCCGGAGCTCTCCACGGAGCCTCTGTGCCCAGCAGCTCCAGGGTACCCCACGGGGCACCTGTGCAGGGCCAGGGGTGGCAGCTCCCCCAGGAACGTGCTTTTCCGTGGGTTGTTTTGCCAGTTTCCCCCGAAGGTGCAGCCGGCGAGGAGGCTGACGCCTCTTGGCACAGCAGGTCTGATTTCATCCCCGTGGCAGCTGTTTATGCTGCTGTCTGGTAACTATTCATTTGCTTGATTTATGTATTGCTTCCAGTAAGTCATTCTTGTCCAGGACGTTCTGGAAATTTCCACTAGCCACTGAGGCCTCTGAGATGCCCCTCTCTCGTGTGCTGCTCGCCTGATTTGGCTGCCAGAAGCAAACGGGGAGCTGTCTGTGAGCCGGTGTGGCTGGGCAAGGCAGTGATCCTCCTTGCTGCCTTTGGAGCAGTGCCTTCCTTTGGGAATGCCATTTTTATGGCCAGTGCCTGTTTCTGCTCCTTTTGGGTCACAGCAGTGCTGGATCCAGGCAAAGCCCTGGAGTTCAAGTGACCCAAAGGATCTGGGTGCTCGTATGGGTGGTAAAAGGGAGGTGACATGGAAGGAGACTCTCTGTAGGTACATGTTGCCCTGCAGAACAGGGAGAATCCTGCCTGGGGCTTGGCTGTCCTGGGTCAGGTTCATGCTGTGCTCTTTTACCCATTTTCCTTTTTCTCCAGTTGGAATGAGTTGGGCTTTAAGGTCCCTTCCAACCCAACCCATTCTGTTGTTCGATGATTCTGTGATTTGTGCTCTGGAGCTGGCGGTACCAGAGCCTTGTGGGGATCAGCAGCACCTTTGGTTTCCCCTTTGCTCTGCTCTCCCTCAGGTGTTTTGGTGGAGGAGCCGGTGATGCTTCTGCAGAGGCGAGACAGCCCTGCAGGACTCCGTGCCTGCCCTTGCCAGCTCTGCCTCCCTCTCACTCCTCTGCTTTTGTTTTTAATATGAGATTCTGCAGAATTACAAACCACCACAAAAAGCCCTGTAGGTGTTCGCTGGGTTTTTTTTGGGCTTGGCTTCCTGTAATGTGTAAATTAGCAAAAGGTTTTGTTCTGCTTCTGCAAATGAACTTTTAACCCCCTCTGTCTGGATTGTCCCTGGAGCAGCTGTGTGGGTGCTGGTAGCTTTTCCTTCCATGCTTTTCTAAAACTCTTTATATTTCATGCATGCTCTCCAGTTTTTAGCTGGAGGGGAACGTGCCCCAGAGCCTGCATTCCCTTGTTAGGTTCTTTTGCACCCACATTGTGCACAAGACTCGAGTCTGGAGATAGGATAATGGTGTCTTGAACTAAAGCTGGCATCACCAACCTGGCATGATGATTCAGCAGCTCTTAACAGAGCACCTGCTGGGTTTGCTGTGGAGGTTCTGTGGTTGAACATCTCTGCTGAGCTCCTCCTGATCTCCAGGAGCAGCACCAGGTATTTTGCATTTCTCAAGTGTGAATTCTTGTGGGCTTGTGTCTGCACTTGGTGTTGTTGGGTAGAGGTTGTTGATAGCACATAATTTTTTAATTGTTTATCACAGTGAAACTGAAACTGGAATTGAGAGTCAGCAAAAGATTTCCAATAACTGATTGAAGTGTCCCTGGTGGTGTCTGCACTGTTCCCGCAGACAGAGTGGGATGGAGATGTCTTCATGAGCACATCCCTTGATGAACAGACCCAGCACTGAACCAAACTCAGATAGGGAGATTTTAGTCAGTCTTTCAGCAGAAGAAAGGAGACTGGAAATCACCATTGCCAAGATATCTTTAAGCTGCAGTTTTTGCCAGGGTGTTTGAGTGATCCCTGGCCTGCAGAACCGCAGAAAGGTTGGGACTGGGAGGGACATTTAAAGGCCATCTTGTTCCAACTCGTGTGTGTGCCAGGGGGCTCAGAACTGAGGGAGTGAGGGTTGTTTCCAGTCATTGAGCAAAACCTTGTCCCACTGGCGAAGGTGAGAGAAGCATTTTCCCTGCTGCTGTTCACATCGTTAATTCTGAAAGCTGCTTATTCCTGTATTCCCTTTCTTTCAACGCTGTCTTCTAGGAATTCAGTATTTTGGAGGGATGAGCTCCAACCTTGCATTTGTGACGTGAATGAGCTCCAAAATACCTCTAAGGGGAAGAAAAAGGTGAATCCCCCTCTGTTTCTCTTCCCTGTGGCCGCCGTGCTCGTGTGAAGGTGCAGGTGTGCAGCGGGCACCTCCTGCACGTGGCCCTGTGACCTGGCTCCGGCCTGGAAGGGTTCCCTGTGGGGATGTGGGAGCTGCACTTGCTCTCCCCGGTGCTGTGGCTGCCGTTCTCTCTGGGAGCCGTTTGCTTTGGCTGTTTGCCATGCAGCAGGTTGCAGACTCCGGCACGGCGCTTGCTGTGCCTGCAGATCTTTCAAAGGGCTCCTTGTTAACCCAGACCTGCTGTGTCGGGCTCTCCTTGCCCTGCTGCCCGTGGGGTTTGTTGTTGCAGTGTGGCAGCACCAGTGAGCTCTGGTTTTGGAGCAGAACCTGCCCGTGCAGCAGGGCTTTGCCGAGGCTCTGGAGCTGGCACTGGGGTGCCAGTCGCACAGTTTGCAGCCGTGGCAGGCCCTGTTCCAGCCCCATCCCCAGGGCTGTTTGAGTGTGAGGCCCCTTTGCTGGCTGTGTTTGTGCAGGTGGAAGCCTTGGTGACATTTCACATCAGCTCTGGCCGTGCCTGTGGTTTTCACCAGGGTGGCAGTGGAAACCTTCAGTGCTGCCATGCCAGGCACAGGGAATTGCCAGCCCGGTGCCACTCAGCCCTGGGCTGAGAGCTGGTGAGCAGGGCTGGGGTCACTCTGAGATCCCCCCTCAAGCTCAGCTTGCCCAAAGCTGCAGAGGATGCCTTTGGAAACCCCTCTGGCTCAGTCTGGGAAGCCTGAGCTGCAGCAGCATTGAGCTCCCTGCGTGTTTCCCTGCAAGTCGCAGCACGTTTGGTATTTGTGCTGATCTGGCTCACTGATATTGAACCTCACATTTGGCCTTGGTGTCTTCTCAGTGCAACATGAGCCCTTTTTTTTTCCCTGGGAGTGAACCCAAGCATCCAGCTGTGGCCAGATCCACCCAGGAGAAAAAGAGAGTCTTGTTGGAGCAAGTCAGAGCGCCCAGAATCAGTGCAGGCACAGGTTTGGTCCCAGCTGAGCAGGGAACCCGAGAGCAGCAAGGGTTTTGCATTCAGCAAGTTTCCTCGTGTCTTCACTGGGAGGATTTGTCATTCCCTGGTGATCTGTCCTCCTTCTGGATCCACTGGCCTCTGTGTGCATTCCTGGGGCTTGGCTCTCCTCTCTGGAGCAGTGGGGCTGGGGGAGCTGCGGAGCTGCGAGCCCACGGCCTGGCTGCAGACAGCGGGCTTTGTCCACATTCCCCACCTTCCCAATTCCCACGGTGTGCCTGGGTGAGTCTGGTTTGTTCCTGCTGCTCTGGACTCCTCTGGCCCTTGCAGAGCTCCCTGCATCCAGAGCAGCCTGAGGAAGGCAGGCATGTCCAGAGCCTGGATGAACAGGCAGGATGAAGGGATGCTGGTGCAGCGCGGGAGTGTGGCGTTTCTGTGCATGTGTAGTGCAGCTTGGGAATCATGCAACCTTTAAAGCTGGAAAAACCCACTGAGATCATCATCTCCAGCCATTCCCCAGCACTGCCAAGGCCACCACTAGCCCATGTCCCAGGTGCCACATCCACATGGCTTTTGAAGCGGAGCTGGTTGTGCTCCCTGCTTCTCCAGGGCTGTCTGCCAGCAGCCACTGCACACCAGTGTCCCTGTCAACTCCTCCCATGCACATGTGCCTTTTAGGAAGGATTTAGGAATGTGGGATTGACTGATCTAGCTGCCTGGCACACCAGTGGGTGCTGCTGCAGCTGGAATTGCATCAGTGGTTTCACCAGCCCTGTGCTGGGTGCCAGTCACAACATTCCTGCTGCGTTCCCAGCCATCAGACACATTCCCCAGGCTGGGAAACCCACCATGGCTTTGAGTGAGAAGTGAGTCATCCCCAGGGAGCTGCAGGGCTGCCATCTCTGGGGGCACGGCTCCACCAGCCCCTTGGAGAGCAGGGAAGGTGGCTGGTGGCCAGCCCAGCCTCTCTTCCCTCTCCACCTCTGCGCTCATCAGCCACTGCCCAGTTCAGCTCAGGAATGAGTTCAATGCACCCAGGAACATTTCCCAGAACTCATTCAACTGTATCCCACAGTGATCGACAGTAACAAGTGACAGAACAAGAGGAGATTCAGATGGGATATTAGGGAAAATTCCTTCCTTGAAAGGGTTCTCCAGCCCCATCACAGGCTGCCCAGGGGAGTGGTGGAGTCATCATTGCTGGAGGGATTTAAATCTGTGTAGACGTGGCACCTGAGGATTTTGCTTAGTGGTGGCCTTGGCAGTGCTGGGGAACAGCTGGCTCGAGGGTCCTGGAGGGTTTTCCCACCTAAATGATTCCAAGATTCTTTGCACATACTTTTGTGGGAACAAGGCTGGTGGCTCTGGTGCCACAGGTACCTCTCCACCCGCTGTGCTGCCTCTACTCCCTCTGCTTTTTACCTTCCCTGGATGTTCAGACTCAAAGGTGTTTAATTTCTGTCAGACTACCCAGAGCAGCCTAAATACTTTTGGGAATGCTGGCCTCTGTGTGGTTGGCTTTTCCTGTTAAACAGAAGCTCTACAGGTGGTGGCAGACAGGATGGATTTTTACCTGTAGCAAGAGGAATGAGCTGCATTATTTTCTATCCTATGAGGATTTGCTAGGCCAGCCACAACAAGCACTTTGATTGCAAATGTTTGTCCCAGGCATGGAAATGGAAACACTCCAGACTTCCCTTTTGTTCCCTTCAGATGGTTGTTTGCTCAGTGATTTTGTTCTGAATCAGGGAAGATATTTGAACTAATAATGGTGCTTTTGGCTGGCATTCAGATACATGCATTCTATATATAAAATATGTGTTTATATATAAAAGAAACATGCAGTAGTTTATACATATGTATAAATAAATACATATATAAAATACATGTAGGAAGTAATTCCAGACATGGGAGGCAGGAGTTCTGTGGGAGCAGAGCCAGGAGCCCCTGTGGCACCCACTGGAGCTCCGACCACACTGGAATATTTACTGTTCCCTGCTTCCCCTGCACTGAACCTTGGCGACCAATTACCCCGTATTAAATTGTGTTTGGTCATGGCAGTGATTATACAGTATCCAGGCAACCTGGACATAATCTAATTTAACACCCAACACGGATTTGCCCCGCTGCTGTTCTCCTTTGTTTTGCTGGAAGGGAGTGAGAAGTGAGCAGGGACACCCTGGGGATGGCCCAGGGCACGGCAGGGCTCGGTGCCAGTGCCACCAGCTGGGTGCTGCCAGTGTCCAGCACGCTGCTGGGGCAGCACCGAGTGGCTCAGGGGTTGATGGAGCTGCTGATGGTGAGGCAGTGCTGAGCACAGAGCTTCCCCTGGCCAGGGGCTCTGCCTGTCCCACAGCCCCAGGCTGATCCCCCCTGATCCCCGTGGGAAGCACCGTGTGCTGCCAGGAGAAGGACCAGCCCGGAGTCCCCAGGCCACTGACACCTGGCCCGCTGTGAGCAGCAGTGAATGGAAGGGGTTCTGCACATTCCTCCATTAGCTGTTGCTTTCTCCTTGCTGGAAGTGCCTCCTGTGAGGTGGGGAGCAGAAAAAGGAGCCATAGAAATGAATGGTAGTGCAGTTCTCTCAGAGTGCATCAAGGGCCGGAAAGAAACAGCAGGTTAAAAGGAAAATACAGAGAATGCTTGGAAAACTTCTAAAGAGCAGCTCAGGAATGGCACTGACAGTCCCTGCCGAGCAGCCCCGGCATTAAGCCCACTTTGGGCTGAGAACACCCATCTTTAGAAACTGCGGCGTTATTTCCTAGTACAAAGGATGATGAAGAGCTGTAATTTAGAGTGAATTATCCTGTGGGTAATGGATGGGGAATTTGAAGGATGTGAAAGGTGAATCATGTTTTGGAGCACGGCTGTGGTGACCTGGTACAGGGATGGCTATTGCTGGAAAAGTACCCGGGGTGCAGAGCAGGAGTTGGTGCGGCCCCGAGGTTTGTTCCAGAAAGGAGGAGATTGCACAGCTGCAGAAGAGCTTCAGAGGCAAGGCAGAGTCCCTGGGGAGGGGTGGGCAGCACCCTGTGGGTGGGTGGGCAGGCCCTGGGCAGGCCCGTGGCTGCTGCTGTGGGACACGTCCTGCCTGGCAAGCCATTAATAGCCCAGTCTGAAATAATTGCCAGGACCACGCTCAGCTGCCTCCCTGTAATGAGCTGATGACAGTGCAATTTATTAGAGTGATGTAGGACATGGTAACGGTAATGAGAAATGGAGGCACCTAATTTTGCGCGACTTAGATCAATTCGGTTGTTTTTTTATAAATGAACATTGTTTTACTAACCACAGAAGATCATTAAAATTATTATTTTATTAATGCTTTTGAAAGCCATTTGGACTGCAGCTGCGTTTTTCCATATCCAATTAAGAGCATGCAAATGTGTGTCTGAAATGCAATTTTGCAGTGCAAAAATGGGATTTGTGAGCGATGTGGGTTTGAATCCCCATATAAGTATTATTTAGTATATATTGTTTCTTATCACACTTGTTCTGCCTTTCTTACTGCTCCATGAGGTTGTGACTCCCTAAGGAGAGTTTATTTCCCCTCCCAGCTCGTCAGTGCTGGCATGGCCATGAGCAGCATGGTGAGCTCTTGGCTGTGGTGAGGATGAGGATGGGGATGGGGAGAAGCTCTGTGCCTGCCCAGGGGTGGGGATGGCCAGCCTGGCTGGCTGTCACCCCTGGTGAGGCTGTCACACCTGGTGAGGCTGTCACCCCTGGTGAGGCTGTCACCCTTTGGTGAGGCTGTCACCCCTGGTGAGGCTGTCACCCTTTGGTGAGGCTGTCACCCTTTGGTGAGGCTGTCACCCCTGGTGAGGCTGTCACCCTTTGGTGAGGCTGTCACACCTGGTGAGGCTGTCACCTCTGTGGCAGAGCCCTCCTGCCCAGGCATTTACTGCCACCAGGGATTCCTGCAGGCTGTGATGGAATATTCAGAGCTTCCTGGCAGTGGGGGAGTTACGGTAGCAGGGACGTCCCACCAGCTCCCGAGGGCTTTGGCCAGGACCTCCCCACTCACTCTGAGCCTGGATCCCAAGCACAGGCTCGGCGAGGGGACAGCTCTGCCTGGTCCCCAAGGATGGAATGTGAGGCTTCTTGCCCAGGCAGTGAGGAGGGCTGATGTTGCTGCTGGGGGAGCTAAGCCAGCAGCCCTGAGCCCCCCTTGTGATGAGGTCCCTGTGTGCTGCCTGAGGAGCTGTGTGTAGGGATGAGTTCTTTGCTGGCTCAGGTGAGATTTGGATGGAAGAGGATGGAAGAACCTTTTCTGTTTAGCCAGCCTGGACTTGTAGTGTGCTGGAATATGCCGACCTTGCACACGAATGTCTTGACCCCAAGATCAATGGTGGAAACTCAGTAAATTTTCTGGTCAGTCCGGCATGTGAGTCTGCTGCATTTGTCCAGGGAAACAGGAGAGAAAGTGAAAGAAAAGACACTAAAACTCCCTCAGGCTACAACTGTGTGAGCACACAGCCTGAAGCCACCACATTTCCTGGCTGAAGAGGTCAGGAGCAAACCACAGGAAAGACTCCTGGGGCCACAGGGCTGCAGTGCAGGTCACGGGCACACAGGTGTCCCTGTGTCCCAGCAGTGCCAGGGGGCACACAGGTGAGGAGTCTGTGTGTCCCAGCAGTGCCAGGGGGCACAGTGAGCTCCATCCTTCCTGGAGAGCCGAGCACCTGCAGCCCAGCGTGGCGAGGGGCACCTGCCTGTGCCCTGTTGCTGTGTGCCCTCGGGGTGAGGCAGAGCAGAGGAGTGCCCCATCAGGGCTGCTCTGTGCCTCTAGGGCCAGGTGCCAGCTGGAGCTGCTCCAGGGAGACCCCTCAAACACCATAAGGCAGGTGCCACATCCTCAGCATGAGCTGCTTCACTTTGCTGAGCTGGTCTGTGCCCTCTCGTGAGCTGAAAGAGATGGAGGGGGTGAGGAGGAAGGCTTGGGTGTCCCTGGGTGCCCATCTTGGGGGGGTCCCCGTGCTATGGAGAAGGGAACCCCTGGGGATCTGGGGGCAAAGCCCCATCCTGGCCTCCCAGCCAGCCTGGATGGGGCTGACCTCTGCTGCTGGAATGGCTGGGAAGGAATTGGCCTTTGGAACATATGAGGTCACTCACTGAGCTGGAGAGCAGCATGTGTCAGAGGTCCAACGATTTGTTTTCAGAAGGGTTTTAAGCATTAATGATTCAAGATGTTTTCCTGGGAGTGGTTTGCAGCATGAGGCTCAGTGGCTGGCATGGGGTTGAGGTTTTAGGGGATTAGTCAATTGATGGAGGCTGAAAGGTCCCCAGGAACACAACAGTTAAATTTGTACTTTTCCACATGGCTGAGCCTTCAAGGAGCTCACCAGGAGCGTGAAAAATGTAAACAGCCTTGTAAGCCTTGTGCCAGCCACGAGGCAGGGAAGGCAGGGAGGGGGTTCCCTGTGGATTAGTTCCATCACCTACTTCATTTTCTTTCTCTTTTTTCCCCAGAGTTGCAGATAATCACAAGCAGAACCTGATGACTGTTGCTAATCTGGGTGTGGTGTTTGGGCCGACGCTGCTTCGACCTCAAGAGGAAACAGTGGCTGCCATTATGGACATCAAATTCCAGAACATTGTGATTGAAATTTTAATAGAGAACCACGAGAAGGTAATGGCTTCACTTGCTTCTTTCATGTCAGTGGTTTATGGAAAGGAACTGGTCTCTCTTTGCCCATGGCAGCCCCTCTCCCAGCCCCCCTCTCCCCATGTGGCAGCATGGTGGGGCTGTGCTGGGGAGGGGGCAGCTGGCACCTCGTTCTTGGGCTGTGGTTGTGGAACCAGTGCTGCTGGTGGCCAGCCTTGTTTATGGCCATCCCCGTGTGAGTCAGCACGGCCGTGTCTCCATCACAGAGATTCCCTTTCTCCCCCCTTCCCGCTGGTTAATGGGACTTTGTCCTTGGTGTGGAGAGAGGAGTGCTAAAGCAAACCAGTGAGATGCACACCTCAGCTGGCTCCTGCTTTGCTGACTAAATCCAGGTTTACCAAAGTACTGGCTTTATCCACAGTGTTGATCTGAATCCTGCTGTGTTTGTTGGCCACAGATGCTGGGGTCTGTCAGTGGAGCAGTGGTGGCTCGGTGGGGCTGAGGTCCTGGCCATCCCTCCATGGCTGCATGTGCTAAAAATTGCCATTTTCTTCTAAATGCAGCCAGTTCCCTGATTATGATCTTTTGTTAGTCTGGTTTGGATTGGAAAGGAGCAATGGATTTGTGCATTTGGGCAGCGAAGGCAGAAGTAGAAACCAGCTTGTCCTGGCTGGGGTGCCATCGTGGCTCTAAGTCCACATCCAGTTCTGTCTTGGGCAGAGAGCTGTGCCAACATGTGCTTTTCCTGTTGGGAAACCTGGCCATGCCAGTTGTCTGTCTGGCAGGGGCAGGGAGCAGGAAAGACACTGAGGAATGGTTTAATGGACTCCCAGCAATGGAGAGAGACTTTGAGAGAGCTGGTCTGGAGGGGTCACTGCCCTTCTCTGAGCCTGTGGGGTCTAGAAAAGGAGCAGTACATAACCAAACATCAGCAACCAGCGAGCCTGCTGCCCTTTGGGTTCGTGCAGTTTTCAGATTTCATCCCCTTGAGAAAAATGCGATTACTCAGTTTTCTGACAGCTGTAGCTGGAAGTTGCAAAGACTTTCCCAAGCTGGTCTGCAGCCGTGGGAGCGTGGGCGCCGGGGTCACGCACTGGGGGCACAGGGGGGACACTGCTGGTCTCTCTGGGCTGCTCAGCATCACCTGCACCCCCAAAACCTCACAGAGTGCCAGAGGGTTCTTCACAGCTTGCAGTGTGCATCCTGGGTGAAAAAACAGGAGTGCACACAGGGTGGGAACGTGGGATTTAGGAATCTGTCCCCAAAATGTCGCCCTGCCGAGTGCACGTCTTCCTCAGAGGCTGCGCTGCGGCGCGGTGCAGCCCAGGCAGGTGGGCAGCCGTCCCGTTCCACGGGGTGATGCCAAAGAACAGCTTGTTTATTGTTTTTAACAGATATTTAACACGGTGCCAGAGGCTCCGGCGTCGAACTCGCAGCTGCTGTTATCGCGCAAGAAGAGCGCGGAGGCGAAGCCGCCCTCGTGCAGCGAGCGGCCGCTGACGCTCTTCCACACGGCCCAGCCCAGCGAGAAGCGTGAGTGCCCCGCCAGCCCTGCAGCTCTGCCAGCGTGCCTGGGGACTGGCACTGCCATGCTGTTCCCATGTCATTGCCGTGCCATTGCCGTGCCATTCCCGTGCCATTGTCGTGCCGTTCCCGTGCCATTGCCGTGCCATTGCCGTGCCATTGTCGTGCCGTTCCCGTGCCATTGCCGTGCCATTGCCGTGCCATTGCCGTGCCGTTGCCGTGCTGTTCCCGTGCCGTTCCCATGCTGTTCCCGTGCCATTCCTGTGCTGTTCCTGTGCCATTGCCGTGCTGTTCCCGTGCCGTTCCCGTGCGATTTTCTGCTGCCAGAGGAAGGGATGATTCCACAGCGGGGTCAGGCTTCGGTTTCCTCCGTTGCGGCGTTGGTGGGGATGGAATCTCTCCTGGCATCCGAGCCCTCAGCCGGGGCTCGATGGGAGGCTGCCTTAGCACGGGATGAAGTGTCGCTGTCCCCTCCCCACCTGACGGGCCCCTGCTGTCCCCGTCTCATGTTGCTGGGCCCGTCATCGCTCCATCAGCTGCGGGGACGCGGGTGCCACACCTGTGGCCAGGGCGGCCACCGGGGCAGCCATTTTGGGATGCCCGCGGGCACTTCGCCTTTTACAGACAGGAAAACTCGGCCAGGAGCTTCGGCATTTTCCTGAGGATTATGTACCACGGCAGTTTCAAAATGCTGGGGCTCATCTTTCCATTTCTGTCACTAATTGATGCTCCAGATATTCGGGTGAAAGAGCCAAGGCCCCAGCCCTGCTCGTGGGGTGGCAGAAATGTGTCTGCTCAGGCTGTTGTTTCATGTTACAGAGTAAAGCCAATTCCCAGCTCTCTGGTTCTTCTGCCCACGTGCTCCTGGAGCCAGCCAGCTGCACACAGGGGCTCTCCCACTTTGGTAAAAAAGCAGGAGAGGCTCCTGGTGAGCAGGGCAAGCACAAGTGGAGCAGGGAGCGGGGAGGGCTGGGGATAGCCAGCTCCCCAGGGTGCACAGAGGGCTTGCTGTGGACTTTGCTGACTCTCAAAACACGTGGGTTTGTCTGATTAAGTTACTGTTAACTACCAGGCACTCTCCTTTCGGAGGCTGTCAGAAAGATCCGCGTGGGTTTGAGGAAGCAGTGGTGGCCCCAGAGCGTGCTCTGGAAATGGTGTGGGACGACTCTCGGTGAAGCCTCAAATATCAAACGCTGCTTTTGAAAACTTTCAGTCCCAGTAATTTATTTGCTGCTAACTAAGCAGTGGCTTGCCAGCCTCCAGGCTCTCTGGGCTCCGTGTGCCATCCTCCCCGTGCCTGGCAGAGGAGCTGAGCTCATTTCTTTATTTCTGCATTTATTTATTCCCATGTGAAGCAACATTTTCTTGGTGTTCCTCCTGACAGTCTATAACCTCCTGTGTCTTTGGGAAGCCACTACTGTTTTATTTGCCTTCCCTGCTGCACATCACGAGAAATATGTGAGGTTTCCTTTCTTCTTCTTTTCTTCTTCCTTTCCTTTCTTACTGGTCTGGAGACAGACCAAGCCTCTGAAGTCAGGGTGAAGCACAAGGGCTTAGGCAGCAGCTCAAGCCCAGTTGAGCACCACAAAAATTGAAAGTTGAAATTGAAGCTAGAATGTTCTAAATGGGAGCAGGGTGCACATTTTTGAAGACTGGGAGCAGTCTGACATAAAAAGAAGTGGAGTGGGAAGGTGGATTTTCCATCACTTGAAGTCTGTTCACTGAAGTCTAATATCTTTCCAATGTTTTCTAGCATTCATGATACCAAGCTGTGCCAAGTCAAAAATTATAATGTTCAACACATAGGGAGCAGATTAGATAATTCTGATTAATCTGTGATTATAGCGATTATTTTGTTGTTAAACATTTACATTTTTATCCACATCTGACCCAGGGAGCAGCTCTTGTGACACAAGTGTCACCACCACAGCAAACACCATTTTGTTCCTTATCAGTTCTTCTGCCATCCCCTCTCTGGTCCCTGGGGTCACTGTCACCAAAGTGCCCTGGATCACTTATCAGGGTTCCTGGGGACAAAGGCTCTGGTGAGGCTCCAGTGGCTCTGCCTGCCTGACTTCCCACTAGAGATAGGAAGTTTGTGTGAGGGGTGAAAGGCTCTTTTCTCTGCGTGCTGGAAATGCTCTTGAGCTGATGGGCAGCTCTGCTCTTGTAGCTGTAAGACCAAATCAAATCTTCCAGTGAAGAATCCTTCACATGAGCTTTCAAAAACATGAAGCAAAGTACAGTTTCAGCCTTTTAAATAGGAGGAAATAAAACAAAGCAGGAGTTTCAGATTCTGCCATTCATCTCCTTTCCCCCTGAGCTGAGGCATTTCCAGTTCTGTGGCTGAGGGACTCCAGCTTGCTCTTGGATGTGCTGCTGTGGAGATTAGAGGGACAATCCATGCTGAGCTGCCAGGCTTAGGGAGCTTATTCCCAGCCTCCAGCCTTGGGCAGAAGATGTTTGCAGATAAAGCTGGTGTCAGTCCACACTCCAGGGGCTCAGGTCAGCTCCTCAGGGCCTTGGGGCTGGCAGGCTCAGCACAGGCAGTCCCTGGACTTGGCCAGCTCTGTACAGGTGGCCTCTCATGGGCTGCCTGAAACTTGCTCTGGCAGATGCAAAACCAGAGGGATTTGGGGTTTTTAGGTACTTAGCTTAATTTCTTTATTTCTTCATCTGCTGGCTATCTGCCTGTCAGTATTTGTGGAGGTCAGTACTCTGTTTTTCTTCACTTTTCCCTCTTTGTCTTCTGCATGGATCATCTTTTTCATCCCAAGGTGCTGGTGCCCTGAGGGTTGAACTTTCACAGAGCTGGGGACAAAGGAATGTCCATGCTGCTTGTTCCCTTGGTGGCTCGTTGCAGATGAAGATTAATGAAATCCAGTCTCAGGAGCACGCTGACGTGTATCAGCATCACAATGCTTGGCTCATCTCTGGAAGATAAGCTCAACCTGAGCTAAACCCTGTCCTGCTGCCCTGCAGGTGCTGATTCTGTCCAGGTTCCTGGGAAATGCAGCAGTTCCAGAGCAGGAGCAGGACAAGGAGCCTTGGACTCTGCTCTGGGCATCTGCAGTCCTTTGGCTGATGTGGCATTTCCCTTTGGAGTGGTGGCAGAGCTGCACCAGCACCCCGAGACAATGGTCCTGCCAGGCTGTTTTACAGGAGTTCCCTTCTGCTGTGTGCTCAGGATTAACCTTGCACACAGCCCAGGAGTTCCTCTGGCACTCTTTTACCCCCATTTATATGTGCACAGGATACAAATTAATATTGCACATTCTCCTCACTCAAAAAGAGGTGGAATTTAAAGGGATTGAGAGCAAGGATTCCTTGTCACTACATGCTTTTGGGTTGTAATTTGACCATGTTATTGTGCACTGGAAAAATAATTTTGGAAAGACATATCCTTGCAGTAGGACTCCATATTCTCCAGCTGGTGCCTGTCTTTCAGGGAAGCAGCATCCCATAAGCAGCAGCTCTCTGCCCAGGGCTGCTCTTGTGCCATCAGCATTGCTAATTGCTTCTCACAACCGCAATTAGTGCTCCAATGGCAAAGGCATCTCCTGGAAATGAGTTAACGGATTTTGGGTGGCCTGGCAGAGCTGAGGAGGGGGCCTGTGCTGTGGTGGCTCTTTGAGATGCACAGTGATGTCAGTGCTCACTGCTGGAGTTACACAAACAATGGGGAGAGCTCTCAGCAGACGTGAAGGAGGGAAAGGAGGATTTGAGAAGCCCTGGACTGTCAGCAGAGCAGGGGCAGCACTCCCCCAGCTCTGGGCCATGCCCAGCACATCCCGTTCCTGATCAGATCCAAAGGCAAACTTCTGCTCCACTGCTGCAGAGCTGAGCCAAAATGGAGCAGAGACCCATCCTTTTCTCCCTTCAGAACTGACTAGGCAAGAGAAACAGTAGCTGGTGTCAAATACGAGGCTGAAGCAACTTTAACTGGGTGATCTGCCCTGTTCCTGGTCTAAGGTGTTGTCCTACTCTGTCCTTTGGGAGCTGATTTCAGTCACACAAATCCATTCCTGTACATAGCTTGCATTTCAATTTCTTTCAGGTTGTGGCATTTTGGAATATTTTACATTCCTTCAGGCATGTAAAATATTAACACCATAAGAGAAGTGTGTCTTTTCCTACTAAAAATGGCGTTCATTTAAATGTATCTGCATCTGAAACCCAAAAGAGCCAAAGAGTACATGGTATTTCTTGTGGTTTAATGTATGATGTGTCTGTAACTAGCTGAGCTCTGGGGAGATGTCCCTGTTTGCACTGGCACAGGGTTTCCTGGGAATGCTTGATGCCTTCACAGCCATTTGCTCTTCACTTTGTCTGCAGTGGCAGCTGATGATTCTTGGCTTTGGTGTTTTTTAGAGGAGAACAGGAACAGCATCATCAACTCCAGCCTGGAATCCGTGGTCTCTTCAAATGTAAACAGCTTCCTCAACTCCAACAGTGCTCCCCAGCCCAGCCTGAACTCCAGTGATCTTGAACTAGAAGTAATTAAGCCCAACAGGCCAAATTCCCTGTAAGTACAATGGTAATTAGTGTTTTATAGACTCTCCATCTTTAATCCTTAACCAGAATTGTTTCTTATTCTCAACCTCAGCAGCCTGCTGAAGAATACAATTTAACGTTTTAATTTTTAATGGGCACCAAACGTTTGCCTCCATTTTTAACTCGGTCTAAGCAGTGGAATCAGTTACTGTGGGTTACATCTGCCATGGGTTCCAGCTCTGATGCCCACGTGGGATATTTTTGAACAGAACTCCCCAGTGCTGCCTGGCCCATCTGGTGATAACTCCGACACACACAAAGGACTTTTCTTCTGACTTCAATCCTGTGACTGTTGTCAGTACAGTTGATCTCTGGCCAAATCTATGCCGTTGCTTCTGCTATTGCTTCCTTCATCTGGAAAGTTCAAGGGAAAACATGGTGACCTTAGCAATGCCTCCCTGGGGACGGCCGGGTTATTTCTGAAGGCCCTGAGCTTGCCGCAGCGGAGCCCTCGCGCTGGCGGCTCCGCCGGGGGAATTTCCTTCCTGCCAGGCCAGCCCCGCCGCATTTTCCCACAGAAGCTCCCCTCCCCTCGTGAGGATCTGCTCAGATCTCCAGGAGATGAAACCCATTCCCCCAGAGCTCCGGGCATGCCCTGTGCAACCCCTGGATGGGCGGCAGAGACATTGTCCTTGTCACCTCTCCCAGAGCACGGACACTGTCCTTGTCACCTCTCCCAGAGTAGGGACACCATCCTTGTCACCCCTCTGAGTGCAGTACACTGTCCTTGCCACCTCTCCCAGAGCAGGACACCGTCCTTGCCACGTCTTCCAGAGCAGGGGCACTGTCCTTGTCACCCCTCCCAGAGCAGGACACCATCTTTATCACCTCTCCCAGATCAGGGACACCATCCTTGCCACCCCTCCCGTGGCCCCAGACCCTCCCAGTCCCCACCCATCCGAAGCAGCCTCCATGCCCTGGGAGCAGCTGGGTGCCAGTGGAGCTGGGCATGGCCAGTGCTGGGACAGGTGCTGTGGCCATGGTGAGCTGTTGCCTTGGCTGGGCTGGGTTTGGGGTTTGAGGTGCAGCTCTCACTCTGGCGTTTGGGATGGCTCCAGGCCCTGCCGGGCTCTCCCAGGCAGGAAGGTAAGTGTGGAACAGACCCAGGCTTCATCCAGCTTCACCATCTGCTGTGCTTCCATCATCCTCCTCGTGCCACTAACCGCTGAGCTGCAGCAGCCCCGCAGCAGCCTCTCCTCGCTGTGCCCAGGAGCAGGGTTGGGATGCCCAACCCAGCCCAGGAGAGCCGTGGGGAAAGGACACACCACCCAAAGGTAGGACACCTCCAAATCAAGGCTGTGCTGTACATATGGAGTAAAGATGCTTCTCTCTCTTGTGCCTGGGTTAAGCTGTGGTGTCAGTCACATCCCATTCCCCATCAGGATGGCTTTAGTTTGAGCTTCAAGGGGCAAAAACGTGGTGTGTCTTATCACAGGATGAGGTATGTGAGCCTGGGTCTTGCTGGGACCGTACAAGGATTTGTTGCCAAATTCACAGTTTTTCGGATTCCAAGAGTTGTCTCTTCCTAAGGATTTCTTTCTTAGCGGAAGTTGCAGAGGCATTCAGCAGAATAACTCAGTGGAAGCTGTGTGAGGCTCTGGGGAGCGGAGGCACCGTGCTGTTCCTGAGGGATTAGGTGAGCAGGCTGGCACTGAACCAGGTGCTTGTGCCAGTTAGAGCCTTTGTTCTGTGAGGTGAGACAGGGCTGGGCAGGACAGCACTGGCATCTTGTGCCTCTGACAGTGCTGGTGGCAGTTGGTGCTTTTCCACAAGTCGTGCACATGCAGGATCACGCAGGGTTTTGGTCTATGTTGAGCTTAAGTTTGAAATATGGATCCTAAGGGGGCTAGTACCACAGGGTGAGTATTCTCTGTGACCCCAAATATTTAAATCAATTGTTTTTAATCCAATCTTCCAATGAGAAATGAAGCAGTTGACTGGATTTTATTCTAAGTGTGTGTGGCTCACTCCTGCTTGTCCAGGAGTGTTTTTGAGAGCCCTGTGGGGTTCTGCCCTTGGTGGGCCGGGTTTGCAGTGGTGAGGATGAGGAGGGTGAGGAGGGCTGCCAGCAGTGGGTCTGTCCCCAGCCCTGCCCCGTGGCTGCAGGCTGGGCTGGGGCAGGGTGTGAATGGTGCCAGTGTCCGGCGGCTCCGTCCCGCTGCTCCGCGGGGCTGCCCAAATAATGTCTCCATAAAGACACTTCTGTTTGCCCAGGCAGCTGAGAAATGTGGGCTTTGCAGGCAGCCTCGGGCAGCCACGCACTCTGCCCCGGGCTGGGGCAGCTGCTGCTGCTGTGCCGGGGTTCTGGAGCTCCCCTGGAATTACCTGCCCACAGTTAGGATCCGTGGCCGTGGCAGGGGCTGGAGGTGCCTTGGGGTTTGTGCTCTGTCAGACACTGCCAGATGCTCTGCTGGTCCTGTGACACCTGTGCCTGGGCTCTGCTTCAGGACTTTGGGGGTTTTCTTGTGTTCCCCACAATTTCCTGTAATTTTTAGCCAGGAGCTGCTCAGTAGGGGCTGGTTCCTGGCAGTCCCCACGAGCCCATTGGGATTCTGTACTCACCCAAACTGGGAAGCTGCAGGGAAAGGAGCTGGGTCATTCTGATGTTCTTCATTCCTACGAGCAGTCCTCCTGATATTCCTGTGGAAATAACTCCTGTGGATTTCAGCAGGAGTCTCTTTGGAGTGCACATATTGAGTCCTGCAGGCCTGGGGCGTTCCTTGTGTCCCATTTGTGGCTGTGAGACCGATGTGTCCAAGGTGGCCTTTAAATGTGCCAGCTGCAAATTGTGAGCACCATCTGTGAAATGAGAGATGTTTGTTTGAGCTTCTGTTTACAAAAGCCCTTGGCTCCCTGCTAAATGCTCGTGTATCCCCCAGGTCTGCTCTGCCAGGAGCTGTGCCAGTTCCTAAATCCCCCTCGTGAGCGAGTGTCCCTCCTTCCCAGCTGCTCAGCAGTGGCTGTGCTGGGGCTGGGGTCCCTCCACCTCGGTGCAGGTCCCCCTGTCCCCCTCCCCAGGGAAACTGGCTCCTTCTGACGTGCTTTCCCTGCAGCACAGTCCAGAGTCTCCAATCCAGAGGGAAATTGTTTTGCTGCTGGGCTCAGGTTTTTCCTTCCCAGCCACCAGTCGGGCTTTTACGATGGGAATGCATTTATTTATTAGTGCTGGGTTTATTTTTATGGAAAAACTGCTCTGGGCAGGAGTTGTACTGGGTGAGTCAGTGGGGCTGCTGTCCCATGCCAGGAGCTGTCACTGCGGCTGCGGCCGCCCGGGCACCGGGGCCACCCGGCCGTGGGCAGGGATGGTGTCCAAAGCAGTGCTGCCTTTCTGTGTCCCAGCAGCTTTCTGTGTCCTGGTGGGTGTTTTTATCCTGCCCCTGCAGAAAGCATCTTCCTTATAAAACAGCCAGGCATGAAGCAGAAAGCGCTGTGCTTCTAGCAGAGATGTGTCCTTTGGCTGAGGCAGGGGGAGGACAAGGGAATGGCTTCATACTGCTAGGGGAGGGTTGGATGGGCTATTGGGGAGGAATTGTTCCCTGGGAGGGTGGGGAGGATCTGGCACAGCGTGCCCAGAGCAGCTGTGGCTGCCTCATTGCTGAGAATTTCCAAGGCCAGGCTGGACAGGGCTTGGAGTGACCTGGGACAGTGGAAGCTGTCCCTGCCATGGCAGGGGTGGCACTGGGTGGTTCCAGCCAAGGAGATAGAACCAGTTTAACATCCTTCCTGTGTTCATCCCTGCCTCTGGGCCTGCCAGTGCTGCCAGTGCTGGTGCCCATCCTCAGCCTCAGGCCCAGGGCACTGGTAGATGGGGCCATGGGCCAGGCTGAGCCCCCACACTGCCAACCCTAGCCCAGGCTGATGCTGTCCCTCCTTCACCCCAGGGACTTGGCATTTAGAGAAATAATAACCTCGGGAAACTCAGATTTAGTCAGTACATGTCTATTTGCATTTAATTTCATTTTCTGACTGACCAAGTATGGCTATTTCTTGCCCTCTGTGGGTATGGAAAGAAATGAGGAGCAGATCTAAGGTCTAGTGGTCATGAAAAAATAACCCAGTTGCTCCAAGGAAGAGTGGTTATTCCCACATAAATAAATCTTCATTAAGCATCCCAGTTAAAATTGAACATTTCTCTTTCCATGCCTGAAAACGAGAAATTTCAACTATTACTGTCTCCATCAAGGACTTCCCCAAGTGGCTGGGAGGGAG
Organism: Lonchura striata; assembly: GCF_050655825.1. Classification (NCBI taxonomy): domain Eukaryota; kingdom Metazoa; phylum Chordata; class Aves; order Passeriformes; family Estrildidae; genus Lonchura; species Lonchura striata. The sequence continues at coordinate 19,952,030 of NC_140715.1, forward strand.
CTGTGGGGCAGGGGACAGCACACCAGAGCCGTGGGGCTGGGGTGATGCTGCACCTTCCTCCCATTGCTCCGTTCCTGTGCTCTGCTCTGGAGGCTCTCACCATCCCAAATCCAAGTGCAGCATCCCAGAGTCATGGACCACACACTGCTTTGGCCTGGAATGGTCTTCAGGCTCCTCCATCCCATGGGCAGGACACCTTCCACTGTCCCAGGCTGCTGTAAGTCCTGTCCAGCCCGGCCTTGGACACTGCCAGGGATCCAGGGGCAATGGATCAAACAGGAGAGGGTAGGATTTCTTTGGAAAATGGTCTCGTAAGAATGCAGGTAACTTTGACAATTATCAGCTGGGACGTGAAAGCAAAAGCTCCTGGGGAGCTGGGCAGAGCTGCAGGAGAGACCAGGCTGTGCCTGCCCATCTGCCCTCATCAGAGGGGCTGTGGTGAGCCAGAAACGAGCCCTTGGCCTGCCTGACCTCCAGTTCCTGTCCCTGTGCTCCCAGGCCCTTGTTCTGCTGAGCTTTCAGACCTCTCTGCTCGGTGGCTCCTGTTGTTTATATTCCTGAAGAATAATGGCAATTAGAGGTGCAGAGGCGCAGGAGCAGGTCCCACCCTCATCCTGCCTTCCCAGCAGCCACTTTGGGAATGTCCCTCTGAAATGGCATCTCCGGGACTTCTGTTTAAGAAATTGGCTCATAAATCAAGTGCTCCTGTCCCTGAGGAACCTGGATTCTCACCCGCTCTCCTCCCGCCCTGATACTCAGCCCCACTTTAATTTGGAAAAGGGCCAGGAAAATGCACTGGTGCTTTGTTCTGCTGTGTGCCACTATAAAAACAATGACTTGTGCTGAGAGGGCTCTAAATCAGCAGGAATTTCTCCATGGAAAGGGGGGTCAGGCACTGGAGCTGCCCAGGGAGATTTGGAGTGTCCAAGGAAGGGCTGGAGGTGGCACTGAATGCTCTGGGCTGGGGACAGGGTGGGGATCTGGCACAGAATGGACTTGATGCTCTTGGAGGTCATTTGCAGCCTAAATGACTCTGGGACTCGGTGTGTTCCTCCTGGTGGGAGAGCTGGTGCCCAGAGGGGTGCCAGGGGGTGGTGCTGGCAGGGATGGGGCTGCCAGCCTGCTCCAAGGCTCCTGTCCTCACTGTGCCCTCAGGCCCTGATGGTTCTCAGTGTAGCAGAGACGTTTCTATTGCACTGTTTCATTTGCTGCTGCTCTGTGCAGGTGAAATTGCAAAGCAATCCCTGCAGGGGCTCTGCCATGGCTGGGAGCTGCCTGCTGCACTTGGGGTGGGGAACATGGAGCTGCGAGGAAATAGGAACTTGATTAATTGCGAGGCTTTGGGCAAAACAAAGCTGTTTCTTCTTCCTTCCACTGCATTGTGGCCGCCTGGCCGGGAGCCACCGTGGCTCTGGAGCAAGCCAAGAGCTGGGAGAGGCGTGCTGGGGCCAGCAGAGCAGGGCTGGGCTCCCTGGGGACCCTCCTGTGCTGCTGTGTCCCCTGCTCCTTCCTCGGGGGATTTGGGCACCCGTGGGTGACTGCAGCTGGAAACTGGGGCTGGGGGAAGTGGGTCCCTCCTTCTGCTCCCCGCAGCCACTCAAAGCTCAGCCCAGACCCCAGAACCCTGCTCTTCTGCCTAATCTGGGTTTGGACCGCCGAGGCCAGCCCCGAGGGGCGGATCTTCGGGCTGCCAAACAATAAATGGCATTTTTGGGGGATTAGGTAAAATCTTGTGATCAGAGCAGCTCCAGAGCAGCCTTCTCTGAATTGCTCTTTAAGAGGAGCAGACCAGTTCCCAGCTGTGGTGCTGGGCTGGGACAGGGGGTTTTGCACCCAGTATCTGTGCTTCCAGCAGGGTGGGGTGGCTGGAGCTGTGCAGGAGGTGCCCGGGTGGCCCCAGCCCTGGTCCCCAGCCCAGGCTTTTGCTGCTTCAAGTGCTGCCTTCCAGGCAGGGTCAGGGTGCTCAGTTGTCTTACCTCCCCTCGATACCTCCTCCTGTGGCTGCTCAGGGTTTGCATCTTCTGTGCCTCAGGCCAGGGCTGGTTTGTGCTCAGGAGGAGCAGAGATTGCTGCCAGGCTAGAACTGAACCTGCCTATCTGCCAGTCCTCTTACTTGAGAAAAGCTCCTAAAATTCCCAGTCTGCTGTTTGGCTGATTCCAGATGACATAATATTCAAACTATCTTGTGACTTATTTATGGTGTTTTGTTTTTTTTTTTTTTTTTTTTTGGTGCAGACTGTTGTGAGGGTGTCTGTGTGTTTGTTTCTTTTAGAGCAGTTTTAGCTTGGGAGTCCTAGATCATGCCTGTGGTGAGAAAGCTCCATAAACCAGAGTGATTCAGGGCTCTGGCAAATGTCCTTAAACCTGGCTCGTGGAAAACACAAGCAGCAAACTCAGTAGACTCCACAGATAAATATACTTGAGGCTTAGTTGCTGATGGCCATATAATCTTTAAATTTATATCTCTATATATACACATGTATATGTACAGATTCCATACAGAAGGTTGAACTTTATCATCTTGGAGATCTTTTCCAACCTTAATGATTCTTTGGATTCCTTCCCTTGTTGTGCTTACATAATCCAGAAATGAAATAATTTCTGAGCATCTTGCATGAGGCATTTTGAGATGTGGGGAGAGGAGCGATGCTTGTGGGCCTCGGGAGCAGGAGGGAGGGCAGAGGGAGGCAGTGGATTTCCATTTGAGCTGGGATGTTTCAGGCTGTTTGGGCAAGAGGAGCCCCCAGCAGTGGGATCCTGCCTGCCCCAGCACCTCGGTGTGCTGCTCTGGGCTCGCAGGGGGAAAAGGTGGGATGTGTTTTCCTGCTGGGTGGGCTCCCCACGGGCCCTGGGGTTTGGCACACCAGCTGTGCAAAGCTTCAGCTCCTTCACTGTTCACTCAGCACTCGGTCTAGAAACTTTCCACAAATTGAACTTGAAAGTGAAGCCAAATATTCCCATAAAACGAGTCTCCAGCCCTGTGGCCAGCCCCACCTGACCCAGTGGTCACATAGCAAAACACTTTCTCCCACCTCATCCATTCAAACAGAGGGAATTTGTCAGGCTGAGAGCCCTCTGCTAAGGGGAGCAGCATTCCTGGCAGGAATGAGTTGGGGTGGCTCTGAATCCTCTGCCTTGCCCTGGCCATGGGCTGCTCTGCGTCTGGTGGCACAGGGGTGTGTGAGTGGCTGCAGATGGACAGACAGATGGACAGACAGATGGATGGCCTCTTCAGAGTCTCTGCACTCCAGGCCACCCCGCAGCTCCCACCACCCACAGCTTTTCCCAGTGCTGCCCCTCAGGAGACTCCTCAGATGTTTCTGCCTTTGAAGAGCCCTGTTCTATTTGGGGGATGCTCTGGGAACATCTAAGGGTGCTTCTCACAAGCTGAATTAATTTAGATTTCCTTGCAAGAGTTCTAAAAATGCTCCTTAAACTTCAGCAGCACATGATGTTTGAGAGGAGCTTTATGGAAAGCCTTGGAAAAAAGAAAAGAGATCTTGCACTGCATTGCTTTCCTAATTCCTGTAATTAGTGTGGAGATTGCTGCATAGCAGCATCTTCTTCAAAGAAACTGCCTCAGACAAATATTGGCTAAGAAATTTTACTTTTAAATGGAGCAGGATTTGAAATCCATCCCAGCCACCATGGGGGGAAGGATGCAGGAATCACAGATGCTCCACCAAAGCCTTCCTGGGGGCAGTCACAGGCACTCTGCGTGCTGAGCTGCTGTGTGGAGCTCAGGATCATCATCCTGCTGGCCAGGCCTCCCTTTTGCCCTTTCTCCTCCCCTGCCTGCCCTCCCCGCTTTGATTTTGGGGTCCCAGCCTGCTCAGCCCCCTGGCCCAGCTCCACTGCCAGCCCCTCTGCTCAGTCAGCGTCTGAGTTTCCTTTGGGCAGAATGTCGAGTGTGAGCCCAGCCAGAGCTTTCAGTGAGCCTGCTGAAAGCAGAGTGATGGTACATTAGGTCTTCCTGCCACCTATAAATGTCACCTCAGGTGAAATACAGCAGAGAAACAGCCAAGTGCATTCTTTGGTTCCTCTTTTTGCAGGGAGATCAGATTCAAAGCCAGGGACGTGGCCCAGACTCCCTTGTGAAAGTTCTGACAGCTCTGGGAGTGTTTTTGGGGCAGTGCTGGGCTCAGGCCACACCACGCAGTGCTGGCAGTGCTGAGAGCATCCCAGAGCTGCAGCTGCCAGCGCTGGAAGGAGCTGGGCTGGCACCAGGGCGTGAGCAGGGCTCAGATGGGGACCACCCCATTTCCCAGCAAAGAGCTGACAGTTCCCCGAAGGGAGCGAGGGGAGCGGGGCTGCTGCTCACAAAGACCTCTGAAAGGAGATCCTTGTGCTTAATTAATCTCCTCAATCAGCTGGAGCTGTCAGGCCTGTCCTTTCCCCTCACCTGGGGGTAACCGGATACTGGTGACAGGGCAGTGCTAAGCTGGGACATTGTCACAGCACCGGGGCTGTCACCAGCGCCCTGCCTGTCCCCACGCGCTGGCACCGTGCCCCGGGCAGCGAGGGATCCTCGGGAAGGTGTCCTGGCTGGGCACTGGGAAGGGAACTGCTGGGACAGAGCAGCACTGAGCCATCTTTTGATGTTGGCTGCACCAGCTCTTGTTAAAACACGAGGGCCAGCAGCTGTGTCAGCTGTGGGGCAGAGGAAAATCCCTCTGGGCTGAGCTGAGGGAAGGGAGAGGCAGAGGGAAGGGAGGCCAGCCTGGGAATGGGTCCTGCCCCAGACAGCACCCAGGGCTCACGCTGGAGACCCTGGGGAGCCCGAGGAGCAGGGCAGGTTCATGCCCTTCTTTTGCCACAAACGTGCTCTGGGGCTGGAGCCCCCTGCTCCGCAGCCAGGCTGGGAGGGCTGGGGGTGCTCACCTGGGGAAGGGCTCAGAGCCCCTGCCAGGGCCTGAAGGAGAGTTGGAGAAAGACTTTGGACAAAGTGAGTGACAGTGGGAATGGCTTCCCACTGCCAGAGGGCAGGATTAGATGGGATATTGGGAAAAAATCCCTCCCTGGGAGGGTGCAAGGCCCTGGCACAGGGTGGCCAGAGCAGCTGGATCCCTGGCAGTGCCCAGGGCCAGGCTGGACAGGGTCTTGGAGCAGCCTGGGACAGTGGGAGGTGTCCCTGCCATGGCAGGGTGGCACTGGCTGGGCTTTAAGGTCCCTTCCAGCCCCTGCTCGAGCAGGAGGTTGGGTTTGAAGTGCTGGGTGGACAGCACAGCAGTGGGTGCAGCACAGGGAGATTTGGGAAAGCACACGGAATAAGAAGTGGAAAAATAGCCAGCCAGAGAAAAGTCAATTGAATTTGTTAATTTGTGCTGTATTTGATTACTGGGAAGGCTTCTCCGAGGCTACATGTCCAGCTTGATGGCAGAGAGAGAAATTGAGGCTGGGCCAGTGAAGTGGGAGGGTTGTGGTGCTCACACCTCCCAGCTGTGCGACTGCAGGAGGAGAGGTTTGCTGGTTAGAGCTGCTGAAGCAAAAATGTGATTACAAAGTTTGGTAGTTTTAAGTGAAAAAAAAAGATGGAAAAAGAAAGAACAGAACTAACATGGCGTTTCTTTTGATAAATATGATGGAGTTGGATTGTTTCAGCGTTGTGGTTTGCAGTGAAATGCTCTGATCAGCTCTGGAAACTGGTGTTTGCAGAATGCTGCAGAGCAAAGCAGCACAAGGCCAGATGGACAACACGAAATCAGGGAAACCAAGAAAATGCAGGAAATTATTATGCAGTGGCTTTACTCGTCCATTGTTCTTAAATCTCCTTCTCAGGCCCAAGAAATCCCCATTGTTTTTCCCACTGCGTGTGCTCTCCGTGGGCAGCGCTGGCTCCTCGTGCTGCAGGGAGGAGATTTACACACTGAAAAATGAGAGTTTGAGCCCGTGGTGCTAATGAGGCTCAAAGGAACTGTCTTTGTTTTCTGTTAGGATCTGAGCCTGGAAGTGGCCTCCTATCAAGTTATGTGGGGAATATTCCTTAGCCAGGAATTAATTTTTTTTTTACAGTGGAGAATAACTGTTCTGGTCTTTTCCAGAAACAGCTTAAAAAGTGAAAGGAGCCTCTCTCCCTTTGGAGAGCTGACAGTGCCAGCTCCTGGGGAGTGGCTGCTGCCCTCCCGAAATCCGTGCCCTCCTTTGGGGGTGGCAGAGCACTTTTCCCCCCTGGGAGTGCGTGGGGCAGAGCAGGGGCTCCCCATTGCCTGCCTTGGGCCATCCGGGCATCCCTGGAGGCTCCTGCAGCTCTGCCAGCCAGAGGAGGGCTTGGCCTGGGCAAATAAGAGCCAAATGCCCTCACTTGGCACCCAAAGCCAGCTCCCAGGGCGCTGGGGCAGCACGGGGCGGGTGCTGCAGGGCTGGACCCGCCGGAGCTTGGGCAGGGGTCAGGGCTGTCCTCCCCTGGGGCAGGTGATGGGGGCTGGCAGCAGGGGCAGCATCATCTGTGTCCCCCAGCTCCCCTGCAGCCCCAAAAGGAGGTCACCCTGCCCCAGCACGCAGCTCAGGTTTAGCTGCTCGTGGCTGGCAGAGCCAGCTGGGGCTGCCCGGGGCACAGGATGTGTTTAGCTCAAATATTTGTTCCTCTCTAACCCCCCGCAGCTGAGCTGGGAGCTGTGATCCCACAGGGACTTTAATTTCCTTCGTTTTTCAAGGATCCCATATGGTTGTTGGGGTGGCAGATGGGAGAGTTTTCTTTTCAGGGGGATGTAAGATAGCAGTGCATTGAATGCCAGAGAGGAGTGAGATTTCTGGAGGGCTGTTGAGTTCTGCTTAATTGCAAACAGAATTTGTTGGTGACTAATGCACCCAGCCTTGCAGCATTATCTCATGTTAGAAGCTGTGGCACGATGGAGAAGCCATGACTAAGACACTGGCTCCTGATTTACCAACACTTCCCTCCTAAACTGCTGCTTTGGCTCCCTGCTGCCACATTACAACTTTTCTATTAATAATTAAGAGCTTTAACACCGTTTGAAAGCACTTGGTTCGACATAAAACCCTCCAGCCTGATTTGGAGTCTGCTGAGAGCTTTTTGGGCAGAGAGGAAGAGGGAGGGAGGTTTTGATGGAGCAGAAAATGCAGCTGCTGAGCAAAAGGTGGAGTGAGACACTGGGAAGAAATCCTTCCCTGGGAGGGTGGGAGGCCCTGGCACAGGTGCCCAGAGCAGCTGGGTCTGCCCCTGGATCCCCCTGGCAGTGCCCAAAGCTAGGCTGGACACGGGTTTGGAGCAGCCTGGGACAGTGGGAGGTGGGGGTGGCACTGGGTGGGCTTTGAGGTCCCCTCCAGGCCATTCTGTGACTGTGTCCTGTCCAGGCTGGTTGGTGTGGAGCCGTGGCTGCCTCCATTCCCTACCCTGCCCCATCTCCCCCTGCCTGTCCCAGTGCTGGGGCCGTGTGAGAGCAGTCACTGGTGGGTCTGTAGCTCGCTGGTGATGCTGGTGATTCTCTGTTTCAAGCAAGTTGTGCAGCTGTCACTGAAATGCTGTTCCCTGTGAAGATGCCCGATGTGCCATCACCTGGAGCTCGCCTGGCAGGAGGGCACCTGTGCTGGCAGCAGGCTGCTCCTGCAGCTTCCTCCCTGCAGCGCTTCTCATGCTGAGAACTCTGCCACTGCTGACCCTGCTTGTTCCCAGCACTAGCAGCAGCTCTGAATTCTGTGCCTGTCACCTCCCTCTGCCCCATGGAGCACCGTCCGTCTGCGCCTGGAAATGGGAATGTGGGACAGCAGCTCCAGCGTCCTCCCCACTGCCAGAACTCATCCTGGGCTCTTCTTACGCAAGTGGAAAAGCTTTTGGATGGTTTGTGAAATGACTAAAGCAGGGAGATATTCCCACACATGGGAAATCAGCCAAGCAGCAAAGTGACAAGACAAACCCATGTGCTGGGTGTCATCAGGATTACAGAGGGACACATCCGTGTTGTTGGAAAGAAGACTCTGAAATCTGTGCTGATGGAGATTGGGGAGCTGGTAAATGGAGAAGTGGGGAAGGTCTGTACTGAAGAATTTGAGATTTTTTGGACCAGTTTGGTAAAGTGATGCTGACCACAGACCATTCTAGCTGTTTATTTCTTTCAATTTCTTTAAATTTTTCCACCGAAATGAGCATGCAGCAACATTACTCCTGACAGAGTAACACTGCAGAGAGTTTAGCATCATTTTTCTTGCATTAAAGTACCAAGCACAGGAAGAACCCTGCCAGACTGAGCCCAGGAGCTGGTTCTGGTCTGGAGTGGTTCTGCCAGTGCCCAGGAGCTCCCTAGAGCCCATCCATCTCTCCAAGCTTTGCTAGGACCTGCTGCACTGCTTGAGCTCCATCAGCTTCTCAAACCCAGGCTGCCTTCCATTTCATTTAGGCAACAGAGCCATGGCTGCTGCTGAGCTGCAGTCTTGTCCTTGTTTCAGCAGAGCTGAAGTGCTCTGGCATTACATAAAGCTGTAATTTTCTTTTTCCTTGTTACCTTTGAGAAGAACCTTATGTTCTGCAGCTTTGTTCTATAGGAATAGAGCAGGGAGCAAAGGGCTGGGTGGTCCTTGATGTATTTTACTGCAGTCAGGTACTGATCATGTCAGAAGGGGAATATTGTTGTTTATTCTTGAGGTGATTCATGAAAGGGCTGGAATGGCTCTGCCCGTCCATAGCTGGGAGATGTTCTGTGGCAGAAATAGCCCCGAGTTCCACAAAAATAAACAAGATGTAAACATGTTTGAAGTGGAGCCGATGTCCTCTCGGCCAGGAGATGAAAGCAGCAGAAGTTGTCTGGAGACCTGCTGAGAGGGCTCTGAGAGCTGCACATGCCCGGGGGCCTGAGCCGGGCGCGGAGCGCCGGAGGCAGCCCGGGCGAGGAGGAGGAATGAAAGAGCCAGGGTACGAGAAGGGATCACAAGAGAATTATTTTAGTTCCAGCAACTCCAGCAAAGTCTTGAGACAAGAGTTACTGCTTTTTTTCACGTCTTTGGGCAGCAAACTAAACACCTGCATGGGAAAGGTGGCGTGTACGGCCAGCACAGGAAGCAGGGAGGAGGATTTAGCTCCTAAGTTCATTTCCAAGTACTGTGTTTGCTGGAAGAGTGGGATTGCCAGGGGGACACATGGAATGGAAGTGCAGGTGGCCCTGCAGGTGCTGTGGCACAGTGCCCTCCGTGCCCTGCCCGTGCCCAGCAGTGCTGGGATCACAGCCTCTGCTTCCGAGGCGCAGTAGGAGCAGCAGGAAGGGCAGCAGCCTCAGGATGCCTTGGGCTACTCATGGAGTTCCCCCAGCTGCTTCTGCTGGGGAAAGGTCCAATCTCACCTTGGAAGACTAATGTGAGGCATTGCTTTGTTTCCTGTTCTGATGGTTTTGGTTCTTAGCCGTTTTCTCTGTTTTGTTTCCACTGTGCACCCAACAGGAAGAGCCCCTCGCAAAGCTCTCCCGAGTAAGAAGAAGGAAAAAAACATCCAGCTGACATTTGCTGCCTGCAGGCAGCAGCCAGAACTTCCCCCCAGCCTCTCACCATCTCTGCTCTTTTTGTGAGAAGCAAAGGATCCTACAAGAAAACTGCTTTCCAAAACGCCAGAGACCTCGGGATAGCCCATTCCCTCACGTGCACTGACACCTCCAGCCAGGCAGGACTTGGGTCTGGCAGTCACATAAGCTCAGGAAGGTGAAACTGAAGCAGCAGCTTGAAAATAAATACCTGTATTTCATGGGAGGGAGGTGAACCCTTCACACCCATCATACCCCAGGGTCTGTCGGTGCTGGGCAGCAGCTCAGGTGAGTCCTGAGCTATCCATGGCTTCTTCTTGAGGAAATGTTCTGGAAGGACTTGCAGAGCAGCTCAGTCACCGTAGGACCATGTTCATCTCCTCTGTGAGCACCTGGTGGGCACGGGGTGCTCTGCACACCCAGTGCACACACTGGCATTAGCCAGCCACTCTCTCCGTGGGCTTGCTGGGCACCGAGTGCTTTCTGTGACACCAAGGATCCAAAGACACCAAAATCCTGCTCCAAATTAGTGGCAACTTCTTAGGCAGAGGCTGGCTAAGTGTTGGTTTTCTCGGGCTTTTTCCCTGATTCCTCTGAGTTCCTGCTGGTTGCATTCCCCACTGTCAGGAGCGGAGCGGGCGCGCTTGTGCAGCAATGGCAGCAGCTTGGGGAGAAATGAGAGCTGCATTCTTTTGCCATGATTTCATCTCAAAAAGTGCAGCAGCAATTTCTGGTCCTGGAGCCCTGTGTCGTTGGATTTTCCTTCCTTTGTGCAGTGGAGAGGACCAGGGTTGGTGGCAGACACGGTGGCCATCCCATGCTGGCACATCGGTGCCATGTCCCAGTGGCCATCCCATCATTGGCACACCGGTGCCATGTCCCAGTGGCCACCATCCCATCATTGGCACACCGGTGCCATGTCCCACTGGCCATCCCATCATTGGCACACCAGTGCCATGTCCCAGTGGCCATCCCATGCTGGCACACCAGTGCCATGGCCTCTTGCACCTCCAGCCTGCTGCCCACAGGCACAGTGCTGGGAGGGCAGGTGGGTATTTGTGGCCACTCTCAGCAGGACAGCTGAGGTTCTCAGCCACATTTTGGTCAGCAGCTCATCACACCTCCAAGTCCCACCTTGGCCAGGCTCCTCTTGAAGGGAATTGCTAGGCCATCTCTTGGAAGAACTCGTGCTTAAAGGGTTAATTTTGGCAGTTTGGGATGACTTGGTGACCTTGGTAGCACCTCCAGTTTGGGGGTGGGGATAGATGGAGTATCTGGTAAGTACCAATGACTGTCAGGTTTGGTTAAGACTAAGGAAAACTCGTTTTTCAAAAGATAGTTTTGGTGGTAGAAATGCCAAATGATTGTTTTTAAATAGTGATGATTATTAGCAGAACATTTTAAGGATCTCATTGATAGCCTGCCTGACAGCATTCCCTGTTTCCAGCCTCTGGTGAAGCCATGCTGCCCTCACTGCTGTATCCATTTCTCTGTGTGTGTAATCTTCTGACATAATAAAGGTGTTGCCTGTAATTTCAGAGGGAATTAATCAGCGTCTGTTGAATCCAGTGACACAGCTTCTGCAAGGAGTCAAGCCAAGAGTTTGGCCTTAAGAGATGGTCCAATTTCCAAGGGGAAACCATCCATATCATAAATATCCCCCCGTGGTGGCAGCCAGAGGACACTGGGGAAGGTTAAACGTTGGTCTGAACTCCTGCAGGGCTGAGGTTCTCCACAGGTTCTGGAGCCACTGTTCCCTGAATCCCTTCCCTGTGCCCCAGGAGGCCCCAGCTGAGGGATAAGGACATCCTGGGGGTAGTGCCCTGTCCCCACCTCATCACAGACCTGTGATCAGAGGCACTGTCCCTCTCTCAGAGAGAAAACACAAGTCATGATGCTTTTACAAAGCTTCTTGTTTTTACAGAGGCATTTGCAGTGTGGAGAGACATTTCTGGTGTTTTATCAGGGATGGAGTTTCTAATCTGAATTGGATAGGGAATACCAATGAGTGCTAAGCAGAGAAGCAGTAAATTAATCAAACGGGTATTTTAGTACAATAATTGCTTTTTGGTGAACTTGAGAATTGAACAGTTTGGAAGGACCCAAAAACTTCCATGTGCAGTTACCAGTTCAGTAACTTGATTCAGCTCCATTTGACAGCTCTGGCTTCAGGAATCAGCACAAGGGGAAAAAGGGATGTGAAACATGGGAAACAAAATAATGACATTTTTATATCCTGGATGTATGAGCACCACAAGTGGCAGACCGAGGGGGTGGAGGCTGCGCAGGGGCACCATTAACATCCAGAAACAGCAGCACTATTTCTGGGAGCTCTGGGGGAAGCACGAGGCAGGTAAGTGGCCGTGCTGCAGCACAGACCCTCGGCACACGGGCCGGGTGTGACAGCGGGGCAGTGGGGTGGGGGTTGACTGGAAGATCCAGCTCTTGTTGTCCAGACAAATGCAGACCCAGCCTTGAAACACTCCCCAAGGTCTTGGCACTTCATTTTGTAGCTGTGTCTCACGCCGGGAATATTCCCAAGGCGCTCGCTGTCGTTGGCTGTCGTCTCTGTGCCTCTGGGTTGCTGTTTGTTGCTGTGGTTGCACGTTGATAAGGTCTCTGGTTATGTCTTGCAGCCCTCAGAATCCAAGCCCAACGTCACCCCTCTCACCGTCCTGGCCCATGTTCTCTGCGCCATCAAGTCCTATGCCCACCTCCTCTACGTCCAGCGACTCATCCCCCATCAGGTCTGTTGCACAACTCGCTTGGCTTTTTGTTGCTTTTGCTGCTTCTGTTGAATTTCCCTGGTTTCCTCCACTTCACTTCCCTTTCCCTTGGCATCCTGCTCGAGCCCTCCCAAGTCTGCACTCAGCAAGAGGGGAGCTTCCCAGCCCTGCTGCCCCAGGAGAGCCCCCTGGAACCCCCCGAGCCCCGGCTGGAGCCCGCAGCCCCCGGGAGCCGTGCTGGGTGTCACTGCCGGGCCCAGCTCAGCTCAGCGCTGCGCTGGCTTTGCTCTGCTCTGCAGCAGGTAAGAAGTGCACTGCGAGGAGTAAAGAGCCCTTGGAAAGCTCTGCCACCCCGGGTTTCTGGCCGTGCCTCGTCTGGGATCTCAGGAGGGTGACGGGTGTGGGGTGGCACAGGCTGCTCTGTGCCCAGGCTAAAGGTCCTTGGGCATGGCTGGGGCAAACCCTTCCTGGAAGCTGCAGAGGAGCCAGCGCAGGATTCCCAGCCAGTCCCGGAGCAGAGGGTCAGGCTGAGCTGTGTGCCACCCCCCTGGGGTCTCCCTGTGCCCTGCCTGGGGTCCCGTGCCCTTGGCACCAGCGCTGCCATCGTGCCCTGAGTGCCCCGTGAGCCTGAAAATTCCTTTTGGTTTGCACCTGGTGGTCTCAAGCACTCCACGTGAGCGGTGGCTCCTCGGTAGTGAAGGACCCTCTGCAGTGGGAGGATTGTTTGCTCATCCTGGTTTTTAAGTGTTTGGGAGCTGCTCGTGTCAGGCAGCTGGAATTTGGAGAAGAGAGATTTCCATTTTGGGGCTCTCTTTGCAGCAAAGCCAAAACCATCCCCAGCTCCTGGGTTTGGAGTTTGGTGTGAAGGGGAGCTGCTCTTGCCGTGAAGCCTTGCTGCTTCCCTGGGCTCATCCAAGGAGCTCAGGGGAACTTCAAGTCCTTGGAAAGGTAAAAATTGATAAAACCACTGATCTGAGAATGGTGACACCTTGTTCCCCACCCCAGCAGCTCCTGGGGGCACTTCATGGCTTCCCTTGGCCGTGCCACAGCTGAGCAGCAGTGCTGGATGTGTCCAGCTGCTCGAATGGCCAGGGCCTGGCACTGGCACTGGCACTGGCACTGCAGCCTGGCAGCACCCCAGCTTTCCACCAGCCCTGCTCCAGCCCCAAGCTGGGAAGGATGGGTGGGGATTCCAGGTGCAGGGACTGCTCTGTGTGCCTGTGCTGTGCCTGAGGAGCCCTGAGGTCCCTCATTTTCCACTCTCTGCCAGCAGTTTGCTCCATTCCAGTCTCTCCCTGCTCCAATTCCCTCCCCTGCAGCGTGGGCACGCTGACACTTCCAGCAAAATCTAATGGCTTTGAAATCTTTCTTGCCTTCAGGTACAGGCTCTAAAGAAGTGCAGCAAATTCTTCATGGACCTGCTTGCCTTTCTGCTTTGAAATAACCTTCCATAAATGCTAATTCTTCCTTGTGAAATTCTCCTTGTGGTTGCAGCTGCCCTTGGATGGGTTTGGCAGAGCGGGGCCGGTGGCAGTGGGTCACTGCCAGTGCTTGCTGCCACCTTTGCTCTGTGCCAGCCTCTGGTCAGCGATGGCTCCTGAGACACAGAACATTGCAGCTCCAGCCTCGAGCTGTTGTGGAGACCCCTGGGTTGGGCTGGGCACCAGTGTGGGCTGCAGTCCAGGCGGTGCCAGCTGGGATTTGGGATTTGCACGGGGTGAAAAGTGGCTCAGCCTCACTGATGTGTCCCTCGCTCCCGGCAGCGTAGCCGAGGAGCCCGGCAGAGCCGCAGCCCCAGGGGGTGCACAGCGCCGTGAGGGCGGTGCTGTGGGGTGCTGTGGGGTGCTGTGGGGTGCTGTGGGGTGCTGTGGGGTGCTGTGGGGTGGCTCTGTGCCCACTCGTGCCCTCTCTTGCAGCTCCCCGCTGCGCAAGGCCCGCGCGCTCTACGCCTGCAAAGCCGAGCACGACTCCGAGCTCTCCTTCACGGCCGGCACCGTGTTCGACAACGGTGAGTGCTGGGCTCCTCCAGGGCATGGCCAGCCGTGCTCCTGGCGTGTCCTGGGGGCTGCCCACCCTCTGCCCACCCTCTGCCCACCCTGGGGGCTCCACAACCCTCCCGTGGCTCCAGACCCTCCCTAAGCTCAAGGGAGACCCTGGTGAGCTGTGCCAGCCCCGGTGTTTGCCATACCCAGAGCTCTTCTGTGAAGGGGAGAGTCGATTCTGGCAGCACCAGAAACACTCTGGGTGGTGCTGTGATGTTGTGTGCAGGGGATGGGAAGGCCAGCTGTGCTTTTTCCCTCTGGATGTGAGCGCTGGAGCAAGGTGGGCTTTGCTCTCAGCCCACGCCAGTGAACACAGATTTGGTGTTTCCTGCACAAGAGTTTGTGCCCCATGGAACTGAGCAGCTCTGGCTTAATCCCAGTGTAACGAAAAGACTTCTTACTGCTTTCCAAGTCATTCTTGGCTTTTAAATGTTAAGCATTGTCATTTGGGAAGCTGCTACCACATGCACTGTTTTTGCCCTGGGATATAGAGGCGAATACAGCAGAAAGGGGAGGAGAATGAATACATGCGAATTAAAGACAATCCTTCTCCGAAGCAGCTCCATAGTCATCTTATAAATAAACATGGTCTCCCCTCTGAGGGCCTGTGGGAATCGGAGCAGCTAGGAGGGGAACAAGTTTGAATTAAATACATTATGTTTGCTGATAAAAATCAATGGATTATTCAAGGGAAAAAGTACACAGTGTGTTCCAGTCACTCAGCAGCACAGCCGGGGCTCACGTTGGCTGCAGGACCTGAGTTGGAACCAGCCTGGCTTGGTGGGAGTCTTGCTATGATCAAGGAACTTTCCAAACCCCAGTGAGGGCAAAGGGGTCTTGGCAATACTTGGAGCCAGGTTCCAGTTGGACTCTGGGCCTCTGTGAGCAGCAGCTTGATCCAGCTGGGGCTTGGGGCTGCTGCTGCCCACAGGGAGCAGCACCCACGTCTGAGAGCTCCAGTTCCTCTGGGCACGGAGTGAGGCAGTGAGGCCAGAGCTGCAGAGTCACAGGAGCCCCGGGAGCTGCAGGGGCTCTGGAACACCATTACTGAGGGAGGGGGGATATTCCTCTGCCTGCAGGCGTAACCCTGGCCTGGCTCCTGCAGAATCAGCAAATTTTTGGGAGTTGATTGAATAAAGAAAGGCTTTTGAGGACTGATCAGGTTTCTGGTTGCACACAATCAGGTTGCAGGGTTTGCTTTCCCACTGGGATTGTTTCCTAATGCAATTTCCCTCCCAGCCTGGGCCCAGGGCAAGCTGGGATGTGCATAGTTCAACCATGGCATGGAGTTAACCACAATTCTCTCCAACTTCCAAGAGACCTTAGCTCAAATCAAGAGAAGTTGTGAGCCCCTGTTTTTATCCCAAATGCTCCACTTCCCTCAGCCCAGCAGCCCCAGGCAGTATTAAGCCTGCAGCTGACTTGGTGAGGGAGAGGCTGAGGAGTCCCATGGGGATCAGGCAGGGACAGAACACTTCAGCTGCCTGAGCCCCTGGTGTGTTCACAGAACCAGGGAATGGTTTGGCTCAGAAAGGGCCTTGAAGATCATCTTTAACTCTGTTGGTTCCCTTTCTTCAAAATGAGCACAGGTTAAAGTCTCACCTGCCCTTGCCCTGTCTCTGCAGTGCACCCGTCGCAGGAGCCCGGCTGGCTGGAAGGGACCCTCAACGGCAAGACAGGACTGATCCCCGAGAACTATGTGGAGTTCCTATAACTGTGGGGGCACAGAGCTGCTGCTGAGCGTTCCATGGTATCCATGGCGAGTCCTGCAGGCCCTGTGCCCTCTGCCACCGCGTGAGCGGGGTGAGGACACCCCTGTGCCCGCTGCTGGATGTTTGTGTGGGTCGGACGTCGCCTCCCGTCCTGCTCCACAGGGGAGTGGTCCTGGGGAGATGGAGAGACACCCCAGCCCCGGGTGGGCGTGCTTCCAGCCCACATCCCAGCCATGGAAAACCAGCCAAGGGACAGCCACGTGCCCCGAGGGGCCGAGCTGAAGACTGGGAATGGCCGGAGCCACTGGAGCCCTGGGCCCCCACGGAGCAGGGTCCCACCAAGGAGGAGTCCTGTGCTCCCAGAGCCTTCCCCGTGCTTCCCTGGTGCCCCAAGCACAGCTCTGGGTGCTGCCAGGGAGCACCCCGAGCTCTGGGGCAGGGGAAGGGCTGAGCAGGCAGCCCTGGCCGTGTCCCCTCCCTGTGCCACGGCAGCGCCGGCTCTTGCGGGCGAGAGCGAGCCCTGGGTGGGCTCTGCAGGGCTGGCAGGGCTCAGCAGGCACCTGCAGAGAGGATGTTTTGGACCAAACCTCTCACACTCTTCTTTTTTATTTTCAGGATTTTGATTTTGTGGGGTAACCCTCAGTCTGTGCGAGGTGGGCAGCCCGTGCTGCAGCCCCAGACAAGCCCCAGTCCTGCTGTTTGGCTGTTTGGTACCTCCCCTCCCCAGTCCCACTGTACAGACACATCCTTGCTCCCACCAGCGCCCAGGCTGCTGATGTGCCCTGCTGGAGCTGCCTCTGCCTCTCTCCAGCGTTGCTTTTCAGGCCTCCCCTTGCTTGCAGCCTCGTCCGTGCCAAGTCTGTGCAGTGCTGGTTGTGCCAGGTGAATTATTTCCATCCTTGCGGGGCGTTTGCTGTCGCTGTGGCCGAGGTGGGGCTGTGGAGAGCCAGGGAGCAGCTCCAGGGAGGAGCCCCTGGGCTGCCCCAGCCCGGCTCCTGCCTCCATGGACACTCCACGAGGGCTCGGCAGGGCGAGCGTGCAAACCCTGCTCGTTCCAGGTCCTTTGGAAGGGAGGGAGGGAGGGAGAAGGAGGCCTGTCTGACTGCAGAGCCGGGATTTTGGGAGCTGGAATCATATTTTATAAAAAGAAAGTCTCAACCCCCAGGCCGTGGCGCTGGGGATGGATGTCGTGGCTTTTTTGTAAGTTTTAAAGACTTTGAGTGGCTGAATTGCTCTATGTGTCACTTTTTATTTTTGAAAGGATTAATGTATAAATAGAGTATCTTAAAATATTATGAGGAAAAGATCTATATTTGATATTTTTAGAAGAAATGTAAGGAGAGAAGCAAAGGACACTTGAAGCCAGTCACCGAGAGGCTCCAAAGCCCTCGACCCCCAGCCTGGAGCTGCTGCTTCCTTCACTCCGTGGTGCCCCTTTGAGAGAAGGGAGCTGAAATTTCAGCCCTCTTCACGTTTTTGTCCACAGTAATTAAACTTCCTGGGCTTTTGTCTTGGGGAAAAAAAAGAGGAAAAAGGCAATCATGATTTCCTGCTTTCCAGGGTGGGTGGCACAGCTCATTCCCATGGGATCACACCCTCTCTGTAGCATTTGGGGAACACTCTGGGCCCCTCACGTGGCTGGAGTGGTTTGGGCAGGGGTGAGGTCCCCAAAGTGCCTCGTGGTCTCTGCTCTGAGGTGTTGGATGAAGAAGGCGAGAGGTTTGTAGGGATAAAATCCGGTGTTTCCCTAGCTGGTTCATCTCCATCTTTGCATTCTGTAGCCAGCTTTTGTGCTATTTCTTGGCTTTCCCGAAGCCGAGGATGAGGCCAGGCTTTATCCAGCCCTGGCATCAGCCGGGGCTGGGCTGTATCCAGCCTTGGCTTAGGATGAGGCCGGCCTTTATCCAGCCCCGGCGTCGCTCCGTGGCTGGGGCTGCTGCTGGGACCTGGGGCTGCCTGGGGCGGGTGTGTGAGAGCCCCTCCCTGGGGCAGGGAGAGGGATGGGGAGGGCTGATGGAAAGGGTTTTAAAAACCCGTAATACTTCATCTGTCAGCACTGTGTTTGTGTTTGTTCCTGTGCCGACCGCTCCCTCCTGCCCTCCCGGCTGCTGCTGGGGCAGAGCAGGAGCTGGGCACGAATGGGAGCTGCAAACCTGCCAAGAGCCCTGCACAAGGCATTCTCTGGGGACAGGGAATTATTTAGGGACCTGCTTAGCCATGCTGTGTGAGCAGCAGCACCGTGCTGCTCCCGCCGTGTCCCCACAAAACCTTTCCATGCAGGGTCCCCCTGGGCTCCTTGGATACTCCAGTTACTCTGAGAGCAGAGTAAATTCCTTTCCAGAGGCACTTGGGAGCTTTTGGATGTGCTACCTAGAGAGTTTCTGGGAACAAAAGTCCCACACACATGTATTTACGAGATGTCTCCTGGAGGAAAGGAAATCAAACTGAGGCAGAAGTTATTGCTCTTACAGGAGAGCCAGTGGAATATTTTTTTTAAATTAAAATTTTCCAAAAAGAAAAACTTGTCTGGAACGCTTACTAAATGTTCCCATTTTGGGCCAGCTTTAATACTGTAGTAAACATTGGTTTATTCCAAGAGAAATTAAAGGTAGGAAATATTTTTTTAAACCAGCCTGACACAGCATTTGATGCTTAATATTAAAGTAATCAATTAAAATGAAACAAAAGCTGGGTGGTGACACTGGCAGTGGGCAGAGCCTCTCCCGTGGCCCCTGGTCAGTCACAGAGAGGGTGCAATGATGGGTGCTGGAAGTGACATCAGAAGAGTCTCTGGGTGCAGCCCTGCCATGTTTCACGTGGATGGCTGATGTTCCATGAACACTCTGTGAGTTTGGTCTGGGTTTGGTGGCAGTTGCATTAATTGGGGTGGGCTGGGTTTGGTGTTGGGCTGGATTTTGTGTTGGTGTTGCTTTGGTGTTGGGATGGGCTGGGTTTGGTGTTGGGTTTGGGCTGGGATTGATGTTGGGCTGGGTTTGGTGTTGGGCTGGGTTTGGTGTTGGGTTTGGGCTGGGTTTGGTGTTGGGCTGGGTTTGGTGTTGGGTTTGGGCTGGGTTTGGTGTTGGGTTTGGGCTGGGTTTGGTGTTGGGTTGGATTTGGTGTTGGGCTGGGTTTGGTGTTGGGTTTGGGCTGGGTTTGGTGTTGGGCTGGGTTTGGTGTTGGGTTTGGGCTGGGTTTGGTGTTGGGCTGGGTTTGGTGTTGGGTTTGGGCTGGGTTTGGTGTTGGGTTTGGGCTGGGTTTGGTGTTGGGCTGGGTTTGGTGTTGGGTTTGGGCTGGGTTTGGTGTTGGGCTGGGTTTGGTGTTGGGTTTGGGCTGGGAATGGGTTGGGTTGCTGGATTAGTTGGGCTGGATTTGGTGTTGGATTGTGGCTGGATTGGGTTGGGTTGGGTTGGGTTGGGTTTGCAGTGGGACTGGGGTTGGCTTGGGTGCTTGAGGCCATCTCCTCCTGTCCTGTCCCTGGCTGCCTGGAGAAGAGGCCCCAGCCCTGGTTCAGCTGTGGAGCACAGGGATGGATCAGGGCACCTGCACAGAGCCTGAGGGTGGAGAGACATGTTAGTGAGTGCGTGGTGGTTTAATACTCCTAACGAACCAGAAACCTCAAAGCAATTATAATCCGTACATTTGGGCTAATTCAGATTTTTAGCTTTTGGGAAATAACGATTAAAAGCCAAGGTTTTTAAAGAAATAGCTGTTTAAAGCTCTGTTCTCTGGCTGAGGAGCTGATTGTTTGCAGGTCATTTAGCACGATGCTGACGGCTCACAAGGTAGCACCTACCTATTACTTATTGAAAATCCTCCCTTCTGCTAATGAAGCTTATTCTGCTTCTAAACCTCAGACAAAAGGGTCTGCAAAATCACACCTGGGCTCTAAACTCACTGACGCACGCAGGAAGGGGGGAAAGTCTGCAGGAGCCGGGTGCCCTGGAGACCAGCCTGGCTTGGATTAGGTGGGGATGGCAGGCAGGGGCCCGAGCTGGGCCAGTGTGGAATTGGAGCAGTCCCATCTCCAGAGGGGCATTTCCGTGTCCCTGCTGTGCCCCCGTCCCTCTGGGACCCCCCCACAGCCCCCATCGCTCCCCATCAGCTGCTCCCCCAGGATCCAGCTCACCCCAGCAATCAGACAATTCCATACCTGCAGAGCCTTTGCTCACAGCCACCTGTGGGTGTAGAGCAGAGCAGGAGGGACAAGGGATGGGAGAGCTCCGGGATGGGCCCCAGAGGGGCTGGAATGTGGCTGGCAGTGCAGGATCCACTGGGGTGAGCATCTCCCTGGCACAGGGGCTGGAAAGGACTGAAATCCCAGCCAGTGCCACCCTGCCATGGCAGGGACACCTTCCGCTGTCCCAGGCTGCTCCAAGAACTGCCCAGCCTGGCCTTGGGCACTGCTCTGGGTGCCTCAGCCAGCCCTGGTGACACCTCGGTGACACCACGCTAGGACAGTGCCACCTCCGCTGGCCCCATGGATGAGGACAGCGATGGGGCAGCCCCGTCTGCCCCGTGCCCAGCTGCCCTCCCTTTCCCATCTCCCAGAGATCCTGGAGATGCCTTGTTCCTTTTTAAATCTTATTAATTTTGCTGCAGCCGTTATCATAAATATTTTCTGAGTCTGGGAGATGCACGTGCTGCTTTTCCCTCTGTTTTGCTGCTGGTTATTTTTTGCCAAGTTGGTGTTTGGCTGGGCTATTTGTTCAGCCACTGCAGTTGCTGTTTTTGCCCAGTTTTTGTTGGGTTTTGCTGCCCTGTGTGGTACCCGGAGCACTGCAGCCCCAGCCCGAGCAGAACCAATGACTCTGTGCCATCCCCATCGTGCTGCTGTTTATTATTTATTTCCCCAGCAACGGGGATATATTTAGCCCGGCAGCTTTGAGCTGTTTCAGCCCCATTATGCTCAGCAAACCCAGCAGCGAGCGGTGACCCAGGGGCAGCAGGAGCCCCCCGGGACCCCAGCAGGGACCCCCGAGCTGCCCCTGCCCCGGGCAGGGCTGCGGGAGGGGAGGCTGTGAGAGCCACATCCCTCGGGTTCCCTTGGACTTGCCAAGGGTTGGGCTGGGCTGGGCGGATTTTTAGAAATTATTTTTAGTAATTGCAGTGTTTGAGCCTCGCAGGCCAGTGCTGTGTTTGTTTGGGGTAGGAACACGTGTGGCTCAGCTGCAGCCAGCTGGAGGAACTCTGCCTGCCAGCCAAAAAGGGTAAAAAGGGAAAGGGCAGGGGAGAAATGAGGAATTAAAAATGCTGGGGTTTAATTCTGGATTTGTTCTTGCAGGAGCCCAGATAGGTGTGTGCTGGGACCAAGGCAGGGCCCAGGGTGACGGGATGGCAGGGACAGCCCCCCTGAGCCGTGTCACTGCCTGTCCCCCGTGTCCCCTCTCAGCTCCCCAGGGATGCAGCTCCCCATGTCCTGTCCCTGGAGATTATCTCCCCCCTGCTCTGCTCCCTGGGGACACGTCCCTGAGCCCCCAGCCCAGCCCTGGCACACCAGGTCACCTCCCTCAGCAGAAAGTGTCACCCATCTCCTGCAGCAGGAGCACAGTTAGTGCCCACGTCTGATCTGCCTCAGCAGTTTTGCCCCAGCCTTTCCTTTTTATGTGGTTTGATCTCAAATCAACAGATCCTGTAATTAGAAGGATTCCACTTGTTATTTTTTAACCTAAGGTTCCCTGTTGTGACCTCAGAGAATATCCTTCATTACGCTCTGGAGCCGTGCCAGGCCTGTGATGGATTGGGTAAGGCTTTTACTGCCACCAGCTCTCCTCCAGGTTGGATTTTATCTGCCACCAGCTCTCCTCCAGGCTGGATTTTATCTGCCACCAGCCCTCCTCCAGGCTGGATTTTATCAGCTGGCCCATGGGCATTGGTGAACTCCCTTCTGATGCTTCCTCTCCGTGCCGCTCCTCCAGCCAGACTTTGACAAGTTCCATATTTACACTTTTTTATTTTGAAATGTCCATGTACTATATA
Source organism: Lonchura striata (assembly GCF_050655825.1). Classification (NCBI taxonomy): domain Eukaryota; kingdom Metazoa; phylum Chordata; class Aves; order Passeriformes; family Estrildidae; genus Lonchura; species Lonchura striata. The sequence goes on from NC_140715.1 coordinate 19,973,950, forward strand.
TAATATAAAATGCATTTTCAGGCTCACCAATAATTGAAGTTGTTGGTAACCCTGGTAAGGAAATGCACCAAACTTGCTGGACCCTGGCAGGAGCTTGGCACTGAGAGCATCTGGGAGCCCCATTGGGATAAGCAGAATAAACAGCCAAGGAGTCTTTTATTCTGCAAAACCCCAGAATTTGTGCCTGACACGGAACAGCTCCGTGTGCCCAGAGCTCGACACGAGCTCACGCTGCCGAGGGGACACAAGGGACAAGCCAGCCCACTGGGGACCCTCCCGGGGGCAAACACCAACTCGAAAGCTCAACTCTTAAATGTCAGAACTGTAAAAATGGCATTTGATGGCATCTTCTCCTAACCAGTCTGAAATGCCATCATTTTACTGGGATCATGTGAACACAGCAGAAGTCATGAATTGCAGTCACATGCTGGGCTTCACCCGAATTTCCTGGAAGCTGAGGCTGGAGCCCAAGAAAGCAAAACCAGCAGAACAAGGTGGTGGGTGAGGGAGGGCAGCACCCCAGGGCCACGGAGCACAGGAGGGTGCAGAGGGAAGGGGCAGGAATCCTGCAGGGATCAGATCCTGGGCCGCAGATGCTTCTGCTATCCATGCTTTTGGAAATGGAGCGGGACAAAGGGGATTTTGGGTGGAATGTGACCCATTGAGGACTCGATGCACTGACCATGAGGCTGGAGCCCATGAGGCACCAAGCAGGTTTTATCTGAGTGTCTGGTGGCTCTCCTTACAGCATCTTTCATAACTGTGCCTGAATAAACGTTGTTATCATAAATCCCATCCTTGCCTTGCCTCTGACCCCCATCTGCAGCCGTCCAGCTTGGGAATTACCGAAGGGAAATTTATGTAAGCTTTGTTTTAATTGCAAACAATTCAAAGAAATCATTCCCTGCTGGGAACTCGGCCTTTTCTGTTGCAGTTAAATGAGATTTTATTACAGCAGGCCTCGCTCTGTGGCTCGGGGGAAGGCTGAGCTGTGCTGGGGGAAAACCACGGCGGTTTGAGGGGTTGGAAACGTCGAAAACTCCAACATGGCAGGGAAGGAGCATCTTCTGCTCCAGGGCTGAGACTTTCTGAACACAAGCACAGCATCTTCACAGGCAGAGAGGCTCCTTCCAGCCCTGCTGATCTACCAAGTCCTTTTTGCTGGGCTCAATTCTGTCTCTGCACAGGACCCACCACCCGTCCCCTGCCCAGCCCACACCTGGGGAGCCCCGAGGCTGTTCAGCACGTTTTAATTCCTTCTCTCATTAATGTCTGGCAGCTGGCACCTGCCGGGGGAGGGAGCTTTTATCACATTCTGGGGAGTATCAGACAGTTGGGAACCACTGCAGTGACAAAATACATTTAAAACCATAGAATTCAGGAGGCATTGAGGTTGGAAGGGACCATAAACTCACAGAGTCCCTCCCCTGCCATGTCAGACCCAACCCTCTCCAAGACACAACAAATAATTCCACAAAAGCATTTTAGAGCCATTTAATGAAAAAAGCAGAATTTTATTATATGGTTTCTGTCCATTATTCAGCATTGCTGTAAATGGCTCACATTTACTGCAACTTCTGTACAGATGTGTGGCTTTGTATTACCAGAACAGCAAATTTAAATGAAAAAATAAATGTTCAACAATTCCACACAAGCTTTTACAGTCCAACATTTCACTGAGTAGGTGAAAACTACAGACTTGTTACTACAGAATTATTCAGCATGAATAAAAAACTACAACTTTTATTTTTAAACAGGAGTCACTGGTTTATTTTTTTTTTAATGCTGTTTAAAATTGCTGTGATAAAAATAATGATTTTTTTTAATAATGCCATACACTGGTATGATATAGGATTTGTCCCCAGTATATATCTTTTTGTTTAATATACAAAATAGAGTAATGACCCATCGCTGCCTCTGCTGTGGGCAGGGGGCTGGAGGTGGGGCGTTCCCACACGCTCCCAGCCTTCCCTCGGACACGAGGCCCCTGGCTGGAGAGGCCCTCGACCTTCACGGGAAATTTGGTTCCTATGAGACATCGAAGGCTCAGCAAGCCTGGCTGGGATCAGGCAGAGCGTGCCCGGCCTGCCAGCAGGGAATGCCAGCCTGGACTGGGTCGGAAGGGACCCTAAAGCTCATCTATCCCCCTGCCACGGGCAGGGACACCTTGCACCAGACCAGGCTGCTCCGAGCCCCATCCAAGCAGGCCTCCAACACTTGCAGGGATATAATAATACAATCTCTATAAAATCTCACTCTAAGTCATGTCCCTGAAGTCCTCCCTCTCTGGAGTTCGGCTGCGGGGCGTTTCCCACAGCCCACGTTCATCCAGGCACTTCCTCCTTTCCTACCTTTTCCTGTGGAAACGGCGAGGTCATTTTTTCGTTTTTCGGCATCGATTGGCACCAGTCCCCAGCCCCCCGCCCCGCGTCCCCCTAAGGCCATTGCGAGTCCTGAGCTGCCCCCGCCGTGCGGGCGGATCCGTGCACTTTGTGATAAGGCACTGAAGGGCCAAGGCCGAGTTCTCCCTGCTTTATCCAGAGTGCAGGGACTCCCCACTGCTACACGGACCACGAAAACAGGACACGGACTTCTCGCTGCTGGCTACAGCGCTACGGAGTCTCACCGGAGAACTGAAACTGAACAGCACGTACAGGACGATTCTTCCGCTACCATCACAGTTTCCTCTGCTTTTTCCTTAAATCCACAGACTACAAATGAATATACAGGCAAACAGACACGAGGGGCAGAGAGCCTCTCCTCCTATTCTCTCACAGGGGGATCACAGAGCCCCAGAATTTGGGTTGGAAGGGATCCTAAAGCTCATCCAGTTCCAACCGCCGACTCCACCACCTGCTGGAGTTCACTGCACTTGCTTCTGCTGGCAAAAAGGACAATTTGGGGTCCCTGCACCCCGACCCGCACACGCCGGCCCCAGGCTCCCACCGAGGGCTCTGGGGATGCAAGTTTAGAAAACATTCTCCAAAGTAAGAGCAGGTTTCCCCGACCCAGGAGCCCCAACCCCACCAGTACAAACTCCTATCTGTATCGCAAACGGGCGCGGGAGGATTCTCAATGACTTGGGCTGGAAGTTGTAATTAAAATCCTGACCTTTACCTATTACAAAATCTACATATTCCTTACAGATCAAAGAAGAGAGTGATTATTTTCTTTTATTAAAGATTCTATTTTACTCCAAAGTACTGAATATAGGATCTTTTTTAATAGGTATAACATTCAAAAAGAGCTTTAAGAAAGGATGAGAATTGAGTTTCCTATTTCAGTTGGAAACCAAGGTCTGCTCAATGTAGAAATGTGCTGTGAACACCCCACGCCCGGTATTTACATATTGCTGGCACCTGGATGTGGATTATTGCCCAATTTCTAAGCTGTTTTTGCTGTGACAGTTTTTGCAGCGGGGGCTGGTTCAGCCGTGCCTCCCGACCATACAGATAGGAGTATCCCCCCCAAAACCAACGGGAATTTTACACAGTGATTCAGTGAACACAACCCAACCCCAGACACACCCACGGAGCACAGGTTTCCCCCTGGAACAGAGCACTTCTTTGGATACCAACACCGACGGCCCCGGTGCTGCCTCCGGCCAAACCACGCGCTTCCACTCAGCTTATCTGTGACCCCTACAAAAAATATAATTACATGTATCATGATAAAGCAATCTGTCATCTAAAAATCATCCTTATTATACACTATACAAGCTATTTTACAATCATTTAATAAATTGCTTTTAAAGCTGCAGTAGCCCTTCCCTTTTTTTCTTGGATCAGCGAATATACCGATTATACATATTTGAAACTATAACTAAATATAAAAATATATTAGGTTTTGTATTTTCGCAGACGATCTTTCTCATTTCTATTACACAAACAATCTGGCCACTTCGAGTAAAAATCAAATTTTAGAGTGGCATAGTAAATATTTCAGTTTTGAGATACAGAAAATTGATAAGGTGCATGTAGAAAAGGCTACTACAGCTTCTAAATGTCGAAAATATCCTCATTGATGGCAACAAGGAGAAATCCACAAGGCCTATGGGAATTTATGGCACGCCAGGAATTCAATGTGAAGGGCTGCAGCCTTACAAAGACAGAAAGTTTGACGGACAACTCTAAGACCACGAACTCGGTAGCGGAGCTCTCCTGCTCCCCAGGAAAGAGGCTGGAGCAGTCAGCGAAGGGTGCAGATGTGGAATTGGGGCTCCAACCAGGCGAGTTCGGAGCTGGGAGATCCAGTCCCAGCTGCTGGACAAGTCCCCGCTGGGAGGATCCTGGAGTCCCACAGGAGAACAGCCCCGGCCACGGGGGCAAAGCGCGTCCCCCCCGTCCGCGGGGTCTCCACAAATACTTGTGTGATGGCAGCTTTACGTGTATAGAAAACCGAGTTTCTCCACACAGAAGTAAACTTTTCTGAAGCTATGCATATTTTCCTGAAAATTTCCTGATGGGCAGTCAGGACTGATCTTCTTGGCATCAATGCAGCCCGTGACTCTTTGCGTTATGGCTGTTGCATCATATGCAAAAATCAGGCTTCTTTTTTTTTTTTTTTCAATATATAAAATAACCTGCTCATTTACATCCAGTTAGGACTGGGTAAATTTTCTATGAATCTGCATATCCAACACTTTTGCAATGTACCAAAAGGATTTGTTTCATCTGGATCTACTGAAATGAGATTTGAGAGTGTTCTCCCACCCACCCTGGCCCTTAGAAAAAGCCCAATTTTCATGGCCATTTTGCTGGTTGAAAGCATTAGGTTAGAAAAGCCCAACCCAGTTTCACAGGAGTCTACTGGAGTATTTACTGTCTAGAGGTCATTTAGGAAAGCTACGAGCTGCCCCACCTTAAAAAACCAGCTGTACAATAGGCATCTTGAAGTATTACAAAAAAATTATGTAAGAAAAAATGAACAAGCCGAGTTCACGGTATATAAAGTTAAAGGAAATTGCTAAAACCAGACAGTAATAGCTATAAAAGGCACAACTTCCCTTTTCTGATATACACTTGTAAACTTTCTTCAGGTTACATGCATAAACCAAAATACTACCTTAACTTTAAAAAAAAAAAAAAAATCCAAAACACTTTACTAAAATAAAAAAAAAAAAGCCTAAAAAATTGTCTCCAGCCAACTGCAGCAATTAATTAATCAATTAGCAGAATGTTCGTAACAGCCTCAGAGCTTGTCACTGGTGGTTTGATGCATCCAGGGATGGTGCACGAGGGGAGAGAGAAAATTTCTGCCAAAACCGATTTCTTTTCCTTTCCTTTCTCCCCAATCCTTTCCCAACGCGAGAAATCCGCTGCTTCTCCAGCCTAACTCTTGGCCCTCTGTAAACCACATGTAGTGCATAATTACAAAAGAAACACCTGCGAGGACAAAAGGAACAAGTTCTGTAGGTTTTCTCTTTACAAAACAAAGCTATCGTGTGACGGTTTCTTAAGGCAACCCTTTGTGTTAAGGCAGTCACTTCTGATGAAACAAGAGCTTCTTGATATTTCCATTGGAATATTTTGGTATCTGATTGCTGATGATTTCTGCCAACATTTCTGGGAACTCAATACTCATGGATTTATCCAAAAATGTCTGGAAGCAAAAGCTCAGAAGATTTTCAACCACCTACGAGTGACAAGACAAAGAATTACTTGCACATGAAGATGTTCAGAGAACATTCACCTCCCTCCTCCCCAGCTCCTGCCCACAGGATGGGGCTCAGGCAAGACGTGCACAGGAATCCTCGTTTAGTTCGTTAATTATTGTCCATGGCACTCTGATATGCACCAAACAAACAGACTGAGCAAGGCTTTACAAACTGAGGAGATTCAGCACCAATTCCCACTCCAGCAGATAAATAACACACACATGGATAAGCTAAATGAGACATTTCCAGGTGCTTGGTACAGCAACAAGAAAAAACAGTAATTCTGAGGTCTCAAAGTTACCCTTGTCTTAAAGACTGCTCGGTGCTACATGTGTAATTAGAATTAAACTGCCAAAGGAGATGGTCTGAATTGGAAATTCCTTCAAAATTAGATCACTGCTAACACCACACATAGTGCTGAGGCATTGTTTTCATGGAATGACAAACTATTCCATAAACTCTTTATTTCTTGGGCTCTGAGATAAGACTGCTTTTAAATGCCACGTTTCTGCTTCTACTCCAAAGTCAGTTACAGTTCCTGAGCTTCTCCTTTTCAAAGCAACGTAATTTTAAAAAACTGGAGAGGCTGGAAATGAGATTAATTGCTGTGGACTGCACTGCAGAGGCAGCCTGAGAGGACCACGTTTAAGGCTGTCAATTTGCCTTCCATGAGACAGCAGAGGAGCACGACCTCCTCCTCCTCCTCTTCCTCCTCCCTGCTATCTGTCCCTTTAAATACAGAGCTGGAGGAGCTCGCTGTGCCCGCCCCAAACGCATTTCTCTGGAAGGCCTGCAGCATTCCTGTCAGGACTTACATCATGCATAGAGTCCAGCAGTTTCGTCAGTTGGTAAAATCGCTGCCAGTTCTGGCTGGAGTTCCCTTCCCTCTTGACGATGGCCTTGCCCAGCTCCTTGATGTACGTCATGCGGATCTCCTCGAACAGGGACTGGCTCTTCAGGCCCTCCTTGGGAACTGCAACATGGACACCAAGCTTTAAAGCACTGCCACACTGAACTCTGACACGGCTGAAGTTCTCTGACAGCAGTTACACAGAGAGGGGATCTCCATCAGGAGCTTCAGTGACAGGACAAGGAGCAAGAGGGGAAATTTTCGTTAAAACAGGGAATTCTTCCCCGTGAGGGTGGGCAGGCCCTGGCACAGGTGCCTAGAGCAGTTGTGGCTCCCCCTGAATCCCTGGAAGTGCCCAAGGCCAGGTTGGAATAAGATGAGCTTTAAGGTCCCTTCCAACCCAAACCATTCTGTAATTCTGTGAAAATGAGCAAAAGGAAAAGGGCTTGGACTGACTGAAATGACAGCAGAGAGGCAAGGAGAGGGCAGAACTGGACAGTGACCAGCTGAATACAAGGCACAGGCTTGCTGAAAAAAAAAAAAAAAAAAAATTCCAAAGGTATTCCACCAAAAAATAGTGGGAAGGGAACTGGACCATGGAGGCAACAACATCAAGCTCTGAAAGCACCTTATAGATATTCTCAGGTCAGTCAGAGAGAAAAGGAGAAAGATTTGTACCAAGCTAAGCCTAGAAAAAAGTCCATGAGGAATGTAAACTATCTATTATCTCTTTCTATTCATATTGTTTATAGACATGTTCTACCACCGTGCACTATTCATAGTGCACCAACAGTATGAGATGTTTTTACTTTAAAACCAATAAAATTAGTCTTCACAATGTTCTCTATAAAAGAGAGATGTACTTTAAATAAACATTCATTCTTTACCTTCTGAACATAAAGTTCATTCTGAACATAAAGTCATTCCCATCCCTACCTCAACAACAAGACACCTTGATGGAGAAGCACCAGGGCTGGAGCTCCTGTGTTCTCCAGCCCTGAGGAAATGTGACATTAGGAAGGTTCCTGAAGAATTCCATGTGCCCAGGGAACAGCAAGGGCAGGATCACAGGATGGCTTGGCTTGGAAAGGATCTCGAAAGATCATCTGGTTCTGAGCCTCCTGACATGGATCAGGTAACGGGCCCAGGCAAGGCAGTGAGAGACTGGACAACAACAGACTGCACTGGCCATGGGGAGTCTGGGCAGGGACACAGCTTGTGTGGGACAGGGCTGGGACACCGAGACAGGGCTGGGCAGAGGAGCTGGGACAGAAACCCAGGGCCTGGGGATTCAAATCCAGGTCCCTGTGCCCGTCTCCTCCTATGGGGATGGTCCCTCCACAGGCCAAGGACCAACCTGGAAAAACAGAGCACGTGGACACCAGAGGTCCTTAAGGTGCTTCCTTTTGAGGCCTCTGATCACCTCGGGGAAGTGAAAGAGTTGAAGACAGAGAAGAGAAAGAGCTGAGACAGAGGTGACTGAAAGCACCTTTCAGACAGGAGGACAGAGACCATAGAGCATGTTCTCTTCCTTAGGAAATCCAACCTTCCCTGCACTGTCAGCACCTGAGAGATTCTGGAATGAAGTCTTTTGTCTGTCTTGCCTACACAGGAGATGAAACCTGTCAACTGTTTCAGTATTTCACATGGAGAAGGTCTCTGAGCTATGTCTGTGTGTGAGCTGCAAGCCTAGACCTGTGTGAGATTCCTGTTTTACTCCTCCTCCTCTTCTCTTGGAAAACTTAACACAGGAACACAATAAACAAATTCAAACTGTCACGTCGTGGATTAAAGAGCTGTAGAAATCTCAGCTCTTCAATTGCAGAAGTTCCCTGATGTAGCACTCACACAATGTAAGTACTCAGCAAAAGGAGGATCAATTGTCTCCCTCTGGAAATGGAGTGGAGAGGTCTCTCTGGGCAGTGCAGCCCCGCTGCTGGAGGGGCTGAGTCCTGCCACTGCTGCCTCCTCACCACCTCTGCCATGGAAATTTCTCCGTGGAAATTTCCAGCTCCTGTGAGGAAAGTTGGCCTACACCACACCCGAAACACTTGAGGAATTTTTGGGAGAGATTTGAGAATCAAACAGGAACTGTTTGAAATCTGCAGCTTCAGGGAAGTTTTAAGTTCCTACAAAGCCCACGGCCGTGAGAGGCTGAAAGTTTCCTCTGAAAAGAGCCCTTGTCCCAGTTCTGGGCTTGGCAGCGAGGCAGGGCTGGGCACTGCCAGGCTGGTGGGGCACTGGCCATGGCACCCCCACGCTGCCCACACCCATCAGCCATCACCCTGGCATGGGAGCAGTGCTGGCATTCCCAACCCTCCTGCTCCTATCCGGAAACAGCCCAAGGTGAACAAATTCTCATTCTGTATAAGCATCAATGCCGTTATTCACTGGAAACATTAAAGATAAGGAATGTTTACACCTGCAGTGTAATAAAGTTAATAATATTTACTTTTCATCACATTTCAGGTCCTCTCCAAGCCCAGGCACCTGATGAGGACGATGCACAAGTACTGAAGTCTGTTAACAAATTTTCACTTGCTCTGCTGCTACCTTTCAAACACGTTGGCACCTCTGTCACTGCTCTGAAGCAAACCCCTCATGCCAGGCAGGAGCAGGAACACGCCAGTCCCTGCCTGAGGCAGCTCCCTCGGGATCCTGTGAGCCTGGGATGGGAGGGGATGGGATTTCCCAGGACAGAGGCTGTGCTGGAGTGAAGTGCCTGGCTCACACCCAGCCCAGCACACTCACACACACCCCAGCACGCTCACACCCACCCCAGCACGCTCACACCCACCCCAGCATGCTCACACCCACCCCAGCACACTCACACACACTCACACACTCTTTCTCTCCCTCTCATTGCTCTCTGAGTCCCTGGATTGCAGCTAAGCCTGGGCTGAGCTCAGACCCTCAAGAAGCTCCAGCCCCATGGAGCAGGGGAGAACAAAGTCACTGGCTGCCAGTGATACCAACAGAGGGGAAAATCAACACTGTAAAAGGTATTTACACATCATCACTTATTTTAGGTTTGTTTATTTCTATATATTCTAAAAGGACCATTTTTGACACTGCACTTTGAACTTTCATGCAGTGCACACAGAATTTACTAAGCTGTGACTTGTTTACCTAAAGATAAAAACCAGCATGTAGCATATTGTATAAATCTGTCCCACAATATCTATTGCAAATCCACCCCATACTTCTGTAGAAGTAAAAAGCTTGGTATTGAGCTGGTCACTTACTCGTAGAGAGGAGAAGCAACGTCTTCATGCAGAGATATTCCTCATAGGAGACTTGGAGCCGGGACAGCTCTCGGGCCACCATGAGCATGTGTTTGCATTGTTCATACATACATGGGAGATTCATCCTCTGCCTGGGGAGCAAAAGCACAGAGATCAGTGCAATGCCTGGCTAGCTGCACGCTCTGGGTGTGTTTTTGCACGCTGCACATGAGGAGCTGCACGTGAGCCATGGCACAGCAAAGGAGGCTCCACTTCCCAGGGCGCCCCTGAGGCTGCCTTGGTGGCACAGGTAAACTGAGGTGGCACAGGCAAACCCCCCCTGAGGGCAGAGGAGCCCTGTGCCACCCTGAGTGCCAGTGCCTGCACAAAGGGAGCCTGTCTGCACCCAGGACTCAGCAGCAAGCTCTGCTCTAGCAGCCCCAGCACCAACAGAGATCGAGTTCAGTCCAAGTTCCTCCAGCCTGGTGGTTCCTCTCATCTTCCCAGGGAAACACCATGGAGTGCCACACTACAGCTGGGATTTCTCTAATTCTTTCAGTACCTTTGAGAAGTGCACCTAATTTATATATTTAGGAGTATCTTCCTGTGACTTCTCAGTTTTCAAAGTGACTTTATACTTGTGCCTGTCTATGTTCCTGAAGCAATGACCAGCACTGCAATTAAACTTCATAATCTTTGTACTGTAATAAACTTGTTTCTAACCATAAATGGAAAGTCATGTTGACAAGCAAAGGCAAATCTTGGAATCAGAATAACAAACATAATGGTTTTTATATTTTTTTCCTATTTCAATGAAGCCTTGCATCAAGACAGGAACTGCTTTTATCTAATGCCTTATCTGAGGCAGCAATCTTGCTTATCTGTGCTCTTACAGATGGTTACTGTGAATATTGCAGAATTAGTTTTGAGTGGGAAATGAAGAACAGACTAATTCTGAAGTAAGACAGATTTATGATTTTCCATGGGTTTTCTTTCTAGAGAGAAAGACAAGCAAAACAACTCTATGCAATGAGTACACAATCTCTCTGCAGTGATACCAGCACTTCATTTTTTATTAATAACGTGTCACCTTTCCTTGGTACCACCTATCCAGCATTATAATCTACACAGAGACAAAATGGGATCCCTGTGGCAGCTACGAGTAAGATTTGGTTATGAAACAACAATTCCTCCAAAGCTGATCACTTTGCCATTCTCCCTGCCTCAGCCCTTAAGGAGGATTACACAATTTTCTCTCACTATCACCCTGGGAAACCCTGAGTGGAAACCGGGAACATCCCCTTCTCAAGGTGCAAAAACCAGGGGGGATTCTGATAGCTTTTGGAAGGCAGAGACACAAACTACTGAAACTGTATTAAAGCAGAGCAAGCACAGGTGCAAAACCCCAGCATTTCCAAAGGACAATTCCTTCCACATGGCCCTGGGGCGTGTGTGGCACTGGCCGTGTGTGGCACTGGCCGTGTGTGGCACTGGCCGTGTGTGGCACTGCCCCACAGCTGCAGCTCCAGCTGTGACACTCCCAGCAGCCCAGCCCAGCCCAGCTCAGCTTCACTCAGGATTCCACCACAAGGAGCACCAAGTGCACACGAGGTGATGCTGCATGGGACAGGAGTAGGGGCTGTGGCACGTTTCTCAGGGCACTTGGCACAAAACCAGCTCTTGGCCAGGTGGCAAACACTGTCCCTGCCCCTCTGGGCTGTACCAAAGGGCAGCTCACGTATTTCAAATTGAGTAATTTAAACCCATTCTCTGCCAGGGCTCAGCAGTCCTCTTCATGTAAAACTGTGCCCATTTCTGGGCAGAAGGTTAAAATAAACATTAGGAAAGGGGTCAGCCAGTTTGTTTGTGCCTGCTGGGAATGCAGCCCCGTCCAGGAGGCTGAGGATGCAGACACAGGTTTTGGGCAGGGCCAAGGTTCCACCAGCTGCAGTTCCTGGGGCAGGGGAGCAGCCACGGCGCCGTGCTCAGCCAGGCCCTGCCCCGTGCCCACTGCCAGAGCACAGGGAGGCTGATTCACCAGCCTGTGCCAGCTCCCAGCGCTGGCACAGCTCTGGGAACAGCTCCGGCCAGGCCCGTCCCGGCCAGGGCACATCAGATGATCTCAGCTGGCACGGGGAGCTGGCCTGGGGACACAGAGGGGACAAGGGCAGGGCTCAGGGCTCTGCCTGCTCGGGATGGAGCTGCCCTCCCTGCACGGGGCATTCAGCAGTGCCACGGCTCCTCTCACCCCGCACAAAGCAGGGGAGCCCTCCACGGGGTGCTGCACCCAGCTCCTGGCACAGACACAGTGCCCGGGGAGGGCAGCACACACGTGCCCTTCCTGCCGCCCTGGCATCAGCAGGCTGCTCCAGCTGAGCCCTCCTTGGGCCCTCACACCCACCCTGGGCCCCAGCGCAGGCCTGGCAGGGCGTGGGGCACGGGGATGGGCACAGGGATGGGCACAGGGATGGGGATGGACATGGACATGGGGATGGACATGGGGATGGACATGGGCACGGGGATGGGCACGGGGATGGGCATGGGCATTGGGATGGGCATGGGGACAGGGATATACATGGGGATGGGCATTGAGATAAACATGGGGATGGGCACGGGGACTGGCACAGGGATGGACAGGGAATGGACATGGGGATGCACACGGGGATGGGTACAGGGATGGACACTGGGATGGGCACAGGGATGCATAGGGAGATGGACATGGGGACGGGCACAGTAATAGGCACAAGGATGGCCATGAAGATGGGCACAGCAGTGGTCCAGGGATGGGTACAGCACTGGGCACAGCAGTGGACATGGGGATGGGCATGCTGGCGAGGGAAGCACAGCAGGGCTTCTGCACTGCTCCGAGTTACCCAGCTCAGCAGAGCTGCACAGCACCAAAGCCCAGCAAACAAGATGCTGCTCTTCTGAAAACCAGATGGCACCGACTCCACACAAGGAGTCACAAAAAATGCTGGGGGAAAAATCCGGGGAAAAAGGGAACTGACAAAGCATGGCTCACAGAACTGGCCTCACTGCTTGTTTTGCTGCTCAGAGCCAGCAGCACAGCCACCCTGCACAGCACACGAGCTCAGCAGCACCAACACAGGACCTCGCTCCCCCAGCAGCGACGAGCACGGAACCAGAGACAGAATCCTGGGGCCCAGCACTTCCAGGAACTCCTGTCTCCAGCTGGACAGCAATTAAATGGCATCTGCCACTCGAAGAACACCACTGTGCACTGTCACTGTGCTCACTGTAATTTTGGGCACCCTGTGACATACCCAGAGGACGAAAGCTGAGACAGAACCAGTGCCAGTTCCAGCAGGGCATGTTTTCAATCACAAACTGGGGAAACAGTTATACAATACTGCAAAATCACAGGTTTAAACCCTTTCCAAGTACTAAATAATGGCCTAAAGCCTAAGATTTATTCAGCTGCCAAACTTTTCAACAGCTCGAATCAAGTTTCATGTGGATGTGTATGAAAACACATATAATATATATAAAATTGCCAGCTAGGATAGACATACCTCCATAAAAAATAAATAAATTACAGGAGTACAGACATAAAATATTCAGTAAGTATTAAATTTTTTAGGAGAAGACTGAGCAAATGACTAATATGCCAGTTTAAACCATAAGAAGAGAATTTAATCCTCTTTCCTACCACAGACTGTGAGCTACTGGATGCTGCTACTCCATGTAAGCAACAGTAAATACACAGGAACACACTGGACAGGGCTGGCACAAGGATAAATGCATGAAGGACTGATGCTGCTCAGATGCTTGGGCAGAAACACGAGGCTAAAGAAAGTCTAATTAATCCCATAAAGAAATCAATCAATGACTGCAGCCATGTCCAACTGAACCTCTGAGTCTGGAGAGATGGAGTTTCCCTCTGTGAAGCTGAAGACACTGAACTGCACTCAGCATGAGGGGAAGTCCTGAACGCTCACAGGCAGAGTAAGTGGTTTGTAAAGCCCGTGTAAAACGAAGCAGGAGCAGCTGCCCCTCCCTGCAGCTGCAGTGGCCCTGCCCCAGGAGCTCAGCACCACTGCAGCCCCAGCTCAGCTCCCCACGAGGGCACAGCTCATCACCCGCACCCAAGGGTGCTCATTTCCTCCACCGGGGCTCTCCCGTCTCCCTTGGTGTCTGTCAGCCTCCACCCCGAGGTGGCTCTGTTTTATTGAGGGATGGGACATAAAAAGTTACGAGCAGAGAGTTTTATGGAGAACCTGTAGCTCACTGGAAGGAGCTGCAGTGCTCTCAGTCAGCTCAGGGTTTTATTGAAAACAAATGTCACTCTGATCTACAATTCACCAAAGTGTATCTGGAAGGAATTTGGGAATTACTCTTTGCTGTAACAGCATTACTCTTTCATTTCTGGGGGTTTTCAAGAGTTCCAACACCTAGCAGAGAAGCTCTGTGTTTTTGACCCACTGATAAAACAGCAGGAGATCTCTGACTTACAGCAAATTAGATGCTATTACACCTAGTGACAACACCAATTATTTCAATTCCACCACATAGAAACTATTCTGCTCCAGGGACACATTCTTAGCACTTTAATAAACACAAGGACACAGATGGGCCCTCACCTGCCATCTCCTCCTCAGCCTTTTAAAAAAAAATATTATTATGAGGCAATGATTACAGTTTATAAAAGCCTGGATAAATATTTACAATGAAAAAAAAACAAGCAAGGGAATAAATAAACATGAACTATAAATCGCTGATCCCACAGAAAATGTACCAATTACTGTATTTTTTTAAGACACAGAAAATATTTGGGAGATCTGATTTTGAAGTGAAATAGGACCAAAAATATTAAACTGTGCCAAAACAGGCTAAAAGTATTGCCTCCATATCAAAACCAGAAAAGAGACACACGAATAAGATCCAATCATCTCAATAATCTCAAATTCCCTCTTCTACAACACAGAAATACTGCGCAACACAAAGCTGGAAAAATACAAGGAAAACTACGTGTGGTGCAAGAAAATATATATTCAAACATTCCACCAAATTCAACTCTGCTCAAAAGCTGAAAACGAAGTTCAAATATACATCAGGCAGGCTGCTCCATCTTTAACCTTGTCTTTTCAGCCCTAATTTCATCAGAGCAGGCAGCAATGTTTCACTCTGGCAAACTCCTAGGGCCATATTGCCATTTTGATACACTAAACAGACAGAACATTATGCAATTTGCCAAACTTTTCTCTCCACCCCAGGCATATTTTTAGCTGTGACTGTGTTGGCTCTGATAAAATGAATGATTCTAGTGAATGGTGCAGGAACAGTCACAATATGGAATGTTAAAGCACAAACACCTCCCACAAAAACTCCTGGATATAAATACACTTAATATCTCAATTACCTTCCCTTTGACTCAGTGGAAATCGCTGAGCAAGGGAGAGCAGTGGGGAAGCAGAGGGGCTGTGGAGGGTTCAGCAGCCCCGGATCCAGCCCAGCCCTGGCAGCCCCTACTCACTCGTTAATGATCAGGTCTGGAGCAAAGCACAGCAGGTTGCCGTTGGACTGCTTGTAGGATCTCCAGCCTAGAGCAAAAGCCATCAGGAACATCCAGGAGTACTGCAGAAGGGTCATTTGGTCATCCAGGTGCAGATTTCGGAAACCTGGAGAAGCAAAAGTTACAGGGGGATGGTGTCAGTTGCAAAAAAGCAACAAAAAAGTTGCACGGCTTGGAAAAGGAGCAGGGTTATGAGCAGCACAACTGCTGTGTTAGCAGTGCACAGGTACTACAGGGAGTAAAAGAGATGTAATATTAAAAAAAATCACAGTAGATATGTGTGTGGTTATCTGGAACTGATGGTCAGTCAGATACATCACAAAAGGCAACAATTATAGTTCACATACACTGTAATTCACTGGGCTGCCTTCCAAAAATAACAGGGTTAGCTCCTTTTCATGAGAGCAGTCTGCTAGACAATAAATGGTTTAATATCAAATGTTGCTCTTATCCAACAACAATTGCACACTGAACCCACAAAATAAATACTGCACTAGTTACCAGCATGAACTGCTTCTAATCTCTCATGCAGCATGAACAGAGCCAACTGAACAGGGAGGAAATGAGTAAAACCTGACAACTGGTCCCTCAAAGAGTCTGAAAATGCTACCAGCTTTGGATTTGCAGCACCAGCTCATATCAGATCCAGCCTACACTTACCAAGAAACCATCGTGCCATACGGAGCATTATTAGAGCCTGAATACAAGCTGATTTTATCTATTTTTATTAAGCATCTGACATCTAAAGAGCTCATAACATCTAAAAGCTGCTTCCTGAAGCTGTGCCAGCAGACAGAGCCAGTGGATGAACGTGCAACAAACTTGGTGGGTCCAAACACAGCCCCTGGCTTTGGAGCCACCCACAATGAGCAGCTTCTGCCTCTAAATTACAAAGAAGGGGTTTCAAAGTGATTTCAGTCTTTCTGGGTCAAACCTTGAAATCTGTGCTCAAACCCTTCCCAGGAAAAGGTTATTCTGAAATCCCAGCTAAAGGGTTTGGCAAGGAATGCTGGCGTGCTGTCAGCAGGGCTGATGGGCTACAACAGGAGCAGGATATACAAATTAAACACTCATGAGGAACCACCTCAGCAAACAAAAGAAAGGAGATAAAAATGATAAGAATAGTTGCTATTAATGTAGCTATTAAAGAGAAGATTGGCATTTTCATTGAGAGCATAAGCTCTAACCTAAAGGGTTTGGCTAATTACAAACATCTCTGCTGAGCAGAGATGATGAACAGAGAAGTGTTTTAGAAAATGGAATCTAAATCTGGATCTGGGAACACCAGATGGTCTCCCAAAAACCTGTCCCAGAAGGAAGTCTGTGCATGTGAGCCTCTCCTCAAGCAGACTGAGCTAATTCAGCACAAGTGCCCAGTGCAAAGAGCCCTGACACAGAATGCCAGAATCACTGAGGTTGGAAAAATCCCCCAAGATCACTGAGGCCACTGGTCCAACCTGCCCCACCTTGCCCACCAGACCCCACACAAACCTCTCCTGTCACATCTCTGCTGGACACAGATGCATTTGAGTTTTCCAGCCTTTCTTTCCCACTGTTAATTTACTTCCCCTGCTCAAAGAGACACAGTTATGACTCATAAATCTCATTATCAGGCTTTTTTCTTTTTTTTTTGGCAGACCTGTTCTGTGATGTTATTTTTGGGCAACCTATGCGTCATGGAGGTGTTTTTGCCAGGGATTTTGAGAACAGGTAGTGAACAGCACTGACAGGGGTGAGAGGGAGATAAACACTGGGCTTTGTCCTGTAGGAACAAACATCTTCAGCTCCCCTCGGTCCTGGCCTCTCCAAGACAGATGCCCAAGGCTGAGATGTGACATCACTTCTGTGTCTCACCGTGTCTTTAGGTGGGAGCAGAACAGCACCAAACTCCCTCTCTGCCCAGGTAAGAGTCAGTTTGAATAGAGCAGGAGGGAAAAGAACACCTTGATTGCCACCCTGGAGCTGGGCAGTGAGGGGGAGTCGGGAAAGATCCACCCATGAATGCAGACCCAGTGAGCCAGCACAGTGAGGCTGGGCTCAGGAGTCAAGAGACTCTCATTGCTAAAAATATTCAAGTTTAGTGCCCAGAGCAGCTGTGGCTGCCCCTGGATCCCTGGAAGTGCCCAAGGCCAGGCTGGACAGGGCTGGAAGCAGCCTGGGACAGTGGAAGGTGTCCCTGCCATGGCAGGGGTGGCACTGGGTGAGCTTTGAGGTCCCTTCCAACCCAAACCATTCTGGCATTCTGTGAATCTGAGGTAAATCCACACAGAGGTAAAGACAGAGCTAACACAAAGATTTCTTCGTAATACTTTTACAACAAATACCCATTTAAATTAGAATTTCAATATTCAGTGGTCAAAGCGTTCGAGCAAAACGACCTAATTTGTGGTAAATAAACGTTTGCATCTGCAATTTTTTCTGCTTTTCTGCTCTGGCAGTACCTGAGCCATGAAGAAGCCCCGACACTAGCAACACTTGCCGTGTGTGAAGGAACAAGGGCAGCCTGAGGTTCCGCATCCCCCGTGGCCGTGCCTCACCTGGGATTGCCTTTGCCCACTTGACGGCAGCGACCACCTGGCGGCCGCCCAGCATGTTGAGCGTGGAGAGGATCCTCCAGCTGGAGTCGGGCAGGGAGCTGTCGTAGCCCGAGTAGAGCACCTCGGGCTCGATGACCTCCAGCAGGGACACCAGGGTGGGCGTCAGCTGCGGCAGCGAGGCGGGCACGATGCTCTTGCTGCCAGCTGCCTCCGGCGCCTCGCGCGCGCCCGCCGCGCCGCCCTGCTGCAGCCCCTTGATCTTCTTCTTCGTCTTGCGGGCTGCAAAGGGTGGGGAAGCCGCAGGTGAGGCTGGAAATGACCACACGGAGATAAACGGGGCAGAGGAATCGCTGCTCCCATCCTCCCCCCGCGGCTGGCAGCGGGGCAGCCAAACCTGCACGATGTCCCAGGGCTTCACATTCATCCCAAGCAAGCTTCCACGGAAAATAATACTTCATGTTTTAATAAAAGTCACATTTATGCCAGCGCTTCAAAATGCTCACTAATATCTGCAGGTACCTTATGAGGCTGACCCTAAAACACAAGGCTCAATCCCATTGCTGGAAATAGCTGCACACTTTAAAAGTTACTTTAAATAGAAAACATAGAAACTAGGCAAAAGAAAGGAAAAAAATATATTTAATGGGTAAGAAGTTACTGGATCTCTTGAGCCAGGGAAAATGTTGGTTTTTTTTTTAAATGCTGGGCAGGAGGAGCTTTTTCTCTTGCCAGCTCTCTTGCACATAAATCACTGCTGCGTAATTAAACCATAAAACTCATTCGCCAAATAAATAAAACATCACACAGAGATGTTAACTGTAAACTACAAAAAGCTGGAGCAAGGATTTTATTAGCATCTTGTCCCTAATGGAGTCTCCTGCTTGGCTCTGGCGCTCCCGGATGCAGGCGGCCACACAGACCTCGCTGCTCACGGAGCCCAGAGCAGCCCAGCTCCTTCCCTGGCTGCTCAGTTAATTCATTGATTTCTGCTCTGCAACTTCCCAGCTAAATCTGTGGCCTGTAAAAGCATCACGTAATGTGGTGGTGCATTCCAGCTCCTCCTGAGCTGTTCAGAATCCCTGAGCACCCAAAATTTACCGAGCCTTCAGTGCCAGCACACAAAACCCCTCCTGGACCTTCTGCCTCTGGCTGCAGCCGAGCCTGCGGAAATCAACTGCCAAAGACAAGGAATCCTCCACAGACCTTGGATAAACTGCATTTTCCCAGAGTTTTGTAGACTGGCCACATGTGCCAAGCCTGCCATGAGGGAATAGCAAGAGTTGTTTCCTTGGAGCAAAGAGCTTCTTGTTATTCTTGTCTCAATTTTGAAATGGCTGCTTCAAAATCCTTTCATATTCTGGCATTTTTTTGCCCCGTTATCCGTGTTCTGAAGAGCAAATGAGCTGCTTTGACTTAAATTTAGAAGCACATGCCTTCAGCTTCCTAGAGACACCTGGATGGAGTATTTCCAGCCCAGAGAGCCTGATAAAATTATAATCAAAATAAACAGATCTGATAAGACAAATTATTATGCAAGAATTTTTATTAGGCTGTTACCAGCCCTGACTTTGATATATAGTTGTACCTCACAAAAAAAGGAGAAAATTGAGATAATGTATTTTTTTGCAATTAATTTTCAAATAATAAAAAAGACCACTAATTTAAAGCCAGCTCCTCAGGGCTCGTTACAGGAGATAACCCCCACAGATAAACTCAGCATGGAGAGAAAAGCGTCCAAGATTTTCTGTTCAAAACAAACAAAACCCCCAAGCCCCAGCCTCCTGCAGCCTGGCATCCACTGGGCTGCAGAGCCTTCCTCCTCCCTGCCCGGGGGCAGATGGCAGAGCACCTGAGCCAGGTGGGCGAGGGACCTGCCACCACCCCCACGGCCACCGGGCACTGCCCCCCTCAGCTGGCAACCAGAACCAGCCCGCTGCAGGCAGAGCAGGGCAAAGAATTAGAAAAAATAAAGATTCCTCAAAAAATTGAAATAAATTCCAAGTGAATCCTGCAGAAAAAACCTAATTAATTGCTAAGTTTAACTGTAAAATGCGGCATGAAAAGCCAAAAAAATGATGAGACTTTTTTTTACAGGCATAAAACCTAACAATAAATCTTTTCTTCCAGCACATCACAAAGAGAGAGGGTGCCAAGGAACACCAATTAACAGTGGGAGCGGAAATGAGAACTCAAGGAAATAAAGGCTGGAGTACAAAATATCATCATTGTGCTGTGTAAATCTCTGGTACCTGCAGCTTGATAGTTTGAGGTTTTTCCAGTCCCCTACGCCCCCAAAAATATGCACTAGGAAAAAAGAAAGTGCCAGAAAATTAAGATATGCAGGGCCAAAAGGATGACTGCTGGACTTGAGGTCTTTTCCAACCTTAATGATTTTGTGGTAAAGAAGACTAATAGAAAATTATCATGGGACTACAAAGAGCCACTTTTAACTCAGGACAAGAATGGGTCAATTAAAATACTGCAGGATAGAATGAACGAATGAATTCATTAATTTAAAAATAAATTTGTTTTCTACCCAATGCCTAACCGTGAAATCCAGTGTAGGTACCAGAAACTGAGAGATACCCAAAACAGGGCAGGCTCCTGGAAAAAGTCCAGCAGGAAGCCAGGTGAGTGCAGGGGGCCCAAGGATTGATGGGCTGGACACTGGGATCTCTTCTGACCATTCACTGGTTTGCTACAACCATTGTTCATGCCCTGAGGATGCAGCTGGGGACTTCTCAAAAAGAAATTACTGTCTAAAAAACATGCAAATTTAATTATCTTTTGAGCAACAGTCATTCCTGAACTGCGACCCTAAAACAGACAAGATAAACTGGATTTTAGTCTGTTCTGCACTTTTTGCTGCCTCCCAGTTTGCTTTTCTGCATGACCACTTCTCCATCTGTTCAGATCTGTCCCAAAAATCCTTGTTTTCAGGGTGTTTCTCACCCTTTCACACTACTCTGGGTTCTTCCATTTTGTGCTTCTGAGTTTCTAGATTCCTCTTCCCTCTCAGCCGCAAAAGCTTCCCTCTCCCCACCTTCTCCAACAACTTATATAACAAAACCCACCCTCCAAAACCTCCCTATTCTCCAGGAATCTCGGTGCCAAAATTCACACAAACCCTCCAAAACCTCTCTATTCTCCAGGAATCTCTGTGCCAAAATTCAGGCAAACCCTCCAAAACCTCCCTATTCTCCAGGAATCTCTGTGCCAAAATTCAGGCAAACCCTCCAAAACCTCCCTATTCTCCAGGAATCTCGGTGCCAAAATTCAGGCAAACCCTCCAAAACCTCCCTATTCTCCAGGAATCTCGGTGCCAAAATTCAGACAAACCAGGCTGGAAGGGCCCCAGCTCTCAGACCTGCCCAGCCCAGAGCTCACCACAATTCCCCAGTCCCACCTCCCAGAGCCACAGGCAGCAACGCTGGTGCCCATGGGAAGTGATGTGGGAGGGAGAAGCTCACAATGGGAGTGTTAAACCTGAGTGTTAAAGAACTATTCTTTACTATGAGAGCACACTTTTTCACAAAGATAAATACAGGAATATCACAGATGTACTTTGAGAACCACTTTGAAGAGAAAAAAACAGAAATCAACCTTAACCAAAATACATTCTTTCCCACCTCAAAACCAACCCTGTGGTGTTGGGCATTATTGAAGCTGCCCTTAGGCTCTGCTGTTACATGTCCTTGCTCCCAGCCACACTGGCAGGGCAGTGACCTGTCCCCATGGACACCAGGACAGGCAGGAGGCCTGTCCTGCCCTGACCTCTGAAGGATGAGCTCCAGCCCACTGGGAGTGTCATAACCCAAATCCAGCTCCCGGGGGACACTGACCATGCACGGCCTTTAGGGATTTATTTCAGAACCCACTAGTGCAGGTTTTGGCTGTAGCCTCCTAGATGATGACCACAGCCCAGCAAAGGGAGCAGCAGCCTCCCCTGAGGAGGGGATGTGCCTGGAAGGGCAGGTCCAGTGCCCTGCAGCCCAGCAGAAGTGGTGCTGTGCCCTCCCGAGGGAGGCTGGCAGCACAAGAGGAAGGATGTGCTAACACAGGCACCAGTCTGTGCCTCACTGATCTCTTTAACTTATCACACCTCACAAGGATGTTAGCACTGACTGAAATGAAATTCTGTTCATCCTCGGAGCTGACAAATACATCTTTGACATTTTTATTTTATCTGACAATTTTGATTATACACGTACCACCAGGATAACTGCACTAGTAAGTGCTGCGTTAATCTCTGCTGCTCAGGGAAAAACAGCAAACATAAAATGAAGCTGACACTAATAAAAGTGTTTTATGCCATTTTACAACTGCTGATAAATCTCTGGTTGATATGGCCTTCAGATTCTCAGGAGTCATTCAGGACTCAGCAAAGAATCATGAAGTGGTATGTTTAATTTAACCAACATTTTCTAGAGAAATTTTGACAGATATTTAAGAAGTATCCACAGCACAAACAAAAGTACTTTAATTTTCCTCAGCTAGAAGATGTAATCCCCATTCCCATCCCTGTCCTCCATGGCCTGTGTCAGGTCACTCAGACAGCACACCCTCCTACAGGTGTTCCACCTCCCTCTAGGTGTTCTCCAAGAGTTCTGCTGCCCCACACTCCCTGAAAAAGCTGTGAGATGGATGTGCTGAGAGGAAGGAGGAGCAGCCCCTGCCTGTGTGCATCACTCACTGCTGAACACACAGAGCCAGCAAGCCAACCCAGACAGGAGAAGCTGCAGCACCAACCCTGCTGTGTCTCCTTACAATGCCCACAGAACATAGTGCAGACTGAAGGTGCCCCGGCACTGTCCCAGCACTGCCCTGGCAGTTACCCCCAGCACTGCCCCAGCACTGCCCTGGCACTGCCCCGGCAGTTACCCCAGCAGTTACCCAGCAGTTACCCTGGCACTGCCCCGGCAGTTGCCCCAACACTGCCCCGGCAGTTACCCCAGCAGTTACCCTGGCACTGCCCCGGCAGTTACCCCAGCAGTTACCCAGCAGTTACCCTGGCACTGCCCTGGCACTGCCCCAGCAGTTACCCCAGCAGTTACCCCAGCACTGCCCCAGCAGTTACCCTGGCACTGCCCTGGCACTGCCCTGGCACTGCCCCGGCACTGCCCCAGCAGTTGCCCCAGCAGTTGCCCCGCCGTTACCTTCCAGGTTCATGCCCGCCTGCAGACACTTGCGGTAGCGGCAGGCGGGGCAGTTCTTCCTGCGGATCTTGTCGATGATGCAGTCGTTCCTGCCGGCACACAGGTAGTTGTGCTGCCCTGGCACAAACACAGACAGACAGACAGACGTCAGCTCCCCGTGCTCAGCCCTTCCCCAGCCCCAGCAGGACGAGGCAAACCTCCCCTCGCTGCCCCGCGTGCCTTGCAGGACAGCAGCGCCCACCTGGCTTCAGCAACCCCAACCCACCTCTCATGTTTGCGCCTCAAAACCAATACATTTAGGTGAAAATATTATTTTCTATTTGTTAACACCAGGCAACTTCTGTTTTTAAAACTATTTCCCCTTGCATTTACCAAAACTGTCTTCTACAGCAGGTTTCCCATTTCCCTAAATAGTTTGACACGAGACATAAATAATGTGCACAAACACGTTCTGAGAAAACACTTGTAAACATTTCTACAGAGCACAGACACAGCTTCATCAGCTGGACAGTCATGAAACTTTCCTGCAACTTACAGCCTGACCTGGACACACCAAATTCTCTGACATTTTTATGGATCGGCAGATTCAGAGCATAACTGGCCCTGAAAACATCACAAGTTTAAGTACATAAATTAAAATAACTGTATTTCTTAGCTGTTTAGAGGAGGGCAACAGAAGTATCTATTCTTAATGATATGAGTTATGTGAATGAATGTCTGAATGTAACTTATTTACGGAAAGGTATTACCAAAGAATAGATCCTTCTCCCAGACAGAGGTCAAGGAGCATGTTTTTCCAGAAGGCAGAAAGCTGCAGCCTGGGCTTTTACTCTGTATTGCTAAGTACTGACAGTACAATATAGTGAGAAACAAACAGATTTTCCAAATACTGAGTTATTAACAACAGAGTCCAAGAGTTTTCTCACAGGAAAACAGTTTGGAGAAGGAATTCCTTACAAGTCAGCTGTGAAAATTATGGGCGTGCAGAGTTCATTCCTATGGCTTTGGCCAAACTTCTCCTGTGAAGCATCTCAAGCTGATACTCCAAGGAATGTTTCTCTGAATGACCCTCCCACCTCTTCCACTCGGGGAAGAGAAGCCTTGCTGACCCTTGTGCCAGCTTTGTGTTAATTCAGACAACAGGTCCTCCACTCCCCGTTCTGGCTGCCATTAGCACGCTGACACACAGAAACACACGGGGAACATGAACCGATGCCCACGTGCCAGCACTGCAGAGGAGCAGAGACAACAGCTCCAGTGCCTCCATGCTGTTTGATGAGACCACGGTTTCACACTCAGCACGGGCACTTCAGCTGAGGATGCTCCTGAGCTGCTCCATCCCGTTCCTAATCAAGAGCTTCCTCTCCACAAATGCTTTGTTTCTTGTATCTACTGCTCGCCTATTCTGGCCTTTTCTAGGACCAAGCTACACTATTTCTTTGTATTGCAGCACAGCAAAGCCTCTTGTCCCACGACCCTTTTGGGGAGAACGAAGGGCAGCTGGTGCTCCCTGCCTGCCCGGGGACGTGCCAGTGATCAAAGGAACGTGCTGCGGTTCTCCGTGCTGCTCAAACCCAGGCACTCCACAAACACTCTGCTAAAAGCCAGGACTGAGCCAGTGCAGCAGCTTCCAGGGGCTCTGGGGCACACAGGGGCATTTTTCAGAGCTGGCCAACCCCATCCCCATCCCCATGCTGCCCACAGCCCCGCTGGCACCAGGGCTCTGATGCACTGCAGCACCAACAGCTCTGTGCCCACTTCAGCACAGCAGCCCAGAAAAAGGCTGGGAATTGCAGACAAAGGACTTTGGAAGATGGAATGGAAAGTGCTGACGAACAAGGCTGATCTGGAGCAGAGCAGGAGGGCGAGGTGCTGGGGAGTCTGCAGGGAGGGAGGGAGGAGTGAGGAGCTGTGAGGAGCTGGGGAGGATCCAGGCTGGGACACTGGGTGAAGGGCTGGGAGCTGAGCAGGGCTGGGGCTGGAGAAACTCAGTCATGAGGGCTCTGGGCTCTGAAAAACCACAAAATCAGAACTAGAAAATGCCAGAGAGATCTGGCCAGGCTGGGCTCCTGAAGAAAGACCTGTCTGCCTGATGAACTGCACATAAATCGACAGCTGCTGTCCCACCTTCACCCATCCTCTTCTCCTCTGGTTCAACTTTTTGCTGAAAAAATGCACCTTATATTGACTTCCTAGACACTGACACTTCCAGTTTCTGTGACCATTTCTGTCACAGTACACAGGCCTGGAGGCAAAGGTGGAAAAAAGGGCTTTGGCTAAAGGCCGGATAATGAGTGTGCAGAGTCAGCTTGATCTGAGCACTAACAGGTGCCTGGCAGCCACTAATAAAAAGGATATTGCAGAAACAAATTCTTTTTACATGTGTTCCTAATAAGAAAAATGCCTATAAAAGATAAAACCAAACTATTTGTTCCTCAAAGTGAGGACTAGGACTAACAGATCCTGGAAGCAGCCCTGCAAACACCCATGTCATTGAATGGAAGCGTTTAGGGTGCTCAGTCCTTGGTGCTGCGATGATTGATCAAAGGCTCGACTTCATGAATGTGGAGGTCTTCTCCAACCTCAATGATCCTGGGGTTCTGTGAAAAGTGGGATAATTTGTGGCACAGTGAAAATGGAAGCAGAGCTGAGCCTCGAGGAACTGATTGCCACAAGCCTGCTTACATTTTTAATATCAAGAGAGCTGATTTATGGTGTGCCAAACCCAAAAGGAATCACCGGGGTGATTCCTTCCAGTATCAATACGTTTGTGATTTATTTAAGCTTGAAAACAGGCAAACCCATGGCTATGGCATATGTCCAGCTGCCTTATAAATTGTCTTCTGAGGGATCTCTGGTGACCATGTTTTAATCAAAGGTACAGATGATTTTTTGCTTTGCACCTGAGCTCATACTGCCTTGTTATACTTCAGCTGCCACAGCCAGCACCCCTTTGTGACCAGCAGAATCCATGACATGAGCTTGACTTTCCTGATCCCTCTGAGGGGCTCTGCCCTGCCATGGAGCTCCCCATGGGGAGCCAGGAACTGGGGGAAGTGCTGCCTCTGAGCACTGAATGGTGGCTTGTCTCTGTCCAGCAGCCCCCCTCTCCTGCAGTGACCCCAGCCTGCAGAAATGTCAGCAGGAAGAGCCTGGCTCAGCGAGGGCTGCACGAGGAAGGCACAAGACAGGAAACCCCGAGGGCCAGAACTAAGAATGATGCTCTTCAGACCCAAGGAATCACCATCTTCCCAGAAACACTGGGAATATGCTCCAGTTTTTCTGCACGTGATACTGAAGCACAGTCAGATCCTGAGGTACAACCTAGTCCCTTACAAAATGGCTACTGATGCACCCAAAAATCACACAGCCCTTATTCATGTTAGTTTTCCATCATCTCTGTTTTCCAGAATGATTTTCTCTAATCACAACTAGACAGGAATCTCAGTGATCCAATCCCACACACGTCCCTGGTACCCAGTGTCCTTGCAAGTAACAGCCAGGGACATGGATGTAATTAAACCAACTTTGTTTACAGGAAAATTACTATAACCTCACACACAACAGATTTACCAAGTTCTATGTAAGCTTCTACACAAACCAACTAACCTTAAATTGAAAAATCACAAACTTTAAAGATCTATTGCACACAGACAAATATCTGCATAAAAATGGGACAAATAAACAAAAACAACAGTGAAAGAAAATGAAAGAGACAAAAGCCAAAACAATAAATTCTTTTACACAGAGTGAATGGGAGCATTTTATCAATGTGAATGGAATCTGTGCTTTGGATAATGCACCATTATCAATGTGATTTACTATGACAAGATCAGTGATCTAATGGATGGGATGTTCAGTGAGATTCTGGCAAAACCATGGATGCTGGGTTTGAAAATGGATGATGTGTATATTTATAAGCAGCAAACTCATCCAAGCAGGGCCTACCTTCCACTGCCCTTTTGAAGAACACTTTGCAGCTGCCACATGTCAGGACACCGTAGTGGCACCCGGAGGCCTCGTCGGAGCACACCAGGCAGAGCTTGGGAGGTGGTCCCGTAGTTGTTGAGGTTGTGGATGGAGAAGAGCTTACATCTGACCTCATTCCAGGGCTGAAACAAAGCAGAAAAACACCTTTAATTGGGACAGAGGCGAGCACAGGGCTCGTACTTGCCAGGAACCTGGTCCCCACCCTCGGTGGGGCAGTTCTGCACACAAAGTGCACCAAAAACAGTTAAACAAGGACTTCTGTAAAACCCCACTAAAGCTGTATGGATTTTTCACAGCCTATTTGGCTGCATCAAGATTCCTTCCCTTACACGTTTCTGAAGCCAAGTTTCTTGCACAATTATCCCAGCCTTTAAAATTGACTCTTTAAACACGCTCTTACTCCATATTGTTTCCATTACTGCCACAGTCCCTGCAGGCTGCACAAGGGCTCCCTTCCCAGCACCACCAAAGGCTTTTCTTCTGGGATGCTGTTATGCAAGAAGCTGTGCAAATTGGGCCATATAGCAACAAATATTCACAGTAACAAGTGATCCTTTCACCCCAGCAGTTTAGGAGAAGAGTGAGAAATATTCCTCATTTCAGGATCTGGATGTAAACACCCAGCCCAGCTACAAACGAAGGACTGGTTCATTAAGGAAAAAACCCAAATCCCTCTTAGAACAACAAACAATCCATCCTAATCACCTTGGAGCTGCTCCTAATCCTCAGGGCTGACCCAGCAGCGCTGGGCCAGAGCTCAGGGGCTGATAATATAGAACTCCATGGCACTCTCACAGAACAACTGGGATCTCACAGACCAACCGTGATCTTACAGACCAACCACGACCCTATAGACCAACCATGATCTTAGAGACCAACCTTGATCTTATAGACCAACCATGACCTCCCAGACCATCCAGGCACTGCC
This sequence comes from Lonchura striata, assembly GCF_050655825.1. Classification (NCBI taxonomy): domain Eukaryota; kingdom Metazoa; phylum Chordata; class Aves; order Passeriformes; family Estrildidae; genus Lonchura; species Lonchura striata. The sequence continues at coordinate 20,001,824 of NC_140715.1, forward strand.
TCACAGCCCTGGAAAGGCCCAGCTGTTGAATTCATCCACCTCCACATGAGGAAGAACCTCCTTCCATGGAGGGTGGCAGAGGCTGGAGCAGCTGCCCAGCAGGTCATGGAGTGTTCCTCTCTGGACACATCCCAAAGCCACCTCAACATGTTCCTGTGTCCCCTGGTCTGGGTGAGGCCTTGGCAGGAGGTAGGATTGGACATCTCCAGAGGTCCCTTCCAACCTCAGCTATTCTGTGATTTCCAACTAAGTCTGAAACTCCTAAAACATGATTTCTATACTGCCTGCTTCACTTGAAACTGATTTTCACAGAAAATCCTGTTCACCAGGGTTCCAGCCACTCTCCAGATGAAGCTAGAAAAACGACACTTTTATTTAAGGTTTTGGTGCCTCTCTTTGGAAGCTCTCCAGACCATCCACGTTCCCTGATGTGGGCTTAGCATTTGTATGTGGGATGGCTTTTGCATGGAAAATTCCTTTTCCCCTCCTCAAGGAAGTCTGACCAGATTTGGTCACACATTTAAAAAAACCCACAGCTCCAACACGCTCACGCAAACCCTAAAATTTCATCCCAAATTAAACATTCCAGCACCTGGGAGCTCTGCTTTTGCACAGGTCCGTATGTCTCATCTCTAGAGTGCACCTGAGAAACGTCCCATCAGCGAGCCAAAGGACTTTGCCATTGTGTTTGTCCTTTCCTACAGAAATTGAGGCAATCAAAAGACAAGGAACAGGATCCTCCCATTCAAACACAGAGGGATCAAAGTCAAACCACAATAAATGTGTCAATGAAGTTCTCACTTAGACAAAAATGGAACCAGAAGGCAGAGAGAAGCGATAATTACTTGCATTAGGGGGAAAAATGAGACAGCACAGGCAGGCAAAGAGCTAAGGGATGTGCAGACCCCCTAAAAGCAGTTCAGGGGAGAAGCTGAGCTGTGCCTCAGAGCAGAGAGGGCTGGGGCAGAAGAGAAAACACCACACAGGAGCACAGCAACAGCTTCAGCGTGCTGCAAGAGTGGTGGGAAGAGCAGAGCAGAGAAAGAGCAGAACAAGGGTGGTGCAAAGCCCTCAGCAGGAAAGGCTGGCAGCAGGAATGGAAGAGAATGAGTCAAACTGGAGGAAAAGGGGAAGAAAAAGGCCCCTCTTTTCCCAAAGGGAAGAATGCTTCTTTCCAGAACTTGGAAAAGAACTCGAATCTGTCACATCGCTCCTCTGCGTTGAGAAGCATCCGTGGAATGCTCAACACGTCTCCTCCGTGGCTGTGCCACGAGGCTGCCAGCCCCCACAGCGTGTCTGTCAGCGGAGCAGCGCTCACCCAGGGATGGCATCGCTGCCCATCAGCCCTGGCACGGCTTCCCTGGCTTCTCCTGGCAGTGGTCTTCTCTTCAAGAGCAGCTCTGACACAGCCCTGTGGCTGCACAGCGAGCCCTCAGCACCCCAGCACGGCAGAGCGGGATCCAAGGCAGCCCAGCACCCCATGTCTGCAGGAACACGCACCTTTAGGTGCTCACCTGCCCTGTGCCAGCCTGCCCCGGGGCACACAGCTCTAGGAGCAGCTCTGCCAGGATGGAGGGGCACGGAACTGCCTGGCTGCAGCTCCTGCCATGGAGCCCACGAAAGGCAGCTGAGGATTCACCTTTCTGCCTGCCAGGCTGGCTCTGCCTCTGCTGCTCCGTGGAGATCTCACAAGGAGCCCAGAGACCAGAGGAGAACCTCAGGCTTGAGAGCTGCCCCTGGTCCTTTGCCCTCTCACAACTTTCCTGTCTGATCAGCTGACAAGGAATTCTGACCTCAAAGCTTTGCTTCCTTTCATGTGATACACGTATTACTTTCTTCTTTCAGTTTTTTTCTTCTCTTCCCAGCTTATTGATACATTTGGAAAAAGAAATTTATTTCTCTACTTTTAGACTATCATACGCAAAAAAAATAAAAAAAGCCAAATAAAAAACCCAACACTTACTTCAAATCCAAGCAATACCCCTTCTACAAGCAACAGTCACTGTCTGGCTACTCTAAGATGTCTTATTTTCTCTAAAAGTTTAGGCCCAATAGATCCTTTTCTAAGACTAAATATCTCAGATTAAACAATGAAGTACAGGCTAGGAGCTATGAATTTAAATAAGGAATATATAACTCGAGAACTTCACTTCATTAAATTATTAAAAAGATAGTACAGTTTTGAAGACAGCTAATTTTGATACAAAAATAAAACTCTTTATACCTCTCGAATTTCTGACAAAAGCATTTTTAAGGAAACATTCATCAGCTGTCAGGGAAACCATGACAGCGCCAAACATATTCCACTGAAACTTTTCAGTCACCTTTAATTTTTAAACAGGGCTCATTTTCTGCACCAGCACCACAGAAAATGTAACATGAGAAAGAAAACAGATGATATGACTTCTAAAACTAAAAATAAATGATTACATTGATTAATACAGCAGTAGCCAGCAATCTAATCCGGGCTGCAGGCATATCTTCCCAGCCTGGCTGTATCAGATAAGGGCAATATTTACGAACCGTGTGGAGAGCTGCCAGACAGCCCCGCTTGCAGAACTCCGGCAGGAGCCACAGCTAACCAGGCTGACATTTAACATAAATCTCTCACCTATAAAGCCATACGCAGTAAAAGGCAAATGACCACTTCCTAAGGAAGAGGTAAGGCACAGAAATTACACTCTGAGATAATATAATAATGGAATACCTTTCAGTATTTATAGAAATTGCTTTCAAGTCAACAAAATCCTAATAAACTATGAGTCTTATCTAGATAAAAGAAAAATCAAGCAGCATAATGAGAGAGGGAAAAACATCCCAATTTTCAGGATTCCAAATCGGTAAAAAGTTTGATTAAATTTAATTTTGGGAGTCAGGGTATTGGTAAGGGGTACTAAACTTAGTACATTCCCATGTATTTTTCAGAAATTTTTCATATATAATCTGATTTTATTTCTTTGCATAGATGTGTTTATCATCGCCAGTCAATGGAACAAAAGGGGGCAAAATGGGAACCCTTAATGAAGGGGGTGAAACAGGCAATTTTAATGAAGCGGGCAAAATGGAGCAGCTTAACGAAGCAACGAGCTCTGCAGAAATCAAGGTGTTTAACCAAAGCCAGGCGGGGTTAATCATTAGCAGAGACTTCTACCCCGGCTCAAGGGTCACCCGCTGCACCCCGGGTGTGGCAACGGCGCTGGGCAGCGTCCTGAGCCGGGCTCTGCTGGGCACGGCCACAGCCACGGCCTGGCAGCAGGGCACAAGGGACATGGGGACAGGGACACACGGACAGGGACACGGGGACAGGGACAGGGACATGGGGACAGGGACACACAGACACGGACAGGGACATGGGGACAGGGACATGGGGACAGGGACACACAGACACGGACAGGGACACGGGGACAGGGACATGGGGACAGGGACACACAGACACAGACAGGGACACGGGAACAGAGACACACAGCCACAGCCTGGGCAGCAGGGCACAAGGGACATGGGGACAGGGACACACAGACACGGACAGGGACACGGGGACAGGACACACGGACATGGACACATGGACACGGGGACAGGGACACACGGACACGGACACGGGGGCAGGGACACACGGACATGGACACAGGGACATGGGGACAGGGACACATGGACACGGGAACAGGGACACAGGGACAGGGACACACAGACACGGACAGGGACACGGGGACAGGGACACACAGACACGGACAGGGACATGCGGACAGGAAGCGCCAGGCTCTGGCCTGCCACCAGCCATAGACAGAGCAGATGCAGGGGAGGAGGGATGAAGAAACCACCTCCTCCCAGGGCTGAGGAGAACATCTGCTGGTGTCTCTCCTTTTGCTCTTTGCTGTGAAGGACAGAAAGCCCCAACACGCAGATGGGCACAGCCCCACACGCTCAACCTACCACCACTGTAACAGAGCCTAAGAAATATAGCGCCCTATGAAAATCACAGAAGTCCTGAACTTTCAAGAGCATTTACATTAGATGTTGGGAAGAAATCCCTCCCTGGGAGGGTGGGCAGCCCTGGCACAGGGTGCCCCTGGATCCCTGGCAGTGCCCAAGGCCAGGCTGGATGGGGTTGGGAGCAGCCTGGGGCAGTGGCAGCTGTCCCTGCCACGGCAGGGGTGGCACTGGGTGACCCTTAAGGTCCCTTCCAACCCAAACCATTGCATGATTCTCCGATCCTATGATAAACAACTCTAGTGAGACAATGGCAAGGGGAACACTTTCAGAAACCAAAATTACTGCTCATTTCCAGCTTACAGCCTGCACCCCTTTTCACCAGTGTGTGAAAGGGATGGCCAGCCTGGACCACATTCTGTCCAAACAGGTACTGCTGACACACCCAGACACCAAAACGTGGCCCACCAAACATCAATGGATTCCTAAAAGCAAGTTACTTACTGGTCTAAGTAGTACCACCAAACTAATAACAAAACCATTTTCAATGTCATTGCCATCTGAGCCTCCCCCTTATCTTCCAGCAATGAGAACAATGTAAACACTAGGCTGTGGACACTGCCTGATTACATTTTTTGAATTGTTTATTTATTTCTTCATTAACCAGAGAAACTATTAAATATTTTTATATTCTCTTAGGTAGGGAAGTAGTCTTGAGTTCAAGCAGGAAGAAGTTATAATCCAAGGCTGTTGACATTAGACTCGTCATGACTATTAAAATAGAACTGTGTTTGCCAATTTGAAATAATTCCAGAAAGGCATTTTGCTGAGAACCTGAACCATTAGTTTCTTCTGTCTCTTGAAATGTTTTCACTTCATTTTGGAGAGACTGAGAATTGGTAAGAACCCAGGTTTTCCTCCCAGGCTGCCTGAACCCTGCAGACACAGAGGCAGCCCTGGCGGGCTGGGAGCCACAGAGGGGGCACGGAGCCACTGTGGAGGCACAAACCACATGGTGACAGAGCCCAGGCCGAGGTGGCCTGGGGTGCCACAAATCCTCCTCACACAACTTCCTTACAGACCCACCCATTCTTCAGTTCTCTTTCCTATTTTCTGTTTAAAATGGAGGCCTGGATGGTGTTGGTAGGAGTGCAGGTCTTGACGACAAGCATGTCCACAGTGATGCTGTAACAAATGAAAAATCTACTCTGGAGTATTCAACCAAAGCCTGTAAATAAAAGCCCCCAGCACTTCTGGTTTCCAGCTGCTCTGAGAAGCAGGATGATTAACACGGTTTCCTTTATCGCACATCCAGATAAACACTGTATTAAAAACCCCTGATAAGCCAGGAAATCAGATTCTGAACTAACGGCCTCGTTTCGTGCAACATGCCTCTGACATGGCCAAGATAATGCCACCGTGAGGGATGTGTCACTCCGGAAGGCCACGGCCAAATTTCCTTCACCGCCGGGGCCAGAAACTCATGGCACACAAACTCCTGGAGTGCACTCAGAGGGGCAGAGCTGTCCCTCCTCTGAGCCTGCCACAGGAAATATTGCTAGGGCACTGCCACGGTTCTGACAGAAACGTTTAAAATGTGAGAGATCCCCCAAGCAGCAAAGCCTCGGGATCACCCCCCGTCTGCAGAACACCCCTTTTACCATCCCTTCACACACCTAAAGCTGGCTGCAGGACTTGTGGGCTGGCACAGCCCAACAAAGACCGCTGGCAAATGCCAACAGCAGGGCAGCAGAGGAGGAATCAGCAGATTGCCAACACGACACGCGCGGCGAAGGCGCTGGGGCAGCCCGGCACCGCCAGCCCTCTCCTGCACCGCGGCATTCCCAATCCCAAGGGCATCCCACCAGGGCTCTCAGCTCTCTGTGGGTGCCCAGGAGCTGCTGGCAGTGCCACAGGCACCGGCCCCCAGGCCAGCCCTGGCCCTGCTGTGAAATGGCGCCCGCGCCCATCTTGGCATCACCGGGAGCGCCGCCGGAGCGGCCGCGCTCCCGCTGGAGCCTCTCCAGAACGTCAAGGTTTCAAGGGCACAGGCAAAGCTTTCTTGGAATGGATAAATGGTAATTGATGTTGCAGCTGCAACCTCAGCCAGAGCTCCTGGGATTTCAAATGTACTACAGACCTAAAGCATTTATGGCCAGAATATGATAATTAAATTATATGTTCTAAACTTCTATATTTATTACAGTGCTCCAGTAAAGCAGCCAAAAAGTCTTACCTTCAAGGGTAGAATTCATTTCTATATGAATCAATTTAGGCATACTTTTCCAAAGCTTTGTGCTGTTTTTTTTAAATTTCATTGTGCACCCTTCCTGCCCTAAATAAAGAGGCAGCAAAAAAAAGACCCAGACAGAAGCCAGCATCTCTATACTGAAATATAAACTTTACATAAAAATATGGAATCAAATTATCCTGGGCCATACAAATTGCTTATGCTTTGCTGGATGACAAAACAGCTATTTGATCTACCTGCCTGTGGATCACCTCAAACCTGAAGGCACAGGGACACTCTCCGTGCTCACAGACTGAGATGAGCCAGGACCAGGACAGCTGCAAAACAATGCACTCTAAAATAAAGTGCAAAAGTCTGAGTAGAATTAGATTTTTAAAAAATTTTCAGTGCATCCCAAGAAATGTCTCAGCCTGGAGAAAAGGAGGCTCCAGAGGGACCTTCTGGTTCAGCACAACTCCCTGACAGGAGGGAGCAGCCAGGTGGGATTTGGCATCTGCTCCCAGGGAACAGGGACAGGATGAGAGGAAATGTGCTGAATCTGGGCCAGGGCAGGCTCAGGTTGGACATCAGCAGGAATTTCCCCATGGAAAGGGTGCTCAGGCCTTGGAACTGCCCAGGGAGGTTTGGATCCCCATCCCTGGAGTGTCCAAGGAAGGGCTGGAGGTGACACTCGGTGCTCTGGGCTGGGGACAAGGTAAGCATTGGTCACAGCTTGGACTCGATAACATTGAAAGTCTCTTCCAGCTTCTGTGGGTTCAGATCTCAGCATCCCCAGAGCTGCTTTACCTTTCTTGGAATCAGGTTTTTAATTTTCTGAACCTTGCAAACTCCCCAAGAGCCAAGATACTGCCCAAAAATGAGTTGTGTTAACACTGACCCTTTAACACACCAATTCCATGGGCCAGCACTTGGAATTCAACAGCAGCAGGTCTGCACTGAGACATTCTGCAGTGATCACAAGAGATTCGTGAGCTCAGAGCAGCCACAGCATTTTGGCTCTTCCTCCACAGTCAACATAGATCGGATCTGACCCCTTATTCCAGCACACATTAATGTTGCACCAGAGGAACTGAACTTAAAATATTAAACAGGACTTGTTCCATTAATGACCTCAGCGTGAGCCGTGTCCAGTGCTCGTGTCAATCACAGGACTGTGTGCAGGCTGCCAAAGTGATGCTGCTAGGAAAGGAGAGACACATCTGGAAAGCTGATTCTAACATACATGGAAAAATATTAATGATACAGAAAGAAAGGCAATAAATTAAACTAAACTGCAGTAGAATCACAGAATCCCAGAATGGTCTGGATTTTAAAGGATCTTAAAGACCCCATGCCATGGCAGGGACACCTTCCAGTGTCCCAAGGTGCTCCAAGCCCTGTCCAGCCTGGCCTTGGACACCTCCAGGGATCCAGGGGCAGCCCCAGCTGCTCTGGGTACCTGTGCCAATGCCTGCCCACCTCAATGTCCCATCTAGCTCTTCTCCCTGGCAGTGGGAAGCCATTCCCCTCGTCCAAAGTCCCTCTCCAGCTCTCTTGGAGCCCCTCTAGGCACTGGAAGGGGTTTCAAGGTCCCTTGGAGCCATCTCTTCTCCTGGCTGAAAAGTCTCAAAGCTGCAGTACAGTCTTTCCACAGTCACATAACCATCAAGATATAAATAAATTTAGACTTGTAATTTGGAAGTTCATTTCTTCTATTCTGACAAAACACAATAAAATCAAGACTCTTCTGCTGCCAGTGGAACAGTGCTCTGGACCTGGAATTGTACCAATGTGGACACACAGACTTATTCACCAGCTCATGGTTTCATCTGCACTGCACAGATAATTCCTGCTTTACAACAACAAAAATCAGAAGAAATATAAAGAAAGAAACTAAAAGTAATGTAACTCAAACACAAATAACAGCAGAAATAACATCTTAACTCTGAACAGGAAGAAGAAGTGAAGGGAAAAACGAAGAGAGGGCAAGAGAAGCAGAAAGGAATGCTTTTTCCTTCATTCCTCCTCCAGCCCTTCCAGAAAGCTCTGCTCAGAGGGGAAGTGATACTGAAGAACTGAGGCTGCTGAATTCCTTGGAGCACAAACCCCATTTCCCTGTCTCCCTGTCTGGAGCCCTGCAGGACACGAGGGGTCCTCCCCTGCTCGGGCTCTCTCAATGGAGGCACACACTGACACGTGCAGCACTTCATTATGGAATATCAACCAACGTGCTGCACTCTGGGCTCTGCTTCACTGCAAATCCATGGAGAAAGGGACGGGGACCGGTGCCAACTTTAGGTTTTGGCCTGGGTCCATTTGGTGCAGGGCCAGGATGACTCGGTCGACTGTTGAGTCATCGGTTGGTTCAATTGACATTATTTCACATTTGACTGGTTATTGTTCTTTAAACTTTGAACAGAAGTCCAGAAGCTCAAAAAACACCAGTGGACCAAAAAGAAAGCGGCCAAAACAGAGCTTAAACAAAGCCTGTAAGCAAGAAAAATACTCTCCTTAAATGACATTTGCTTTTAGCAGAAACGACTAAAAATCAAAATCAAAATCCACCTCATGGTTTATTTCCATATATTCCAAATATCTGTAGGAAGGAAAGCAAACATTTTCCCCCAAAATAAATCAACCAGCGAATGAGAACTGTATTTTTAACAGCAGAATATTCCTGAAATTTTGGATGGGCATTGGACACACTGGTCATTTGCTTCAGCCAATGCTCAACCTACAACTGAAAATGAAAAGATTTAACCCCCTCAGCATGGAAGACACCCTTCTGTTTGGCAGAAGAGAAGCCATGAACTGTACTGGTTTGTTTCCACATGGATGTGACATAAAATGAACTTGTTACACAGATAATTTGCATTTACCAACAGGAATTTGTACTGAAGGTTCATTCCTGTTGTTTTCAAACTGTTTACTAAACTCACTGTGTTTCCACTCTAATTTCAGGTATGAATAGTGTGTTTTCATCCCCCGAGAGGGAAATTCATTGTTACATCCACTTATTTTCATCATCAGCTAAAGCAATCGCCGAGGAGGAGCTTGAGCTGCCTTTAATGAGAAGAGCAGTGGGAAGGGAGACTGGGCTTTGCTGCAATAAACCCGCCAGGACAGAATCAGCTTTCGTGACGGCTTCCAAGAGCATGAAAAACAAACAAAAACCAATAAAAACATCATATCCTGGGTACTTTGCTGGAAGACAAAAATACTTGTGATGATTTTGAGATGTTAGTCACAAGGATGACGACTGTGCGCTGCTGTCGGTGCCACGGGCCCGAGCCGAGGTGCAGCGCCAGCTCGTGTGGATTATGTTCCCCATTTAGTCATGAGCACTAGCGTCACTTGAAAGGGTAGAGATTCTTTTTTACCATCTCATCTCACAGAGGGAACAGGAATTCTTGCAGGAAAGACAAGGAGCAAATTCAGAATTCCTGGTGATTTAAAAATCAGAGAGCTGCTGACGGACAAGCACAGTGATGACTCAGGGCCCTGAGGGAGAGGCCAAGGCTTCCCCCCAAGCCCTACAAAAAGCTTTTCTTTCCTGTTTCACATTTGGTTCTTGGTGCATTTTATCTTTCATCTCTAGATCAGTGTGTCTACATAACAGAGCTTAAAACTGAGTGAATCTGTTTAAAGACCATTTCCCAAACGCTCACAATGAGTTTTACCACCCTTCAGAACACAGTTTCATTTCATGTTAACTGGCCCCTGACACAGTGGATGCAAAGAACAAATACGAAACCACTCTTCCCCGCATGAACAGGAAGAAAAGCACGTCCTAAGTTTGCTTATTGACACAAAATCAGCCACAGAAACTTGTGTAATATTCTCAGAAGGCCAAGCAAGGAGTAGCACCCCAGACCTGTATGACATGTAGATAGTATGTAATTTCCAAGGCACTTTTAAGTCAACTTTATTGAATTATCCGGTAGAGTGCTGTAATGACTTTTGTCAACACTGTTAAGCAATTACAGATACAATTTCTGCTATAACATGCACACACAGTAGGTTATTACCTGCTTTCATTTCCACTTGGCAACCACGTCACACGCTCAAGACTATGAAGATGTTTCACCACATCCCTCATGCTGCCCACGCCTTCACGGGCAATTCTCACCTTGGGGCTCTGGGCTCCTTTGTGGTGAGCTTTTTTCCCCCATGGTACTTTTAGCTCTTGCCTTCTGTCCCCCTCCTGGGCTTCTGGGATTATTTTATCCCCTTTGCTCTGTCCTCTGCCCTCCCTGTCAGCTGAAGGAAGCTCTATTCCTTCCTCGCTGAACCTCGCGCTGTTTCCTGGCCACATTGTTCGTCTCTGCCTCTTTGTGTATTTTCTCTTCCTGAGCAGCACTGGGAACCCCTCCCAATTAAACTCCATCTGTAAACTTCATTAATGGGCTGTTTACCTCCCTCACACAGCCACCACGACAGGGACGGACAGACCCCGAGTCCTCCACACCATCCCTCTCCTCCGAGGGATGAACCTACTGCACGTGTCCAACAGCAGCAATCCCAACATTCCTTCTGAAAAGCATTAAAAACTTTCCTGCTGGGAAACTCTTTTCTTTTCCTGAGTTAGAACATGTCACAACAGCTCAGCTCAAGCATTTTAACTGTGGTCATTACTCAAGATTTACTCAATGGAGTATATATTGCATTCACAGCTGCAACAGGTTTGGAAGTCATCTAAAGACTGTTCCCGTAAGAGAGCTGTTGTATTCCTCACAGAAAAATTACTGGGCTCTTACTACTGAAATGTGGGAAAGGCAGAATTCACTGCATGCTGGGTTTGGGAGGTGAGCTCACTCTACTCAGCACCTGAAGAAAACAGGTGTTTAATTCAATTTTAAAACTATGTATTAGTGCCTAAGTCCTTGTATCCTTACATAAGCATAATTACACAGGAGGTGACAGAACAGGTATGGCAATGTGTTTCCCATATAATTGATGAAATCAAACTATATAAAAATATCAAAAAATGCTTCTTGAGCTGCAGCTAGGAAAGGTGTCAAAGCTATGGGCACCTGAAGAGCGTATCAGAAACAAAAATCTGACACAGACAGACTCGGGATAGGGGAGGAAAAAATGAAAGTTCATCAGGCAATTCCTTCAACCCACCAGGTGATAAGTCAATCCAACAATCTCACCATTAAAAAAATATTAACATAAATCAAAGGAGAAAAAAAAGATCCATTTCAATCAGACATTACTGAGAAGACCTCACTGGGGGTACAACTTCATTTACCTCAGTCTCAGCTTTATAATCAGCTTTTTCAGCAGCAAGTACCAGAGAAACAAACCAAAGCAGCATTGACACTCCCAGGGTGCAGACCCCATACAGGTGCAATCACACACACCAAACAAGCTTCCAAATAACAGGGGATGCTGACACTCACAAAGCCTTCAGTTTACAAATGGAAAGCACATGGAGGTGCTTTTATCTAAAACACAACATCCTGGTTTCAGCACACATTTCTGTCTTGCTTTAACAGTACAATAACTTCAACTGCTACTGCATCTTTGAGAGACTCTGATCCAATGGCTCAGCCAACTCCAATGCTGGAATGAGATTCCTTCAGAAAAATAGCTTTTCTGCCCTTGAAAAGCTTCTCTCAGATTTGTGGGGCTTTAGAGAAATTAACCCAAAACAAACCACCTTTAGGAAACAGCGAAGTGGTTAATTTTTCCCTGTTTTTAACAGTGGTTCAGGATGAAGCAGCAGGTGAGACCCCACATGGGTCAGCATGGCCAGGGCTCCGAGAGCCGAGGCTGCAGCAGCCTGGCTCCCCAGCACAGCTCTGAACACCCCCAGAAGGTGCAGCCACCCCAGGAGTATTTCTGAGGTGCAATAAATACATGTATGAGCAAAGCCTCGCCGCATTTCCAGGCTCAAATCTGTCTGACAGCATCCAACTGCTCTTATGTCACTTAAATGTTCTGTCTGAGAAACATTCAACAAAGGTCACGCTGACCAACACGTTTGCAACGGGAACAAACCCAGCTCTGACTGCACACTGAACTCTTTGTGAGGAGAGGGCTCTGCTTGAGCCTGCAGATAAAGCCTCCTTTGGACAGGGATTCACCTGGCACAGGTTTGTGAATGCAGGTGCAGGGCTGCAGCAGGACCTGCAGGGTGCCAGGTGGGATCTGCTGTGCTGGTCCTTCCTGGGAGACAAAGAGCCACCCCACTGATTCCCAGGAGCTCCTGCTGCTGTGGGGCCATCTCAGTGATTCCCAGGAGAACAGGAGCTCCTGGTGCTGTGGGACCACCCCAGTGGTTCCCAGGAGCTCCTGGTGCTGTGGGACCATCCCACTGATTCCCAGGAGCTCCTGGTGCTGTGGGGCCACCCCACTGATTCCCAGGAGACCAGCAGCCCCTCTGCTTTCATGGAGTCACCCCACTGCCCCTCCCAGGAGAGGAGGAGCTCCTGATTTTCATGGAGCCATCCCACCACACGTGAGGCTGCTCCTCTCCACCCTGCCTAGGGAAGTTTCCACCACTCAATCTACTCGTGGCAAGGTAATAAAGGATCTGGCTGAGAGACAAGCCAGGTTAAAAGTTAAGACAACATCTGGATCATGCAGGATGGATACAGCCATAACATTTCAGTGTCTCAACGTCCAATCTGTAAAGTATAATTGAGACAATCAACAAATAAACCACCACCACAGAAAATAAAAAATGAAAGAACTAACACCTCCTAGGAACAAGATATAAAAAAAAAACTAGAGTCATTTTTGCCCCACCAAATTAATTTCATCTCACTCCAGGAACCAAAAGAGGTACTAATTTTAGAAGTATGGCTATAATGAACACTCACCTGGCAATACAAAGAAACACTGAATAGCCAAGAACAATCCAAGCCTGTTTCTCCTCCCCACTGCCTCATAGAGAAAACTAAACTAAGGATAATTATGCTCTTAAATTTGAATCCTCAGCATGTCTGAATTTAGATGAGATTAACCAACGCCTGAATATAATTTATCATCAAAGTGACAGGAAGGAATGTCTTAAGTTTTGTATTTTCTTATTGGTGATGCTGAACACGCCATCATTACCAACAGCTTTTCCTACCTGTAACACAGATTTTCCTCTTACCCTATTCTGTATGTGGAACCCACAGCTGGTTCTGGAAGGAAAACCCAGGGAGCACTGTGAGAGAAACACAGTAAATGAGAATACAACAAGAGCAGACCCACCAACTTCCACTACTGCTGCCACTTCTCGTATTTCAGAAGCTGTGGTGCTTCAAAAAGCTTGGAAAAGTCACGAGTTAACCCCATTTTCCCCTGCAATAATCCACAAGGAAATATCAGATGCAGGCAAAAGGCTGCAGCTCCTCACCTCAGCTGGAGCCACTGCTGGAGGTAAGAGATAAGCAGGTCGGCCTTTCCAAAGAGACAATGATGAGTGTCCCCTGGACTTTTTATTCCTGCAACTTTCATCACAAATCCTGCAGCATCTGGCACTTCTCCTTCAGCTTCACTTAAGGGCCGACAATGAAGAGAATCTGTCTTTTCTCAGAAAATCTGTTCTGGGCTGAGAAATGTACATGCAGAAGAGCTAAAGAACAAAGCAGGGTTTCTATTTCAACCAGGGAGAGAAAATGGGCTTCAACTGCTGCACAAAGGAAAGAAAAGCAAACATTCCTGCTCCCAGCTCCTGCATGCCTCAGCCTGGGGTAAGGTGTGGACAGGTTTGGAAGGAGCTGCCCAGGGAGGGTTGGAGTCCCCATCCAAGTCCCCTTGGAGGTGTCCCAGGAAGGGCTGGAGGTGGCACTCGGGGCTCTGGGCTGGGGACAGGGTGGGGATGGGGCACGGCAGGACTCGGTGGTGTTGGGGCTGTTTCCTTGCCTCAGTGACTCTGGAATTCTGTGATCTGCACAGCCTTTTCTCAAAGACCTCAAAAGCTTCCTTCCAAATTGCCCAAGCCCCAATATCTGAGAAGCTCTTCCCCTAATTCTAATATTTAGGCCAGGAAAGCAATTTAATTGGAGAAAAAAAAATTGACTTTTTGTATTTGGAAATAAAGGAAATTACCAACTAAATCTCACTATTAGGTTGAACCTCAAACCATGACCTGGTAGCGTTTTTAAGCTTTGTAAGAAAAACTTGAAATATTTTATGGAGTTTGATGAAGCAAGGAACGAATTCCATGTCTCAGTGCTAACACCAGGTGACAAATCCCAGCTCCATCTGCAGAGGGCTCGTTACAGCCTTTACTGCAGCCAGGAATGTGCTCCCAGGACACGGAATAAACCCACGTTACTGCTCTCCTGCTCAGTACCAGCCTCCTCCTCCCCGCAGCGAGAGCCACCCAAGAGTGCTGCAAAGTCAGAAATAGCCAAATTCATTCCTCCCATATTCACTTTTTCTGCTCGACATTTTTTAATAACACCACCAAGTAAAAAACAGTTTTATAAATACCACAGGGACTGTCATTTACAGAAAGCAAGGCCTCGAGAAGATCAGAGAAACCACCAAGTAATCTCAATGCGATCATGGAGACAGGAAATGGACTTGATAGGCTTCAAAGTGCTCAAATGGAAATTAATAATGAAGAAAACTATTCAAAATACTCAAACCCAGTTTCCACTAAGTATTACTGATTTCAAAACCAGCCTTTAAATTCAGTCTTGTATTACAATATGAAAAGGAAGTTTTTTTACACACTTTTTAAAGGCAAACTCCCTCACACCCTTGCTGTATAAAATAAGCATTTTACTTGACACTGATTGGAGGCAGCTGGAAAAGAAGGTGGCTCCTGTCATCAGCCTTCACTCTCCTGCAAGCTGTTTTGATTTCCCAAGATGCAGAATGCTGGATGTCTGCTCAGGCTTTCTGCAGCCTCTCAGGAAGCTCAGCAGACACGTCCCTGTGCCCCAAGGTCCCCCTGAGCTCTGCACCCCGAGCAGGGGCAGCTGCAGCTGTGCAGAGGCAGCTCCGCCACCCCAAGGAGGCAAAACCAGCCCGGGAGTTGCCAGAAATGCAACTGCTATTGCAAAACAGCATTGCGTGGACAGAGACTGCAGATCAGAGGAGAGATAAAACGAAGCTGGAAACAGGGTTCTGCCGAATAAGTAAATTAACCCCAAGATCACCTGTGCTGCTGTTTCAATCCCACTGCCAAGGCACCCTCTGATTTCTTTTTCACCTCAAACTAGAGTCAAGAAGAGAGATGATACCTGAGACTGCTGTGTAAGAAACAATTACCGTGAAGTCCCCTGCAAAAGCAGATTTGCTCCAGCACCCAACATAACTCCTTGGTCTATGTAACACTGGTGAAAGGATGCCAGCAAAATCACAGCATCCTTCAAACAGGAGAAGACCTCCAAGGTCACTGAGCTGTGCTCAGTCCCCACCTTGTCCCCACCCAGAGCACCGAGTGCCACCTCCAGCCCTTCCTGGGACACCCCCAAACCTCCCTGGGCATCTCTTCCCAAACCTGCCCCTACCTTATCCCAGGCTGAAGAACCCAAGAGCTGGAGGCAATAATACACACATTGTGTTGGTGCCCCTGAAAAAA
Organism: Lonchura striata; assembly: GCF_050655825.1. Lineage (NCBI taxonomy): Eukaryota > Metazoa > Chordata > Aves > Passeriformes > Estrildidae > Lonchura > Lonchura striata. Next base: position 20,017,513 of record NC_140715.1, read on the forward strand.
TCCTCCTCAGGTCAAAGGAGCCACCACCACGAGCCCCGAGTCATGTGCTGAGGCTTTCCCTTTGTTTTGGAGTTTCTGAGCACATTTTGAGGGGAGAAGGAAAGGGATACGGGAAAGGAAGCAAATTTCCTGGCAGGTCTTTAGTATAATAACCATCAAAAAAGATCAATTACAGGCATGCATTCAGTCTAACTATTCTCCAGCTTACAGCACAGACATTTTTAACTCCACATTACAGAAATGTGATTGCTCAAATACTGTATGGAAACTAGTCACAGTGGTTGAAACACCAGGATACTGTGGCCAGGTATGTCCCAGGGTGCTTCAGGTCATGTTCTGAGTTGCCTTTCCCACCCTGGAGTTGGAAACATGCAGGAAAGGGGATTTTCCAAGCAGAGAAAAATCTCAGCCTCAGGGACACAGCCCATGGGTGCTCAGAGCACTGCCCCAATACCACTCTGGGGGCAAGCACAGCTGCCACAGACAATGCAGGCCTCAGCCAGGGAGAGAAATTCAGTGTTGAACTCCACCACAAAGAAAGGAGAAAAAACCCATGAATTTCAAGCCCAGTCACTTCCCAGCCCAGCGACTGTGCAAACTCAAAAGCTTCCTCCCAGATTGCCTGAGCTCAAATATCTGAGGACCTCTCTCCTTAATTTCAATATTTAGGCCAGGAAAGCAATTTAATTGGAGGAAAAAAGTTTTATTTTTTGTCTTTGAAAGGAAAGGAAATGACCAAGCAAACAGGCATTCTTCTGGGGCTGAAAGCAAGTCCCGAGCTGCTGGCTGCCAGGGCCAGCTGGCCAGCAGCCCATGTACAGTACGTGTTTACTTGTTGTCTAAGCACTGATAACTCCAGAGTGCATCCCCAAATCCAGAAAAGAACCAAGTTTTCTGGTCAGAGAGGAAGGAAGAACAAAGCAGAATAAAAATATTCACCGCTGATGGCTCCTACACTCACTTCAGAATATCTACAGTGACTAAAGAATCCAGTGTCAAATTCAAACTCTTACATATCAAACCAGCAAGAGCATTTAGGAACAAGCAGGAATGATATTATTCCAGAGAAATAATGCTGCTATGTCCATGTCCCCCATGTAACTCTCCAGCTCTCAGGATTCCGTGCTGCTTTGACAAGAGCAAGCACACGTACAGAGCACATGCAGACCTGAAGCAGACACACAACACAGATGTTTGCTTCTTTCCAGGAGCTCTCAGTTATTTAAGACTCATCTTAATCTTGTGATTCAAGTGAAAAACCCTGCTGATGGGGTCTGACAAGTATTCTACAAGCCAAGTCCTGTAGTGTACAGAGAACATGGCACCTTCACCACTCATGCCATTGGGAGTCACAGCTTCAGCAGCCACATGCCAGAGGAGCTGGAGCCTTGGCAAGGCTTTGGGAAGGGCCTCTGACCCTCACGAGCAGGGAGCTATTGCAAATGCAGGTGAGCCTGGTGGGAAGAATGCTGAGGTCTGACTCCAGCTCAGAAGGCTGAATGATTTCTTTATTATAACTGTACTATAATACATTAATATTCTATTTAAAGGAGATAATAAAACTACACACCTACTTGTTCTAACTCCCATATCTGACTCACAGCTCGTGCCCCTCTCTGAGCCCAGCCCCAGGTGGGTTGGATTGACCACCAGGCTCAAACAATCCTCACCAGAATCCAACCAAGCATCACCCCAGGTAGACAATTCTCCAAACACATTCCACATAGGAAGAACAAGGAGCAGAAATAGAAATTGTTTTCTCTTTCTTCCCTCTGTGTCTCTCTATGAAAAAATCCTGAGAGAGAGAAGAATGTGCCTGCCACAGGGAGCAGTGGCTTTCCCAAGCAGTTTCTCCTCCCTTGTAGCCACGGAAAGCACAAAGCTTTGGGCTGAGCCCCTTGACCCCGAGCACTGTGGGAGCCAAAGGCAGCCAAGGCTGCTCTGGGAGCTGCAGGGACAGCAGGGGCTCTGCCACCAGCACCCTGCCACCCTCTGCACCAGCACCCCTGGCAGGCTGAGCCCAACTCAGCTCACTGCACACAGCCCAGGGGTCCCCGATCCCACACAGGGACAGGGTCCCCGATCCCACACAGGGACAGGGTCCCTGATCCCAAACAGGGACAGGGTCCCCGATCCCACACTGGGACAGGGTCCCCGATCCCACACTGGGACAGGGTCCCCGATCCCACACAGGGACAGGGTCCCCGATCCCACACAGGGACAGGGTCCCCGATCCCACACTGGGACAGGGTCCCTGATCCCACACTGGGACAGGGTCCCCGATCCCACACAGGGACAGGGTCCCCGATCCCACACAGGGACAGGGTCCCCGATCCCACACTGGGACAGGGTCCCCGATCCCACACTGGGACAGGGTCCCCGATCCCAAACAGGGACAGGGTCCCCGATCCCACACTGGGACAGGGTCCCCGATCCCAAACAGGGACAGGGTCCCGGATCCCAAACAGGGACAGGGTCCCCGATCCCACACAGGGACAGGGTCCCCGATCCCAAACAAGGACAGGGTCCCTGATCCCACACTGGGACAGGGTCCCCGATCCCACACTGGGACAGGGTCCCCGATCCCACACTGGGACAGGGTCCCCGATCCCAAACAGGGACAGGGTCCCCGATCCCACACAGGGACAGGGTCCCCGATCCCAAACAGGGACAGGGTCCCCGATCCCAAACAGGGACAGGGTCCCCGATCCCACACAAGGACAGGGTCCCCGATCCCACACAGGGACAGGGTGCCTGATCCCAAACAAGGACAGGGTCCCCGATCCCAAACAAGGACAGGGTCCCTGATCCCAAACAAGGACAGGGTCCCCGATCCCAAACAAGGACAGGGTGCCTGATCCCAAACAAGGACAGGGTCCCTGATCCCACACAGGGACAGGGTCCCCGATCCCAAACAAGGACAGGGTCCCCGATCCCAAACAAGGACAGGGTCCCTGATCCCACACAGGGACAGGGTCCCCGATCCCACACAAGGACAGGGTCCCTGATCCCACACAGGGACAGGGTCCCGGATCCCAGGTGCTGCTGGGCTGGGTCTGCAGCTGCACGCCAGCCCCAGCTAATCCTGCCCCGTGATTCCAGAGGCACAGGCTGCAGCAGAGCTGCTCAGGAGCTGGCAGGGGACAGTGGCTGAGCTCTCCCCTGCCTTTACGTGGACAGTCACAAAACCCGTGGTTTGTTAAGAAAAAGACTCGGTCCTCGGCCATCTCTCACAACCAGACACTCTAATCTTGTCCCACAGGCTGGGACTGACCAACAGCCTTCCAACCTGTGACTTAAAGTGCTTGTCTTACATTTGCATGTCTACCCTGACACAAAACCGGCACGCTACTTCTCTAAAAATATTAAATATCAAACACAGACCTTCTATATTTGCCTTCTAATCTAAGTAGATACAAATTTCGTAACAGAAAATTTAAAATGCACTTGCATATGGTAAGAGATATAATCACAGCTGGGGATTTAACAGAAAAAGGCATCACTAGGGTGAAGAAGCAGTTTTCACAGGCCAAAAGGATTCACCAAGTGAATTCCAACACGCCTGTCCTGTCAAATGCAAACCCAGACACTGCTTATTTATCAAAGGCAATTGCAAAATCCAGACTGACTGGCCTGAAAACTGAAACTTGGACTGGCAAAAGGTTACTTAGAAGGAGACCAAAAGTGCTGTCCTTTTTTACATGGGACTGGGGAAAGGCTTTAAACAGAGGGAAGGGTTAGATGGGATTTTGGGTGAGTGCCTGGGACAGGGTGCCCAGAGAAGCTGTGGCTGCCCTGGCAGTGCCCAAGGCCAGGCTGGACAGGGCTTGGAGCAGCCTGGGACAGTGGAGGGTGTCGCTGCCATGGCAGAGGTGGCACTGGATGGGCTTTAAGGTCCTTCCCAACCCAAGCCATTCTATGATCCTGTCTTCACTGTGCCAGCAATAATAAAAATAAGAAAGTAGAGACTCCACCAACTCAGGGATCCAAAATAAAAGGTGAATGTGCCAGTGCTGGAGTGCTACAAAATTATCATCAAATATTTGACTCCACTTTTTGAGATGGAGGATGGTAAGAGACACAGCCCCTGCCCAGACAGCAGCAGCTTGATGAGCGTGATGCTGCAAAGGAATTAATAAAGGCAGGTGGCAGCTCAGCCACCTGCAGAAAGAGGAAAGTAATAACGATCTGCAGATCTTCCGTGAATGGAAAATAACAGCAACAGGCAACAGGCTTGGTTAGAACAGCTCCAGAGAAATCCAAGTGCCCAGGCCAAGAGAGAGGCTGTGAGAAGGAGCATCTCAGGTAGGGCAGGGCAGTGAGACAGGGGCAGCTCTCCCCGGAGAAACTCCAGCGTGCAGGGACACAGCTCTGCTCTGCTGCTTCTGGGCACAAACTGTGCCCCCCTACAGCGAGGACACCCTGCCCAAAGACTGACTGACACCAAAAAAGTACTGCTCTGGAAGCGATCCGAAAGCCTGACCGAGCTCCAGAAATAAGAGCAGAGCAGCGTGGCCCGGAGCAGGGCAGCAGCCACGGAGGACAGAGCCATTGGCTGCTCCCAGCCTGGTCTCACCCACGGGCTCAGAAAGGTCTTCAAAACAGGGGCTGGAGAAGCCAACAACTGCATTTGAACACAACGCCTCCCAGGGCAGTGTCTCATCACCAGCTTGTTTGTGTTATTGTTAATTTTCACATGTTGTGCGAGGCTAAGTCCGAGCAATTAATGCTCTGCAGTATCTGCATGACGACTTTCTACTGGAAAGAATTAGAAACCCCCTCAGGGCAGAAACACACCAAGGATTCCCAACACCATTCCCCGCTCCGGCGTCGAGAACAGCTTTATTCACTAAAACTACAATTCTGGGAAAACCGTTGAGATTCATCATCACCCTGGGAAATGTACAGCAGTAACACAATGTGCTGCACACACGGAGTGCCTGAGCAGGGATCTGAGCTGCCCTGGGATCCCCCAGACCCCAGCCTGCTCCCAGCACACCCCAAAAGGCAGCTCCTGCCTGCAGCCCCATCGCTCACCCCCTGGATTAATTGCACCTTCACAACCAGCATCACAACCACAGCACACTGTCAACACAGCAACAACAATCACTGGGAAAGAATGATTAGAGAGAGGAGAGCACCGAGTTCTATCCCTGACAGCTGGAAAATAAAATAAAATAAACTACTGGAATGGCTAGAACATGGTTAAGTTCTCATTTTTCTTGAACAATTAATGTTCTTTCTTGCTTTGTTTGTAGAAAATACTTCAAAATATAACATTTCAGTTATAAATTTGTATTAATTCTATTAAATTATTATTTATTCTATTCACTGCAATCTCCCTGCAGTTAAACTAGTGAAAAAAATTGATTTTTGCCAAACTGGAGTCTGGCTGCTTTTGGTGACACATCCGTGGCAGCAGCACAGGAGTAAAAGAACATTCCTCAGTGCTGGTACAGCAATCCAAAGCGTGTGGGGCGACAGATACAGCCAGGGAAACTACTGATGGCAATATGCATGACAGAGTAACCCATCTTTATCATAGAAGATTTTAATTTCCTAGATGTCTCTGCAACAATGAGTACAGCATGGAAGAAGTGAAGGATGGCTTTCAAGCCCTTAGGAATTTTCCCTCAGCAGCATCTGGCAGAGCTTGTTTTCTATAATCACCTTGATTTATTTGAAATTTTAAAGACAAAATGAAGCATGCGATTTAACACGTGGGGTGGGGGGAATACACAAACATGTGAATATCCCAGTATCAGAAAGGAGGAAAGGAAAGAAGTGCTGTGCAGGAAGACATCACTGCAACCACCCTGGCTTTGCCACTGGCCCCCCTCCATTCTGGCTGCTTACCTGGTGGATCTGGGGACAATCCCTAAAGCCCTGGAGCCAAACCCCTCCAGAGCAGCGCTCTGGTACCTGTCAGGAGCTCTGGTGCCAGTCAGGAGCTCTGGTGCCACTCAGGAGCGGGCAGCAGGGAAGGAAGGGGCAGTGCTGGGATGGGAGCACAGCCACAGCTGCTCCTCCATCCCTCCTGCTGCCAGACACCCTCATGCACCCTCCCACCGAGCCGGGGGTGTCCCAGGAGGATCAGTGACAGCCCAGAGCCCTTCCCGAGCCCCCACGCCAGCTCCAAGCTCCATCCTGGCATTCCCGAGCTCCCAGCCCTGCATCTCCAGCTGCAGCTCCCTCTCTGCCCGGCTCTGCGCTGGCAGAGCGTTCCAGCCTGGCACCCAGCAGAGCTCAGATCAGCTAAGGAGACACCTCCGTGCACACTCCCTGCCCAGCCCCATGCTGACCCACAGGGAGCCACCCCCCAGACTCTGCCCCACTGCCCAGCCCTCCAGCTCTCCAAAAACTGCTCTTCCAGCTCCAGCACAGCCTGGGCAGTTGCTGGCCTCTTTCTTTTGGAATGGCCTCTGGCAAGGAATCGTGTCCAAGCCTTGAAGGAAGGAGACAAAGCGATTCCAACCTGTTGGGGTCGGCTGGACTTCCAGCTCACCCGCAGCCTCAGAGAAGCCCAGGGCACTGGATGAGGGGATGTTTTCCTTCCAGGAGCAAGGACAGCTCTTTCGCAAGAGCCTCCACGTGCTCGGTGACCTTACAGGTTTACAGCCTCCCCCGCTGCCAAGGGCCAGAGCTGGGCTCCCAACCCACTGCTCCAGGTCCTGGGACACTGCAGGTGCTCCAGGAGCCCCAGCACGGAGCTGGTCCACGGGCTGGCAGCTCCTCCAGGTCTGCTGGGCAAAGCCACCCAGCCCAGGGCATCGCTGGCTCTGCACCCATCCCAGGGAGCATTCCCTGCCCAGCCGTGTGCCAGCAGCCCCACTGGGCTCGGGCCATCCCTTCCCACCCACCTCCTCCCACCCCACCTGGCCCTGCAGAGCTGCCTGCCAGGTAAAAATAGGATGGTCTGCATGTTTTTGATAAAATCTGGAATTGCAAGTTTTGCTATTTCCATGAATTTTAGGGCTTCCCCTGTTACCCCTGTTTCATCGTGAAATCAGGACAGCTTTAAGATGTCCACGCCTCGAAACGTCGCAAGCAGGAAGCCAGTGCTGGTAGCACTTGTGAATACTTGGAAAGATTCAGAGAGCTGAATGCTGCATTTCCTTTAAAGCTCTTCCTCGGTTCCGAGGCTGGGGTCAGCCAGGAATAGAAACCCAGTCACTTCCTCCTCCCCACTGCTATGCCGTGCGACTCCGCCAGCTTTGATCTGCCACACAGAACCAGCTCAGCCACTAAAATAAGTGGACTTGGAAACCTCCAGATTGTTATTTAATAAAATAGCACATCTCCCAACCTTTAACGTGTTAAAAGAGTCTTTAAAGATTTATCTTTAAAGTGATAAAATAAGTCCAAGCTCATTTGTCAAACCAGTTGCTCTGGTTGGAAAGTAGCTGTCAAGTATCTCGATGACTCAGGATGTTGTCGCGCAGGCATCCTAATATTAACTGCTGCCTTCAATAAGAGCTGAAAAAGGAATGCTCTGCTACTCATAATACAGAATTCCAAGCACTCAGGTTCTTACAACACTTACATTTTAGATGAGGGAGTTTCAGCACTAGATTTTTTTATCAAATCATGCACAGAACTTGCAAATCACCTGGCATTGCATGAGAACAGACTTGTCTTCTCCAGCTAGGGAAACCAAGTCAGCACAGAACTTGTTAGATGGGTTTTGTTGAAAAAGAAGGTGTCAGAGAAGCTTCCTTTTCAGATCAGAAAATGGCAGATGTGCGGGGCTTAGCAGAAACACGTGTCCAGGAAGGGCAGAATTCATAAAGCGACGTGAAAATGAAACCAAGGGAACCCACACCAGAGCAGGACTCGGACCCTACACCAGAGAACTGCCCCCACAGGCAGGGTGGCCAAGGGACCTCCCAAAAACCTGGGCTGGGCTAGGACCAAGTAGGTCAGAGAAAAAGCCTTTGCTGAAATATGGATTAAAGAGCCTATGTATGATCCAGGATCACAGCTGCAATTTGTGCTGCTTCAAACGAGAGCAGAAATTTAACCTTCAGTTTTCTTTTAAACCTGCAGCTTATCAGGATTGTTTGGTCAAAGCAAATAACCCCAAAAGCATTACACGTCTTCCTCTTCCCCCAAATGGGATTACATCATTTTTTAATCAAAAGGCAAAGATGGAAGATCTTTCCCTACAAGCTAATTTTAATTCATGCCTGGAAATCCCAGTGAGGTACTGAAAACAACCCAAACGTGGCACTCGGTGCTCTGGGCTGGTGACAAGGGGGGATTGGGCATAGCTTTGACTCGAGGGTCCAGCAGGGCTTTTCCAACCAAAATGATTCTGTTTGGAAATGATTCTTTAATAAAAGCCAGGTCTGGAGAACCCCAAATGCCATCACTGTGTCAGTGCCAATCCTTAGCAACAGGCAGGACACCCCCACTATGCTACTGTTCCAATAAACAGGTGATAAACATGTATTATCTTATAAAATTACAGTGTGGAGTGAAATTAAATTCCATACCTCTTCAGCATCCAAAAACTATCCTGCATATGAAGTTTAAGATTTCTAATTGTTAAAGCTGGTTTAAAAGTCAGTTTTCAGATATAACTGTTTTTCTCATATTGGCTTATGTTCTAATCTAATCTATGTTTTAAGAGAACCAAGATGCAGAGTCCTTTATAAAAAAAGTCTAATTATACCTACATCACCTTCATATGGGGACAGCACAATTGATTTGAGAAAAATTCATACAGAACACAAGATTAACAGAAATTAACAGGCAAAATAAACCATCAAAGGCCCTGGTAGCAAAAGTAACCCACAGAAAAAAAAACACAAGAGAGAAAACAACAGCCGGGTAGTAGGAAACTGCAATCGACATGCAAACTGAGATCCACATGAAACTATCAAGTCTGCCAGTTCTTTTCTTTGTTTAGTTTTGGTTTTTGTTTTTGGAGTTAACAAGCCTGCACTGCATTCTTGCACAACAAATCCACACATGTGCATGCAGAACGTGCACGTTTTCAGCACGGATTCATTCAAAACCGTGCTGATGGCTTTAGGAAGTTACTGCTTCAGAAAGGTGACACAAACTCTTAGGGCAGGGAAAAAACCAAGCAAGGGGAAAAGGTATTTGGGTACACAGCAATGGGCAGCGTGCCTGTGGATAGGTGTGCTCGTTTAAAATACATCATTCTGAACTCACAGCATCTGACCAGCCAAAAAGTGACCAAAATCACAAATAAAATGTTCCCACTGCCAGCTGGGAAGGAGGAGACCCAGGGAAGCCCTCCCCTGTCATACCCAACTCACACAGCTGGGAAGGAGCTGTGCAATGCCTGCAGGACCCTCAGCTAAGAAAAACCCAGGGAGCACCGTGAGAGAAACACAATAAATGAGAATACAACGAGAGCAGACCCACCAGCTTCCACTGCTGCTGCTACTTCTCGTATTTCAGAAGCTGTGGTGCTTCAAAAAGCTTGGAAAAGTCACGAGTTAACCCCGTTTTCACTTTGTAAAAATGTCACCGAATTTCTAACCCCAGATCTGCTATTTTCACATCCCTCTCACCAGTGAAACACAGCCAGGCTGCTGCGTACTCGTCAGCAGCCTTGCAGCCCCTCTCCTCCACGAGAACTGCCAGCAGGAACAGGGGTTCAAGGGATTCAAACATTCAGGGGCAGGAAGGCACACCAAAAACCCCCCAAAACACCCCTGCCTGCAAAGCTTCTAGTAAGAAAAGACTGAAGTCCCTGCTGCACCCAGAAGTGCTCCACAAGGGATCTTCTGGGTAAGGACAATGACAGGACCTTGTCCAGGTTTCTTGGAAAAAAGGAAACCAAGCCAGGGAGCTATGAAATCACTTCCATTATTTGCTTCTAGAATAGATGACAGATTTCAATGATACTTCATGATTTGCTCCTCCTTGACTCTGCAGCCCATTTCTGAGTTTCTCAAGTAGTATTTTCAGACAAACTACTCATTTGTGCCCTCATTTCCTTATAAAAAGTCCCATCCTGAGCAACACTTGCTAACTTAAAACTCAGCTACACAAATACAAAATAAGAAGTATCTGAATAAAGCTACAAGAGTAAATGGCACCATGCTGCTCACAAGTTTCATATTAAATCTTGTGTGACCGTGGTGCAGAAATTTGACGATCTCCAGCTGCTTTCTGACACACAGTAACTGTACAAACATATTACAAATAGTAGGAAGAATGTATTACTGTAAAATCCAATATGAAACTAGTTTTCTTTACTAAATTACAGTAGCAGTGAGCTGAATTTAAGAAAGACATGATCATTATTTTAGAATTCCTACCCCAACAGTACTTTTGCATTTCCAACGTCACAAAACCCAAGATATTTGGTCAAAAAGGGGAAGTTATGTATGATACTGCATCCCCACAGCAAAGTGCCGGCAGTCTGTGGGATATTAATTTCCAAAATACATCAGGATTGTCATTTTCTAGGGAGATTCAGCATGGGAGCTCCACAGGTCGAGCTGGAAGCTGGAGGTTTAATGGTGACCCACTGGCACTGGCTGGATTAAAGAGGCATGGGCTGGTACAGAAACATTCCCCACACACGATGCCGAGACGACTTCTGAAGAGCACAACTTCCTCCAGAAATCCAGACAATTGTGGTGATTATTGATTTAAGGCACCAGGATTACAGAACTCTACATGATATCCTGGGTAAGTAACAGCACGTCCTGGAGTCCAAACTCGCCTTTCACACAGGAGCACTGAGAAAACCTGACCTCATCTCCATCCCCTGCATTCCACAGCAGCTCCCCGAGCCAGAGGAGCTGCAGCTGCTCCTCCTGCTCCTGCCAGGCACCTCTGGGACACGGAGGTGACCACAGCAGAGGGAGGAAAATCCTCTGCCAGGGCGCTCAGAGGTTCCATGCCACACAATCCAGGCAGAGCTTGAGCACAGGGAGACACTGCTCCACGCAGGGATGGAATCCCAGCAGGAAACATCATGGCACAGCTCTGTGGGAGCTGAGTCAGGCCAGGATGTGGGAGACACAGGCACGACAGCTTCTTTGGAGTGAAGGTGAGGTAAGGAGGAAAACCCTCAGGAGAGGCACAGTAATTGTGCTGGCTTGTCCTCCCAGCCCAGCGCTGCAGTGCTGGGGACAGAGTTACTCACAGCCCAGTAAGGACCCGAGTGCTGGACTGGTTATACACGGGGACACCCCACACTGCTGCTTCTCCTGCCCACAGGCAGCTGGAGTGCACGGCCAGAGCCTTCCAGGTGCCCCTCTTGGGGTACCAAGTGCTCCAGCCCACGGATGGAGCTCACTGCAGCAGCTCACCCTCTGCTGCTGTCCCTCTGCAGGTGACCAATGCCACAGCTGGCCACACCCTCACAAAGAAACCATCGACTGTGTGTTTTGGTTTTTTCCCACAGATAGCCCAAAAGAGCTGCTCTGGAGTCAGAGCCAAGACAATGAGATGAAATGATTCTTTTTTTGCGTGTGTCATCTGTTCCAGCTGTACTGGTTCACTCCTGTCCCAGGGGGACGGGGCCATCCACTGACAGCATCTGACCAGTATTTCCAGAAGCCAGCACTGAGAACAGCATTAACTCCTGCTCTGCCAGGGCCTCGGCCATTTCAGCAGAGGCTGTGTTACAGAAGGGCATCAGTGGATCTCACACCACGGGCTGCTGCAAATGGTTATCAATGGATCTCACACTACAGTGAATCAGACGGAAAACCCCTGGGATGAGAACAATCATCTGTACACGCAACAGTGCCACACAGTAATTCTTCAGTAAATAAGATTAAAATCTCTGTATACTTGAGACTCTGGGAGACAAAGGCTGAGAAACCAAAGAGAGCTTAACCCAAACTCCCAGGGTCTGGTGCACAGCACTCAGCAACCAAAGTGCTCTGCCCAGAAACCACCTTGCACACACACTTCTGTGCTCCTGAAATCAAGCTGATCACTTTACAAAGGCATTTCCAAGTTCATTGCTCTACACAGAGGTGACACTCAGTTATTTTAACAGCACAAACCCAAGGTAATTGTAACTACAGCTCTACAAAGCTTTTCCCATTGCTCGTAACTTGGACTGAAAAGAGGATTTTACTGGGATGTCGTTTTCCTCCCCACTGATGCCATGGGGACTGTTTGCAGAATGCACACATGACACTACAGCAGCACCCCGGGGTGGGACAGCAGCTCGGGCTGGCTCCAGCTACCCCAAAAATAAATGCTAGTCCAAAGAGGCCTTGGGAACCTTTTAAAATGCAGAAATAGTTCCAGTTTGCAGTTACATATACACGCAGACTATGCACCACTTGTTCATTTCCAGAATGAGCAGCAATAATCAAAGGAAGAAGGGAAATTTGCTTCTCCAAAGATAAACTGCTCCCACTGTAAAAGTAATCGTTAGCATGGTAAATATACAATGTAGGAGTTGGAATATTCCCATATTTCACATTTCTGGGAAGATTCGTGAGTAGGACTCATTCAACCACAGCTTTGCCTTCACTGGCAGCAGGAAAGTACAAGGGGTTTAACCATGGAGATAAATTAAAAAAGATTATACAGACAACAAAAATAAAGTTGTTTTATAACCAGAATTAAGTTTATAGTAGAGATCGTCGTCAGGAGAAATAAATTTGCAGAAGTTAACCATTTGGACTGGACTTACAGCAACCGCCTTGGCTATGAACTCAATGGAAGGATCAGCCAAAACTGGGAAAAGTGGATTACATCTTGCATGACCTCTCATTTATCCAGTTACCTTTTCACAGCACCTCAGAGCACATTCTGCAGGCCATTCCTGATTTCCCCCTTTCTGCCAAAACAACTGGGTTTTTGGCCATGCACCTCCAGAGTCCAAACCCCGAGGGCAGCATCACATGGAGCTGACAAATCACAACACAGACCACTGGAAGCCCCAGCACTCCAAACACCAGGGCTGGGTTTTATATCAAACCAGGATGATGAAAAAAGCCCGATTGTGGATGTCCCACACACTACACTCTGCTGAGTCAGGCAGCACTGCAAGCACTGCACCCAGCCCTGCACGCAGCCCTGCATCCAAGCACTGCACCCAGCCCTGCACGCAGCCCTGCATCCAAGCACTGTACCCAGCCCTGCATCCAGCCCTGCATCCAAGCACTGTACCCAGCCCTGCATCCAGCCCTGCATCCAAGCACTGTACCCAGCCCTGCATCCAGCCTTTCATCCACCCCTGCATCCAGCCCTGCACCCAGCCCTGCATCACCACCAGCCTTGACCCGCAGCCGAGGGAAACAGAGCAGCAAGACAAACGGACAGCTGACCTTTACCACTGCTGGCAAACAATCCCCCTCCTCCCCTTCCTTCTCACAGCACCTGAGCCCAAGAAGAATCCCAGCTGAAGAGTCAAGGCTGGAAGGGCAGAAGGGTCATTTTGGAAGCAAGGCTTTGGACTGGGACCGACCAGCGAAACTCTTGCTCCTTCCAGACTCTCCTCCTCTTTAATGGCTTCTCTCAGCTCTTGCCCTTTCTTAAACTTCCTTAATGATCCTTATCCCCCACAAGCTTAAGTACTAGGAATGATTTCAACTGTAACAAGAGAAGCCATAACACTGCCAGTGGGGCCCTGTTTCTGTGAATTCTGGCTGTGAGAGCAAACCCTGCATTGCTGGGCTGGTTCTCGGCATCCTTCACTCCCCCCCACAACAAGCCACATCTCCAGGAAGTCAGAGCAACAGGAGCTGAGTGAAGGATTTAATGTATATACCACGCAAAGGCCCCGCGAGTGCGTTGCTAAAAGCATTTCCTTGAAACAGAACGGTTTTCCCTGGGTTTGTGGAATAAATCACAGCAGCATCCCGTCGGAGACGGACGCCAGCAAATCCTCCAGCCCTCCAGTGAAGCACTGCAGCGCCAGTGCTCCTCTTCCAGCTGCTGTCTCACTGCCACTGAGGAAATCTAAGGTAAAATGAATGTCAGGCTACCTCTTCCTCCCTTTCATTCTGTCCTTCTTCACGAGCTGCACTCGCTCAGAGACCCCGAGCGATCCCAGACAAAGCCCCCTGAGCCTCCCCCTGCCCAGATCTGGAGCCTGAGGAGCTGCAGCTCAGTGCTGGCTCTTCTGCAGACAGCAGCTTATTGATTATTGCCAATTCATTCCCATTCATCAAATTCCTCAAGTTTGCATTCTACTTGTTAACTTCCGGATCCCTCCTGCAGTTCGCCGCTAATTGATTGGTTTTCTTGGGCCCAATTATCACTTCTCTCATTAAAGCCAGCGTGCTGGGCTACTTGGAGGAGCAAAAGCACTCACAAACGGCGTGACATCAATTCCAGCCCGAGCGGATAGAAAGGGACATTTCCCAGTTTCCCATTGAACAGGCAGATTAAATACAACCTGAACACCAGGGCTAAACTGCAGCTTTTCTTCCCCTATGTTCAGTCTACAATTAATATGTTATTAGTAGACAAATAATTCTACAAACACCAAAAAGTATTTCCTCCTGGAAACTGAAGCTTCTCAAAATCCCAGCCTCCACCTCTCACATTTAGTACCTAAAAATACCAGACCACGGGAACCTGGCAAGAGAGTCCTTCCTTTGTTTCTAAAACAAATGCCAATTTTGTTAAGTCTTCTGCAAGAAAAACAAACAAATCCACAATACATCACCTTAAACTAACCCAGTTTAGACCAAATATTTCTGGCAAGGTTCAAGAAGAAATAAAACTCCTGCTTCAAACCCAGGGTTCATTAATACCTCAAACACTGTAAAAGGAAGATGGACTTGCTTGAATGTTATAGAATAAAAATAATAAAGCAAACCCAAACAATGCTGTTTTTAGAACTGGACTTTGTAGCTGAAGTGTATAAAAATCCTTGGAAAGCAAGAACAGCTTCCACAAAGTTGTGAATAACGCATTTTTATGCAAAGCTCAACTACGAGCCACTTTGAAATTCTTTACACATTCCATAAAGAAAAAAAAAATCCATTATCTTACAGCAAAAAGGAAGCAATAAAGTGTAAGATGACCTTGCAGGAAGCAAGAACGTCACTGCTGAAGCCCCGGCGTGGATAACCCCGGGCAGTGCAGGAGGCAGCGGTGCTGGGATGCTCCGGGACGGTCCCTGCGCTGTCCTGGCACTGCCAGCCCTGCCCCAACTGCTCCAGGCAGCCCAAACCATCTCCCCGTGCCTGCCCCTTCCCTCCAGGAGCAGCTCGGCCACGTTCCAGCCCAGAGGAGCTCCCATCCCTCCGGGATCACACACAGGACACGGCGCCGGTGTCTGAGCTCCCCAGGCCGGGCACACATCTCCTGCTGCCCGCCCGACCCAGCTCTGCCTACCTGTTCCTCCTCGAATCACCCTCAAAAGTGACACTGGCATTACCTCGGGGCAATCTGCTTATTTAAACTGTCCCTGAAAGCCTCCTCCCCAGTGCAGAAACATTTCTTGCTTTGACACAAAATTTATGATTATTATTGAAGATACAGTGAGAACAGAGGAAATAAACTCCCAAAAAAGCCCCCACGAAACAAACTGAACACAACACAGAACGGGACTAATCATGCAAAAGGTGAGCACAAAGCATTTCTAGTCTGTCGAAATAAATGGTGAGACACACACAGTATTCACCTATCAAGGTGGAGTCTAGCCACAGATTCCGATTTCTTTTCTGGATCTCTTACATTACAAATTGCTTTAAACACTTCAAAGAGAAAAAACCCAACATTTACAACAGAAATCAAAATCTATGAAAGACACTGAGAATGAAAGCAAGCTGAAAGCTGTCTAATTGAAACAAAGAAGGAATCCTCGCACACTTCATTCCAGCCATGGGAAAATGGAGCAAATATCGTGCAGGGAGAGCCCCGGGACTGGCGGGAACTCCTGGGGATCCAATTGTCAGCAGAGCAATAAAACCCAGAATGCTAAACCAGATTAAAAGCCTACAAATACCGGGTTTCTGTATAGGCACTTGCAGGGCCATTTTCTAAGAGATTACACAAATTCTCCTCTGCCCCAGAGCTGTCCCAGCCATGCTGCTCCTCCAGCAGCACTTCCCTGCAACAGCTGCACCTCTGCATTACCCCTGCAACAGCTGCACCTCTGCATTACTCCAGGAATCACAACCACCAAGGCACTGGCCACAGGTAGGAACCAGCCACCCACACCCCCTCCCAGCAGCCCTCCTGCCGTTCTACTTGGAGTTAAATTCCAGGTGTGTTTAAGCCTGACTGCAAATACTCTTATCTCTTTAAAGGCAGTTATTGAACAAGCTGCTGAGTATTTCCCACTCGGAATCTTCTTGTCCATGTAAGGTAAATGCGATACCGAGCACAGTGAAAACTTGAGTTCAGCTTAAATGTAATTCTAGAAATTTACCCAGCAACCAAGTTATTTTTGTGCATAACATTTTAAGTAATGCTAGGAAGGAAAAAAAAGCCCACAGTGATTGATCCTCTAACCCCTGGAAACGAAGGAGCTTTTGTATACATTTAAATATTTCCTTCCATACTGCCTGTGTATGGATCCTGCTACCACATACTCCATTTTTTCTCTAGGCTGTATCTTGGAAGTTTTATTTTTAATTATTTACTTTTTAGAGCATGCCAACTCCCTTCCAGTTTTCTTCCCTTTAATACCAATAACTGAGTAGTCGCTTAAAGCTGATGTTGTACTGCAGGATAAACACTCCCCAGTGATGTCTGATCAGCCACACATACCAAACAGAAAAGAAAAAAAAAAAAAAAAGGAAAAAAAGCCCGAGGAACAAACCAGCATGCATGGAGTTATGCTAAACACACTTGTAAGCGTTTAAATAAAGAGCAACACAAACTAATCACCTTGAATAGCCATTAGAGAAAGCAGGTCTGCCAGAGAGGTTGAGCGTTCCCAGCGGAGCCAATGCCTCGTCCCCCGATCCCTGGCACCTATTCCAATTTTCTGACCCGGCAGGAAGAGACGGAATGATATTAAAAATTGGTTTCTGATCCTGCTGCTGAGAGAGCGACGCAGTATTTAAGTCATAGTGGTACATCTGTCCCCCAGAGGTGCTGACCCCGTGGATGGAGATGGCCGAGACTTTCGTACCCAGCAGGTTCGGCCCGGAGAAGCTGGCCTGGCAGTAAAGCGGGCCCATGTTTTCCTGCTTGATGCCGGGAGTACACAGTTCAATGAAGTCTTCCTTTTCTGTTTTCACTTGAGGCATTGGCATTTTGGAACTGGGTAAAAGGTCACCACAGTCATTAATTTTAGGCTTAGTGTCAGATAAAAGAGGAGGCTTGCAGTCTTCGCCGAGACTTCCTTCCAGGAGAAAGGCGTCCTCCGCGGATATGGGGGAGAGCAAGCCACCGTCATCGAGCAACGGGTCCAGCCGCCACGGGCTCCCGTTGGGCTCCTTGCCCGGCGACACCGGCGGCAATTCCAAATCCTGGAGGATATCCAGGGTGCTTTGGTCTTCAGAGAACAACTTCAAGTTGCCACCATTCGAGCCCACCTGGCTCTGGACTGCAGCTCCCGACTCCGCGGGGACGCTGCGCCCGGCCATGCCTGGGAAATCCGGCTCGAGCGGCACCTCCGAAGACGCGGTTCCCTTCGCGTCCTCGGCCAGGCTCGAGGACTTGTTCAAGCTCGCAATGCTTTCCTCCAGGAGCCTGAAGTCCGTTTCTCCAGAAGAGATGCCGATTTGGCCCTGGTGCGAAAATCCAAGGTCGTTTCCCATCACTTTCGCGTCTGTTTCACCCATGTACAGTCCCATCGAGAGCGACACTGCCTTGGAAAGGTCTGGCTGAGGCACATTGTTTCCTAATCCTTTTGGAAAGTCAGCCAAAGCAGGTTGCTGACTGGGATCTGACTGAGAAGATGCAGGGAGAGGAGATGTAGACACAGGGGCTTGGACAGTAGCTCCACCCCTGAAGGGTGGATGGAAGTCCATCACGATCCCTCCTTTGGTACTGATGAGTGCATTTTTCCTGGTTTCGTCTTGATCCAACGGGTTAAGCAGTTCTTTGGAATCCATTACTTTACCATTAACTATAAAAAGATGAGAAGCAGTCAAAGTCAGCACAGCAAACACATATTAACAACAGTTTTAAAACAAAAGTCTAAGTCCTTCGCCTGGCAAACCTGGCTCAGCTGCTGTGAGAGCGAAGGCACAGCACACCACGCTCTGGGCTGACACGTGCCACGTCGCTCAGAAACACTGCACTTGTTTTCGGGGGCTTTTAGGTTTTGGGTTCTGTCTAATGAGGAGGAACGATGTATTTTAAAGCTTTATTAAACCTGGATGAAGGAGTAATCTGCCTGCCTACAACTCAGAATCAAGCTACAGCACGTGACATCTGTGCGCACACTCTCCAGCTCTGTCACCCATCCCCGCAATAAGAAACTGTAAGAATTGGTAAAGGACCCAGCTCACAGGTATATTTCCCTGGTATTTAACTACACCTTGAGCAGGGGAAAGGACATTTGCCACCTTTCCCAGTAAGCCCTCCCCTCGCAGAGCAGGTCCGGAGCTCCCAGAGGCGGCACCGCCATGGTCTGGCATTCCCCAGGACCTGACCTCCCCACCACAAAACACAGCGTTTGCCACCTTTGCTCGGCTTCAGTCTCGAAACCCACCCACTTCGCAGTAAACTCCGCATAATTCTTTAAATACATCTCAAATTTATAAATAAAATCTAGCTAAAAATAAAGCAGGATTTTTATCAGCTTCCAGCACTCTACCAGTTCACGGCTGCCCTCCAAACACACCCGACACTGAAAACAAACCTCATAAGTTTCAGATGTTTGTATTTGCTACATTATTTTTTTTTTTTTTCCAGCGGAGAGCATAAATATTTGGAGAAACACTGTAAATTCTTCGGCAAACTTCCGACACGGTGTCCGGCCTCCCCCGGGCAGCGCCCAGCCCGCCTGCCGCAGTCCGGGGGCACCGCCAGCCTGTCCCCGCCGGTGTGCCGGGCACGGCGACACCGGCTCGGCCCCGCGGCTGGCTCTGCGTGCGAAGCTGGGGCTGCCAGCCACAAAAAGGCCGCACGGGTCAAGCCTTAAGGTGGCCCGGGCGAGCCGGGAGCGGCGGGGTCCCGGCCGCGCTGCCCGGCCCCGAGCGGCAGCGGGCACCCGCACTGCTTACGGCGGACACCCAGCAGCGACCGGAAAAAAGAGAGAAAACACAAGAATACCTCCAGCGCTGCCTTCTTCCTTTTTAACGCGAAGGGGAGGGAAAAGGTAGTTATTTTCATTTGACAATCCCCCCAACGCCCCAAAAAAAACAAGGCAGCGAATCATCCAGCGTAGGAAACGTGTCAGAAATCAGCTGCGAGAGTCTGCCCAAGGGCGGAAAGCGCTGCAAATACTTAAAACCGCCGGATTGCAATAAAATCGCCTTTGCAAAGTACAGTTTTCGGAGAAATGTGTCGGGACCTGTTGAGCCGTCTCCTGGCACACCCACTCGTGCCGAAGCTCCCCGCGCTCCCCGCCCGCGCCCCCCGCTCCCCCGGGACGCGGACAGCGGGGCCCGGCCGGGGGTCCCCGCGCCCCGCCGCCGCCCGGGCTCCTCCGGGGGCGGCTCCCCCCGCCCCGGGCATTCCTGCGGGGACCGCCGCACCCCTCGGCAAGCTCCCGGGGCGAAGCGCAGCCCCCCGGGACCCCCGCCGCCCTTACCTCGTCCGGGGCAGGGCGCTGGGGCTCCTTCAGCCGCCCACGGCCATGGCGCCCCGGGCGGGGGCGGCACCGCTGCGGGGTCAGCAGCCGCCCCTCGGGGCCGCTGCCGCCGCTCCTCCCGCGGGCCCCGGCCCCTGACCCGGCCCCGCCCGCCGCCGCGGCGCCCCCTCCGCTAATTAGCGCTAATTGCCCCCGCGGAGCTCGCCCCCCCGCGCTCCCCGCCCCGCCGCTCCGCCGGGCAGCGCCGCGCTCGGCGGTTCTGCCCCCGCCACAAAATGGAGGACGGCGGCGGCCGCCTCCTCCCCTTCCCCTCCCTCCCTCCGTCCCTCCCTCCGCCTCCCCGACGTGGAGAGGGAGTGGAGACAGCCGGCTCGGCGAGGGGCGGCCGCGGCCGGAGCTGCTCCGCGCCCCGCTCGCCCCGGCCCCGCCGTGCCCGGCCCCGCCGCCCGGCGCCGGGGGCAGCCGCAGCCGAGGGGGAACGGTGCGACCTGTTGGCCGAGCCGGGAAAGTGCAGCGGGACGGGCAGGGCGGGCACGGCACAGCGGGCACGGCGGAGCGGGCACGGCGGAGCGGGCACGGCACAGCGGGCACGGCACAGCGGGACGGGCAGGGCGGGCACGGCAGGGCTGGGCACGGCACAGCGGGCACGGCGGAGCGGGCACGGCACAGCGGGACGGGCAGAGAGCAGCTGGGCAGAGCGGGACGGGCAGAGTGGACAGGGCTGGGCAGAGCGGGGCAAAATTGGGCACGGCAGAACAGACAGGGCTGGGCACAGCGGGGCAAAATTGGGCACAGCAGAACAGACAGGGCTGGGCAGAGCAGGGCAAAATTTGGCACGGCAGAACAGACAGGCTGGGCACAGTGGGGCACGGCAGAGCGGGACAGAATGGGCAAAATTTGGCACGGCAGAACAGACAGGGCTGGGGAGAGCAGGGCACGGCAGAGCGGGGCAGAATGGGCAAAATTGGGCACAGCAGAACAGACAGGGCTGGGCAGAGCGGGGCACAGCAAGAGTGGGCAGAGCAGGGCAGAACTGTGCACAGCACAGCGGACAGGGCAGAGCAGACAGGACTGGACCAGAGTGGGCAGAGTTGGCCAGGGCAGAATGGCCAGGGCAGAGCGGGCAGAGTTGGCCAGGGCTGGGCAGAGCAGGCAGGGCAGGGCAGAGCGGGTCAGGAGGAGATGCTCTCGCTCGGCCCTGGCGAGGCACGGCTGTGTGCAGCTCTGGGTTCTGCTCTATCGGAGACACAAGGAGCTCCTGGAGAAGGTCCAGTGGAGGCCAAGAAGATGTTGAGGGGTCTGGAGCATCTTTCTCACGGAGGAGGGACTGGGGGAGCTGGGCTGGGTTGGTCTGGGGAGGCTGGGAGGGATCCCATCAATCCACACATCTCCAAGGGCTGGCAGAGCTGGTGCCAGGCCCTGCTCAGTGGTGCCAGTGACAGGACACGGAGCAATAAACTCAAACGCAGCGAGTTCCACCTCAGCACAAAGAACTTCCTTCCCATGGAGGGTGGCAGGCCCTGGAACAGCTGCCCAGGGAGGGGCTGGAGTTTCCCTCTCTAGAGACATCCCAAACCCACCTGGACACGTTCCCGTGTCACCTCCAAGTGACCCTGCCTTGGGAGAGGGTTGGACAAGATGATGAGATTTACAGCACAATTATATGTCCTCTTGTTTTTTTAAGTTATAAGTTTTTTTTCAGGCCACATGGACTTTTAGAAGCTGTTGTTTTACTTTTAAAATACAAAACACATGCGCACAATGTTACATTAACGTTATTTTTTTACCCCAGAAGTTATGAAAAATGGTTCTAAAAATGGTAGCTCTTCCCCATTTTTGAAAGATGTGTTTAAAGCAGACCTCAGAACTGTCTTGTGGTGCATTTTGAATGATGCAATGGATTTACAGCTCTCAGGAAACGCTTCTTCCTATGTGAGGGAATTGGAATAGCAGAAGTTCGAGTGTTCACAGAGGCGGTGAAACCTCTGTCACCACTGCAGGGCTGTTGCAGAGGTCCTGGTTGTTCAATAAAGGCAATGACGTCTCTCCAAGCATGAAATCCTAAAGTGCTGCTGGGACTGCCCCTGGGAAATTTAGGCTATTGCTCTGTGAATGTTCTGCTGCAGAAACTGTCCTGCATTTGGGGACGCCTCTCGCTCCTGCAATTTGGGGAACTCAAATATTTGGGTACATGGGGGAGAACATCAGCCTGGAGGAGAGCTGTAGCTCCTTCTGCAGTCTAGGGAAGCTGGAATAACAAAGCTGTTTATTTCTAAGACATTTAGATGAGAACATCTGTTTATAAACACCCGCTCAGATGCTTAATTACAGCTGGCTTTGTGCAGTAATGTGGAGGACATTCCTCTAATGAATAATTCTTTATCTTAATGTCACCTTTGATCCGAAAGAAGCTGATTTTAGTTATTATACAGAATGTTACTGTACCTTTGGAGGGTGGGCAGCCCTGGTACAGGTGCCCAGAGCAGCTGGGGCTGCCCCTGGATCCCTGGCACTGCCCAGGGCTGGGTTGGATGGTGCTGGGAGCACCTGGGACAGTGGAAGATGTCCCGGGAGGGTTGGATGGGGCTGGGAGCACCTGGGGCAGTGGAGATGTCCCGGGAGGGTTGGATGGGGCCAGGAGCACCTGGGGCAGTGGAGATGTCCCGGGAGGGTTGGATGGGGCTGGGAGCACCTGGGGCAGTGGAGATGTCCCGGGAGGGTTGGATGGGGCTGGGAGCACCTGGGGCAGTGGAGATGTCCCGGGAGGGTTGGATGGGGCAGGGAGCACCTGGGGCAGTGGAGATGTCCCGGGAGGGTTGGACACTGGGGCTGGGAGCACCTGGGGCAGTGGAGATGTCCCGGGAGGGTTGGATGGGGCTGGGAGCACCTGGGGCAGTGGAGATGTCCCGGGAGGGTTGGATGGGGCCGGGAGCAGCCTGGCACAGCGGGAGGTGTCCGTGCCATGGCTCGGGTGGCACTGAGGTGTTTCAGGTCCGTTCCAGCTGCAGCTCTCCCTGCCCTGTGCCCGGGGCTGCCGCTCCTCGCTGGCCGCAGCAGCGCCCGGTGCCAGCCCTTTTGTGGCACTGCCGCCTGTCCCCGCAGCTCCGCCCGCGCTGCTCCGCGTCCTGCCCCGAGATCCGCTGTTCCCTCTAGGAGGTTTTCTATTGAATGGAGCAGATAAAAAACCAGCAGATGTTTTCTGCCTCTCTCTATAAAACCGGGAGAAGAATGTCCCAGCTCGCCCTGGTCCAGGCGCGCCTCGGGCGGGGCCGGGGATGCTCCGAGCCCGAGGCTCCCGGAGCTGCACAAACCTTCTCCGCAGCCCTCCGGGGCCCGGCCACCCTGCAAGCACCTCCCCTGCAGACTGGAGTGTGCCCTCGGGCACTCCTGCGCTCTGAAAATAAAGGTAATGTAAAAGCTGATCAGCTGTGTGTTCTGGCTGTTTTACAACACCAACGTGTATCCAGTACAGGACAACTTCAAATGTGTTCTGTGATGATGGTCAGGGTGAAATACAACTCATTTTTGTTCGTTTATACAAATGCATAGAGTAAGTTAGGCTTTAAAAAACTTGTGATTTTTTTTTTTTTTCAAGTAAGTGCTGATCTGGTGGGAGCCCAGAGTCCCAGGAATTTTGGGGAGCCACAGGGAGAGTGGTGCCAATTGTCATGCTACAAATTTCAAAAATCTATAAATGGCTGCACATTCCTACACCATAATGTAATAATATTGCAGAGAAAATGAGCCTTGACCTTAACAAACACTAAATATAGACTTTAAAATATAGAAGTGGAGAATATTATTAAATCATTAAAACATAATTATGGCTCTCGTTGAGGAGATCAGGCAATTCATGGAAGCAGGAGCCACTTGGAGCTTTGTGTGGAGCGTTCCAAAGGTCAGAAAGAACATGTGAAGGGAACTCCTGTGGCTGCCAGATGCTGACATAAATCTGCCTGGGGTCAGCACGGACAATGGGGGCACCTGGAGATAAGCAGCTCCTGTCACATGTGAGAGAAGGGAGCGTGCAGAACGTGGGCCACAGGAAGCACCTCGGAGTCGCACGGGGAAAGATCAGCATTTGCACTTACAGAATGAAGGCTGTATGGACTCCACACATAACTCCTAAAGTCCTTAAGCCTACTTGGAAGAACTTCCAAAAAGTAAGGGTTGTGTTGCCTTTCCCAATGAAATGCCAGTTGTGTAGCTGTGCTTCAGACAGCTCATATAAAGCAGAGTTTTATAGTTTTATAGTTTCATACTGCTCCTCCCTCTGCAGTCTGCTCTCTCCCAAAAGGGCAGTGGCATGCCCAGTGTCTAAGGCTCTTCCCAAGCCCAAATCTTTGAAGATCTTGATTGCCTTGTAAGGAGCTGTGTTTTGTTTCCTATCAGTTTGAGACTAATTCTGCTTAATTCTTGAGCATACATCAAAGTCTCTGAGGCAGTGCCTGCAGCCTGTCAATAGCTTTGCAGGGAAGCCAGGAGGGGATAAGGATGTTCCCCAGCTGTGGTCCCACTCTCAGAGCTGCTGCTTTACCAGCAGGACATCGCAGCATCCTCCACGTGCTTGTCAGGGGAGGCTCCTGGCTCCGAGCTCCCTGCAAGTGTGCTTTTGCCATTAGCTGTGGTCAGACACCGAGTGAGGCACAGAGGGGCTGGGCCATGCCCTCCTAAATCCTCCTTGCATCGATGACTGCTGGTATTTTTCCTATTTTTACCATGTTTTCCCCTGTATTTCCCAGGGTAGCCCTTGTCTGTTGTGGTCTATTTTGTGCTTTGATTTCCCACCAGATCTTTCACCTCTACATGAATCACTCTGTAGTTCTCCCTCTGAGACATTCTCCTTCCCAGCTTCTTCCTCTCTCAAAGTATTGATCTGCTTCATCCCCAATCCCTTTGTTCCTTCCCCTAAAGGATCATGGAATGGTTTGGAAGGGACCTTGGAGCTCAACCCATTCCTGTGGGAGCTGTGACAAAGGGCTGAAAGTCCACGGTGCTGGGACAGACAGACAGCGAAATGCAGTGGTCAGAAATGGAGGGGAGAATGGGAGAGGAATTAATTGGGTTAATTGACGAGGAGGAGGAGGAGGAGGAGCACTCTGTGACAGGCATGGGGTGAAGTCATATGCAAGTACACACAAACAACTTTGTTGTTCTGAAGCTCTGCAGAAACATCTGGCAACAACATGCAAGGAAGAGGAAACCTTTGGTTTATGCATCAAGACCTCTCTATGAAAAAAGAAAACTTGAGCTAATTACAGGATGCCTGCAAGGAGAGAACCACCTTTGATTGCAGCCGTATTTTTTCCTGCAGCACAATGCCTGCTGGAATCCAGCACCAGTGGCACACAGGTTTGAGTGGAGTCTGGCTCCGTGGCAGTGCCAAGGCAGCCCCTCCACGGGCAAGGGGCTGTAGGGGCTCCCCGTGTCACAGAGACCCCAGGGCCACCCTGGCTCAGCTGTCCTCGGGGACAGGGAGAAGTTACCTGGACAGGTGAATCAGTGAAGGCCTGACCTGGCCCACCACTCCCATGAACTGCCACGTGCAAGGAGCCAAGCGAGCAGAAATGATGAACAACAGTGCAGGGAGTTCTTTGTTTGTTTTGGAATGTTGTGGTGGTGCTGCTGCAAAGGGGCAAACGAACAGCGCTGCCAAGGCAGGGCTGGGAGCAGAGTGGGCACAGCTGGGCATTCCCAAGGGCTCCTCTGTATTCCCAAGGGCTCTGGAGCTGCCAAGGGCTCCTCTGTATTCCCAAGGGCTCTGGAGCTGTGTTCCCGCGTGATGCCACCACGGCAGACCCATTGCAGAAGTGCACCACACAGCAGGCTGACACCCATTTTGTTTTAAAGCAAGTCCTAGGTCCCCATGCTGGTGATTTCAAACCAATTCTATAAATCCAGGGCTTGTCAACAATAACGCAGAGTTATGTGCAGCTGTGCTCACTAATGAACCAAATTCAGCTGTGACACTGGCAGAGCTTTCAGCTCGGACTCAGGAGTGAAAAATGTAAGTAAAGGTATGAACAAAACAAAAATGTTACCACTAAAAGCGTGTTCTATGTAATGCCAGGTGCCTTTTAAAACACCTGCCTTTAGAGCAAGAGATATAGTACCTCTTCAAACTGAAAGCATAATTCCAAACTCTGCCATGTTTGCTACCCTGCATGGGTCCTAAATTAGAGCCTGAGGCAACCCCAGGGGCCAAGGGGAAGGATGCTTGGATTTGCAGTATGAGTCCATATGAAGAAAGGACTTTTAAACCTTTTCCTAAATATCACATATCCAAAATGGGAGGATTCAAAGGGAATTAGGTGAGGAGCTGGGACATAAAAAATTACAATGCTTTTTCTGGAGACAAGAAGGGAATACAGTAGAAATTAATTTGATGCAAGGTCTTGATCTTTTAATTTCTTATGGAAAAAGTGCTTAATTGTCCTTATCCTTTGAGCTCCATCCTCTTTACTCCCTGTGTTTTGTTGTTCCAGTATTTACATGGATATAACTTTCAAAGCACTGCTGATTTAAACATGATTTAGTTGGGAGATCTTTTAGAAAAACAGAAGACTTACCAAGGTATTTCCTCCGTGGGATTGTGCTTGGCATCAGACTGACATCACAGAAATCGGTGCTGAAAAGAGAAAACAAATAAAAAGAAAATCATATTGTCTTATCTTAAAGATGAGTTTAGAGACAGCCTAAACATTCTGGTACCACAAAGCTCTCCAGAACAGGTGGTTCTTTTGCCACCTGAGTGTTCCTGCATTGCCAGCAGCATTGAAACCCAGCCTTGCGAGAGGCTCTGAAGCACTTCAGTGTGAGAGAGCAGCAGCTCTGTCAGAAACAGCCTCACCTAAAACACCCCAGGGAGCAGGGCCTGTCCCCTGCTGCCCAAAAACGGCCTCACCTAAAACACCCCAGGGAGCAGGGATTCCACCCCTGCTGCCCAAAAACAGCCTCACCTAAAACACCCCAGGGAGCAGGGATTCCACCCCTGCTGCCCAAAAACAGCCTCACCTAAAACATCCCAGGGAGCAGGGATTCCACCCCTGCTGCCCAAAAACAGCCCGGAGGCAGCACCTGCAGCTCCTGCCCTGCCTGCATCCCTGCCTGCATCCCTGCCCTGCCTGCATCCCTGCCTGGGGCTGGGGCAGTGCTCCCAGGGCATGGGAGCAGAGGGAACGTGTGTCCCATGTCACACCTCTGTGTCCCATGTCACATCTCACATGTCCCATGTCACCCTCACATGTCCCATGTCACCCTCCTGTGTCCCAGGTCACGCCTGGTGTCACCGAGCTCCCCGGGGCAGATGCTCACTGCCAGAGCCTCATCCCTGCCTCCAGCACACGGAGCCAAGCAGGACTGGGAGCTCTCCAAAGCTGCTGTTTTGCCCTAATCCTATTTCTGGATCTTTTCTGCACCTTTTCATTCTAGATACACTCGCAGAGAGGGGTGACCAGAAGCACACACAGCACACAGACATGGTCACACAAAGCTCTTTTCTCTCCCTTCCCTCACCATTCAACAGTCCAGTTGATTTTTCTGAAAGCCCAGAGGGGAGTTTGTTTTAGAAGAACTCCATCTCTCCAGTGCAATATTTAATTTACAGCTTGTCATGGTGCACACTCATTTGTTTTTCTTACTTCCCCTGTGTGCATTATAATCTCCTGTGCATTAGAAATTCAGCCTGGCATTTGATCACCTGTTCACTCTCAGGCTGGGCACTGATCAGGTACTTCTGCAGCTCTTTACAGTTAGATTTTGGGTTTACTGCTTTGAATAATTTATTTTCAACAGATCTCTTTGTCACTTCCTGCCACCTCCTCTCTTTTTCCAAGTCATTTATGAGTATTTGGAATGGCAGAGATCTCTGTGGGACTCCACTTAGCTGTGAAATGATCTATTTCTTCCTACCTTTTTCTTCCACATTTCAAGCACTCTTTGACCCTCTAAAGGATGCTCTCCATTTCCCTGGGCAGCTCAATTTGTCTGACATGAAAGCTGCCTTGAAGGGGCGAGAAAAGGAGCCTGACCTTTTATTAAAGGCCGGCCAAGAGGGACGAGGGCCCAGCTGTCCGTGGGTGTCAGCACAAGGAGATCAGAGATCCGAGAGGAGCAGGAGCCTGCCTCACCTGCAGACACAAACCCCGGCTGCAGCACGAGGAGCAGCCGGAGCCTTTGCCCGAGCACAGACTCGCTGGCAGGATTTAAACTCCCCCGTTTGCAAACTTCTCCCCAAGAGAACCTGAGCGAGGTTAATTGGCTTAGAGGCACTAACGAAGCTGCAGGTTTGGACTCTCCTGTATCAATGCGAAACTTCCCCCAAAAAAATGTTTCTCCTGTGAAAACAAGTCTTCTCTGGTTTTTCAGGTACGGTGTGGAACTCGTGGTTAATTTGCAGGTAAGAGCAGCCACACCCCTGCTGTCACAGCCGAAGGGGCTGCTGGTGGCAGAGGCGCTGCAGCTGCGATGATTTATCGGCTTTAGCAGAGATGAAGAGAACTCCAGGCTCGGCACTCGCTGGGAATTATTGCAAAGGTTCCTCACGTCTCTCAGGAGCTCCTGGGTGCTGTGAGCAGCCCAGCGTTGAGCCTTGCTGCATCATTTGTCTGCAGGAGAGGGTCTGTGGGGCATCAGCATCCCTGCATCCGCGGGCACAGCTGCCAGGTCCACGGGCACAGCCTCCTCGGTGCTCACAGCGGGCATTTCTTTTTGGGAAAGCCAAAGGAAGTGTTCCGCGAGTTAGGGAATCCTAGCCTGGTTTGGGCTGGGAGGCCAGAAAAGATGATTTTGATCCAACCTCCGGCCATGGGCAGGGACACCTGCACACCTTAAATGAGCAGTGTCAGAGGATACTCCCCAATGAATGGATGGGACTGAGAAATATTTACTAATAAACCAATAAATACGAATTTAAAACAACTCAGTCGTCATCAGAGAGGAGGGAAAAAGCAGATTATGAACAGTAACTTTTAACCAGACTTGTAAAGAACCACGGGGGTCCTCAGGGGTTGTTACGGTGCCCCAAAAGGCTCTTTTGTGCTTAGACAAAGGTCAGCGTTTGACTTCTTCCATTACTGTTTAACAAGGAACAGGACCTGGAACAACTGCAAAAGGCAAATAAAAGCTTTACAGCGGGTCTCCCTGCCAAAACTCCGCTTTGCCTGCAGCCCCCGAAGGGCTGAGATAGAGGCAGAAATTTGGATGGGAGCGAATTGCAGCGCGGCTCCGGCCGGGAGCGGGGGTTCGGGGGGCTCGGGGGCTTCCGAGCTGCTGCAGAGGGGTTCTGCCACGAGAACCTGCCCGGGGCTTCTGCTCTCCCCGGCAGAACGGAAAGTGAACCTCCGCAGGTGATTCCTGCCCGTGCCCCCGGGCCCTGGCACGGCCCGGGACCCGCGGTGCCCGGCCCGGCTCGGCTCGGCTCGGCCCGGGGTGCTGGGCTCAGCGGAGGCACCGGGGGCTGTTTCAGTGAGAGACCCCTGTGAGGAAAGCAGAGCTCTACAGAGATGGACCGGGGGCTGTGTTCAGTGGGAGACCCCTCTGAATAAGCAGCACAGAAAGCAGGAAAGCACAGCCCTGCAGAGATGGACCAGGGGCTGTTTTCAGACAGAGACCCCTCTGAATAAGCAGCACAGAAAGCAGGAAAGCACAGCCTTGCAGAGATGGACCAGGGGCTGTTTTCAGACAGAGACCCCTCTGAATAAGCAGCACAGAAAGCACAGCCCTGCAGAGGATGTGCACGTCCCCCATGCCCGCTCCTTCCCCACAGTGTCCTGCTGCACCTCAAACCCTGCTGAGCAATGGGGACCCTCGGGAGGAGCGAGGACAATGCCCTGCGCTGCCGCTGCCAGGCAGGGCATTCCCTCAGAATCACAGAACCCCAGGGTGCTGTGGCTGGAGGGACCTTGGAGCCCACCCTGTCCCACTCCTGCCGCTGTCCCGGGTGGCAAAGCCCTGTCCAGCCCGGCCCTGGCACCACCAGGGGTGGGATGTCCCCTCAGAGCCCTGGCCAGGCTCACCTCCAGAGCTCACCTGTGGCAGACTCATGCTTCTCTCTCTCAGGATTTTTCATGGAGGAGCACAGAGAGAAATGAAAGAGAAAACAATTTCTATTTCTGCTCCCTGTTTTCCCATGTGGAATGTGTTTGGAGAATTATTCACCTGGGGTGATGCTTGGTTGGATTCTGGTGAGGATTGTTTGAGCTGATGGCCAATCCAACCCACCTGGGGCTGGCCTCAGAGAAGGGCACGAGTTGGGAGTGAGTCAGATATGGGAGTTAGAAAAAGTAGGTTTGTACTTTTAGTATATCCTTTAAATATTATATGAATGTATTGTAGTTTATTTACAATAAAGAAATCATTCAGCCTCCTCAACTGGAGTCAGACATCATCATTTCTTCCCACCAGGTTCACCTGCATTTCCAATTCTCACCCTTCAGACAATGCAGGGGGATGGGCTGGGCATGACCAGGGATGCAGGAGCTGGAAAAGCAGTGTGCAGGCAGTGTGCTGGCAGGCAGTGCACTCCCAGTGCGCTCCCAGTGCACCCCCAGTGTGCCTCCAGTGCGCTCCCAGTGCGCTCCCAGTGTGCTCCCAGTGCACACCCAGTGTGCTCCCAGTGTGCTCCCAGTGCACACCCAGTGTGCTCCCAGTGCATCCCACACTCAGCGTTTGGAAACAGCTGATAACAATGGCCAGAGAACAGTAACGTGGATCAACGTACAAATTCAATTAGGAAGAGAAAATGAAAATATTACGTGGAATACTAAGCTGAGCTGATATTTTAGCCTTGAGTTTAGAATTTGTTTGGTTTAGAGGAGACGTTCTAATCAGATTAAAAGGAGGTTTCAAAAAAATTACTAACAGATGTGAATGAAATAGATAATGATTTTCATTCCTGATTATGTGACCAAGGTTATAGATGGGAGGAGGGAGTTTAATGGAAATAATGTGGCCATTATGTGTGCTTATGCTTTTCTGATAAAGATTAACTCTTTGCAGTTTCTCTCATTGAGCAGTGCCCAGTGATCCATTCCCGACTGACCTGAACCCAGGAGGGAAAATTGATGGCCTCAGTTTCCTCCTGCTGTCCTCGGAGTGCAATCAGTGTCTGAACAAAGTGATTCCTCCTGTGGAAGGCCAGAACACCTCCCAGAGGGAAGCACTATCGGAGCTACCCTTCACTCTGAGAGCATCTTCAGCCCCGTTTCCAGGAGGTTTCCAGCTCACAGGCTCAGGGCACACACAGCCCCAGGACCTGCTCTCCACAGCAAAGCTTTCCTGATGGACTTCAACTGTTAGAGCCCAGCGCAGAAAAATTAAAGACATCACCTCTGGAAGCAGGGACAGCCAAGTGCACGATGCCCTGAGGGAATCTGCCACTGCAGGGGGGCTGAATTGCTGGAATTCTGCACATGGGAGAAGAGAATCTGTGGCTCCTTGGGATTTCCTGATAAGCACAGCTTGTGGAGGGACCAGCTGGACTCGCTGGTGAGACACCATCACTCTTCTGTCATTCCTCCCGTGTCCAGAAGATGACAAAGTGATGGCAGCAGCTCTCCATCAGCCCCTGAGAGGGCTGAGGAGCGTGGTGGAGGGGAGTGGGGGATGCTGCAGGTGAGAGCATCGCCCTGGAGCACCCGGGGCACCCCAGCCAGCAGCTCCAGGTCACTGTGCTCCAAACTACGACCAGGTTGCTGCTTGGGCAGCCTTGGAGGAGCCTCCGTGGAGGCCAGGGCTGCCAGGGGGTCCCTGTGTGCCCCGTGCCAGGGAACGCAGCCCTGCCCGACCCCGGCTCCGCTCCTGGGATTTTACACCCTCTGCACTTCTCAGATCTTCTGTAACTTCTGAAGTGTCTCAGTTGCAAGGAGGAATTTTGGTAAATGAGTCAAATCTTGTCTTTAGAACCTGTTCAAGCTAACAGCCTGAGGGGTAAGGGATTTCAGCTTCCCTTCCCCTCCCATGTCATATTTACTTGCTTGTGTTTCACATCTTTCAGCTTTGGAGTGAAGAGAGAACAGAGACAAATATGTTGTTTGTTTTCCCAGTGCCAGATGGATGGATTCAATTTTCAGATTCCTTAAACTGCCAACACTGCAAAATTGTAAAGAAAAAAAACCACCAAAATCATTTGTTTTAAAGATCTGTTGTGGTTTCTATAAACTGCACAAAATTTTTTTGGCATTTATAACAGAATTGATGCCACATGCACGTTATATCACTCACATATTTGAGTGAGAAGTTTAGGTAAGGTAAAAATTAATCAGTATAGTGGGGTTTTTTTTGGTTGTTTTTTTTTTTTTTTTTTTTTGCTACTATCCTCATTTAGGCACAGAGCTGCAGGTAAAACTCCTCCCAGCCTGCCTTGGGTGTGAGCAGCACACCTGGGCTGTTCACAGCCCCACCCG
Organism: Lonchura striata; assembly: GCF_050655825.1. Taxonomy (NCBI): domain Eukaryota; kingdom Metazoa; phylum Chordata; class Aves; order Passeriformes; family Estrildidae; genus Lonchura; species Lonchura striata. The sequence goes on from NC_140715.1 coordinate 20,049,541, forward strand.
TCCCTGTCCAGGGGTTACCCATGGGGCTGGTGGAACCCCCTGCCCACCCTGCTGAGACCCTGAAAGGCCTCAGGAAGCAGCAAAACTGTATGGAAGAGTTCTTCCCAAGGGTGCATTATTCCCAAACAGCCTGAAGAGCATTTGGAGAAGGAGTTCTCTCCAGCAATCCACGAAAGTCTTGTGTGAATCACTAAACTATCACAACAATCTGGAATAATTGGCAGTTTTCCACTCAAAAACCCCTATTTTATTCTGCTTCTGTCTGCTGGGTCTAGAAAGAGCTGTTTTTGTACAAGATCCAGAATTCCAGGAAAGCCTGCCATTCCCATTACTCTGCCATTTCTCCGCTTCCAGAAACAATCTGCCACTACCCAGAGGCTTCCAGTCACTCTGCTGAGCTGCCTTTTGCCTGGTACCTGGGGTGTTTGTGCTCTCTGGGACCTTCCCAGCTCCTGCACGAGGTCAAGCTGCTCCTCTGGCCTGGCCCAGCCCCTGCCCACGTCCCCATCCCTCGCTCCTGTCCTGGCTGGAGCCATCCGGGGATGGGCGAAGCTGGAATCCTGCAGGGATGCAGCAGGGACACCAGGGACACCCAGCCCAGGGATGGGAGGGACAGCCAGGATGAACTGGGACCCACCAGGGCTCTCGAAATCCAGCTCCTTGCTCTGCACAGGGAAACCCTAGGAATGCCCCGAGAGCCAAAAAAAAAAAAAAGGATTTTCTTGCCCACTTTGTTCATCAAAACTCTCCTCACTTTTGCAATTATAGACTGAAAAATCTACTGATTTAATGCCTGATCCTGTTTTTTCTCCTTGTGGAGGCAGGTCTCACATTAGACAATCATGGGATCATTCTCCTCTCAGTGACTTGGGACTTTGCTAACCTAGATCCACACGGCAGCAGTCACAGCCCGGTGGCAGGATCAGAAATTCACTTTCTTTTACAGAGTGCCTTGAGGATTTAGCATTTCCTGGGACTGGACCATTAGAACGGACTAAAACTTTGGAATTTGAGATAAAACAACGAGGATTCTCTCCACCTGCTGCCCCAGGCTTCCAAGGGTTAAGCAGTTTTTGGCAGCTCTGTGGGGGCTCAGCCCAGAGAGGGCGAATTTCTGAGCAGGCTGTGCTGTGGGGACAGCACCAGGAGATTGCTGCGGGTGTGATCACACCCAGAGCCAAAGGCAAAGTGCTCCTGAGAGGGGATTGACCCACCTGGATTGACCCTCCTGGGATGGGGCTTGGGAGAGAGGGGATTGGGAAAGGGGATTGATCCTCCTGGATTGACCCTCCTGGGATGGGGGCTCAGGACAAAGGGGATTGATCCTCCTGAAAAAGGGGTTCAGCACAAGGGGATTGTTCCCCCTGGAAATGGGGTTCAGCACCAGGGCCCCGTCGCTCTGTGTGTGCTGGGACCTGCAGGAGCAGCTTCTTGGGGCTGGGCTCCTTTGTGCTGTAATTGAACATTTCTAAATCTGCAAGGCAAAGGGAGCACAACTGGATTTAAACGGCCTTATTTGAATTTAACAATGTATTATTATTATTTTTTTAAATTAGAAAAGCTCTGGGCACGCAACAGGAGCGAGGGCTTGCTAGAGCCTTGAGCAGCAGTAACTGTGACTCAGACTTATGTGGTTTATTCACTCATTTTCCCTGATTACAGCAAGAAATGCAGATTTGCCATGGCAATCTCTTCATCACATGTCAGGACACCCATTCAGACATGAAGAGCTTCTCTCCCAGAGACCCTCTGAGGTCACTGCTGCCCTGAGATCTCTGGGGACAGGATGTACACAGGTCACAGGGGGCTTCTCGTAGGGTTTAAGAGCAAGATGGTCTCTGGCTGCAGAAGTAACCTAACAACAGCCTTCCTTTGGTGGATTGTTTTTCTTCTTTTTTTTCTTTTTCTTTTTTTCTTCCCCTAATACAGTAGAATATTTTTAAAGGCTTTTGCCTGGCTAAGATAGATATGAAATTGTATGAATTCCAAGGGTTTAGGGAGATATTAATTAGTGCTGGGAAAAAAAAATTAAAAAGAAATAAAGATTAAGTAATTTAAACTAGTACCTGAACAACCTTAATATTTGATAGAATCTAGATATTTGGCCTAGGTGTCGGCTCTTTTTCCTTTAAGGAGCTACAATGACTGAAATCCCTGTTTGCCACAGCAGGATGTTGTCAGTAAATCAGCCGTGATGGGGAGCCCAGCCCTGGTGCCACTCCTGCAGAGATCTTTCCCAGGAAATGGAGCTGGGATGATTCTGGCAAGGGGCAAGAGCCCAGCACGGTGAACGAGGAGAGCCAGGACTGGAGGTGCCAGCCCCTGGCAGAACCCGGAGGTGCCAGCCCCTGGCAGCACCATCTGCAGAGACACGCCTGTCCCTGCCTGGGGACACCTTGGGCAATACCTTGTTGACCACTTAAAGTGGATGTAGCATTTTTTTCTGGAATAAATAATCTCTGGAGCGTTAGGAAGTTGCTGAACGGGACTGTGCTAGGGAGAAATAATTGCCTTGCCATCAAAGGGAATGCAGAGGTATGCTGAACACAGTATTTATATCATTTCTGGGATCATATAAATAGAGACAGAGCCTGTGAATCATTCATTTGCTTTATGAGAGTGCACAGGCTTTGACTCCATCTGTGTTACCAGCTCTGCAGGAACAAGCCTAACGCTATGACCACAGATCCTTCTACTGGAATTACTCCTTCCAAGTTATCTCCAAAGCAAAATACATGATTTCAAATTATCTCCAAAATGAAACACTTCCGGGTTGCACACAACGAAACAGATGCTTCCAAGCACAGCCAAGGCTTCCTTTCCTGAGGAAGGATTTTCCTGTGCTTGAGCTCAGTGGGACTCTGAGTTAGGTGGAACGAATCGTGAAACACAAATATTATTTCTGAAGTGTCCCACCATGGCTTTTCAGGAAGGTGCTTCTGACAGGGCTCACCCAGAGCTCACCCAGGGCTCACCCAGGGCTCACTGGGCTCACCCAGAGCTCACCCAGAGCTCACCCAGGGCTCACCCAGGGCTCACCCAGAGCTCACCCAGAGCTCACCCAGAGCTCACCCAGAGCTCACCCAGGGCTCACCCAGGGCTCACCCAGGGCTCACCCAGAGCTCACCCAGAGCTCACCCAGAGCTCACCCAGGGCTCACCCAGAGCTCACCCAGAGCTCACCCAGAGCTCACTGGGCTCACCCAGAGCTCACCCAGAGCTCACCCAGAGCTCACCCAGAGCTCACTGGGCTCACCCAGAGCTCACCCAGGGCTCACCCAGAGCTCACCCAGAGCTCACTGGGCTCACCCAGAGCTCACCCAGAGCTCACCCAGAGCTCACTGGGCTCACCCAGAGCTCACCCAGGGCTCACCCAGAGCTCACCCAGAGCTCACCCAGAGCTCACTGGGCTCACCCAGAGCTCACCCAGAGCTCACCCAGGGCTCACCCAGAGCTCACCCAGAGCTCACCCAGAGCTCACCCAGAGCTCACTGGGCTCACCCAGAGCTCACCCAGAGCTCACCCAGAGCTCACCCAGAGCTCACTGGGCTCACCCAGAGCTCACCCAGAGCTCACCCAGAGCTCACCCAGAGCTCACTGGGCTCACCCAGAGCTCACCCAGGGCTCACCCAGAGCTCACCCAGAGCTCACTGGGCTCACCCAGAGCTCACCCAGAGCTCACCCAGAGCTCACTGGGCTCACCCAGAGCTCACCCAGGGCTCACCCAGAGCTCACCCAGAGCTCACCCAGAGCTCACTGGGCTCACCCAGGGCTCACCCAGAGCTCACCCAGGGCTCACCCAGAGCTCACCCAGAGCTCACCCAGAGCTCACCCAGGGCTCACCCAGAGCTCACCCAGGGCTCACCCAGAGCTCACCCAGAGCTCACCCAGGGCTCACCCAGAGCTCACCCAGAGCTCACCCAGAGCTCACCCAGGGCTCACTGGGCTCACCCAGAGCTCACCCAGAGCTCACCCAGGGCTCACTGGGCTCCCAGGCACAGGGATGGATGCTCCCCCTCTGTTTCCCTGCTGGCAGGAAAATCCCCTGCACCCACTGACTGCTGCCCAGAGCAGTTTCAGCTCTGCCCTCACTCCACTCCCACCCCAGCAGGACGAGGGGCCAGAGCCCCCTGCCCATCACAGCCCTGTGCAGGCAAAGCCCTTGGCATATTTTTACATCCCAAGATATTCTTAAATTATTTTCTTAATTAGAGCTTGGAATTTTTTGAAATTATTTCTGGCTGCCTGGGATTCTTGTTCATTAAAAGGAACAAAAAAAGAATTTTAAATCTGCAGTGACTTACAGTACAATTTTATTGACTTCATATCTGAGGTATATTACCTGACTCCAACGAGGCTGCAGAGGGAATTACAAGCCAGGCCAGAACATATTTCCAACTACGACAAGCAGAAAAATCTTTTTTAAAATCCATAGTTCAATAGCAAATGCATCATTTAAAAAGAACGGCACTAATTAGCCAGGAGGGGAAGCAGCCACGGAGGCACGGGTGGAAAGCAGCTGCAGGAGCAGCAGGCAGGGCCCAGCACTGCCCACAGGGATGGGCTCAGACGTGGCCAGGTCCTGTGTGGTCACTGGGTCAACACAGAGCTCAGGGAGGGTCCCTGCCAACGTCCCCGGGGTCACAGCCCAGCCCGTGCCACCCCCCTGCAGGGCTCCAGCAGCCCTGCCAGAGGCTTTGAGTCCCAGATGTGCAGTGCCCCCAGCCCCTGGCACACCCCAGAGTCTGCCCAGAGGCTCTGTGTCCCAGATGTGCAGTGCAGTCCCTGGCACACCCCAGATTGTGCCAGCCCTGCCCAGAGGCTTTGAGTCCCAGATGTGCAGTGCCCCCAGCCCCTGGCACACCCCAGGGTCTGCCAGCCTTGCCCAGATGTGCAGTGTCCCAGATGTGCAGTGCAGCCCCTGGCACACCCCAGGGTCACCTGGCCATGGGCTGGGGCCAGGCTGAGCAGCTCTCACTCAGCCAGGGCACAGCAGCACCAGCTGCTGGTGTTTGGGGTGACTGTGCCTGTCCAGGAGGCACACTTTGTGTATTTTCCTTTTCCCCCCCAAAAGCATTTGGTTGTGTTCAACGTGCATCGCAAACAAATTTCAGCCTAAAAGCTTTCCAAAAAATGACATTCTTGTGCTCCAGCCAGCCCTGCTCACTTCTGCAAATTCAGTATTTTGATAACACAGTGAGGGCTGAGCAACAAATTGGCCAAGAAATGAAACAGATTTTAAAATCCCCCTTTCTGAAGAGATGCCCTTTGGGAAACTCTTTACAGTCTCCTCAAACTTGAAGAAATGAGTTGAGTTTTTTATCACTTTTACAACTTTAGACAAGCAGAGAGAAAAACCAGTGTTTTATGGAGGCAGAACTGCTCCCCTCAGAGATCCTTCACCAACAGGAGGGGAACTGAGACTTTGCAGATCTCTGGGCAGCTGAAAAGTAACTGAAGATCATTGGATAAAGATTTAATTGGCAGGAATAGTTCGTGCTTTGCTCAGCTCAGCAAGAAATTGGCTGCAGGTCCCAGATGTCGAGGCAGGGAGAGAGGTGAGGTGGAGCCACACACCAGGGTGTGAGGAAATCCAAGGACTGGGGAGGAGATGGTTTGGCAGAGGGAAGGGGCAGGGGAAATTCCCAGATGCAGAAGTGGGAAATGGCTCTAGGCAGTACGAGAGGGCTGTGATGAGCATTTATTTAGTTATTTTTGGCTGCTGTGTCCCCACATCCCCAGGGAGTGCCCATCCCAGCAGGTTTGGAGGGGAAACGCTGTCCCTGTCCCTCAGGGACCTGTGAACACTCACACCGGGGGGAGCTGGCACAGGCTGCAGGGACAGATGCTCACCCTGAAGGAAAACTCCAAAAATAACATGGAGACGAGCCCACATGAGGTTTGGAAGGTCAGATCAGTGGGAGCAGCTCTGCAGAGCCCCCAGGAACCTGCCCCAGGAACTGGAGGCAAACCAGCTTCCAGCCCTGCTTATCTGCAGCGCCAGATGAGTTATAGAGACCATAAAACCCAAAAGATTTATGGTCCACAAAGCCCAGGGATGCTCAGTTCTGCCTCCCCACGTCTGACTATACATGGCGGGGATCAGAGGTGCTGCAGACCTGGCGGAGGATGGGGTGAGGAGAGAAAAGGAGGATTTAGAGCAGGGTGACACACTGCAGGCCCCCTGGCCCAGCCCAGCAGAGGTGCCAAGCTCCTGGCAGCAGCTCCAGGGGCTGCACGGCCCAGCACAGCAGATGAATCCTTCTGGAAGATGCCCAGCACAGCTCCCACCGCTGCCAAGGGCTGAGGTCATCCTGGAAGGAATCCTATTTATTCAGGAAATATTTCTGGAAATATTTACATGTCAAGACTACATGTTTAAATTCTTTGACAAAGCAAGCTCCGGGCCACTTGCAGAATTTCTGAAGAGCTTTGCAAGTATTTCTGTGGGGTTTTCTGCAGACAAAAGGCTTTGCTGCATCACCATTCTGGTGGAGGTGGAGTCCCTTTTCTAAACCCCAGAGATGCAGTTCTGTGGTGCAGACTCCAGTCTGAGCAGGAGGCTGCAGCATTCCTTCTGTGCAGACAGGGAACGGGAGGCACTGCCTGTGCATGGGCTCAGGACAAGCAGCCAGGGGCTGTTCCCAGTGCAGAGCTGTAAATACAGTGAAATTCCTGCCCAGGAGAGGGACCCCAGCCTGCAGGGCCCCCACATCCAGCTGGGGAAGCCCTGGAAGCTCCACTGGCCCTGGGCATGGTTAATATTTTGAGTTTCTGCCAGACCTAGGCAGTAGTATGGGAGAAGTTTTTCAGTCTTCTTTAAACCTATGTATGCACATGTGTGTGTGTGTGTATATATATATGTATATATATATATATAATAAAGTTGTTTCTTGCTGTGCAAGAGCATTTCCAGCATGAGGAGCAGACCCTTCAGGGAGCACTCCTGCTCTGGCACAGGCACAGTGAAGCTCTCTGAGGCACGGTCTGTGCAGGAGGGGGGCTTTGTGCTTCCCCGGGTGCTGCAGGGGGACATGGGCAGGGGGACGTGGGCAGGGGGACGTGGGCAGGGGTGTGGGGGAGCTGGGGTGGCACAGGAGCAGCCAGGGAGGGACTCCAGCCCCGGCTGCAGGGGCCCAGCTGCAGAATGAGCAGTGGCAGGGAGGAAGGAGCACCCCTGGATTACCCAGCCCGGCTGGGAGGACCCGAGCTGCACAGAGGGGACGTGCCAGCTCCTGCCCACCCTGCTCCTCCGGGGACATTCCCTCTTTTCTGCTAAGCAACAAGTGATGTGAAGCCAGAAAATGAAGACAGCACGAAGTGACAGCTGTGCGTGCTGGTTCTGATTTGCCATCATGCTGCAATATCTACTCTACCTTCCCTCAGCTGTTGCCTAATTCATGAGGTCGAGGGGAAATTCCCAGCAGCACAGAGGAGCTGTGGCACAGGACCATCCCTGACAGACTCAGCAGTGTTATTCCTGGGGTTACACACAGTATTCCTGAAGTTACAGCCAGATCTGTACTCTGCCTGAAGCATAAAAAAACCCAGGCTAATTAAACAGCAGACAAGAAGACACTGCAAGGTAGGTGAGATTATTCATAGAGCTTCAGGCAGCAGCACTTTATCTGGTTAATGATAAAATCACAGCCATTCCTGTGAGAAAGAATCCACCAACCCTTCTCCACCTCGCACTCAGCCTCTGCAGGCTCAGCCTCCCCCAGCACAAACCCACCTTGAGCAGACTCACAATTACACAAAGTATTCACAGGAAGCACTTTTGGGAAACCCCAAAGCACAGCAAGGACGGCACCAAAGTAACGCCCACGTTTTATAACTCGGGGACGCTTTTGCTTTGCCCAGGAATTCTCAGGGGGGATCCAAACCCTTCCCTGCCGAGGGGCTGCAGCACAGGGTGGATTTTCCCCTCAGGCTCCCTCTGGAGACTGCAAAGAACACCCAGCAGCTCCTTTCTGTACAAGAACCAAAATCCACACGGGAAGCAGAGCAGGGTGGCCTGTGAAACAGCCGGTCCTGGATGGATGCAGGATGCCAAATGTGCCACCACAGCTCCTCGCATCCCCTGGAAACTTCTGGCTATGGCTTGGATGCTCATCAGCATTATTTATGGGATACATATGAAGGTAAACACAACAATATATTCTTGAAAGAATATAATTCTGATGAGACTGGAAGATGCTGAAATACAGGAGCCCTGGGATTAACAGCCTGAACTAATATTGCGATTGTCATCGCATTTAGAGGCTCTCGGGAGACTGGAATATTGATATAACTGTGGTGTGAAATCAAAATCTTGTCATTTATAATGGGAAAAAAAATGTCCCTGGCATGCAGACAGCTGGTTAGGCTGGAGTGCAGCACATACAAACCACAGCGTTAGAAAAGCCCCAGGAGAGGCTGTGATTCCAAATACAATAAAATCCTCAATATACCCACATGGAAGAAGTTCATCTTCACCACACTCCTCAGTCAGATATTTACATAATTTCAGGGATGCTATCCCATTTTTCCTTTGATATTCCCTATTCCTTATCAGCATCATTTGGGGCAATTGAGCTGCGTGCAGGATTTGATAGAAAGCACAGGTGCTGCCTGCTGGGCAGGGAGGGGCAGCAGAGCCGGTGCTTGTGCCACACACAGCTTATCCCACATCCATCCCCGCCAGGGTGGGCTGGGAATGCTCCCGCCCCTGCAAACAGCACCACACTGTGCTTGGCTGCACAAGCAACTCCTCAGGCAGCCCTTGGAGCAACGGCAGCAAAGCTGCTCCACCCAAACAGCCACCTGGGCATCATTTCACTCACCTGAGCATCATCTCACCCACCTGAGCATCATTTCACTCACCTGAGCATCATTTCACTCACCTGAACATTACCTGAGCATCATTTCACTCACCTGAGCATCATTTCACTCACCTGAACATCATCTCACCCACCTGAACATCATCTTACACACCTGAACATCACCCACCCACCTGAGCATCATTTCACTCACCTGAGCATCACCTGAGCATCATCTCACTCACCTGAGCATCATCCACCCACTGAATATCATCCACCCATCCGAGCATCATCTCACCCACCTGAGCATCATTTCATTCACCTGAGCATCATCTCACTCACTGAACATCACCTGAACTCACCTGTGTCACCTCCACAGTGTCACCTCCACTCTTCCACTTCCAACTCCCCACTGCCACCTTTACCCCCATCCTGTCACCCCCACAGTGTCACCCCCACCTCCACCACGACTATTTGGGAATTGCTCCTTGCAGTCACAGCTCCAGCAGCCCCAGCTCCTCCCAGAGCAGGACACACCTGAGCCCTAAGGGGCTTTTGCTTTAGCCAGCCACGTTTCTGTTGCCTGTGGAAGGCAGAAGGGCAAATGTCTTTTAGCATCATTACAGGGGATGCAGGAAAATGCAGCAACTTGGATGCTCCTGGAAATGCCCCTCCTGAACCACTGGCTGAAAATAGGAGTAATTTGAGTAGGAGGGCTGAATGATACCTGCACCCATTACATTTTCCCAGTCCTGATTATAATGTAGAAGTGAAATCTGGATACTTAACTTAGAAAATGTGCATCTATAATGAATAGAGCTGACAAGTAAATGAAGGAAGTGAATTAAGTGCTCGTTTCTTCATGACTTGAAGGCAAAATGAGCAAATAGGTATTTCACCTGCTGATATGTAATGCAACCTAAAGCTAAATTATTGTATTATTACTGTATTATATTACCCAGAGCAGCTGGGGCTGCCCCTGGATCCCTGGCAGTGCCCAAGGCCAGGCTGGACACTGGGGCTGGGAGCTCCTGGGACAGTGGGAGTGTCCCTGCCATGGCAGGGGTGGCACTGCATGGGCTTTAAGGTCCCTTACCATCCAGTGGATCTGTTATTCCATTCTAGCTGCCAATGTCCTGGGTGATATTGGCATTGTATGAACTATTTTATTTGTATTGTCTCCTCTTGGGAAGGAAAACTGATTTTGAAACTGATTTTTCCATAAGGAGGGCCCCGTGGACCTTGGATTATCAAGGTTTGTGGATGGAATAAAGCGTTCCAGCTATTGCAGTGCACTCTCACAAGAGCACGTGGTGGGAAGTGGAAATGCAAACACCGTGTGCTCTTATTGAGGTTGTAATTGATGCATTTGGGAAAGGAACCAATGTAAATTATTTTTCATAACAGTGAGCCTTTATACAGGGTTGAGTCTTTAAAAGCCTGCCCACTGTGTACAGGCAGCGAGGGAAATGTCAGGCCATGTTTATGAACAGTCAAGGCTGAGTTGATTTTTGTCAAACGTTGTAGTAATGGTTTCTAATTCTGACATGCAGGAGCTCAGGTCTCCCCTACAGCTCATAAAACATGTTGAAATGCAGGTGTGAGTTACAGCCTGCACCCTCGGCATGGGCAGGGCTCACCGTGACAGGGCCTGGGGACACTGGACAGGCTGGTAGAAGTTCTAGTGGAGTTCCTGTTTTGGATCCTGGCACCGGCTGCCCAGAGAAGCTGTGGATCCCCATCCCTGGAAGTGCCCAAAGTGGGGACAAACAGGATGGGGGCAGCCAGAGGCATCAGCTGGGCTGGGGGTCAGCTCTGCAGGGAGCTTCATCCATCCCTGCATCCATCTATCATCCATCCATCATCCATCTATCCATCATCCAACCATCATCCTTCCATCAACCAACCAACATCCATCCATCATCCATCCATCCATCCATCCATCCGTCCATCCATCCATCCATCATCCATCCATCCATCCATCCTTCCATCCATCCATCCATCCATCCATCCATCCTTCCATCCATCCATCCATCATCCATCCATCCATCCATCCATCCATCCATCCTTCCATCCATCCATCCTTCCATCCATCCATCCATCCTTCCATCCATCCATCCATCATCCATCATCCATCCATCATCCATCCATCCATCATCCATCCATTCGTCCCTCTGGGAGATGGACACGGGCAGGGGGAGAAGCTCCCAGCAGTGGAACCCAAATGAGCAGACCATGCTCGGTGCTCGTCCCCATCTTGAATCCGTTATTTCTGTTTGGGTGTTGCAGTTTGGTGCAATGTGGTTTTGGTGAGGGGGATTTGGTGTGCCCTGGTTCCACGTGGAGCACAGCCAGGGTTCAAGCTCTGGTCTCCACTGGTGTGCCCTGGTTCCACGTGGAGCACAGCCAGGGTTCAAGCTCTGGTCTCCACTGGTGTGCCCTGGTTCCACGTGGAGCACAGCCAGGGTTCAAGCTCTGGTCTCCACTGGTGTGCCCTGGTTCCACGTGGAGCACAGCCAGGGTTCAAGCTCTGGTCTCCACTGGTGTGCCCTGGTTCCATGTGGAGCACAGCCAGGGTTCAAGCTCTGGTCTCCACTGGTGTGCCCTGGTTCCATGTGGAGCACAGCCAGGGTTCAAGCTCTGGTCTCTGGGCCCAGGCTGGGTCCCAGCCCTCGGGCCCTGGCACAGGCTGAGCTGAGCTCGGCCTCAGGCAGCCACGGCTCCCCAAACCCTGGCACAGACAGCCCAGGAGAGGGGAAATCAGCATTCAGCATTTCATGCACCAGAAGATGATTAATTTTCTCCTGGCTAATTAATGAAATGAGATAATTTTCCGCCTCCTGATCCGGCGTCCAGCAAGATCAGCAGAAAGCCTCGCGCTGGCTTCCGAGGACTTTGCACAGTGTCATTTCACGGCTCAGTTCAGCAGGGTGATACATTCTGTTGGGAAAGGGAGGTGGTGGGCTCTGCTAGGAACAGGAACATTTTTCAGAAAGAAGGATGTTTACCTACTTTTTCTCTGCTGCTACGGCAACTGAAAGAAAGCGTTGTTGTTTTGGTTTTAATTAAAGTTTTTAGCATTCATCTCAGCCACCATATTGGCTTTTTAATCTATGACTAAATATTAAAAAACATATATATTTTATAGTCCCTGCTCTGCATTTATTCACTGCAGCTCACAGGATTCTTTCCAGTGCCCTGAGTTACACATTTTCAGCAGCATCCTGCCACATCTTAAGAAAAAAAAAAAAAAGTAGGGCAGAAAAACCACCAGATTAACCCACAATGTCCCAAAATGAGCTGTGCTCTGCTCCCAACGGCCTCGGTGGGTTCTGTACCTATCTATAGCCAGGAGGTTACAGCACTTCTGAAACACCCTGCAAACCCTCAGGCTCTGTGCTCCCCCAGTGCTGCCAAGTACCACTTTGCTGTTTTCAGACTGTGGGATTGGTTCCCAGACACCCCAGAGACCCCAGAGACCCCAGAGACCCCAGAGACCCCAGAGACCCCAGAGACCCCAGGTCCCACCATGATGGACCCAGAGTGGCCCTCGGGGATCCCAAGGCTGGGGGATGAGACGAACGACGCAGTTTGGGCTGAAAACATCCCTTGGTCAGAGCCCAGACAGGCTGGAGGAGCCTGCTGGGTTCGAGACATTCTCCACAGCTCCTCAGCCATTTCCCCTCTCCTGAGCTCCCCTGGGAACGGGATCCCCCCTGAGCTCCCCAAGCCTGGCTGGGCATGGGGCTGCACCTGGAATTTTCAGCCTGAGCTACCCGAATATCCTGAGAGTCTCCTCATGCCCAGAATAACCAGAGTCAGAAGGATGAAGAGTGCAGGAGGCTCTGCACTGGTGCAGCTGAGCTACCTGAATATCCTCAGAGCCTCCTCATGCCCAGAATAACCAGACTTGGGAGGATGAAGAGTGCAGGATGCTCTGCACTGGTGCAGCTGAGCTACCTGAATATCCTCAGAGCCTCCTCATGCCCAGAATAACCAGAGTCAGAAGGATGAAGAGTGCAGGAGGCTCTGTTTGCCCAGGAACAGGCTTTCCAAGGGAACAGCCCCTGGCTCAGGCTGGCAGCACCAGCGATGCCCCTGTGCCCATCTCGCTGGCAGTGCCAGCCTGGTGCAGGGTGGGCAGGACAGGGAGGGCACAGAGCGGGTGTTAAGGAGGTGGTAAGCTGGGGAATGGAAGGAAGTGTGGAAAGGTGAATTACAGCAGCCAAGCTCACCGGCAGACCTGCCCAGCTCTTTTCCCTTTAAATATTCTGCACGCTGAAGGAAACTTCCCTCCCCGCCCTGCACACACACAAATAAATAAATAAATTAATTAATGGAGTGAATCAAGCCGGCCACAATTCCAATCAGACCCAGCTGTTATTTCTCCATCCTTTACAGCCTTGTCTGCAGCGCCTGGCAATTGGTTACACATGGCCTCGTGCAAGGAGACATGAAATAATTGCTTCAATCTGAGGCAAGAGTAACTAATTTTGTTCATGTTTTATTCAGAGTGACAGGAACATTACTGTAATAATTCCTGCCTTGTTCCATCTTCTCCAGAATGGTGGAGAAAAAGGCATTTGCAGCCACACGAAGGGGGATGAGCCACATCTCTGGCTCCACCTTGCCCTGATCCCTGTTTATTTTTAACAGCATTCCCAAATCACACGGTAACCATGCTGCTTTTCATAGCGAAGGTTCATTTTGGCTGGGAGGATGAGGAGAGCTCTTCCTGAGCCAACGTGACCTGCCACTGATTTAGCAGAAATACATGATGCCACTGGGAAGAAATTCTAAAGAAGTTTTTCTTTTCCTCCTCAGGACAGAAAGAACGACTTTGGTAAGTCACTCATCAGGAAAATTAGGAAATGACTGTAAGAAAGTCTGTTGGGAGAGGACACCTTTAGATGCCAATACATTTATTTATTGGCTGTTTATGGCCGTGCACATTGCAGCCTAACTTTAAAAAGTGTGTATTGTGATTTACTGACCTGGAAATGTGTCTTAAAAAAGGTGGTTTAATTGTCACTGTTGAATAAAGGAGAGAAAGAATAAAAGCAGGGGTAAAAATAAAAGGGAAATCAAAACGGGCCAAGACATGAAAGATGACAATGGGTGGGTACATGAACCTGTCTCAGCTTTTTAATGGAAATCAAAGTGAAAAAAATCTTAAATGAGGTTCTTTGTATTAGCATCAAAGTTGCACTGATTTGAAATCTCTGGGACTGGTCAAATGTTGAGGTTTTCTCCTTTTTTCACCCCATGTATCCATTATCAGGCATTAGGAGCAAAAGACCAAAAGAAAGGCCAAAATTATGGTTTTGATTACAGAACATGACATGGACACAGTCTGAAATCTCATCCATCAAGGGACCCGAGGTGTCCCAGGCCTGGGGGGCTCCTGGGCTGTTGGTCCCCAGCTCTGGCTGCTGCTGGAGCACTCTGGAACTGAGAAAGAGTCCAGCAGAAGGAGTTTCCAGCTAATCAGTCTGAATATTTACTAATACATAGTTAATAAATTAGTAAATATGTTAGCAAACGTGTTGAGAATGGATTAGTAAACAGATGAGTAAATGTGTTGGTGTACGGGGCCCAGGAAATCTGTCAGCGTGTGGGGCTGGTGGCTCAGAGCTCTGCCACAGTGAGACAAGCAAAGCCAGAGGGTGAAGTCCATTCCCCACACATCAGAGATGCAGAAGTTAATAAGGCATTAAAAACCAGCTGAAAAACAACATGTTTTTTCCAAAAGCAGCAGAGCTGGGTGGGCAGAAGCGTGTCAGGGCCTGCACACGAGGGTCAGGTGTTGGTTTCCAGTGGTTCCTGCTGACTAATTACAGCCTCTGCAGTTACCACAGGCTGCTAGGATTCCTCAGCACAGAAACATCTTGTTCACTCACTGCTGAAATGTTTATTTACTTAGGACATCTCTTTCAATAGCTGAGCAAGAAGGAGTCTGAGGGTGACCCACTTTTGTCCCCCGAACAGTCAGATGGTCCTTCAGCCGAGAAAGGTCAGCAGACTGCTGTGAGAGAATCCCTGGCTTGTAAAGCCTTGTTCTCATCCACAGAGCTTGCTCACACCAGCTCAGGATTAGCTCAGTGCTAAAAGTTCACCAGAAGTTCTCTGTGGAAAATGTGGGAGCTGCAGGACTGACGGACAGACCACCCAGCTGGGCAAACTTCCCGCAGGTTCTTTTCCGTGCCTTTCTCACTCACGGGGGTTTCATTGCAATTTGGGGGCTGAAGTAATGGGTTAAAATGGTACGTTGTAGTAAAACCAAAATAAATCCCTGTACTGCATGAGTCTTGGCAGTGGAGCTGAGGAAAGTGTTGTCAGCTAAGGAAACACTGCCATGAAATTCCTGATAAAATCTCCCAGGCTGGCCATCCCCAGGCTGAGCGTGGTCGGTGCCGGGCTGGAGAGCAGAGGTGCACCTTGCTGCCAAACCTCCCCAGCTGGAGGCACCGGCCCTGCTCGGCCCCGGGCACAGCTCTGCTCTCAGTGGGGCCTCTCCGTGGGGCAGATCCTGTCCTGCGTGCTGAGAGTTCCCTGTCCCTGTAGAACATCCTGGGGGATGTCACAGGGCATGAAGCCATGTGGTCAGGCACCTTCACCTTCAGCATTTCCTCTCCGTGCTCAGAACGAAGCAGTGACTTTGAGGGTCCCAGGCAGGTCCCAGGCAGGTCCTGTCTCTCCCAAGCCCTGCACTGCTGATCCCAAACCCAGCCCTGTGCCCCAAAGAGCCCCGCGGGGTCCCAGTGCTCCCCCCAGGCAGCAGGCAGAGCCCTGAGCTCAGCCCCAGCGCTGTTCTCTCCCTGAGCTGGGGCTGGCTGCAGCTCCCAGCCCGGCTGGCTCCAGCCCCAAAGGCCAGCCCGTGCTGGGGTGCAGAGAGGGCTGGGTTTGGGATCAGCACCGCTCTGCCAGCCAGCCAGGAGCTCCTCAGCACGGCTGGGAGGGCTCTCGTGTCCCCCGGCCTGGCAGGAACCCCCGGGTGACCAGGGACAGAGTCTCTGGGAGCTCTGCAGAGGGATGGAGACCCCTCTGCTGTGCTCACCAGCTCTGCAGAGGGATGGGGACCCCTCTGCTGTGCTCACCAGCTCTGCAGAGGGATGGGGACCCCTCTGCCCTGCCCAGCAGCTCTGCAGAGGGATGGGGACCCCTCTGCCCTGCCCAGCAGCTCTGCAGAGGGATGGGGACCCCTCTGCTGTGCTCACCAGCTCTGCAGAGGGATGGAGACCCCTCTGCTGTGCTCACCAGCTCTGCAGAGGGATGGAGACCCCTCTGCCCTGCCCAGCAGCTCTGCAGAGGGATGGGGACCCCTCTGCCCTGCCCAGCAGCTCTGCAGAGGGATGGGGACCCCTCTGCCCTGCTCACCACGGCCTGGGCTGGCTGCCACAGGGAGAGGAAGGAGGGTTTCTCCCCACAAGCATGGCTGAAGGGTTTTTCCTCGTGTGTAACTGGCCCCTGGCTGGTTGAACCTTCGTGGCAGTGCTCGAGAAGGGCACCCTGACTCTGAGCTGTGCCCCTCCCATGGGGATGCCCCCTCTGCCTGAGCCTGCAGGAATATTGAGGTATCTTTGCATCCAGGTGCTCTCACTGCCCATCTCAGCTTGCTTCCTCTGTCTGCTGCTGAGAGCATTCTTACAGCTTTGTCAGGTAAGGCCTTATTCCTTTAAAAAATAAATTAGAAAAGCCATCTGGAGTACTTTTTTCAAACCAACACGAACTCCTCCAGCTGTTGGGTGACCTCATCCTTTATTAATTTCTGTAGACTCGCATTTACCATTGAGATCAAGCCTACAAGTGTATAATTTCCTGATTTCTTTCCAGCTCTTTATTAAAGACTGGGGTTAGAGATTTGCCCCCGAGTCCCCCGCTAACCCTCCTCTCTCGCAGGGGTTGTTAAGGAGCAGATGATGCATCACAGGTTCCTTTATAGCAGCAATAATTGTTCTGCTCCAGCAGCCACCGTGCCTTATATACTGCCTTCTGCTGAAATTGTTTTCCTTCTTTCCCTTATTGCTAAGGAAGATATTGGCACCAAAATGTGATTTGAGAGCTCATGTTCCCTTCTCTTCCCGTACCTGAGCCAGGGCAGATGCGGCGCTCGGGTGCCACCGCCGACATCTGCGTAACCCAATCCTGCCCATCAACAGGAAGCAGAAGTGACAGCAGCAATTTCAGTCGGTGCTTTTCTTCTGCTGGAGCCATTTCTCGGGACAGGATGTGTAAATCACGGCCTGCCTGATGTGGCCAGCTCCGAGGCTGAGGCAGCGCTCAGCCCCAGCCCTGGCCTGGCTGCCGGCCCCAGGGCTGGGGAGGAGGAGGAGGAGGAGGAGGGAGGATGGCCACTGCCAAAGGCCAGGGATGGCTCTGGGGGGGCCGTGGTTTTCTGCAGCAGCAGAGGAGTCGCTCACACGCTGCCCCTTCAGGTCTGGCTTCCACACCCAGCTCCTGACAATGGCCACAAACGGTGGCATTTCACTGCCTCGGTGGCATTTCACTGCCTCGGTGGCATTTCACTGCCCCTGCCCTGCGGAGGTGGAGAGGCAAAGCCACCTCATCCCGTAAGGCCACGCCAAGTCCAGGCTGAGAGGTGGCTGGGAATGCAGAAAATGGGGCTGGGGGACAGGGTTAGTGCTGGGTGGGCAGAGGGAGGGGGAGGATGGCACTGCTGGCACCGGGAAGTGGCAAATGACTCTGATCCCATTGCATTGAAACACCTGTAGCTCTGAAGGGACATTTTTTCTTCTTGTTCCACTCCTGAGTGAGGGCAATGGCAAGCACAGCCCGTGGCTGGCACTCCTGGGTGATGGCAATGGCAAGCACAGCCCGTGGCTCTCTGTGGCAAACATCTGGGAGACAAGAAAACAAGGTGGGCTCAGCTGCTCAGCTGGCAGCTCCTGGTGGGAGCAGCGCAGGCAGCGGAGGGGGTCAGACCTCGGCACGTCTGCGTGGTTTGCTGGCCCAGGAGACACAGAGAGCTGCGCCTGACTCGTGCTGAATTCTGAGTTTAAAATTCCCTTCCAAGCCGGAGCTGAGGCCACACTGAGGGGGGAGCAGGGAAAGCAGCCTGGCAGGACTTTCCCCTGCCTAGGAAGGGACTAGAGACCCTGAGACTCCCTGAAGACAGCTGTGGACCCGATCAAATATTTAAATCTTCTTCTCCAGCTGTTCTCTTTGTTGGGAGGGGCTTTTCTGAAACTTCAACCCCTCTGTAGTGGGATGCACATGAAGAGAAACAAAAGGCTGTCTTGTGGGATGCACAAAAGAGAAGCAAAAAGAGAAGAAAAAGGTGAGGACAAGGTAACCCTGGGGTGACACAGACCCTGGGAACAATGTCTGCATTTACATCCCAAAGGCAGAGGAGCTTCAACACAAACCACCGACCCTGAGAGGGTTTGGGTGCAGCTGCTGTGCCTGGACACCAGATCAAAGGCAGGAGATGAAGGTGCTGCAGAGTTTGTCCAGGCCCCAGTGGCAGATGCTGCAGTGCTCACCCTGCATCACCCACGGCTGCATCACCAGGTGACAAAACTCAGTGGGCTCCGTGGATGGAAGGGCTGTGGTAATTAAGACATTTCCTTTATTTATGCTAAAATCAGCACTGTGGAAAGAGGCCGTAAATAATACGAGATGTGGTAAGAAAACAAGAGCAAAGCCTCCACCCTTCAGTCAGAGAATGAACAAAATTTGCTTCCTCCAATAAGCAACAGGAAAAAAGTGGAGTTTATCCTAAGAGGGGCGGAGTGCCCTCACTGCTCCCATGCCAAGGGGCACCACTTAGAGCAGCCTCAGACGCTGGGGGCATTTCTTGGTCCCGGGGCTTCCCAGCTGAGGGATGGGGCTGCTCCCAGGGCAGCCAGCTGTGCTCTGGCCTCTGCAGCACAGCCAGGAGCCTGCCCTGCCCTGCTCTGCCTCTGCAAGGCTTTGGCTTGGGCACAGAACCTGCTCTTGCTGTGACTGTGGAAGCACCATGTGGGGCCGGGATAAAATACCAAGGGGAAATGCAGGGGTTTTAATAATGTCTATTTTTATTTCTACTAGATGCCAACCATCTGAGCTAATAGAATGTAATTGGAAGACTCAATTTAGTAATTTTCTTTATTATTATGTCTTGATGTACTTCTGTCAACTCCAAAATACTCATTACATGTAATTAGGAGGAAGATTAGAGTGCCGTTAAGATGTGGAATAATGATGCAGCTCAAGCAGGGCTGTGGAAAAAACAACCCGCTCAGGAAAATATCTCCAAAGTGCTGAGCAGAGGAGGGCATTTAAAAACTGATAAAGCTGAGAGCCGGTGCCAAATAATGAAGGTGAGACTTTGAAGTGGGGCGGAGTTGATCCACTGAATCGAAGCAGTTGATGACTCTGCCTCCCTCTCAAGTGGATCCCTCGTGTTTATTTGCATGGCTGAAGTAACATTAATAAGATAATTCCCTAAGAACCACCCTCTGTGTCTTTTTCCTAAACTCCCACCCCAAACAGCATAATTAATTTTGCTGTTGTACAGAAGAATAATAATAAAAAATCCTTTGAGAGGTAGGTGGTAATTTCTCTCTGATGGAAATTGAGATTAGACACAGCACATAAAACTTTTTGATAATTTATTCGCCAGAAATTGCTGTATTATACCTATCAGAGAGCTGGTGATATGAAACTTAACAAGCTGATATTTCACTCTGATTTCCTTGAGCATGATCCAATTTATTAAATCAAAATTCTAGATTAGCTTTAATACGAAAGAAGATTTTTATATTCCAGACTAATGTATGTCAGAATGTACGAAACCGATAACGGGAGCCCTGCCAGGAGTTTTGTGCAGCTCTGAGAGACAGGCTCAGAACGAAAAGGAGAAATTTCCCAATATTTCTGGGAAAAAGGAGAAATTTCGGAATATTTCTGGGGGATAAGAGAGGAGAAAAGAGAGCAGGGCTGTGCTGCAGCACACCACGAGGCATTACCGTGGGGGAAGCTATTTCTGGTTCTATCATCAACTCCCCGTATGACAGCAGGGGAATTATTTCAGGACACAGTCGCTTTTCCAGTGGCCAGGGAATAAATAGCAGAGGAGCTGTGAGCAGCCCTGGCTGGCTGTCACCTCTGCAGAGCCTCGTGCTCGCAGGGTGCCACGGGCCCAGCGCAGCCCCACCAGTGCCAGTGGCCACCCCGCGGCCCCGGTGGCCACCGCCAGTGGTGCCAAAGGTCCCACCCAGCGGGTGCCCGTGGCCACCCCGGCCAGGTGGCAGTGGGCACCGCAGCAGTGGGCACCGCAGCAGTGGGCTGCCCACCATGGCCCTGGCAGGCTCCGCACGGGTCTCCCCTCTGTTTGTGCCCTCTCCTTTGGCATTTGCTGCCAGGCCCCGGCTTTGCTCCTGCCCTCCCTGGGGACCGAGCAGGCTGGAGGGAGGAGAAGGCGTGCCTGGAGCCAGGGATGGTGTGCCAGGGCTGCCCGGGCTGTGCCAGCGGTGCCAGTGGTGCAGCGGTGCAGCTGCGCCGGCTGTGCCAGCGGTGCCAGCGGTGCCAGCTGTGCCAGCGGTGCTGCGCGCCCCGAGCCCTGCCGCGGCCCCGCCGCAGCCCAATCAATCCCCCGGCCTGTTGCTGAGTGTCCGTGGCTCACGGACGATTTTCCTGCTCCTTAATTGCCAGTTTCCTGAGAAACCATCGCAGGCGGCCAATGCGCTGCGCGGCTCCGGCTCAGCGACTGGAGACAACTGGGGAAAAGAAACCCGGCGCTATTGGTAAATTGAGCGGCACTTTCCTAAGTACAGCACGTATTTCTAAACAACACAGCTGCAGGAAGCAGAGCCCCCTCGCTCTGCTGAGGAGGTCTCGGGAGCCCTCCTCTCCCGCTCTGGCCCCCTGCTCCTGTCCCTGCTCCCCTTCCCTTCCCAGGGGCTCGGGGGGCTTGCCCGGGGTGCTGGGGGTGCGCACCTGGGCACAGCAGGCAGGGGAGGGGCACAGCTGCCTGTCCGGCTAGCATCCCTCTGTCCCCCTGTCCCTCTGTCCTGCTTTCCCTCTGTCCCCCTGTCCTGCTGTCCCTCTGTCCCTCTCTCTCCCTGTCCCTCTGTCCCGCTGTCTCTCCCTTACACGGTTTAATCCCGATCTGAACGCTGATCTCCCAAAGCATTCTGCCTTCCTAAGAGCCCGTACAGATCGGTGCAGCAATTTTAATAAACAAACTGAAATCCTTGGAGAAGCCACAACACAGCACTGGTGATTTTATTCAGCATTGTTATAAAAGTGATGCACGAGATCTAAATAAGAGAAGAAATGTCTGCGCTCAGTATTAGTCACTGCTCAATCACAGCTCGATTCAAAGCGTTTCACTGCTTCAAAGACATCAGCCTGTGAAGTCCCCCTAGCACAGCCTGCACCTTCCTTTCTGCTTTTAGTGCCTGATGATGTTTGGGAAGCTCGGAAGTCTCTTTTAGTAATCAAAGAAAGCCATTCTGATAGCTGGTAAAGGCTGGGAAACACAGAGCCCGTTAATTTTGGAGGAGTTCACAGGGAACTGGGCAAAGGATATAAAAGATGGAATGGCACAGAGCTGGAGCTGAGCTGGGGGAGCTGCAGCACCTCCCCAGCCGGGTGGCACAGGGGATTTCTGTCCCCACATCCACAGCCCCTGCCCAGCACAGCCCTGGGGACCCCGGCTGTGCCCCGTGAGCTCCGTGGGCAGGGGAGCCTCTGCTCCCCCCATGCTGGAATGGGAGCCCTGAGAAGCTGCCCCGGCCTCCTTGTGCTGCTGGCACAGCTGGGAAACTGAGGCAGCAGCCAAGGGAGTGCCTGAGGGTGGGCAGGCAGGAGCTGTGTCTCCTTTGGGTGGGGGGCAGAGCAGAGGGGCTGCTGGTGGCACTGAGCACCCCGAGTGCCGGACAGCCGTGCCCAGCCTGTGCCCACAGAGCCAGCGGCGGCACCAGGGCTGGGCCGAGGAGCTGGGCACCCACTCTGCCTCCCTGCAGCTGCCAGTCCCTCTCTCATCTGTCTGAATTTCACACCTCAGAACCTGTGTGCTTGGAGCACAGAGCAGGCAAAGTTTGCTTGGAACAATTCCAGCAAGGGGGCTTGGAAATGAGGAGTTCGGTTTCTTTCTTCCCCCACAGCAAATCCATCATTTTTCTGCAGGGTGACACTTAATCTTTGTGTTTGCCCTCAGAGCCAGAGCTCCCACTGTAGTTCTGATCAAGATCAAGCTAATTTCAGCTGGCCAACACTCTCCATTTGCCATTCCACCTGTTGGAAGCAAAATTGGAACTGGTATTTATGACGAAGATTAGCTCATGGCCATTAAGCGCTCCGGGCTGAAGATGGATATTTGCTGTCAAAGAGGTGGTGGTGATTTATCTCAGAAAAAAGTTCCCTCAGCTCTCTGAAGCGGCTGCCACAAAGCTGTGCTGGCAGGAGGAACGGGCAGAGCTCCTGAGCTGGTTTCTGCAGGCGGAGGAGCTGACCCCGAATCGCGCCCGCAAAGACGAGGAGGGACACGCGGCTCTCCCCACCCAGCCCGGCTCTGAGTCGCTCTGTGCTGGAGCAGCATCGCAACCACGGCGCGAAGAGACTAGGAAAGAAATTCTTTTCTACAGTCCTTGCTGCTCAGAGGAGATGGGGAATAAAGCAAATCTGACAGTTGCAAAAGATTCAAACCAGGCCCCAAGGTCTGTGCTTAAAACTTGCCCTGCCAGTGATGGCAGCGGCAGCACGTCGGCATTGGCCAGCCCTCATGGCCCAGAGCTTCCAGAACCTTCACAGCCCTCATGGCCCAGAGCTTCCAGAACCTTCACAGCCCTCAGCTTCCAGAACCTTCACAGCCCTCATGGCCCAGAGCTTCCAGAACCTTCACAGCCCTCATCTTCCAGAACCTTCTGTGTGCCCCGAGCAGGGCGGGCAGGCTGAGCTGGGGCTGGGGGAGGCTGCACAGGGACATGTCCAGCTGCAGGCCCTGTCCCCACGGGGCCGTGTCCCCCTCGTGTCACCGCTCCTGGCCTGTTTCCAGACCAAACCATTCGGAAATGGAGAAAACAGATGTGGAAATGGAGTGCACGGGTCCCTCCCCGCCTTTAAAACCAGCTCACTGCCAGTGCCTGACCTCCACAGCCAGCCTGTCCTCAGGGCAGGTCCAGGGGAGCAGGGCACCACGGGATCCTTCAGACAACCTGAGCCGGAGGTTTCCAAAAGAGACTGTTCCCTTCTTTCCCACAGCAGCGTTTTTGAAAATCTGCCACATTTTTCTTTCTAAATAAACCAGCCCAAACTGCCTCCAGAGGGTTTTGCCATCCTTACATTTACTCCAGCAGAGTAATCTTCTAGGACGATAAAATACCAGAGCAGCTCAGGGAAGTGCTGAGCAGACAGGCACAAACCTAAAGATGGATATCCAAGTTCAAGCCTTTCAAGCCCAGAAAATAAATCAAGATGACAACAGCCCCAAAACATCAGAAAGCCTCAGACTTAGGAAAGCCAGGATATCATGAGTGAATACATTTCCAGCTCAGATGTCTGGAGCCACGAGCTGCGTTTCACAGTGCACACGGGCTGCTGCTGCCCCCAGCCCCGTCCCCAGAGGGACACGGGCAGGCGAGCACAGGAGCTGTGGGCTGGAGCTCAGGGCAGCTGCCGTGCCCACGCCAGCCCTGGCAGGAGCCCACGGCTCCCCCAGGGTTGTGCCCCGGGGCACGGAGCACTCTGCTCAGCAAGGGCTGCCCTGGGCTCAGCCTGGCAGCCTCCTGCAGGGTGATGTGCAGAGCCTCCCTGTGCCAAACACACACCTCTGTTCCTGGAAAATCCTCCTGCAGAGGATATTAAAGCTGTCTCTTCCAATTCAGTTCAGGGGCTCTGGAAGCGGAGTGGCAATAAGGCCACATAATAATAATCAGATGTTTCAGCCTGGCCCAGCTCAGGGAGCTCCTGGAGAGCAGCCAGGCTGCTCTCACTCACTGAGGGTAGATGCCAGCTCGGAATGAGGAGCCATGGGAAAAGCCAAATCTCTTCAGTTTTATCTAGAAGTTAAAATTAGGCACCAAACCAAAATACATGTTCTTGGGCAAGGTCACATTGATTTAGCTGAGGTTTGGTTACAGAGGCTGGAATAAAGCACATGAAGATATTTACTGAACACAAAGTGTGTTCAGTCGTGGCAGGGAAAAGCCCCTGGAGCCCCATTTTCCTGACACCTTTCCCAAGCCCTCAGCCCTGTGCCACCCCCTCGGCCAGCCCAGGCACCAGGACCACCTGTGCCCACCTGAGCCCTTCACTTGTCCAGTCCAAATGCCCAAAATTACAGCAGCCCTACAACGGCATGGAGGCAAAACTCCATGCAGAGCAGTTTGATGCTTACAGTCAAATTGCAGCTACTGACATTTGAGTTGCAGAGCTGAGAATTCGTGACATAATTGGGTTTTTTATTCCCTCCTGATTTCTGCAGGCTCTGCACAGAGGGGTGTGTGACTCCCCTGAGGGTCTCCTCCCCAGGCCATCGTTTCCCATGTAGTGCCCTTGCTGTCCCTCATGTCACCTTTACTGGCACTGAGCACAAGCTGCCAAGCACCAAGGGCTGGAGAACTGGGAGGAAACTGAGGAGGAGTTCAGGGAATGATGTTCTGAAAGGAGAAGAATCCCCATAAATAAAACCATGGATTTTCCAGGGTGCCTAAGCTGGAGGCACAGAATAATTAGAAGGTCATACAGTGGCAATCAGTAAAAGTACACCAAAATTTGTATTAATCTCATCATTTGATTGCTTCTCTATTTAGATTTACACTAAATATAAACAAGGAAATGGAAGAGAGCCCTTTTGAAATTCCAGCCTCAGTATAAATTCACCATCAGTCACTAAAGCAACTGGAGCAGTGCAGGTGCTCCAGCCACTCTGAACTCTGCATTACACCTCTTACAGATGGGCAGAGTGCTGGCTTATATTCAGAATAAATGCTCAATGAAGTGCAATTTCCATAATTTTGCCTCTATTCCATTATCACACCACTGCTCCCCACTGCTCAGTAGCATTTCCTTAGGCCTTTCACAGGGTACTCTGTTTAAATTACCTTTACAAACCTATTTCTTTGCACACTTCTCACATCATTTTATATGAGCCTGGCTTGTGCAGATGGAAGGGAAGGTAATTTAATACTGGCATCAAAGGTTGGGCAAGAGCTGTGGGTGTTACGACTTTGCTGATGGCACAGGGCTGCAAACACAGCCTGTGACAGGGGTTTGCTCAAAGCTGAGACTAATCACTCAGCCAAGTCCAGCTAATTGCATTGATTAGCTCTGCATCGACGAGCCAGTTACTGGGGAATTGTTTGTGTCTCTCTCCTGAAGCATCCCTTGGGTTTGGGAGACAGTAACAAGTACTCAGAGCCAACCAAAGCTGTTTGCATTTGACTTTTACCCAGGCTTGACCCAGTGCTGGGTGTCCAGGCAACAACTGTAAAAAGCAATTTTAATGTTGAATTGTAACTGCCATAAAGATACTGGTATAGTGTTCTGTTTGCTTGTTTAGCAAACATAATTATTTCGAGGATGCACATCAATGTTATTTATTACCCTTTAACTGAGCCCTGGAGGACCTGATCCTGTTCCTCTGGTACTTTTGCAGAGGGAACCTCCAAGCTCTGCTCCTCATGTACAAACACTGACACGAAATCCGTGTGGAATCTGCCTCCACACTGAAATGACAACAAAAACTCTCTTGCATTTGAAGGCTGGGAGAGCAGCAGTTTGAAATCATCGTCCACACACAGGAAAACATTCAGCTGTGAAGCTGAGGCAGAACCTTCAGGCATGGGGCTGCATAAACACGTTGGCTGAGCTCCACCATTAAGATTGTCAGAGTAAATATTAAAGAGAATTTTGCATTCAGCTAAAATAGCTGTTTACAGATTTCTTCTGCTGAAGCCGCACATTGTACAATGAAATGAGAGCTCCAAACCCGTTTCTGTTCTAATAACTTTATAAACTCTGCTATATATTTTATGGAATTTGAACGTATGAGTGGTTGGCCCAGAACTCCTTCTGCAGGAGATGATTGGGAGAAACCATTACCATATGTCAGGAGGATGGCAGCGTCCCATCGATACTGGAGAGATCTCAGCTCAGCCCAGCCCTGTGTTTATACTGTGGCAATATTTCCATACTTCAGATATTGGTACCTCTGCTTGTATAAACAACATTATGGCCATGCTTGTCAAAGACACTTAGGGGATTCCAATGAAAATAAAAGTCAATTCCTTCTTCCATATTTTCAAAAACCCCTGCTCCTGCTAGGCCAGCTCTGCTGGGGAGAGAGCCTGGGCCACCAGCCCTGTGCCAGCCTGGCCCAGAGCCCTGCCCAGGGGTTTCTGTGTGTTTGGGGTGCCCGCAGAGCTCACCTGAGCCTTGAGTGTGAGTCTGAAGTAGAAAGGGTGAACAGAAACCCTTATTCAACAGTCAGTTAATCTTTTCCTCTTCCCTTACTCCCCAGGACTTGCAGATGTGGCAGGAGGGAAAGGTGACTTCCAGCAGCTCCAGGTTTCTGTGGGGGCAGTGAGGACCTTGGCTCTGCCCCCTGGCCGTGCCCAAGCCCCCAGAGCTTTGGCACCCGAAGCTCCCTGGCAGGGTGCTCAGGGTGCAGGCATTTTCCTCCTCTGCACATCTCTGTGCTCTTCCCCACGCTGCAGCCCATGCCAGCCCTGCCTGGCACAGAGAGGGGCATCCCTGTCCTGCTGCCCACAGCCCTGGGGCTGGGGGCACGGGGAGGTGCTGGCAGGGAGGGGAGCTGGTCCCCGGGCTGCTGCAGCTCACAGAGAGCACAGGGCACAGCTTGCCTTGGCCCAGCACCCTCCTGGCACCTGCTGAACCCAGCAGCATTCCAAACCCCCCTGCAGTCACAGCCACTTTTTTGCAATTCCTGTTGAATTGCAGGGCCCAGGAACAAAGGGCTTCTGCAGGGCTTTATGAAGGTCTAACACCAAGGGAGGTTCCTCCCAGCTGCCCCACAGCACACCTGAGCACGAGTGCCCAGTGGTGCCTAGGACAGCCAGCTGGCTCAGGGCTTGGCCTTGCTGGCATAAAAGACATTTGCCATGCTAAAGATTAATAATTACACAAGGGAACCTCTGTCCCCCAGTTGCACATGCCACACAACAAAGGTAGAAGCATTATGCCATGCCTCTTATGCTATGCCACACAAGAACAGGTAGAAGCATTGATTTGGGAATAAAACATCTATTTAAGAACCTGAACATTGTCTGGACAAGCAGAACAGCTTTTCCTGAGAAACAAATATTGTTCGATGTCAAAAATGACAAGGAAGTCGCTTGTGAAGTAATTTTTCAGCAAAGATATGAAATATGTATTTGCTAATAAAAGAGGATGGGAAAGCAAACCCCAAAAGCACCCAAAAGTGCCAGTTCAGACTCTTGAGGAGAAAACAGCTAAAGGTTCCCAAAACCATCAGGGAGGATTCACAGACAGCTCTTCCTTCCAGCAAAGGCAGATGGAAATTCTGAGGAGCTGCTTTATTTTGTAAGAAAAATAAACAGCTTCTCATTGTGGTAATGAAGGCCTGAACTGAGATTTTGTTGGTTTCCATTGGGTTCATTTGGGACTGACAAGCCCAATTAAGAATGCTAATTAGTATCTGATTCTTTTTAATTAAGTAGAAGCAGAGGCTGGGAGATGCTGGTGCTGTTAATTTGACCTTTGTGTATGAATGGCAGCAGTTGCAGAGGATGGAACCATGGCTGCGTGTTCCAGGTGCTGCCTTGGTGCCCAGGTGGTGCCCAGGGAGGAGCAGGACATCCCTGGCACCCCGAGCTGCTGGGGGCAGAGAATTGGAAATCAGGTGAAATCAGTGGGAAGAATTGATGGTGTCTGACTCCAGCTCAGAGGCTGAATGATTTCTTTATTAGAACTATGCTGTAATACATTAATATGCTATTGAAAGGAGATACTCAAACTACAAACCTACTTGTTCTAACTCCCATATCTGACTCACAGCTCGTGCCCCTCTCTGAGAGCCCAGCCCCAGCTGGGTTGGATTGGCCACCAGCTCAAACAATCCTCACCAGAATCCAACCAAGCATCACCCCAGGTGAACTATTCTCCACACACATTCCACATGGGAAAACAAGGAGCAGAAATAGAAATTGTTTTCTCTTTCTTCCCTCTGTGCTGCTCTATGAAAAATCCTGAGAGAGAGAAGCCTGTGCCCTCCACAGCAGAGCAGAGCAGCTCTGAGCCAGGCTGGCCCTTTCCCTGCACTGATCTCCCCCAGGCTGGGCACTGCTCTTCTCTGCACCCCAGAAATCAGAAATCACCATTCCAGGCAGGGGCAGACCTCGCCTCCTGTGCAGATCACCCCTACTTCAGAGCCAGCCTTTCCTCCTGCTTAACGTTCATTGCTGGGCCAAAATTCTTCACTTGAAGGTCAGAGCGGCCGTGGAACCCCTCCATGGCCCTCTGACAAAGCACCAATTAAAGTGTCTGTGATCCGACTGATTCTCTGAGCAGGATCTGCTCCTGCCTCACCACTACCACGTTGGGACAGCTGCAGGGAGGCCGCAGGAGAAGTTATGTGAGTAAAATTAGCCAAAATTTACTCAGCCAGCCCAGAGACTCCCCCAGGCCGTGTCCTCCAGCCCCTGTGAGGCTGCTGGGACTTTGGGGCGCGTTTCCACGCGAGCAGCCCGCAGTGAGCGCCTCTGCTCTGTGTTTTCTATTAAACCAGTCACATCTTCCACGCTTGTTTCCGTTGGCAGCCCCTGTGACTGTCCCAGATTTCTCCCTCTCTCCTCACTGCTGGCACAGATAACAGCTCGTTTTTCACTCCAGCACAGAGTCCAAACACACTTTACATGGTGCAAAGACCACAGCTTATCCTCAGCTAGGCAGAAAAGAAAAGAATGACCAGAGAAGATGATGAACAGCCACAGCATTTTCAATTGGCTTCCAGGCAGACACAAGAACCATCCAGAGCCTGGCTGCTTTTGAATATTCCCTTTCAGCAGCGTGAGGGAGGAGCTGCCTTACCTGGGTGGTGCTGCAGAGGATTTACCCCACAGTGGCACAGGAGGGAATCTTTGGTTTAGTGCCTTTGGATCACCCAAATGAAGACATTAGACAAGATAAGGATTTCTGCTCCTTGGAGCTGTCACCAAGAGAAATGTAATGGCTCTGGAAATAAGGAACAAGAGACTTGCTCCATTTCTTGCAGAAGATTAAATATACGCTATCCAAAAATAGCTGATGTACATACTTTTCTCTGGAAAATGGAGACAATTCCAAAATCAAAGGTGTCAGCCAGGGATAGAATTGATGCTGCAGAGCAGCCCAGGCAGTCAATGGAGCTGGGAGCAATTTTCATAGCAACCCCCTGGCAAAACATCTCCCACTTTGGATGGGATCGCAAACCCAAACTCCGCTCAGGCTCGTGAAGTTTTCAGCCAAGCTAAGCCATATGAGAGAGAATTCCTGCAGGATGCTGCCTGCCTGGGCAGTGCTGAGCCCAGGAGGGGGGAGGAATAGCTCAGCACTTCTCCAGAGCCTCTCTTCTCTTCCCTGCAGCTCAGTGTCCCAGGGAGCTGCTGGAGGCTCACAGAGTCCAGGGGCAGGACTGGCTCTGGGCAAAGCCCTGCAGGAGCTGATCCCGCAGAGCAGGAGGGACCAGGGCCCTCCCAGCTGAGGCCAGTCCGTGATTCCGAAGGGTTTCACTCCTTGCCTCTCCCCTGATCACTGAGGGAGAACTGAAACCTGTCCTTTAAGACTCCCTTTGTTCCCGTGCCCATTTCTCACCCAGAGCCACGCGGTTCAGTGGCACAATCGTTCCCACAGCTGGACCTGAGGTGCCACACACACGGAGCAGGATGGATTCCAGGAGGGAAGCACAGTGCTGGACAGCAGGGACCCATCAGCAGTGGGAGTCGGGAGAGTTTTCAATCCCCCTCACCTCTGCTGCCAGCGTTTCTCTGCCCGTACCTGAGTGCCTGAGCTCTGCTGGGGTGCCAGGGCCCATCTCGAGAGGCAGGGCACTGAGCTGCCCTGAGCTCCTGGGCCATCCCCTGCTCATTCCACCCGGCAGTGCGAAAGGGGGACTGAAATGTCCAGTCCAGTCCCCTTTCCTTTTTTGTTCAGAAGTCAAAGGGACAGAAAGCTTTTATAGCACGTTGAAGTTGTGTGCAGCTGGCAAGAGAAGGAGTGGCCGAAGCCTCATTCTGCAAACCACGGGAGCAGAGGCACCCAGAGGGGTCCCCAGCACCTCTCCCAGGGCAGGAGCAGAGCTCCTGGGTGACCCTGGCACAGCCTCTCCTGCTGGGCTGCTCAGGAGATGCTCACAGAGCCTCGAGAGGAGGCACCAGGCAGTGCTGCTGTGCCTCAGAGCTCAGCTCCTCCCGCCAGGACACAGATGCTCCAGGGCAGCTGGGGAAGTGGGAGTCACCTGTGTGCAAATAATAAATTAGAAACAACAGGAGATGCCAATTCTTTGGTTTTCTCCAAAGATGGACTCTCCGACGCTCTGAAGCTGGGGGAGGACGGGCTGGGACACTTGATGCCAAAACCAGGCTGATTTGGCCAGAAATACTGAATTAAACACCTGAATCAGACATGGGCAGAGCTGCTTCCTCATCAGCTGTTTCCCCATGCCTAACCTGTGTTGTGAAGCGAATACAGAAAACCCCAGAATCCCAGAGTGGTTTGGGTGGGAGGGGACCTAAAGTCCACCCAGTGCCACCCCCTGCCATGGCAGGGACACCTTCCCCTGTCCCCTCCAACCTGGCTTTGGCTGGATAACCACAGAGCTCCATGGACAACAAACATCTCTGGAAATCTGATTTGTAGGTACCAGCCGTGTCCCCCTGCTCCCTGGAGCAGCCCAGGGATGGCAATACCTGGACACAGCCATTCACTGACAAAGGACAACATGGTTTTGTACAGAACATTTTAGCTCATTCAGGTGTTTCAGAGCTGAGACAGTCTGAGGTGGAAATGAGCTCTCGGGTGTTCCTGGCTGCACCTGAGTGCCAGGAGTGAGTTCTGCTGGACTCAGTGAAAGCACAGAGGCCTGGAGCAAAACCCTTGCAGTGCTCCACGGTTATAACCTTTGCACACCCTTCCCTCTTTGCTTGGCCTGGCCTGGCTCAATGGGTTTCATTTTCTGAAAAGCATCCTTGCCTGGAAAAGCTGCCGGGAAATAAAACCCAGCGTGGTTTTATTTGGCTAAAGCTCACCAAGCAAGTTTTGCACATCCTGAAGCCAAAATCACTTGTGTGGTTTGCCTAAATATTCTAATTCCAACTTGCAAAGTCACAGGGATTTTGAACGTAGCTCCAGCTCTGTCAGGGAATATGAGCTGGGGTATCTGCTGTCAGGGCTGCAGATCTGTCACTGTGAGGTTCCAGCCTGACTGAAGGAAATGTGTGAGAGGAGTCCCAGCGTGTCTGAGACAGAGCAGTGGTCGCTGTGTCTGGCCCTGGCAGTGCCCTGCAGGGGCTTTGGGTGGGAGGGAGCTGCTCCCAGGCTCTGCGAGCCCCTGCCCACCCTGCAGGCAGGCACAAGGCAGGCAGCCCCAGCAGGGTGGGACGTCACCTTACACAGAGCTGAAGCACCCATTCTGAGTGTAGAAGTGTGAATCTGCATCTGTATCTGCATCTGTATCTGCATCTGTATCTGCATCTGCATCTGTATCTGCATCTGCATCTGCATCTCCATCTGCATCTGCATCTGTATCTGTATCTATCTGTCTCCACAGTCTGGAGGAGCAAATGTAAAGGGTGACTAATAGATAATAGAACTGCTTTTTTTAAATTAGAAAATGAGCAAATGATATCTTTCATGGAGGCTTTTAAGGTCAAGCACATATCAGGTTGTGCATCAGTCCTGCTGTTAGTCACTTCACTCCAGGAGTTGATAAAGCAGCCCTGAGACAGGACTCAAGGCAGAGCCCCCTCCTCACTGCTCTCTGAGTCATTTTCTGAATGCTCAGCTCTTCCTTTAACTTAACTCAAGCAGAATTTGCTTAAAGCCCTCTCTTCTAATTCTGCTGTGTGGAGCTGAGGGTTTGGCCCAGCCTGGCTCTGCACAGTGGCTGCAGCTCTTCCAACCCCAGCCCCACGTTTGGCTTCTCTGGGGAAACCCAACTCAAGGCCACTCTGGAACACAACAAACCCACCAAGCGACAGGAGAAGGAAAAATATTTAAATATTTATTTAGAGAGGTGGAGCTACATCCCCAAGAGGTTCAGACCTTGACATGTGCGAAATTACAAATTGTGTCCAACTATTTGCACGCTCAGTTGAAATGTAGTAAAAAATTCCCCTAGAAAGAGGGGAAGGAACATTTGGAAATACTGAACCATCTAAATTCAACTCTATTTTTTGAGAATTTCTTGGAAATCATGCAAAACAAGAAAGAAGAAATCATGCAGTCCATTCTCTTGCTCCAAGTCAAGATCAATTATACTTAAATCATTCCTCATAATAACTGCCAAAATTATTCTTAAAGACTTCCCATGATGGAGTTTCCTTAAGCTCTGCTGGCAGCCCAGGCTGTGCCTCACCATTTTAATCATTAGCAAGGTTTTCCTGATGTCTGGCCTAAACTGCCCTCGCTGAAATGGGATGTTTCATCAGATCTGCTCTTTGAACAAAGAGCCTGATTATATTAAAAGGGATCTGCACACACAAATTAAGGATTTCGTTTGTAGGAAATTGTTCCATCAGGAAAAGCGTTCACAGCTGCTCGGTGCAAAACCAAGGAGCTGCACCAGTGATGCCAGAGCAACGGGAGAGTCAAACTCTGCTCTGCCGTGAGTGGCACATGGAGGGATCCAGCCCACGTTCTGGAATATTCTGGGGTGCTCTTTGCACAGACAGGCTCACAACCTGGCCCCAAAAGGGGTTGGGAGGGAGAGCAAAGCACGTTGGAATTTTCCCCAGAGCCCTGTAAAGCACAGAGCAGTTTGTCAGTGGGACTGGGACAGCCCAGGCACAGCAGGACCCCGTGGGGACCCCAGCAGTCAGGCAGTGCAGAGGGGTTTGGGTTCCTCCAGCTCTGTGATTTAGTCTCACTGCTGAAGCAAAGCACATAAATACTGTTTTGATCAAGATTTGAAACAAATGCTGGAAGTAATGCTTTAAATACCATTTTGTGACTCTCAGCCTGCCCCCTCCTTGTTCAGTGCCTCACAAGAGACAGTTGCTCTTGGATTCCTTGGAAATGAATAGAGGCTGCTTTTGTACTTTCAAACCAGTCTAGGAGAAGAAAATTGCAAGAATATTTTCAGGTTAATGAGTCTGAATTACAAAATCCAAGACGAACATGACACTAATCACTAAATCAATGCTGCTCAGAGCACAGCTTCACCCTGCAAGTCTCTTCTTCTCGTTATTGTGACAGCGTGCAAAGAAGCATTTGTCAAATAAATGACACCTTTAAAAAAGAACGTGGATTTCAGCAAATCATGCAACAATTATTATGTTAGCAGTCCCAGTGAGAAACACTCGGGGCAATTATGATGGATGTGGAGACAGCCTGGGGAGGATCTGGTGCTCTCCATCAGACCCTGCCCGACTCCCTGGGCTCTGTTTGTGGCAGGGATCCCCCAGAACCAGCCAGAGCAGGAGGAGTGTCCCAGGCAGCAGGGGACACCCTGGCCAGGCTCAGAGGGACATCTCGGTCCTGAGCAGGCCAGCAGAGCCCCTTTGCCATGGTGAGACCTGGTGGAGAGGCCACTGAGGGGCTGGAGGGGACCCTGCAGTGACACTGGGACAGCCAGGGTGAGCAGGGACAGCCAGGGTGACACAGACACAGACACAGACACAGCCAGGGTGACACAGGCACAGCCAGGGTGACACAGGGACAGACAGGGTGACACAGCCACAGTCAGGGTGACACAGGCACAGCCAGGGTGACACAGACACAGCCACAGTCAGGGTGAACAGGCACAGCCAGGGTGACACAGGGATAGACAGGGTGACACAGACACAGCCAGGGTGACACAGACACAGACACAGCCAGGGTGTACAGGGACAGCCAGGGTGACACAGACACAGCCAGGGTGACACAGACACAACCAGGCACAGCCAAGGTGACACAGCCACAGCCAGGCACAGCCAGGGTGACACAGGGACAAAACACCAAATGTCATCACCGAACCCCCGGCAAGGCTGCAAACTGAGAGCCAGACCCAAGGAACGAGTGGCCCGAGCCCCAGAGCCATTGTGGGGCTGGGGATTTCCTCCCTAAGAG
This sequence comes from Lonchura striata, assembly GCF_050655825.1. Taxonomy (NCBI): domain Eukaryota; kingdom Metazoa; phylum Chordata; class Aves; order Passeriformes; family Estrildidae; genus Lonchura; species Lonchura striata. The sequence goes on from NC_140715.1 coordinate 20,083,571, forward strand.
CTGAATGTGGCATTAAAGGCAAACAGGAAACTGTGCTAGGGGATTGAACCACAACGTAACTTCTTCAGCTGCTCCACAGATTGCTGACATTTCCAAGGACTCTGTATTTTGAAAATACCTTTCAATAAGTGGTATTTTCCATAAGTATTTTTTGCATCTTTCCCTCTACCCAGCAAATGTTTTTCTCCAGCACTTTTACCAGGAGAGAAGTGTCTGGTACTAGAGAAAATTCAGTTTTGCACTTTCAAATGCAAATATTAACACAAGCAGCCTGGCTTCTCTTGCTGCTTTTGGCAACACAACATGAGCTTTTTCAACTACAGGCAGAACTGTCACAGTCTGAATAGCAAATATTAAATAACCACGGAAAAATACTCAGAATTAACTCAAGGAAATAAAAATAGGGAAAAAATATTATCCTGGTATTACAGGAGGAGGAAAATAGAGTAAACTGGAAAAGTTAGAGCAACAGAGATCAAGTTCTATAGGTTAATTCTAGAAGACACTTTCCAGAGTGTTAAAGTCCAAAGGGCCCAGAAGTGCAGGTTGGAACAGTTGGTTTCTTTCCCACTGGTTTGGTAGGTTCTCCCTTCACTGAGTACATTCTGCTTCTATTCCATACAAGGTGAATGGTTTTCAGTCTTTTCTGTCCCTTTTGTTCTACTCAAATGTGCCTCCAAAGCTGAGCACGTCAATTTATGTACAACAAGCCTTCTGCCTGTATTTTCAGTTTCTAATTACACACAAACAGGGACAAAAAATTCCCCCAAGGATAAGCTGAAAGATTATGTTCCTGTGGAGATGCATCATGATCATCTTTTCTCAGAAACCGTCGTTTTCAGCAGCCCACAGGGAAGCTTGGTCCCTCAAAGGGTAAGAGCTGGGCTAAAGGAGGGGCCCAGGTGGTGCTGGAGCTCCTCTGCCACCACAGGACCTGAGAGGTGCCCCCAGAGCCACAGGGCAGCACCAGGGCAGCTCAGAGCCCTGCTGTGCCCAGGGCTGGCTGTGCCCAGGGATGGCCTCGCTCAGTTATTCACCCCAGGTGTGCCCAGGGATGGCCCCGCTCTGGGGATGTGCCCAGGTGTGCCCAGAGCTCTCCTCAGTTATTCACCCAGGTGTGCCCAGAGCTCTCCTCAGTTATTCACCCAGGTGTGCCCAGAGCTGGTGCTGCCCACCAGGTGGCATTCCTGCTGCCCCCTGCCCAGCCAGCTCTGGCTCCCGAGTCTGTTCCTGGATAGGGAAGGGCTGCAGGGGCACGGAGACTTTTGCAAAGGAACCATTCACGAGCTTTTCCCCGTTTGCTGTTGCCAGCCCCAGCTCCCCCAGCTCTGCATTATTTATCCATCCCTGATGCTGTTGTGGGGGCTCTAAACTTTATTAAAATTATTTTCATAAGGCAGAAGGTAGTGCTTTAAAACAATAATTCAAATTTTGTTCTGGTGTTAGAGTTTCCACGTGTATACCCATGAAATACATCCAACCATGTATGCCCGAGGAGGAGCTGCTCCAAGCTGAGATCTGCTGTGGCTCAGGAACCTCCATTTCTGTGCTCCCAGCTGCACTTTCACACACTCAGCACTCAGACTTCCATTAAGTGTTGATGAGAGCAGCATTCAGTTCCTTTGGACTTTTGCAGCTGTAATGGTTTTACCCAGGGCCGCTCCCTCAGCTGTCCTGGCAGGACTGAGCAGAAGAGGCAGAGAGGGGCAGAGCCTGGCTGGGGCTGGAGCACTGCTGGGACCCCCCCCGTGCCCACCATCAGATGTTTGTAATGCAGCTCCAAAGCTTCTCCCCCACTTGGAACAAACATTGTGCTTTGCTTTTGAAAGAATTCAAGTTGTGCAGAAGAGTGAAGACCTGGGAACAAACATTCATAAAACCATCTAGAAACTCAGATGTTTTCCCCCTGTGTATCTCTTTATGATGAAATAGAGACCCTGGAATCTGAAGATGCAATTTGGAGAGTTGGGTTCATGGTCATAGAGGAAGAAACATGCCTTTCTATTGATTGCCACCGTTACTCATCATCCTTTTACTGTTATCAACAAGACAGGAATAGAATGAACAGACAGCTAAACAATAAGGCAGAGTTCTGCAGCTGCTTAAAATAAAATAACTTCTATTGACGAGGTTATCAAAATGTCAGATGTGCCAGCTCAGTTGGCATTCTTCTCTGCCTTTTTATTAAAATCTCGTAACAAAGTAGAACAGGCAAGCAGAGAGTTCAGCATTTGGAACCCTTCCTGACCGGATGTTTAGGATCTCTTTTTAAGGACTGCTTTTCAATTTGCATCTGTACATAAATAAATTGCACAGATGGATGGGCACTGTGATTTGGTTTGGGGCATTATTTGGGTTTTTGGTGTGCAGGAATCACTTCTCTGCTGCAGATGCACATTGCCACTGTCTCTCCCCCATGGACCCAAAGGAACAGCAGGACTGGGGGAGAATTCTGTGTTTCTGGGCTGTTTGAAATGGATATTGCTGCTGAGCACAGACACTCCTGGAGAAACCTGCCTGGTCCTTCTGGAGGAACCTGCCTGGCCTCCAAAGGAACCTGCCTGGTCCTTCTGGAGGAACCTGCCTGGCCTCCAAAGGAACCCGACAGGTCCTTCTGGAGGAACCTGCCTGATCATTCCCAAGGAGCCTGCCTGGCTCTCCAAGGAATCTGCCTGATCATTCCCAAGGAGCCTGCCTGGCTCTCCAAGGAACCTGCCTGATCATTCCCAAGGAGCCTGCCCGGCTCTCCAAGGAACCTGCCTGATCATTCCCAAGGAGCCTGCCTGGCTCTCCAAGGAACCTGCCGGATCATTCCCAAGGAGCCTGCCTGGCTCTCGAGCTCTGGTCTCCAGCCTCAGCTGAGGAAGTGCAGCCCAGCAGGGCCCAGCCCAGCTCCCACCCCACATCCCACCCCAGCTGGGCCCCGGCCCAGGGCCAGCCCCTGCTCTCTGCCGTGCCCCAGCCCGGCTGTGCCGCTGCCAGCCCGGCCCGGCTGCGGCTCTGGCATCGCCTTGGCAACGTTTCTCATGCTTTGATTAAGGAGCAACTGATGCAATATTTCGGGAGACGGGGGGAAATGGTTTGATACTGAGAAAAACATTCTGGCTGTTCTGTATTGTCCTTGAGGACTTCGGCGTGTGCCGTCACCGAGTGCTTAGCAACAGATTGGTAGTGGCTGCAAATCAATCTTTTCAGAGCAGAAAGCACAGTTTACAATGCAGCGTGTTCCAATTCAAGAGATGCTGTTGGGGAGCTATATAGGCATCAATTATTGTTTTTTAGATGGAGTTAATTATAGCAGGGAGAACTCTGATCAGAAATCAGCTTTCCATACTCCCCCTTCTGCCTTTGAAAAATCACAGGAGAATTACTATAGATTAGCAAATTAGAAATTGCAAAAATGTAATTATCCAAAATTAAGATGAGTTGTCAGGCTCTGTTTCTGAATGGATTTGTGCCGGAAAAGTGAAGAAAAATAAACTTGCCATCCTTTAAAAAGTTTTAAATTGAATTTTAATTATTCTGCGGTTTGGTTTTTGATTTTTTTTAATGTACTATTAAAAACTATTTATTTTTGATTAAAGCTATTTTTATATAGGGCTCTATTCCCAAAAATATACGCAGACATCAAAATAGGAAAAAAAAGTGGACAGCACAAGTAATATGGAATGGAGAGGAGTTAAGGAGAATAAAGGCAGGAGAATGAGGCCCATCCCTGAGGAGCTGCCCTGGCACAGGGCAGGGACTGTCCCTGCTGTCCGCCCGGGCACAGGCTCCATCCCAGGAAAGCCATCCCAGCACACAGCTCTGAGCAGGGCAGCTCTGTGCCAACATTTACCCTACAATGGGAATGCCCAGAGTCCTGCCAGAGCAGCAGGGCAGGGACTGAGTCCCCATGCAGGGCACCCAGGGAGCTCTGCTTGCCTTGGGCAGTGCCAGGGTGTGCTCTGGGTGTGCTCCATCTGTGCCACCCCGGCTGTGCCACCCCAGCTGTGGCTCCCTCCCTGCAGCTGGGGAGCTGCTGCAGCAGGAGGAAGGCTCCTTCCTCCTCCTCGGAGCCCTGGCACTGCAGGGACCCAGAGCCCGGGCACAGCGCTGCCCCCAGGACCAGAAAGGTTTGGAGGGAGAGGCTGGAGAGCCCTGGGGCCTTCTCTGGGGTCCCATGGGATGGGCTGAGGTGGGGTCCCTGCTGCCCTACAGCACCCACACCCCATGGCCAGCACCCACACCCCATGGCCAGCACCCACAGCCCATGGCCAGCACAGCACCCACAGCCCAAGCACCAAGTGGGATTTCTCATCCCTCTTGATTTTGATGGAGTGAAAATAATGGAATGGTGTTTGACACTTTGAAGTCCCAGCCAGTACCTAAAGAATCCAACAAGGTGTGAGCTTACAAATACTCCCCTGTGGCTTCAATTCCCAAAGGCTTCCTTGGCTGGTTCACATTCTGGCTGATTTACAGTTGGACAGAAAGAACAAAATAAGTAGAAATTATAGCACGTTAACATAAAGGAATGTCACTTGTGCACATGTATTCAAAGAGAATTTAATTTCTCTTTTGGAGTTTCTCCTGGTTTAAAAGCTTGAAATGGAGATTAAAGCTTCCCTTTCCCGGCTGCATCTTATCAAACACGATTTCATATCTCCACAGCTTTCTGGAATCCCTCAACTATATCCCTTAAATTCTGTGCTAATTGAATTTAAAATTAGTCCCCAGTGGGGACTAAGTAGAAGCCAAGTAATTTAATGGTCAGACAATTAACAGCTCTGCATTAACCAGAGCTCTGAACAACAACTGTGCTGGGTTCTGCAGGCAGGCTCACACTGGGCAGGCTCTGCCTCCCTTCAGAGGAGGGAGACCACAGCTCAGAGCTATTACTGAAAAATGCCACTTTTACTGCCACAGGATGATGAAATGGAGGCTTTTTCCCAAAACAGAACAGCTTTGTGGGCCCCCTCAGGTCTATTTTATCTTAGCAACTTCTTGCTCTGTTTTCATGTCTGATAACCATATCTGGGCCGTTTGGAAGGGTTTTCACTGCAGGCTGGGTAAAACGTGCTTTTCTAGCAGGCAAATGTCTGGTCACGGCCTGGTGTTAGTTCCAGTCAGCCCTGGAAATGGAGTTTCCATTTACACTGAGTGTTCTGGAGCCACGGAAATGTCAGCAGTTTTAAAAACAGGAGACATCCCACATGGATGCAAATATACCAGCATCGCTGCCCCTCATGTGGCTTCACTAAACCACCTCTAAAACTTCAAATAAACCCTCCTGGAGAGGCTGTTGCTAAGAGCTGCTGCTACAACAGAGGCTCCCTCACATCTCACAGGGACTTTCACTCCAGTCACCACCAGTGGAGCCCAGCAGGGCTCCAGCCCCAGCCCGGAGCTCAGCGGGGATGGGACCATCTCTTTAACCCTTCCCTAAAGGTTTCCTCATTTGAGGCACCTCTTAGAATCCCAAATGGTTTGGGTTGGAAGGGACCTTAAAGATCATCTTGTTCCACTCCCTTATACCTGAACTTAGATATATTATAGCAAAATATTATTTCCTGCAGTGGTTCCAACTCTTTATTTGCTGGGCACTGGGGTGCAGCCTGTGGTCTGGGACCCAGAGCACCCCAGGGGTTCCAGCCCTGCAGAGCCCCTCAGCCCACGCTGTGCCAGACCCCTGGAGGCTGCAGCTTTCAAACCATCCCAGGAATTCCACTTTTCCTTTCACTACTGCTTCCATTTATTTGGGACTAATAGGCAGGACACGTGCTCAAGAGCCTGAAGGGCCACCACGGCCACCACGGCCACCATGGCCACCACTGCCACCTGCCCTGCCCTGCCCTGCCCTGCCCACACCGTGCTGAAGGAACGGGACATGTTCAGCTGCTGAGGCAGATCTGGCAGCTAACTACAATTGTTCTTTAATTAGCTTAACACCTTCCATCCATAATTAACCAGTGTGGTAGGGAATGGACTTTAAGATCTTAATTGTGCATGTTCACAGGAGGGGAGGTAATTGAAGTACAAATGAAACAGGCTTTTCTCCAAAAAAAAGTAAACAGCTATTTTTTGTTAACTTGAAGCTCTGTCAAAGTCAGAACTTGTCTTTTCTAAATGCATTTCTTCCCTAAAAGCCTTTCAGTGCCAGCTTGTGCAGATTTCTTCTTTGAGCAGGCAAAAGAAGCCATTCCTACATCATGGAAATGCAGTCAGGACAGCCCTTAGATACTTCCAGAGGGCTGATCATTTCCCTTGCAGTGGCAGGAGGAGGAGGAGGAAGAGGAGGAAGAAGGAGCAGCTTGGTCCCGCTGCCCTGGGCCCCTGGGACCTGTCCTTCAGCTCTGCACACCGCGGTGCCAGTCCTCAGGAGAGGGCACCCAAGGTCTCCCCTGAGCTGCAGCACCCAGGAGCAGCCCCGGGCCACACTCACCCGCCCAGGGCCACCCCAGAGGCGTCCCCTGCCCACGTGTGCCAGGGCTGGAAATGGTCTTCTCATAAAGCCCCGCTGGCATTTTGGGAAGTGATCAGAAATGGATTATTGTTCGATAAACATGCCGTAGGTCACATCTGTGTGATGGCAGAGCCATTGCTGTTCCCCATTCTCACGTCACAGGCTCCTCTCTCCTGGCTCCCCATGGCAGGAGCTCCATTCCTCACGATTTTTATCCTGCTGGCAGCAAGTGCCATTTATAACTCAGACAGGCTGTTTCCATTTTTACTTTGACCAAGCTCCATTGGTTTCTGCAGAGAAATCCCTGCATTCTTAGGAAAGAGGAAAATGGAGCACGTCCAACTCCAGAGATGTCAATTTACACAGCCAGAGGGTTTGAGCCCCATTTTCCTTCTCCTCTTTCATCCCCTGGCTTCAGGGCTGTGAGTTAAACCCTTGGGATTTACTGAAATGTTTATTCATTTTCCCCAGCACTGCATCTCTTGAATGGTGCAAAATGCACATCTGAAGAATAAGAAAAGGCAAATGGAACGAGCTGAGTGTGAATGTAGGAGGTGATAAATGGGCACAGCATCAATTTTGCAGAAGGAGGGATGATCTAATGCGCTGCTCTGTGCAGCCCCACATGGTGCAGCTTCATTTAAACCACCCAAAGCCTTCCCTCTGTCCCCTGCAGGGTCCCTCAGCCTTGTTTTGGGTGCAGAGGGGCATCTCCTCCCCGTGGCACCGTTTGGGGGCAGAAGGGGCAGTGCCACCAGCGGCTCTGGCCCGGGTTTGTCACCTCTCCCTGGCAAGCTCTCCGAACAGCAGCCTGTGGTGAGCACGAGGTACATCTGCATCTCATTCTCACTGAATCCTGCACGGGCACCCTCCAGCTCCAGGAACTGCCTTTGAAGCTGGAGCCTCAGAATTTTATGAGAGAAGTTGGAAGAAATGGCTTCACTCCTTTGAAAATTAATGAAGATTTTGCATTTCATGCTAAGGCTCGGTTTGATCAGTGCTCCCAGCCTCTGGTGAGCAGCTCCTGGTGTCCGTTCACTGAAAATCGGGGACGTTTCAGGGTGGGTGGCCCTGCAGGGGGGTCCTCCGAACGCAGGGAAAGCAGGGACTGGAGGGAAGGATTGAGGGCTTTCCAAGGCCTTCATAATTGTGTCATGCTTAAACAAGCTGAGTGAAACGAGCTGGGAAATCAAGGGGGAAACCAAGCTGAGTGTGCACGAAACGAAACAGGACCTGGGCTTTGTGCACAGCTCTGCTCTCTCAGGAAGAGCAGGAATAGAAGTGCAGCTCCCCGTGGTTCTCACGCATAAATGGCAGCAGCTTTCATTATCACAATGGCTACGTGCCTTGGATGGAGATAAGGTGCTAGTGCATGAAAAATAACAGAAAATATTTTATTTAAGAGACTTTCTCAGGTGAACTCATTTCCTTTTGCATGACATTAATTTTTTAATCTCTCTACTGCTGCTTTTCTTCCACTTCTCGTTACAGCACAGTTATTTAAAGCTTCAGTTTATGGTTACAATCCCTATGCAAAATTTTAAATAAATACTAATGCATCATTAAATACTAATTAATAAATTCTTTCCACGTATTGTTGCTATTAACTTCCATTTGAAGTTAGCTCTTCTCCTCTCTGCATGGAGCAAGATTTTGCATTGCAACAGCCCTGATTCACATATGGAACCATCTGTTTGTGCTGCTCCATTCGCAGTCGGACTGGGCAGAAAAATTCTGCAGATTCAAAAAAATCAAGAGCCTGAGCAGTGGAAGGCTCTGGGAGCCTGTACTCACTCAATATTTCAGTCCAGAACATTCCTTGAAGAAACACCCTGTACCTGTATCCTTGTGCCTGAGCAGGCAGAAAATGTTTTCCTTTCAACTGCATCGCGGTGAAACATTCTGAAATTTCCATGCCTCGGCAAGCCAATGGATCCAGAGAAAATACAGCATCTGCAGCCAAGGCATGAGCTTTGCCCTGCCTCCAGGAGAAAGTGGCTCCTGGGGGAGCTGGCACCCCTCCAGCCCTCGGGGAGGGTCCCGGGCCAGAGGGTCCCACGGCAGTGACCACGCAGGGAATTTCTGCTGGAAACCTCTCTGAGTGCTGAGCAGCCACCAAAGCTGCCCCAGGAGCTCTGTTCTGAGCACCTCTGCTGCCAAGCTTTATGCTCCAGCCTCTGTTCTGTTCGCTGCCTCCCAGCTGACAATCCATCCAGGGCAGCGAGGAAAATCCTGCAGGAACTACAACAAGCCTGGTGCCAACAATAATTGCTGTCTCTGTTAACACAGGCAAAAGAACGCTGCCATTCATGCTGGGAAATGCAGACCTTCACCTTCTCCTAAGAGAGGTGCCCTGCAGAAGCTTTGTCTGCTACACTTGTTCTAAGCTGAGTTACCAGTGCAAGGAGATACGTTTGCAGAAGTCACGTTATTTGTACTCCAGGGGTATAACACAGCCCCAAGAAAGACACTCTGATCCTCCTCTCCTCTCCTCTCCTCTCCTCTCCTCTCCTCTCCTCTCCTCTCCTCTCCTCTCCTCTCCTCTCCTCTCCTCTCCTCTCCTCTCCTCTCCTCTCCTCTCCTCTCCTCTCCTCTCCTCTCCTCTCCTCTCCTCTCCTCTCCTCTCCTCTCCTCTCCTCTCCTCTCCTCTCCTCTCCTCTCCTCTCCTCTCCTCTCCTCTCCTCTCCTCTCCTCTCCTCTCCTCTCCTCTCCTCTCCTCTCCTCTCCTCTCCTCTCCTCTCCTCTCCTCTGAACAGTCACATTCCCCAGTTTTGACTCTCTAAAGGTTTTTACTGTTTCATTCCCTTTGCTTTCCTCCTGCTCCCCCCAGAACAGAGAGATCAAGGCTGTCCTCTAAGATGGGTTATGGACAGTGTCCTCTGCTGCTGCAAACACAGAATTTCTGAGCAGCAGTGACTGATGTGTCACTCGCACTGCTGACAGCTCTTACAGGGACACTGCTCAGGAATTCTCATGGGCAGTGCTGATGGCCTGGGGAGCTCTCCCTCCTCCACAGCCCGGGCTTCAGTCACTGTTCTCACTTCTGGTCCAATTAGCTACACCCAGTTAAATGGACCTCAAACCCCGTAGCAGTACTTTTTAGTTATTCTGCCTTCTAGGAATGTTAAGCTGGTTGTCTGTACCTGCCATGGAGCTGTGGTTGGGATTTCAAAGTCTGGATTGCAAAGGAATTACCCGTGGGGAATAATTCCAGCCTGAGGACTCAGAGACATTATTTATTTGTAAGTGAGGTGATACTGTATCTGTATTCATTTTGTTGCCCCTGGTGTTCAATGGATTACAATTAGATTTTGGAACAATCTCTGCTCAGTTTACATGCACAAAGCTTTGGGAAATGATATTTCCTAAGGGGAAGTTTTCAGCCCTAACCAGGGAAACCCCTCTGTGCAGTGACCCAGAGGAAATTTGGGGTGACATGGAGGCAGTGGTGCCTTGTGGAGCTCTCCCTGCTGCCTGGGTATCAGAGCCAAAGCACACTCGGCCTCTGCAGGGCTCAGGTAACTCCAGTGCTTCTTTTCACGTGCTCTTGAGCAGCTGTGAACTGGGAAAGTGCAGCAAAGCCCAAATGGACAGAGCAGTTTCCTCTGAACCAGGGCAGCAGAAAAGCTGCTGAAGGGTGAGCAGGAGTGAAATGGGCATGTGGGACCAGAGCTCAGTGACCTGGGTGTTCTCCAGAGGAACCTGCCCCAAAAGGGGGATCTGGGGGAGTTCTAGCAGGGAGGAGTGTTTGAAACAAGCTCCCAACCAAACTGAGCCCCAGCTGGAGCCAAGCCCTGCGTGTTCAGAGCTTGGCTCACCCTCCACTCTCACGAAAGGGCTTGAGGGAGGCTGCTGGGGCAGTCTGCCCTTGGGCCAGAGGAAAGGGTGTCCCTGTGGGCAGGAGGGGACAGCCACATCCCCTGGGATCACCCCTGGGATCACCCCTGGGATCACCCCTGGGAGCACCCACAGCCACATCCCCTGGGAGCACCCCTGGGACCACCCAGCCTCAGAGCCCAGGGAGAAGGCACAGAATAGACAAGGAGTGGTGCAGAGTTTTTGTATCTGCTCTCTCTTGGAGCCAAGAGATTGCTGATAAGGCAGCTTCAGGTAGAGGAGCTGTGCAGCCAAGCACAGCTGGAAATGACTTCAGGGGCTGCAGTGCACCCCAGGGGCTGAGAGGGCACTTGGAGCACAATGGCCACAGTAAAAAGAAGCACAAATGGTAAAAAGAAGCACAAGAAGTGTTTCCAAACCTGACAGAAAGAGGCACGTTAAGGTTACCTAAAGCTGGAGTGATTTCATTTGCTTTTAAAGGCTTTAAAGGCGAGGTACAAGTTAAAGGGGAGGTATCAGAGGGTGCCCGTCTAACCCAGCCACGAGCAGAAGAGGAAGATGAACCTGGAGAAGAGCCACCAAAGCCTGTCTGTGGCTGGTGGAGCGGTGTTGAACATTGCACAGCTGCAGTCACTTAGCCAGGAGGGATAAATGTTTGCTCCGGATCTCAGGAAAAAGTCGAGAGCTCAGGACAAAGATCCAGGTCTCCCTGACTGCCCTGTGGTCAGCTCTGGGATCAGAGCGATCCCAGCCCGGGCTGCTGCTCCCAGCTCCCAGGTTTGGGCTGTGCTGGATCGATCTCAGAAAGGCAGGGACCCCCCACCTGGACACTGACACAGGTATACAAAATATATACATCTACAAAATATAACTGTAATCCTGTAATCTGACACAGGGGCACCTCTGCTTTCCTGCCTTTGGAATTCCTACCACTACTGGGTAATGAATTTTATTTTCATTTGAATGAAATACTTCATTTGACATCAAATGTTGGATTTTTCTTTTCAGGTGCTGATTGATAGCTAAATCCATATAAACTCTGGAAATAAACAATTTTCAAATATATTTCTGCATCTTTTTAAATCTCAAATGCTAAACCCCTCTCTAAAACAAATTAAAGCCTCATTGAGGTTTTCTGAAAGTTTTATCCCCCTTTTTTAAAAATGAAAATAATTGCTAGCTTAAGTCCCAAACAGGTTTTATTCTCTTGAATAGGAACTTCCCACTTGAGATTTAATAGATATTCATATATATCCTTCATATATTATAGAAGAAATCAGTAAAAAATTCATTTAGGCTTGTCCATTTGTCTTGGAGGGTGATAATTAGGGATTTTAAAAGCAAGGAAGGACCTTTCCCACTTCAGCTTTTTGAGCCTTTTCCTTGTCAGCACAAAGCAGATGTTTTTCAGAAGTTCAGCCTGGACACTCCATTGAAGACAAACAAATAATATCAATTTTAGGATATATGGTTATCGCTCAGCCTGACATGAATTCTGCACAGGCAATTGTGACTTTAACTCCTAAATAATGGCATTAAGAGCCACCTTTCCCCAGCCTGAGGTACACACAGCAGGGCAGGATATAAACAGCATCTGCAGGACACAGATAAACTGCTCTACAGCGCACAAATAAACTCCTTTTGGCCTTGGGAGCCTTTCTTCCCCTGCTCCCAGAGCCTTAGCCAAGGATCCGTGCTGCTCAGAACACTTGAAACCAGGAATCGACTTCTTTTAGGTAGCCTGAAGAGATTTTGATGCCAGACCATGTAAGAGAGAGGTCCTGGCAGCCAATCCTTCGGAAGGCTTGGCCCCCAGGCTGGTTTTCACGGCATTTTTGCTGATCAGTAAACACAGTGTAATTTGTGTCACAGAGATGATTTGCAATTAAAAACTTATTAACAAAGTGCGACGATAACAAGAGCAATAAAATGCCAAGATGCGGAATTGCTTAATTATGTGAAATAGTTCTACCGAACCCGGGGCTCCGCGGAACATTTTCCCCCCTCTCTGGTGAACAATCAGTTCTCTCTGAATTCTAATTAGCCTCGATAATGTTGATCCCTCTCAAGTATGAGCGGCAGAAAATGCAAAGTTTCATTCAAGAGCTGCCTTAGGGTGGCAGGAGCTGTGCAGGGCTCCAGCGGGGCAGGGCTGTCCCACCCCAGCAGCTCCCAGTGTCCAGGAGCAGGAGCAGGAGAGGAGCAGGAGCAGGAGCAGGAGCAGGAGTAGGGGCAGGAGAAGGAGCAGGAACAGGAGCAGGAGCAGGAGCAGGAACAGGAGCAGGAGCAGGAACAGGAACAGGAACAGGAGCAGGAGAGGAGCAGGAACAGGAGCAGGAGAGGAGCAGGAACAGGAGCAGGAGCAGGAGCAGGAACAGGAACAGGAACAGGAGAAGGAGAAGGAGCAGGAGCAGGAGCAGGAGCAGGAGCAGGAGCAGGAACAGGGGCAGGAACAGGGGCAGGAGCAGGGGCAGGGGCAGGAGCAGGAGCAGGAGAAGGAGCAGGAGCAGAAGCAGGAGCAGGAACAGCAGCAGGAGAAGGAGCAGGAGCAGGAGCAGGAGCAGGAGAAGGAGCAGGAGCAGAAGCAGGAGCAGGAACAGCAGCAGGAGAAGGAGCAGGAGCAGGAGCAGGAGCAGGAGAAGGAGCAGGAGCAGGAGCAGGAACAGGAGCAGGAGCAGGAGCAGGAGGAGCAGGAGCAGGAGCAGGAACAGGGGCAGGAACAGAAGCAGGAGCAGGAGCAGGAACAGGAGCAGGAGCAGGAGCAGGAGCAGGAGCAGGAGCAGGAGCAGGAGCAGGAGCAGGAGAAGGAGCAGGAGCAGGAGAAGGAGCAGGAGCAGGAGCAGGAGCAGGAACAGGAGCAGGAACAGGAGCAGGAGCAGGAGCAGGAGGAGCAGGAGCAGGAGCAGGAGCAGGAGGAGCAGGAGCAGGAGCAGGAGAAGGAGCAGGAACAGGAGCAGGAGCAGGAGCAGGAGCAGGAGCAGGAACAGGAGCAGGAGCAGGAGCAGGAGCAGGAACAGGAGCAGGAGCAGGAGCAGGAGCAGGAACAGGAGCAGGAGCAGGAGAAGGAGCAGGAGCAGGAACAGGGGCAGGAGCAGGGGCAGGGGCAGGAGCAGGAGCAGGAGAAGGAGCAGGAACAGGAGCAGGAACAGGAGCAGGAGAAGGAGCAGGATCAGGAACAGGAGCAGGAGCAGGAGCAGGAGCAGGAGCAGGAGCAGGAGCAGGAGCAGGATCAGGAACAGGAGCAGGAGCAGGAACAGGGGCAGGAGCAGGAGCAGGAGCAGGAGCAGGAACAGGAGCAGGAGAAGGAGCAGGATCAGGAACAGGAGCAGGAGCAGGAACAGGAGCAGGAACAGGAGCAGGAGAAGGAGCAGGAACAGGAGCAGGAGCAGGAGCAGGAGCAGGAGCAGGAACAGGAGAAGGAGCAGGAGCAGGAGCAGGAGCAGGAGAAGGAGCAGGATCAGGAACAGGAGCAGGAGCAGGAGCAGGAGCAGGAACAGGAGCAGGAGAAGGAGCAGGAGCAGGAGCAGGAGAAGGAGCAGGAGCAGGAGCAGGAGCCCTTCCAGGCCCGAGGCACCTGAGATCTGCAGGGAGCCACCGGCACGTCGGCCTCTTGCCCAATCTGTTCCTTCCGAGCAGATTAAGTCTGTGAGCTTATCCAGACCTGTTTTAAAGCCTATTTGATCTTGAAATAGGACTGAAGAATCCAACAAGAAGAGGCTTGCAGGAGATTTTCTTGTTTAATTGACACTGGAAAGGCAAGAATTGGAAACTCAAGAACAGACCCCCTTCAGCACCTTCCTTTTGCCAAGATTACAAAGTACTGAAGCACTTGAAAACGAGATGACAACTGCTCTGATCTGCCAAGCCTGAACTGCTCCCAGCCTCAGCAACCAAGGAGCACAACAAAAACCACTCGGGAGAAAGTTCTGGGAATTCTGGCATTACAGACGCAGATCCCTCATCCCTCTCTCGGTGTCACGTCCCCTCCTTGCTGTGGGAGACGAGCTCTGCCTCACTAATCCTGTGAATTTCCCTGGCTCTGGTGTTTGTGCAGCACCCTCATTCCCCCTTCCTCGTGTCTCCCCACAAGAAAGGAAAAAAAATGTAATAAGTAGGAGAGGAGATCTGCAATATAGTCTGCAAGAATGAGAGAAGCGAGAAATAATTCATCTGCTCCTGGGTATGGTTTTATTCCTGAGAGTAGGAGGGAATTTGGTTAATATTCCAGCTGAAGTCCAGTGTATCCATGATCAAAGCACAGCACCCACGGGCTGATGTCCACGGCAGTGAGGACTGAGCTGGTGCTGAGCACCCCCAGGAGCACAGGGAAGTTTTATTTTGCCAAACTGATCACGGTGAACACCTGAGCTGGCGTGTGGGCCAGAGTCCCACACAGGGGAGGGTTTGTGGAAGGAGCCTTCCCACGAGTTGTGCTGTGAGTGAGTTATTAGAGCCCAGCCTGGGCCAGGACAGGTCCCGTCCCTCGAGCAGAATTCCTTGTGCCTGCAGGAGCGGCTGAGTCGCTCCCTCATCCCCCAAGCACCCAACTGCAACAAAGCTCTCCCCCCCTCCCTTTCTCTCCATCCCCGTTCTCCCGCTCCTCTGTGCCAGCCTCTGCTGGTTTAGGTGCACTCAGGCAGATTTGCTGCTTCTCGTGTCCCAGCAGTGAGGAGAAGGGAGCCCGTGCCGAGCGGGCACAGCACCTGGCGCGGGCAGAGCTGAGGGACCTCGGTGCCTCGAACCAAGGGAGGGAGCCCCAAGGCCTCTCGCCGTGCCAGCCTCCAGCTCTGCGGGGACAGCAGCACAGCAGCGAGAGCTGCAGGTCCCCAGGGCGTGCACAGCTCCACACCAAGCTGAGAAGGAGCTGTTTGTGTCTGGTGTCAAAGTCTGCCCAGCGTTCAGCCCTTGCTCTCGGCCCGGCTGCCTGCCCGGCCCTCAAGTGCTGCAGCAGGCAGGAGTTCCAGCTGTGCAACCTCACCGAGGGGTGCAGAGCCAAGCAGCTCCTTGCAGGGCTGCTGGCGGTGCTCAGGAGCAGCACGAGATGCAACCAGAGCGGGGAAAGGCTCGGGAAGGGCTCCCAGGGCACCTGTCCCTGTCCTGGGGCTGCAGGGGACACCAGCCCCGCCGTGGGGCGAGCAGCATCCTGCCAAGGACTGCACGGGAGCTGCACGGGCCCGTCCGGGGCTCTGCACCCCCTGAGGGAGCGCGGCCGGGCTGGGCTGGGGCTGGGCTGGGCTGGGACTGGAGTTCATCCTGCAGGGCTGGGGCTGGGCTGGGACTGTGCTGGAGTTCATCCTGCAGGGCTGGGACTGAGCTCAGGGTTCCTCCTGCTGGGCTGAGACTGGGCTGGGACTGAGCTGGGATGGACTCAGGGCTGCAGTTCCTCCTACAGGGCTGGGCTGAACTGGGCTCAGGGTTCCTCCTGCAGGGCTGGGACTGAGCTCAGCTCAGAGCTGCAATTCCTCCTGCAGGCCTGGGACTGCGATGGAGTCAGGGCTGCAATTCCTCCTGCAGAGCTGGGCTGGACTGGGCTCAGGGTTCCTCCTGCAGGGCTGGGACTGAGCTCAGCTCAGAGCTGCAATTCCTTCTGCAGGGCTGGGACTGAGCTGGGCTGGGCCCAGGGCCGGAGTTCCCTCTGCAGGGCTGGGACTATGATGGACTCAGGGTTCCTCCTGCTGGGACTGAGCTCAGCTCAGGGTTCCTCCTGCCAGGCTGGACTGAGCTCAGCTCAGAATTCCTCCTGTGAGGCTGGGCTCAGCTCAAGGTTCCTCCTGCAGGGCTGGGACTATGATGGACTCAAGGTTCCTCCTGCTGGGACTGAGCTCAGCTCAGGGTTCCTCCTGCCGGGCTGGGCTCAGCTCCCTTCCATGCTGGCAGTGATTTACTGACATGGGTCAGTGCTCATTTCTCTGCATATCGCTCACAGAGGCTTTCAGACTTCAGACATCCACTCTTCCTATTGCTTTGCCATTTCAGTCCCAAGGGCGATTTTCTTCCGCTCTGGGCTTTGTCCAAAACCCATAAATTACTCTGTGTTAGCGCCTAATCTGTGTCCACCTCCCCCAGCCTATTCACACTCCTAATTACCTCACCTTATCCAGCTTCCAGCTCATCTCCCTTTCCAAAGCCTTTTACCTTATTTACCTTTCCCTTTCTCATTTTTCTTCTATTGTAAGGCTCAAGATGTCTTTGCCATTCTCAGTCTTACTTTCAACAGTGACATATGGGAAACAGAAGAACTTGGAGAACCCCAAATTTCTTTCACTCCATGTTATTAGCTCAGTCCCCTCCTGACTCCCTTATATCTATATTTGTATATAGATATAGATACCAATCTATATTTGTATATAGATACCAATAAAATCAAACTAAAATGGAAAAGAAGGTGAAATGGCAAGGAGGAAACCTTTTGTTCTGACAACTTTACACATCTGCCAAGGATTTAAAACCACTGTGAACTCACACATCAGCAGTGAAACAAACCCCTGGGTCGTCAACTTGCCCAGCAAAAATTTGTGGAGCCAATTATCCAGGATGTCGGCTGCTTTTCATTTTCATGTTGAAAAGAAAAAAAAAAAAAGGTGTACAAACAGTGTTCAAATAAATTATTTAGATCCCTGTACTCACAAAGTCAGTGTTGTACAATGTTCACGTCCTGCAGGGTCAGTTCCCCGCTGGCTCTGCTGCGAGCCCGGGGACAGCCAGACCTGCTCTGAGCCTGGCAGTGCCACCGCTCTGAGCCTGGCAGTGCCACCGCTCTGCTGGGAACCTCCCCGGGGCAGCCAGTGCTCCCTGCAGCCCCGGTGCCAACCTGTCCCTGCACGGCTGGGCACAGCCAGCACTGGTGCTGGCACCGCACTGCACCTCTGCTTGCAGGGCTCTGCACCGCACTGCACCTCTGCCTGCAGTGCTTTGCAACTCACTGCACCTCTGCCTGCAGGGCTCTGCACCGCACTGCACCTCTGCCTGCAGGGCTCTGCACCACTCTGCACCTCTGCCTGCAGTGCTTTGCAACTCACTGCACCTCTGCCTGCAGGGCTCTGCACCTCACTGCACCTCTGCCTGCAGTCTTTGCAACTCACTGCACCTCTGCCTGCAGTGCTCTGCACCTCACTGCACCTCTGCCTGCAGTGCTTTGCACCACGCTGCACCTCTGCCTGCAGGGCTCTGCACCGCACTGCACCGCACTGTACCGCATTGCACTGCACCTCTGCTGCACTGCACTGCACCTCTGCCTGCAGTGCTCTGCACCTCTGCCGAACCTCTGCTGTACTGCACTGCACCTCTGCATGCAGTGATCTGCACCGCACTGCACCTCGCTGCACCTCTGCTGCACTGCACCTCTGCCTGCACCTCACTGCACCTCAGGCCACGGGGCTCAGAAGCCGCTGCTGTTCACCTGCAAAGCTTTTTGGAGGTGCTGTTTTCAGGTGCAGAGAATAGCGGGCAGCAGAGCTGCCCTGGCGGGCACCGGGACCCCGCGGGCGCAGGACCCTGCAGGACACGCTCTGCTGCGGGGGCAGCCGGTGTCACAGGGCACGGCGGGTCTGGGGCTCGGCCTGGCTGCTTCCCACCCTGCAGCTGTTCCAGCTGTTCGGTGCAGGAGCAGCAGCGCTGCCCGCTGGCTGGGCAGGGGCCCTGGGCAGCTCTGCAGGGTGCTGCTGCCCAGGGCTGCCAGGAGGACACGGGCAGGGCCGTGCCACTGCTCTGCAGACACTCCTGGCCTCTTCAGCCTCGCCCATGGACAAAGCCTAAATTTAAATGCCAAGTGATGCTTGCAGGGATGTCAGCAGTGCACACTCCCACTCTGGCATAGTTTAAGGCAGGCTAACGCTGAGTTTCCAAGATCTGAAGCTAAAATTTTGCCTGGTTTCTCCTGCTTATGAATATATTTTTCTCCTGAGCGTGGCTTTGCTGCACACACAAGGAGCAATTCTGCACCGTGGACATCAGGCAGTGTTTTTTGCAGTTTGGGAACTGGTGCTTTCATAGCACGTTGGCTGTATCCCTCACAGCAGGGGTGGCTGTCCCCTCATCATCCCCAAACCACCCAAACCTTTTCAGGAGCATTTTCAATAGAGCAGCAAGGCAGGAGGCCGCAGGCAGCCCTGCAGCAGGGACACAGCAGCGCAGCGTGTGGCACCGCTGGGGGGATTTTCCCACACGGATATTTCCTCTCCAACTGCACAAACCAGTCGGTTCACAGGGAAGCACGCTGAAATCACAACTGACTGGGAAACTCCCAGCAAAGCGTCTCGCACTGCCCGTAATCTCACACATGCCCTTGGCAGCCAGACAGAGACTTTTCAACGCGTCTTTCATGCGCTTATTTACTTTAATTAGGGACTATGTGGCTGAATGTGAAAACAGGAATTAGAGTGCAATCCCCAGATGAGGAGAAGCCAGTTCCCCCCGGGGCTCTCCCCTCTCACCCACTCGGCTTTGTCCATCCCACCTGGCCCTGGGATGGAGCAGGGATCCTGGAGGGGTGCCAGCTGTGCCCGCTCCGTGCCAGCACACGGCACTTCCCACATCGGCCCCGTCTGTGCCCTGCTCTGGCTCCGGGGCCCTGAGGAGCCACCCCAAGGCTCTGCAGGGCACCCCAAGGAGGGTTTTGTGCAGTTCCACAGCCCCAGTCCAGTGCTGCCCTGTGCAGGAGCACAGGCACCTGTTGGATCGTTTTAGCAATCACTGAAATAAAATCTAATCACTAAAACTTTGGCATGACCTTAACCGATCTTCTGCAAGTCTTGTAATCCCTTAATCTGATGAAGCATTTTGACCTTGGAGCAGTGGGTGGATTAATGCCACCACTGCCTTTGCAATAATTACTCCTCAAAGTCTCACACAGAATAAAAAATCTCAAAATGCCAAGTTCAGCCTGAAATTTTGGGGTTTTCTCTAGAAATAGCAGCCCCTACTTTTTCTGGTGTAAAAATCAATTACCCTGGATTTTCTTTTCAGCTCATTTTTCCTTACATGTTACTGCCTACTGTGCCAGAGAAATTATTAAAACCCCCCACATATTCATTACTCCTCCCTTTTCACTTTCATCTTTATTTCCAGGTGAAAATCTGGATATTACTGGATTTGAACTCTTCATTCCTAAGAGAGGGAGCTTGGTTTTGCCAGCAGTGGGTAAAACATTGTTAGCAGGACATCCTTGCAAGGCTTTTGATTTTCACCAGCTTTGCTCAGTGAAAATATTGTTGTGATTTGGGTACCTGCATGTAGGAAATACAAAGCATTTGTAGCATCCCACTGTCTGGAGAAAAATCCAGTAAATTATCTTTGCATGGGCTTGGTGTAGCCTAGAGAAACTCAAGGCTGCGATTCAAAACTGTATTTTTTAATTGATAGTCTCCTTTTTAGAAGAGCCAAAAGCTGCATCCTAAAGGGAGGCAGTAAACCCCAAAGGGAGAGAGAACATCCCAGAGAGAGAAACTCCATTCCTAAAGTTCAGGCTGATCCCCAAGGGAGAGCTCACATCCCCCAGGGAGAGTGGAGCTCGCCAGCAGCCCGAGCCAGGCATCTGTTCCTAGGGAGGAAAGGGGGAATGGGGTGACCCTGAGCCATGGGAGCCAACCCTGGGTACCCCAAGGATCCCACTGCTCTGTTCCTGCATCACAGAGGAGGAACGGAGGAGGAACATCCTCATTCTGGTGAGAAGTGATCCTGTTTGAGCACGAGCCACTGCTTGTGCAGTACCCTTGTGCAGTACCCTTGGCCAGCCGAGGCTCCTTGCACCCCCTGCTCCCAGTTTCCATCACCTGCTCCCAGTCTCCATCACCTCCTGCTCCCAGTCTCCATCACCCCCTGCTCCCAGTCTTCATCACCTCCTGCTCCCAGTCTCCATCACCTCCTGCTCCCAGTCTCCATCACCCCCTGCTCCCAGTCTCCATCACCTCCTGCTCCCAGTCTCCATCACCTCCTGCTCCCAGTTTTCTATCACTTTCTGCTCCCAGGTTCCACCACCCTGGCCCCTCTCCTGAGCCCACAGGCAGCTCCAGGCACCTGGAGCAGAGCTGCAGGGTCCCTCGTGGGTGTCTGCAGAGGAATGGCTGTGAGGAACTGGGCTCGGACCAGGCTCTGGCCCTGACAGCTCTGCCAGGGACCTGCAGAGCACTGCCCCAGCATTTCTCACTGGGCTGCAGCTGCTCCCTGCACAACCAGGATCCCTGGGATTAAGAGTGGCCTTGTCACCTCCAAAGGAAATGGAGACCATGGTAAAACCCAGTATTGAGCCAGCCTGAAGGATGGCTTTGGGGCAGCCCCACGGGGAGCTGGGGACACAGCCCCACTTCTCCTGTCTGCCTCTCCTTATCTTGCTGCTCTCCAGGCCCCAGCTGGAAGCTGCAATTTCCATGCTGAATTGCCAGGGTGAGCTGGGGCTCCCCAGAGCAGCAGGGAGGAGATCTGCAATCCTGTCTGCACAGTGCCCAGCTTCCAGAGAAAGGAATTACCCCATGGATTTACACCATCTTGTGCCCTTCAGAATTACACCACGCATTGACACCATCTCGTGCTCTTTAGAATTACCCCAGGGATTTACACCATCTCGTGCCCTTCAGAATTACACACCACATTGACACCATCTCATGCCCTTTAGAGCATCCTTGCGCTGCACCCTGCAGGAAAGAGGTTTTGGTTGCCATTGTGGTGCCCAGATACGGTCCAAGACCTCAGCCTCCTCCCCAGATTAATTCCTTGCTTCAATAACTGTGAGGATACCCCATGGGGAAGAGTAGCTACAGAAAGATGATCTGCTTGATTACAGCTTGATTTCTGTGTTACAGTGTTTGGAGAACTAAATACACAGCTCCAACAAAATGAAGGTGCACAGAGCCCCAGACTGTTGGATAAAGGCTCACAAAGGGGCCTTTGTGTTATTTTGGCATTTTGCTCATCTCAGACCTATTTTCTGTCTAAAGCACCCTTTTATCCCGATCTGATGCAGCACACACAGCATCTGCCTTTGCCCACATGCCTGGATGTTCTCAGAGCAGTTTTTCACAGAGACTTTGGCTGTGCAGCTCCGAGAGCAGGGGGTGAGCCCCTGTGCTCCCAGGAGGAGCCTGCCTGGGGTGGGGACCCTGCAGTCCAGCCTGCACCACCCTCCCCTGCCTGAGCAGGGCAGGAACTGGAGTTACCCCACAATTCTTCCACGTTCCCTTTGGGGGACACAGAGTTTTCCCATACAACCCCAGCAAAATGATTCAGGGAATCTGTTGAACTTTCACAGGCAGCAAAGGGGGGCCCTGCAGGCTGTGCTGTGTCAGGTGGGCAGGGATATTTATCCCAGTGATGCCCCTGGGAGCCTGTGGGCAGTGCAGCACCTGTTTCTGCCAGCCTGGGCTGTGAGGAGTGACCCTCACCCAGTGACGACTCAGGAGCATTTTCTGTTCTCATCATCCACTTTTCAGCACAAAAAGTAGAACTAAGATCAATCTTACCTGAATGTCTGATTACACCTGGAGACACGTCATCTGTCATCCCTCAGGGGTCCCATAAAATCCATGAGCTCAGTCCTGGCAGGATCCTTCTGCAGCTGCCCCATCTCCTCCTGGGCACAGGGGTTTATTTCCACCCATGCAGATCATCTTCACCCGGGCCAGTCTCTCCTGGCAAGGTCAGCACATCAGCCCCTCTGTTCTCTCCATCTCTTTTCGGGAGTCCTGGCAGCCAGCCCCAGGGTGTTGCTGTCCGTGGAGGCAGGCTGGGATCCTCTCCAGCCAGCCTGGCTGCATTCAGGGGCTCGCTGGGGTGCTGGGGTGCAGCTCAGGCCAGCAGAGGTGACGCTGCTCTGGCAGCAGCCAGGGCTGAGGATGGCATCCAGGTTCCTGCTGGGGAAAACAGGCTGGATCAGACTTCAACATCTTTAGCAGGGTGTGTGACCTGGCTGCAGTGCCTCATCCAGAGCACTGCGAGGGACAGCCACAGCAAAAGGCAGCGAGGGCAGATGCTGCTGAAGGGGCTGAAGGGCACAGGGGGCTCTTCCCTCAGTGCTGTTTCACAGGTAAATCTCAGAGCACAGAGTGAACTCACAGCTCCATGTGAAAACCCTCTGCACATGGGGGTTATTGTGTTCCAGGCTTTTCCTGTCACTCAGTGCTGAGGAAATCTTCTTTGCTGAAAACCCAAAGTCCCCAAATTCATTATTGCCATCCACTCCTCTCCTTTGGGCACTAAGCACTGTAATTCACTTCTCCAGACCCCGCCTGCACTGAGTTCATAAAAGTAAAACTTGGAGGAAATGTCTTTTCAAATCAAAGAAGCTGATAGATAGTACTTAATTTTTATTGCAGGTGGCGTCCTCTATTTGTCACACTGGGAAGTATTTTCACCCCATACATTGGAAATGAAGTCATGACCTTTAATAACTCCATTTAGCCTAAATGAATAAATAGAGCTGGGAGTGGATTGAAAGTCTCCCCCAGTGCTAACCAGAGTCTATCCTCTATGTCTTGCTGTCATTAATGGCTGATGAATTCAGCTAATCATGTCAGAGGACACTGCCAAGGTTGATGGACCCAAAAGGTGTCCTTGTTTTGACAGTGTTTCCATGGAAGAGGGTTTTTTAGGGAAAGCCATTACCCAGGCAGCCAGAGTGGTCTCCAAGGAGCAGATCTGGATGGATGGCACTGGGAGATGGATAAAACAGGATTTATTTTTTCCTCTTCTGTTAAAACCTCAGATTCTGACTCACCCTAATGTTCAGTTCTGGTTCTTTGCCAGGACTTGGTGTCAGCTCTTACTACTCCCCTCAGTGCCATGAACAGCAGAGCAGAGCCAAGTCCTCCCAGATTTTGTCATTAATTGTTCTCTGCTCTTCCTTTGCTTAATCTGCTGTCCCCAGGTCTTTTCTGACCCCCTTGGCTTTCCCTCCCTCCTCCTTCTCTGGGTGTTCCTGCATCTCCCCTGGGGCTTTTGCAGAACATTTGACTTTGCAGAGCTGCTGGCTGGGCACTGGGGAAATCATCAGCCAGGGCTAGGAAACTCCCCATGGAGATTCAGCTGCGGCAGGCTTGGAAAGGCTCTGCTAAGGGGAGTGAGAAATTCCAGTGTCAGTGCCACCCTCTCACCTGGGGATGCCACCAGGGCAGCGCCTGTATTCTGATTTTTTGTATTTATCACACTGCCCTAGCTTCTCCCAAATATTCCCAAGGCAGTAAATCCAGTGGGAGTTGAGCACTCACCTCAGGGCTTCCCTGACTGAGGGGCTGGTTCCAATTTTCTAATGGAACTGCATCCTAATTGTTAAATCAGGCACTACGATTGGAACATGGGCTTTGAAAAATGTACATCAATCTTTGATTTTACAGAAAAAATACATTTATTTTGCCAAATTTTTAATCTAAAGCCACTTTATATGTCAGGAAGATAAGAATTGTGGCCATAAATCACTCAGCATTGGTGTGGAGAAACAAAGACATACTGGACATACTTTTTGTTTTTCATATTATTCTGTGCAAGATAAGGTCTTACTTTATTTGGGATATCTCTACCTTGATCTCCCCAGTGGAATAGAAAGGCTTGGTGAAATCAGGAGGAAAAATGTATTTGTAGGGTGAGAGCAGCTGGAAACTGAAAACAGAGCACGAAGAATGAGGAGTGTCAGCAGGAACCTGGGCTGGGGTGTGCTGCCTCCTGCTTCCCTGCAGAAGGTGGGGAAGGGAAGGAGACCAGAATGTTGAAGTACTTGGATTCGTTTCAGACTTGCAAATATCTGTGATTCTCCAGGACCCTGCATGTTGGGATTTTGTTTTTTAATAACAACACGAATCCCAGACTGGTCTGGGTTGGGAGGACCTCAAAGCCCACCCGGTGCCACCCCTGCCATGGAGAACCTCTCCCTGTCCCAGGTGCTCCAGCCCCAGTGTCCAGCCTGGCCCTGGGCACTGCCAGGGATCCAGGGGCACTTGGTGGTGTCACCTAGAGTGGGGTCACACAGGAAAAGCCCCACAAACCCAGGAGTTTTGTCCTTCTAAGGTGAGGATTCTCTCACATTTTGCCTACAGAAGGACTCTCTATGGAGCTTTGAATTTTGTGGCCCATACTAAACTGTGAAAACATTATGAAGTGACCTTGTACAAATTAATAATCATTAAATAAAATGCTTTGAACTGCTAAACACCATTACACAGCGTGCACGCTAATTACTTAAGTGACAGAGGCCAAACTCATCTCGATACCAGCACCAACTCAAAGCAAATCCATTATTTCGTGGGGAATTGCTTTGTCTGACATGAGCACAGCTGAGATGAAACCTGGCCCCCGGTTTTCCAGCTCTAATGAAGTTCAATTGTGCAGAGCACTTGAAAGCTTTTTTTCCTCCAGTCTGCAGTGTGTACAACCAGGAACACTGGTCATTTAAAAGATAGAAAAGCTAAACACCACACCTGAGCATATGTAGATGTTTAGGCCACCGGGAATAAAATTCTCCAATTAAAATAGTAATAAATGCAGAATATCCCCTCCCTTAATTAATTGGTTAAACAAACAGAGAGACTAGGTGAAATACTGCCATGATTATTTAACACAGAGAAAAATCAAGAAGGTTGACTGAATAACAATTCCTCAATTAACAGACAATGAAGAACATTTGAGTTTTAATTAATCCTTATTGGCACTGCAGTAACTTCCACGGAGAATCTATTCCAACTCATTTCATAGGCAGGCCTTTCAAGTTTAGGTAATTTTAACATTTGGTGTCCAATATAAATCTCCTTATTAAACCTGATACAAATACAGGGATTAAACTCAGACCCCAGGGGCACTTGGGGAGTTATTTCCTCACCCGGAGCATCGCTGCTGTTGACAGAACACGGCTCCATTTCCTGCCCTGCTGATGAGAAATGCTTTGCAGCATCGTTATCATTATTACTATTATTATTATTATTATTTGAAATCCTTTCTTGTGAGTGGTCAGAAATAGATAAACTGAACTTGTGCTGAGTACAGCTGGGGCTGCCCCTGGATCCCTGGCAGTGCCCAAGGCCAGGCAGGAGCAGCCTGAGGCAGTGGGAGGTGGCCCTGCCATGGCAGGGGTGGCACCAGGTGGCCTTTGAGCTCCCTCCCCACCCAAACCATTCTGGGATTCTGTGCAATGAATAATTTTAATTTCTGGGGTTTGTTGACATGAACATGGGCAAGCTAATGAGAAAAAAATATTTAACCACATTGACAACACTGCTACAGGAAGGACTGGGTAACCAATATTGTAAAAGCCCTTTCAGGTAAGATCCAATAACTCTGTAACCAAATGTTGTTTTATGAACAGCACCTGCAGCAGATTTGCTGTTGTGCTGCATTTCAATCCTCAAACCAATTTCTGAGTTGTGAGTGAAGAAGCTGACAAATAGCTCCTTGTCCTGCAGTGATACCACAGACCTTCTAAAATTTTAATTCTGATCTTTCAGAACCTTAATTCCTCTTTCTTGCTCAACAAAAATCCTTATGTTTGGATTTATAGCTATCTCACAGAATTCTTTCTGTATTCTAGGTAGGATAAACAAAGGGAAACTCAGTGAAGTGTGTGATGTACTGTAGAGCTGATCCTATCCAGAGGCAGGATGGGGCTGGACGGGGCTGGCAGAGTCTGGAGATGTCCCTGTCTCCCAGAAACAGCGAGGTGAGGGCTGTTCCCTCCTGACAAACAGAATTCCTGTGCTTTCCTTGACTGATCGTGGTTTTTACCTTATGTTCACTTAGGGCCAAGCCACGCTCAGAACTATTCAATAACACATGAGTTCAACACCATTCGAATTTCATAAACAAGAGCAGGATGGGCAACAGAAGAGCAGAGAAAGTCTTGAGAAAAAGTGCAGAGAGCAGATTTTCCCCCAGCTGGAATGTTTGGCAAAGAGCCCGTTTCAAAATGAAAAATCTCTCATTTCTTTAGCTCCCGATGATGCAGCCCAGTTCCCCCATCTCAGACCCTTTGTGGAAAGAAGCTGCTGGCTCTGTCCAGGGCTCTGGTGCCTGGCCCTGGCCCGGCTGCCAGCCCGGGGGCACTCAGAGCCAGCCCGAGGGCGTGCAGGCTCCTGTGCTGATGTGCTGCTCACTTGTCCTGTTCCACGGAATCCCAGAAGGGTTTGGGCTGGAAAAGACCTTAAAAATCCTCTACTGCCACCCCTTCCACTGCCCCAGGCTGCTCCGAGCCCCGGCGGCCAGCCTGGTCCTGGGCACTGCCAGGGATCCACAGCTGCTGCTCTGGGCACCTGTGCCAGGGGCACAGCCTTGGCTCTGCTGCAGGCACGGGGAGGTGCTGCTCCAGCCTGGCACTCCCTGTGCTCGGGCACTGCTCAGGGCAGCTGCCCACAGCAGTGCTCCCCTAGACCCGGGAGGTGTCTGTCTGTCCATCCGTCACCTGTCCATCCATCCATCCATCATCCATCCATCCATCATCATCCATCCATCCATCCATCATCCATCATCCATCCATCATCCATCCATCCATCCATCCATCCATCCATCCATCCATCCATCCATCCATCATCCATCCATCCATCCATCCATCCATCCATCCATCATCCATCATCCATCCATCCATCCATCCATCCATCCATCCATCATCCATCCATCCATCATCCATCCATCCATCATCCATCCATCATCCTCCCCTCCATGCCCATCCAGCGGGGGGCAGAGCCCAGGGCTGCTGTGGATGGCCGCCGTGGCACCAGGTGGATTTCAGTTCACTTGTTCCACACAAAGCCCCGTGTTTGCACAGCTGCAGCTCTGCTACGTACGAGCGCTTTCTGAGGGGCTCAGCACTTTCACCTCGCCCTGCTCTTTTTTTCAGGAAACCCAATGCCTAAATGGGAAAGATGAAATTATATCCGTCGTGGGGAATGGAAATGCATTCATCGAATCGCTCCTTCCAAAAAAGGGGCTTTTGTGCGAGAAATGCCACGGCAGAGTTATGTTATTCGGGCATGTTTACATTAGAGATGAAAAAGCCTGTCTCATAATCAAATAGGAACCAGAACAGGGCTCTCTCCAAGGCTTGTCTAGACAGCCCAGCAGCGGCCAAACCACAGCGGGGCCGCGGCCGCTGCGGGGCTGTCCCGGTGTCCCGGGCTCAGCCCTGGGGCTCTGGGATCACAGGGGCTGCAAGGGACCCACAGGATCATCCAGTGCAGCCCCTGCCCTGCCCAGAGCCCCAAAATCCCAGCCTGGCATCCCTGGAGCGCTGTCCAAGCCCTCCTGGAGCTCTGGCAGCCTCGGGGCCGTGCCCATCCCCTGGGGATCTGGGCAGTGCCAGCACCTCTGGGGGAAGGACCTGTCCTGATCTCCAGCAGCTGCACGGAGGGGGAGCAGAGCTCCCCGTGCCCCAGCTGTCGGGGCAGCTTCTGGGAGATGTGATCCCAGCATCGCTGAGCTCACACACTGCAAACGCTCCGTGCTGGCAGCAGCACCTCAAAACCTTCTCCAAAAAGCTTGAACTTTGTTATTGCACTTCATTAAGAGCCCTGCAGAGCTAAAAGGAGAGGTGTGCGAAAGGGTTTGCAAGCAGCAGAACACTTGATGTCCATCCTTGACTGAATTTGGTAAAGATCAGGCATGAGGAAAGTCACTGACTGCTCTGGGAGCAGAAATGGTTTGGGGAGGAGGGCTGGAGAAGCTGCCCTGCCCAGAGCAAGCCCCGAGCTGGTGTCCCTGGTCCCAGCCTGCCTGAGAGGGGACTGGAGTGGGCCCTCCTGGCCCTGCTTTTTTTGGTTATTCACATGCAACATCCAAAGTGTTCATTCCACACCCTTGCCTGCATCCCCATCCTACCAAGCTCTGGCCAGGATTTTTACCAAGCACCAGCAGCAGCCTGTGTTCAATTACTGAGTCTGAAAAAACCTGTTCAACTCAATTTAGTCAAATCAGCCCCAAAACTGCACATGCTGTTGGAGTGGGAGGCTTTTCTCACTCTGCCTTTGTCTTAATTCTGCCTCGATACCTTAATTTCAAAGTTTGTTTTGCTTATCTTTGACTTCCAGCTCTTAGAGCAGAATATTCCCCTCCCTCGATCTCCACCTGGAGCTCAATGATTTCTTCATTATCTCCTGTCGGTAGCAGAGCTGAGAGCTGAACCCGTGTAGAGCTGCTTCCATAGTTTGACACAGTTTGGAGAACATTAGGTGATAGATTTGTTAATGTCTCCTCTCATCCTGGCCCTGCTAAAAGGTCTTTGTGCACCCTTTAGATGTTCAATAACTGGAATATGAGGTTAGACACATGCAGTTTGGGGGCCCTGAAAAGAGAAATAAAATCCCAAAACCACCTGTAAAAAAAACCATCTTAAGGTGGCTGTGAGCAAATGAAGAGATCCCAGGATTGTCTCTGTGTGCTGCCCAGCTTCACAGGCTGCAGAGGACATGGCTCTGTTCCCTGCAGGTGCAGCACCACAGCCAGCCCTGAGGAGCCAGGAGGACACGCTGGGGCTGGAGCACCCAAAACCCTGCCCAGGTGTTATTGCCAGCTCACCCCATCACCTCCCTCGGGCTGGCATGGGCTGGGGCTGAAGGAACCCGAGCTGGTGGGGGGTTCTTGGGCCCAGCAGTGACCCAGAGCTGCCCAGGAACAGGCCTGGCACAGGGCACTGCCCTGAGCCGTGGCAAAGCCCCTTTCCCTGCTAAGAACACCTGAAGGGGGGAGGCTGCAGCTCAGAGGAACCTGCTCAGCACCCCCAGCCCTCCCAGGGAGGAACCCACCGCTGGCAGCTCGTGTTGAGCTGTGCCACAGCTCCAGGGCTTTGGTTTGGGGTGGCTTTGGGAGCAGCTGGGTGTGCAGAGCCCTCTGCCCCTTGCAGGGAGGCTGCAGGAGCAGCCCGTGAAGAGAAGATGGAAGTCAGAGCCTGGAGATGGAGCTGTGAGGGGAGATTAAATTCCCTTTGTACTCAGCCATGTGCACGGAGGGAGGGATGCTCCCCAGGTTCCAGAAACGCTAAAGGAACCCGGTCCAGCCCAGCAGGGACCTGTCACTGCTTGCCAGCAGGGTCACAGAGGCCAGCAAGGATTTCTCTCTATCTCCCAGCCGTCATGAGAACATGAAACAGCTTGTGGGGAGGATCCTGTTTTATTTAAGGGTGTCCTCCAGCTGCTCGGCAGCGGCGGAGCCGCATTCCTGCGGATCCTGCCTGTAAACGAGGCAGCTCCTTGCGTGACCAGAAACTGTAAAGAAACCCATGTAAGGGCAGGCAGGCAGCGCTGAATGCACAGAGCAGCACCAGATTTTATACCCTGGTTTAGGGCAGGAAAACTGTGTTTGCTTCTGCAAAGCTCTGATTCCAGCAGAGGACACGGGGCACCTCCTGTCCCTGCTGGCCCTGCAAGGTGCAGCTCTGATCCTGCAAGGTGCAGCCCTGTCCCTGCAAGGTGCAGCTCTGATCCTGCAAGGTGCAGCTCTGATCCTGCTGGCCCTGCAAGGTGCAGGTCTGGCCCTGCAAGGTGCAGCTCTGATCCTGCAAGATGCAGCTCTGTCCCTGGGAGGTGCAGCTCTGATCCTGCTGGCCCTGCAAGATGCAGCTCTGTCCCTGCAGGGTGCAGCTCTGGCCCTGCTGCCCTGGGGTGGAAGGAGCCCTTTGCTCACGGAGCCCATGGCCCTGCAGCCCGGGTGTCCCCAGGCACACACCCAGCGGGCAGGGGACACCAGGGGACACCAGGGGACACCAGGGTGTCACCCCCTCTAACAGCCCTGCCAGCTCTGGCTGGGACACCAGCACAGGTGGCACCAGGTTTGGTGGCAGATGACAAACGGCTCCCGGAGGAGGCACATAAAGGGACCTGGTGTTCCATCAAAAAGCTCCAGCCTGAGGAAATAGCTGTGGCTTTCCCCAGAGGTCTCAGTGTGACTTCTGCACGTTTCCGTGGGCAGGAGTGTTTATGACAGCTGCATAAATCAGAAATAACTGGAGATATTTGCTACAATGCTGAAGCTGAGGAGCGAGATATTTGACCTGGGTTTGAATGCCAACCATCACATTTAATAACTGCAGGAGCCCATTGATTCCTCGGGCTCTCCCAGCACCCATGGCAGCGTGATCCATCCTGTGTGGAAAGAAGGGGGATGTTTATGTAGACTCTCAAGCTGTGAGCCCGCAGATTAAATTATCAACCTCTAGTTTTGGCACTGCCCCAGAAACGTGAATATTTGTTCCTGCTGCTGTCCCTGCCCCGGTTCCCAGCTCTGGATGGGGCACGGCATGCACACAGCTGTGTGCATCTGCACAGAGCCACCCCTGCTCAGCACCAGGACACCCAGAGCAGGAAGATAAGGGGGCTTGCCACATCCTCAAGCTGAGCTTCATGTTTCTGCAGAGTCAAGAAACCGGGGGGAAGAACTTGCGAGCCAGATCTGGCCTGCAGCAGCACGGCTGCACCCACTTAGAGCAAACCCATCAGAGCATCTCCAGCCTGGGCTCACCCCGCTGTCACACAGCCAGCCTCTGGGACTCCTTGCTGTGGTTTGCACACCCGAAATCAATTGCTTTTCTCAGGCTCCCTTAGCAGCAGTGAGAGATCCCCCTCAGCGCTGGTAATGGCTCAGACATCCACAGGAGCAGCCCAGGAGCAAAGCAAAGCCCTGTGGTAAACAGGGTGCATGAGTCATGCCCATTACAGCCTTCATTCAAAAGGAAAAGAAATTAAACACCTCCTCAGAAATTAGGGGGTTTGAGGCCCTAGCAACAACAAAGTGCACACGTGTGTTTGGAGGTTAAAACAATGCTGGGCTCCACCGTCATCCTTCCCTGGTTTTCCTCCTCCCAGCCTCTGCAGGTGTTCAGGGCACCTCTCAGCTGGAATTTCTGGGAAATGATCCCAGGATTGGTAAGGTTGGAAAAGACCTTGAGGATCATCAGGTCCAATTGTCAGCTCGGCCCCACCACGTCCTCCTGGAGGTCCTGCAGTGACCAAAGCCCAAAGCCCAGCCCTGGCAGCCCAGCCCGGCCGTGCCCCTGTCCCTGCAGCAGCAGCAGCATAAAATGTAAACCCTGCACATTTACACCTCCTCCCAATGTCATTCTGTCAATTGGACCTTACGTCAGTGCAGCTAAAGCAGTTCTGTGGCCGGGCACGTGCATTGCTTCAAAAAGAATTCTAGAATGACACAGACTTCCCCCACTGCCTTCCTTACACCCCTGTGACCTCAACTCCCTGGCAAAATGCACCTCAGAAACCTTACTGAGCTGCTGAGGCAATACCTGGGGTCAGATATCAATCATCAATCAATCAATCAATCAATCCATCCATCCATCCAATCAATCCATCAATCAATCCATCAATCAATCAATCTCTTTCCTCGGGTCCCCATTGGTTTTATTGGACAATTTTTGCCCCCTCTGTCCCAGCTCAGTGCCACCACACTGCCTGTCACTGTCCCCACCGCCAGGACCAGCACTGCTCCCTTTTATCCTACTGACAACACACCATCGGTGGCAGCAAGGTTGTTTGGATTGTTTTATGATTGGATTATACAGCCCAAATTAATTTACATACATTATCCTAAGCCAAAAAGGAAAAATGAATGGATGTCCTCTAGCCAGTTAACAAAGATGATTAATTAAGGAGCAATTGAAGAGTAGAGAAACATCTTTTTGCTAAATATTTTATTCCAGCTGAGATTTTAATCAAGATTCTAAAGAACATCTCTCCTAAGGCTTCACAAGTTGCTGAAAAATTTGCATAGGTAAAATAGTTACACTGAAAATAGTTACTTTTACCTGTCACCAATATAAATATTTTCATTCTTAGCCTTTTCTTTTTTGAAAGGACAAGTTGTGATGTTTGTAAAACTGTTGTGCTGCGCTTTGAAAGGCAGGAAGACAAATCCCCCTCTAAAAACAGCAGAATAAAAAAAAATCTGGCCTGATGAAAGCACAAACACAACTCCAGAATCATCCTCAAGCACCAAGAAATTCCAGGTGAGAAATGCTCCCATTCCACCTGTGAGGCACAGGGTCAGGTCAGGGTCAGGTTTAGGGTTAGGGTCAGGAGGGTCAGGGTCAGGGTCAGGGTCAGGAGGGTCAGGGTCAGGGTCAGGGTCAGGGTTCAGGGTCAGAGTTAGGGTTAGGGTCAGGTTTAGGGTCAGGGTTAGGGTCAGGGTTCAGGGTCAGGGTCAGGGTCAGGGTCAGGGTTCAGGGTCAGGGTCAGGGTTAGGGTTAGGGTCAGGTTTAGGGTCAGGGTCAGGGTTCAGGGTCAGGGTCAGGGTTAGGGTTAGGGTCAGGTTTAGGGTCAGGGTTAGGGTCAGGGTTAATGTACACTCAGTCCTTCAGACATTTCTCACAGCCTCCCACAGATTTTTGGGGCTATTTTTGCAGAAAAGTTTGAATTCCCCACAGGTTTTAGACATGAATGTGCAGAATTCCTTCCCTGGGGTTGACTCAGGAGCTTTTAGATATCCAGTGGCAACACTTTAAAATAATGGCCAGGCCATTATTCATCCCCATGACGTTCATTTTAATATCATTAATCATAATGAACTCATTTGGTATTAATGTAGGTGTCACAAGACCTTTTATAGAATTCCTCAGGCATTCATTAGGCTGGGCCATAATTTTTATTATTTTTCTAAAAGTTAATTGAACAGTGCCTGAAGGGGGCTGGAGTGGCAGAGCCCGGCTGGGTTCTCTGTTTACCCAGGGAAAATCATCAATCTCTGCCTGAAGCCAGAGGCTTTTGGCTGGGCCCTGGTGGGACCTGGGGCCAAACCCATTTCTGTGCCTGGTGCCCAGTGCCCTGCTGTGCCCCAGGCCCACGGGCACCTGCTGGAGCCCAGCAGAGCTGCTGGCACCCAGGATCTCCCGGACCCAGCACTCCCTTAGGAGTCTCTGCATTAATAACCTCGTCTCCCAGGCAGGCCCACGTTGCCAAGGAGCTGGGAAATGGTGCCAAATGCTGCATCTCTGCAGGAAGCTGTAAAATCACAGAATCCCAGCATCCCCGAGGCTGGAAAACCTCCCAGCCCATCCAGTCCCAGCTGTGCCCCATCCCCACCCTGTCCCCAGCCCCGAGCTCCGAGTGCCACCTCCAGGCACTGCTTGGACGCCTCCAGGGATGGGGATCCAAACCTCCCCGGGCACTTGCAGTGCCTGACATTCCCTGCCATGTAGAAATTCTTCCTGATAAACGAGCCTCTCTCCCTCTGGGCTGCTCTGCAAGGAACCGAGGCTGGGATGGTGTCTCAGAGCACACCCTGGGCTCCTCAGAGTCTTTCTCTGAACCAGATAAGCAAAGCAGCTGCTGCAGACTCTTCATCCCCTAATCCAAACACTGCTCCGTCCATAAATATTTGTGTTTTAAAGCTCCTCGCTTTGCCAGGAGCTCGCAGGGAGAAGGAAAACACTCCAGACATTAAAACTACAGTCTGGAAATCCTGAGAGAGAAACCTGCTCCTCAGGGAAATCCTTCTTAAAGGAAGAATGTCCCATTTGGAGCTGGAGCCCCGAGGAGGAGGGTACAGCCAGCTAAAGATGGAAAACTCAGAAACACAACCGGGGTAGAAGAGAGAAATCAGTGTAAAAGCTACAAAAAGAAACCCCCAGTACTGCTGAAATCTCTTCAGCTAAGCTTTAATTCAACAGCCACATACCCCTTGGATGACAGCTCCTGTAGGGTGTAACAAGGAAATAATGTGAATTCTGGCTTCCTTTGCTGCTTTATGGCACTTTTCAAGGGAGAGTTTATAACCACCCACATCCTTGAATTCTCGGATTGTCATAATCTTGGAGAAAGTACCCAAACCTCTCAGCAGTAGCACATTAAAAGACTGTTTTTCAACTTGAAAAGAATTAAATGTGAGGAGAAGGCCGCCTCCCGACTCCTCTGTGATGAGAATCTCAATTTTGGCAGCACCCAGAGCACGGACACGGAGCAGGAGTGTAGCACTCGCTGCTGCTCCTGCAGCTGTGCAATTACTGCTGCGCCGCCAGGCCCTGCTGCAACAGCAGGCTCTGTGCTACCTGAGCAGTTTGCAAGCAGAACATTTTCAGTTTTCTATTGCAAGCCTCTGCAGAAAGAACTTTCCAGTGATACCTCGGTGAGTAAGAAGCCCACACGGGGCTGGCGTGAGTCACCCCGAGAGCAGCAGATGATGCCACAGGAACCCCGAGCGGCTCAGCCACAGCGGGCTCCCCCTGGCAGCCAGGCCGGCCGAGGGGAGGAGGAGGAGGAGGAGGAGGAGGAGGAGGAGGAGGAGGAGGAGGAGGAGAGGAGGATGCTCGGCAGGCAGACATCGCTGACAGCCATCAGGGAGGGGACAGCCCCGGCTCAGGGCTTTTCCTGCCCGCGGCAGTGGCACGGTGCCTGGCACGGGCACGAGTGCCCGCCCGTGCATGGCAGCTGCAGCCCTGAGCCAGCTGCTCCAGCTGTTCCAGCTGTTCCAGCTGCTGGGAGCAGCATCCCCGGGAGCAGCAGGAGCAGCCACCTGAAGGCCAGTCCTGCTGCTCTGGTACTGAGTGGAAGTTCAGACACTCCAAGTCCCCTGTGCCCGTGCAGACCCCCAAATGCCCTCCCTCAGGAGCAGCTGTGGCACTGTGCTCCCTGGGATTACCACTGGCACAGCCATGAACCGGTGAGGGCATTGTGCCCTCTCTGCTGGGGGCACACTGTGCTCACTGGGATTACCAGGGGCACAGCCATGAACTGGTGTGGGCATTGTGCCCTCTTTGCTGGGGGCACACTGTGCTCACTGGGATTACCAGGGGCACAGCCATGAACTGGTGTGGGCATTGTGCCCTCTTTGCTGGGGGCACACTGTGCTCACTGGGATTACCACTGGCACAGCCATGAACTGGTGTGGGCATTGTGCCCTCTTTGCTGGGGGCACAGAGCCCAGGCTGGAACGCAGCGAGCTGCAGGAGCGCTGAGCCGCGCCGCAGGCCAGCCCGGCAGCAGAGCAGAGGTGCTTTAGGAACCTTTGTGGCTGGCTCTGCAGAGCAGAGGTGCTTTAGGAACCTTTGTGGCTGGCTCTGCAGAGCAGAGGTGCTTTAGGAACCTTTGTGGCTGGCTCTGCAGAGCAGAGGTGCTTTAGGAACCTTTGTGGCTGGCTCTGCAGAGCAGAGGTGCTTTAGGAACCTTTGTGGCTGGCACTGCAGAGCAGAGGTGCTTTAGGAACCTTTGTGGCTGGCTCTGCAGAGCAGAGGTGCTTTAGGAACCTTTGTGGCTGGCACTGCAGGCTCGCTGCTCGCCAGGCACAGGACTCCCAACACGTTTAAAAACCCCGTCCTTGAAGGGGCAGTGGCTGTGTCAGACAATGAAGCTGAAATAAGAGATGTGGAAGGAATAAAACTCTCTCCGTGCGGCGGAGCGGGACCCGGCCCTTTCACCCCCGACATGCCAGGATGTCTCTTTCCCCAAAAGATAAGCTGAGAGAGATGACTGTTCTGAAAATTACACTTTAGCTCCCATGAATCACATTTTCCAGCCTGAAGTCACTCCCAGCGAAAGCACTATGTGCCCAAGGACTCTTGATTTCCAGAAATAATGCTTGGAGTGGCTGGGGAAAACCCAGACTGCAGCAGCTGGAGGGATGCAGGGCTGCTACCGAGATGTGCCAAAATTTCCTGCAGAGACCACGAGCATCCCTTCCTTTTTAATCCCCCAGGTTTAGCAAAGGACAGTTGTGCTCATTCTTTACCGGCCCAGCGCAGGGTAGAGATACCCAGAGGTTGTGCCAGGGAGAGCCCGGGCAGAGGAACACGGGCAAACCCCCTGGTGCTCTCACATCTTTCACCTCCCCACCTTCTCCCCAGACTTTGTTTTCTCCTTCTGCTGGCAAAGGTAATTATGGTTTTAAATGCAAGATGAAAGGGATGAGCCGGTTGCAGAAAATCACAGTGCTTTATGTACTCACCAAATTGAATGTTTTCCTTTTCTTGGATGTTCACATGAGCTATTAATTTTGTTTTCTTTTAGGTATGGAAGTCGGAGCTTCAGAATAATCACTTGGCTTGTTTATTTGCAGAAGATTTTCTGATTTAATTATTTATAAGAATTATGAATTAAGAACGATGAATAAACATGTGTGACAATTAATGGATTCTTTGTTGAATTCTCCTATGGAACCAGATGGTCTGACTGATGCATGTAAACAGATCATTTATTTCATTTGGAATTCTGAATATTGAATAAGAAATGAGATATTTGCAGTTGAAAACCTCACCAAACGTTCAAGCTAATTCAGAACAGAGCTGGGGAACGGGTCGGACACGGAAATCCATCCAGAGCCTCAGCAGAATGGCCAAAGCTGAACAGGAGCTGATCACAACTGCCCGGGGGGAAATGTTTGCTGCCAATATTGATCAGTGATCAATGACCAGCTGATCCTGCTCCCTGCCTGCCCACTATTGATCAATGATCAGCTGATCCTGCTCCCTGCCTGCCCAATATTGATCAGTGATCAATTATCAGCTGATCCTGCTCCCTGCCTGCCCCACTATTGATCAGGGATCAATGACCAGCTGATCCCACTCCCACCATTGCTAATTGATCAGGGATCACTCGGGTCCTGTCCCACCATTGCTAATTGATCAGGGATCACTCGGGCCCTGCCCCACCATTGCTAATTGATCAGGGATCACTCAGGTCCTGTCCCACCATTGCTAATTGATCAGGGATCACTCAGATCCTGCCCCACCATTGATAATTGATCAGGGATCACTCGGGCCCTGCCCCACCATTGCTAATTGATCAGGGATCACTCGGGTCCTGTCCCACCATTGCTAATTGATCAGGGATCACTCGGGTCCTGCCCCACCATTGCTAATTGATCAGGGATGAGCCGGGTGAGTGCAGGGCAGCTCTGCACTCTCACTAACTGGCCTGGCTGATTGCTCCGAGCCCTTCTCACGGTGGCCCTGCAGGGACTCAGCTCCCAGCCTGTGACGCTGCTGTGGATCCAGGAGCCGAGGGGCTGAGCCCGGGGTGGCACCAGCCCCTCCCAGCCCCGACAGACAGACAGACAGACGGACAGATGGACAGATGGATGGACAGCCGGCCAGCCACTGCCCCGGACCCAGGCTGCCCAGCGCAGCTCCTCTCCCTTTTCCTGTGTGCAAGTGGCACGGGAAGGTGCAGGCGGGTCCCCCTGATGGGGTCTGCCCTCTGCTGACCCCGTGCCAATCCCAAAATGGTTCTGCTCAGCCCAGCTTCGCTCCTCACCAAACGAGCTTCCTTTGCTCTTCAGCCCCAGCCTGCACTCCTGTGATAGGCAACAACATTCACCTGCTTCGGAGACAATTACCATCCTTAATTAAGGACTGTTCAGCCTTGAGATGCTCGATGGCAAAGTTTATTCTTTATTATCAGAATAATCAGCCCTTAATGAGGAAAAATGCAAATTACTGCCAATAAATTCACACATGCACGTCCATCAATCTTTTTTGGATGTGATTATTTTGCAGTCCTGCTGGGTGAAGCCTCCTCCACCCCTGCAGCTCACCCACAGCTGGCACAGCAGCCCCGTCCTGGCGCTGCCCATGCCAGCCTGGACTGGCACAGCAGCAGAAATCTGCTCTGGGGGGTCTGGGGGGCTCTGGGGGGCTCTGCCCTCACCCCGAGCCCAGCCTGGCCACCCTGGCAGTGCCCGAGGCTGAGCCAGCCCTGGCAGAGCTGCCCCTGGGCAAACATGCAGAGGAGCCAGGGCACAGGCACTCTGTTGTGCTCTGCAGTGCTCTGAGGCGCTCTGCTATCGACTACAACATGATTCTCCTCTGCAATTGCTGCAATTAAGCTATTGAAAAAGCAAGGATTTAAAAATGAACTCCCCGGCTATATAAAAAGTAAAAAATCCAATAGTGAAAGTGTCATTAGTGGTAGAAATCACAAAGATTTTCACAGCATTTCACTATAGATGGAAGAATGAAAATTTTATCTCTAATTTTGAGGTCTGGGAGGGCCTGAGGTCCAGCTGGGATGATTGGAGCCAGCAGCACCAGTGGAAATCAGCCCCTATTCAAGCACTGAACAGAGGTTTAAAACAGCAGCATTATTGTTTATTTGACAGCTCATCAGCCTTGGTTTTAAAATTCTAGGAAATTCAGGGCACACACCTGGAAGTGCCTGCTCTGAGCCAGGGAAATGTGCCTTTGCAGGACAGCCTGGGCAGGAAGAACCCAGTGCCTGGCACACAAGCGAGCCGTGCCAGTGGGTGGCTGGAGATGAAAGGTGCTCCTTTCCCCCTCCCCACGTCCAGTTATCTCCCAGCCTCAATTATCCCCAGCCCTGTTTTCCTGTGGGTGTCCCATGGATTTCCTTTATCTGCACAGCACAAAGGGCACCCAGCAGTGGCTGAGGGCTGCCTGTGCCACCCCTGTGGGCACACAGGGGCTGTCACCCAGGCACCAGCAGGGCACAGGGCTCTGAGTCCCCTCAGAGCTCTGAACCCCCTCAGAGCTGTGCCTCGGGCACGCTGCAGGATCCCAGCATCCCTGAACCTGGAAAACAGCTCCAGGACCATCCTCACACCCACCCTGTGCCCCATCCCCACCCTGCCCCCAGCCCGGAGCACCCAGAGCCACCTCCAGCCCTTGCTGGGACACCCCAGGGATGGGGATCCAAACCTCCCCGGGCAGTTCCAGTGCCTGAGCCCCCTTTCCATGGGGAAATTCCTGCTGATGTCCACCCTGAGCCTGCCCTGGTCAGCCTGAGGCTGTTCCCTCTCCTCCTGTCCCTGCTGGCCTTGGAGAAGAGGCCAAGACCCACCTGACCACAGCCTCCTCCTCCTCCTCCTCCTCCTCCTCCTCCTCCTCCTCCTCCTCAATTTCCTTAACCCAGACCTGGAGAAGCTCAGTTACTTTTATCTGTGTTTGTTTTTCATCTCTAACTCGGTGCCCAGCTCTGCCCTGGTGCTTCCCCCAAGCTCCCGCTGCCAGGGGCTCCTGACCTGACCCTCACAGGAATTTTGGGCTTCAGATGGGATCTGGGACCTCCCCTGGGCAGGGGAAAGCTCAGCCAGGCTGCTGGGCCCGTGTCAGGCGTGGTGCTGCTGCTGTTTTGGGGTTTTTGGGAGCTGCAGGCACCCAGTGAGCAGCGCTGGGGGCTGGAGCCAAGCGGTGCCATTCCCAGAATTTAAATGATTAGCTGGGCTCAGGAGATGCAGCCTCCTCTAAGTGGCTATGAATATTCAGGTAAATATGTTTAGCTGAAATATTGAGTCAACATGCACAAAATGTACTCCTGCCTATTTGTCCTTAATTTCAGCAGCGTGCTGGCCAGCAGTGCTGGCAGCTGCTCTGCCGGGCAGGCCGGCTGTGCCCGGGCGGGCACTGGGGGCACACAGCCCCAAACCCCCGCCTGCAGCTCGGCCGGGGCTCGGAGCCCGGAGAGGAAGGATGGCCCGGCTCTCCTCACGGAGGGAGGGCTGCTGCTGTTCTGTGGGTGCTCCTCCCGGATCTCCGGGTTCTGGGGCAGGCAACCTGAGGGCTGCAGGCTCATTCCCGCTCCGAGCCGCACAGGGAAGCCTCTGGAGTCCAGCCCAGCAGCCCAGCCCTGCCCTGCTGCTCCTGCAGGGCAGGCTCAGCCCTGGAAGGAGCTGCTGTGCTCTGCCTGCCAGCCCCGGGTGCTGCTCCTGCCCTGGGAGCAAGGGAGGGAGGGAGATGCACCCTGCATCAGGGAGGGATTCCTGCA
The DNA here is from genome assembly GCF_050655825.1 of Lonchura striata. NCBI lineage: Eukaryota > Metazoa > Chordata > Aves > Passeriformes > Estrildidae > Lonchura > Lonchura striata. The sequence goes on from NC_140715.1 coordinate 20,123,468, forward strand.
GAGCCCCCGTTTGCTGCTGTACCAGTTCCTGGCACAGAAACCCAGGGCTGGGAATGCCAGCCTGGAGAATTGCAGCAATCCAGGCAAACGCTTAAAAAACAAACTGGCGACAGAAAAGGGCGAACCCAGCACCCAAGCACATGCAAACGTCCGTGGATGGAAAAGCCAGGATTTTATCCAATATCAGTTGGGATTCAGCCAAGAAAATAGCCAAGGAAAACACGGGGTGGGCAGGAGTGGTGCAGCTTTCCAAGCACTGCTGGCACTTAGGGCATGGATAATGCTGGGCTGGCTGGAGTCTGCTCCCCTCGGAGGAGAACGGGTCCCTTTCCCTGCCACAGCTGTCAATGGACGTCTCCTGTCCTTTTCTGCACGTCCAACTCCTCATTCAGTGCCTGCAAAGTGTTCTGGGTGGGCCAACATCTGCACTGCACAGGGCAGAGCCACATCAAACCCCCGAAGGCAGAGAGAATCCCCGAGCTGCTGTGGGGCTCCCACAGAGCTGCCCTGGCTGAGGGGGCACTGCGATGCCCCACGGGCAGGTTTGGGGGGTAAAACCCCAGTGCCACACTTCTCCTTTCAACTCTACCCCGCAAGCCAGGAAAGTTCCCCGGGCTCACCCTGGGGAGTGGCACCGGCCCTGCCTGAGCTGCCCCAGTGAGCAGCACTGGGAGCACTGGGGGGTTTGGTGGGCACAGCACCCGTTCCCATCCCCAGGGTGGGCACAGCACCCGTTCCCATCCCCAGGGAGGGCACAGCACCATCCCCATCCCCAGGGAGGGCACAGCACCCATTCCCATCCCCAGGGTGGGCACAGCACCCATTCCCATCCCCAGGGAGGGCACAGCACCGTTCCCATCCCCAGGGTGGGCACAGCACCCGTTCCCATCCCCAGGGAGGGCACAGCACCATCCCCATCCCCAGGGAGGGCACAGCACCATCCCCATCCCCTCCCCAACTCGCAGGGCCTCCTGCCAGCTGCAGCCCCTCTGCTTTGCCATTTTTCCTGCTGCTGCTGCAATATAAACAGCCCCGGCTCTGGGTAAATGTTAGCTCTCGCTGACAGCCCTGCACGTATAGATTGCATACAGTTTACTCTGCCTGTTTTGGTTAGAAGGTCACAGGAGTGCTCAAATATTTGGAAGAGGCAGGAAATTTATAGCAGCTGAGGAGCTGGAGCGCCCAGCAAGCACACATACACCCGTTTGTGTGTCTGCTCACACGGGAGGAGCCTGGCAGGGAGTTCTGTCCTGCTGGCAGCCGGGGCCAGGCAGGGAACCCAAAGGTGAAGTTTTTCCCTCAGATGGAGTTTCAGGACAGGGATAGCCCCCCGCAGTCGGAGCTGCTCTGTTCTCTGCCGCCTGCTCAGCCCCAGCCCCACCAGAGCTGCTGCCCAGGGCTCTGCGAGCATCCCTGCAAGCATCCCTGCAGGGCCTGACCCCTCCAGGCTCAGAGTTACAGGCGAGCAAAACTCACAGAAACTTCAGAATTCCCCACACAGAAACTTCAGAATTCCCCACACAGAAACTTCAGAATTCTCCACACAGAAAGCATTTAAAACCCCTCATAATTAAAATAAAATGTGGTCATGTTTATGTACATCATCCTTTTCCTCCTTGGCCTATTTTTAGAGTTTGAGTTGCCATAACAACATATTTGACCATATAGCACATCCTGAAATGGGCCTGGGCTCCTCGTGGGGTGCAGCAGAGCCCTGACCGCGGGCACAGCCTGAGGGGAGGGAGCTGCCCCATCCCGGGGCACCCCCAGCACCAGCACCGAGCCCACCCAGAGCAGGGCCAGGAGCCAGGCACGGCCCCGGGGTCCCGGGCACGGCCCCGGGGTCCTGGGCACACGGAGCACAGCCCCGGGAGCAGCTCCAGCACCCCAGAGCAGCTCCAGCAGCCCCGGGGAGCCCCTCTCCCAGCCCAGCACCCCAGAACAGCTCTTACCTGTGCCCAGCGCCCTCCTGCCAGCAAAGCCACCCTCGGGGAGCTCCAGAGCCTGGTGCCTGCACTGGGGGACAGGAGAGAGTGAGGGGCACGGCCAGGGCAGGGGACAAGTGGGAAGGGCACATGGGGAACACCTGGGGGCGTGGGGACAATGGGCACATGGGGACACTGGGGTGTGGGCATGGGGACGTTGGGACACCTGTGGTGATGGGTAGTTTGGCATATTGGGAACACCTGTGGGCATGTTGGGAATACCCGTGGTCACAGGCAAATCAAGCACATTGGGAACACCTGTGGGCAGGGGCATGTTGGGAACACCTGTGGTGATGGGTAGTTTGGCATATTGGGAACACCTGTGGCATGGGCACGTTGGGCACATTGGGAACACCTGTGGGCAGGGGCCAATCCAGCACATGGGGAAGAGCTGTGGGGATGGGGGGCACACGTGGCTCATCACATCAACCAAATGGTTGTTGTTGGTCCCTTCCAGCTCCAATACCATGCCATGCCGTGCCGTGCCATGCCGTGCCATGCCGTCCCCCATGTGCCCAGGCACACCTGCAGCCCCCTGGCCCCTCTGTGCCGTGCCCAGCCCAGCAGGCTGGCAGGAGCAGGATGCTCTGTGCTGCCCCTGGCAGAGCTGGCACAGGGGTCCCAGCTGGGCAGGGGGACAGCGGCGGGCAGGGAGGGTCTCTGTGCCCATTACCCTGCTGCTGCCAGCACCCGGGAGTCTCCGTGCCTGGGTCCTGCTCGGGGGCTGCTCACTGCCTCAAACCCTGCTGGAGCAGGAGCGCTTCCCCTCGGTGCCAGCAGGACCTGGCTGCCAGGAGCGCCTGTCCCCGGGCAGGGGGCTGGGGGTGCTGGGCACAGCTCTGCCCGCTGGCTACTGAGCCTTCAACATTTCAGTGTTTCTGCTCTGCCCGGCTCCCCTTTCTGCCAGGAGGCTGCAGCTTCCTCCTCACAGCAAGGGGCAGGGCAGGGCAGGGCACGGGCAGGGGTCCGGCCGTGGGCATCCCCCAGCCCCGGGGAGGGACGTGCTCAGAGCAGCACAGGGCTGGGGAAGCACGTTCCCTGTCTGAGCAGCTGAAGGGCTTTAATGGAAACCAGGGGGAAAAGTTTTAAGTATAGAAAACACTATTTTCTCCAAAATTATTTGCTCTGCTTGAAAGCTAATGCTCTGTTTAAAGTCTGCTTTTATATGTCTCTTGGACTTGAGTTACGGCACATTAATTATGGCCCGAGGCAATGAAGAAGTGTTATTTCTTTACAAAGGAGACGGAGAAATTCAGTTAAAAATAGATTATAAGGCAGCGCTGTCAGGCACAGGCGTTTTCCTGCTCCGCTGGATTTCTGTTTTCCATTGACCAAGGAGGAATTTGCTTGCAGAATATAAGGAATTTTTTATATTACTCAGCATAATTAAGTGTAGCTGGTTAAACGACTGTGGAGGTCACTGGAACAGCCAGGAACTTTTCCCTGCTCAGGGAAGTGGCAGGTGGCCAGGACCCATCATCCTCTCCAGCCTTTCCTGGCTTTTGTAGCAGGGCTGCAGAGGATTTGGAGCTTCTGTGGGGAGGGCGAGGAGCAGGGGGCACACGTGCCCTGTGCCCCGGGGCTGCACCCCGGGTGGCACCCAGCTGGCTCTGGAATCGGACCCCAGGGACCCTCTGGGCACCCCGGTGACCCTCTGGGGACCTCGGTGACCCTCTGGGCACCCAGAGTCATCGCTGGGCTGGCTCAGCAGCACAGAGCCTGGCGACAGAAAATGCCAAGCATCCCTTCCTTCTCTTTCCAAATGAATCCCTGCGTCAGCTGAGCTGCCAGGGCACGGGCTGGACCTGATGATCCTGAAGGTCTCTTCCAGCCCCTCGATCCTGTGAATTCTGTGGGTCAGGGGGAAGCTCTGGATAATTCCCAGATCAAAGCAGGGCTCTCTCCTATGCTCGGACACATTAAATGTCTCAGCCGCGTCACCAGGGGTACCCCAAAGCAGCCCCAGCTCCGGCGGGCTTTGGGGGGCTCTGCCTCGGTGCCCCCCCTGCCCCTGTCCCCCTGCAGCTCCCTGGCCCTGCTGCGAGCCTGGCAGCAGAGAACGGATCCTGCTGAGGACGGACAGCGAGGGCAGAGCGGGACAGCTCCGGGACAGCTCCGGGACAGCTCCGGGATAGCTCCGGGGCAGCTCCGGGGCAGCTCCGGGACAGCTCCGGGGCGGCTCCGGGACAGCTCCGGGACAGCTCCGGGGCAGCTCCGGGACAGCTCCGGGACAGCTCCGGGCCAGCTCCGGGGCAGCTCCGGGACAGCTCCGGGATAGCTCCGGGGCAGCTCCGGGACAGCTCCGGGGCAGCTCCGGGACAGCTCCGGGGCAGCTCCTGGCCCCGCTGCAGCTCTGGCACCGCAGGCAGTGCCCAGACAAGGCCCGCAGCCGGGAGCGACCTCACCCGCAGCATCCCACAGTGTCCCCGCAGCGTCCCACACTATCCCACAGGGTCCCGCAGCATCCCACAGCATCCCACACTATCCCACATTATCCCGCAGCATCCCACAGCATCCCACACTATCCCACATTATCCCACAGCATCCCACATTATCCCGCAGCATCCTACAGTGTCCCACAGCGTTCCACATTATCCCGCAGCGTCCCACAGCATCCCACAGCGTCCCACATTATCCCACAGCGTCCCGCAGCATCCCACAGCATCCCACACTATCCCACATTATCCCGCAGCATCCCACAGCATCCCGCAGCATCCCACAGCATCCCGCAGCGTCCCACAGCATCCCACAGTGTCCCGCAGCATCCCACACTATCCCACATTATCCCGCAGGCTCCCGCAGCCCGGGCGCTCCCGGCGCACTCCGGGACTCGCCCATCGCAATGTGCCGCTTGCCATCTAGTGGCACCCAGCGCTGCCCTCCGGAGCCGGCTGCTCCGTGCCCGGCGTGGCCGGGCTCTGCTGACCCTGCGGCCCTCTGAGGGCTCGGGGTCCTGCCCGTGCCCCCAGAGCTGTCCCTGCCCCGCAGGGGTTCCCGGGGACCGGGGTCACCCTGGCTGGTGCCCCAGCCGGCGTGATGCTTTAAGGTGGGGATGGAGCCCGTCTGCAAAGCCTGGGCTGAGTTACACATCTGTGCACATCTGCCCTCCAGATCTGTGCCTGACATGCAGAATCCCTCTGGAGATGTGCTGAAGTAAAGCCTGGACGCAGTGAGAAGTATCGAGAAGCACAGCAATAAAAAAGCAGGCAGAAATTGCTGGTGCAGAGAATGATGCAGGTGGGTCGCTGGTAGCAGGATTGGTGAGCAGAAGGTAGAGAGGTAAACCCTGCCCTGCTGGGGCTGTTTGCCCAGCACACCTGGGGGCCTGGGCCTGGGTCCTGCTCAGTGGCCTCCTAACAAACATCCCCTTCTCTGTGCCCCCGTCCTCCCTCTGCCACGCAGAAATGACAACAATTAACCAACACCTCTGTGAGCTGCTCTGCAGGGAGAGGTGTCAGTGCCCAGGGGGCTGGGGGGGCTGCAGAGGGGCTGGGAATGGGCTGGGAGGGCTGGAGAGGGACTGGAGAGGGGCTGGCAGCGTTCCTGCACCTCCAGCCCATCCCTGCCCGGCTCATTCCCCACGGAACGGGCCCAGCCCGGCCCCAGCTCCCTGCGGGCTCCATCCCACAGGGGCTGGAGAGCAAACGGGGCCATGGCAACCAGGCCAACAGAGCTGGGTGGGATCTAAACACGAGCCCGGCGGCGGCCGAGCACACCGAGTTGTTTGGGGGATCACACTGCAGGTTTCCATGGAAAAAGCTCCCGCAGAACAGCCTTCCAGACAAATTACTGGGTAAACTGCAGAGGTTTCAGAGCTCCAGCCTGATGGGTTTAATGGGTCTTATCTCGCTGCTGCCAGCACTTTACAGGTCCAAACCTCAGCTTCGCTGCCTCTCCTCCAGTGTCCAGAATTGCGCCTGTGTTTGTTGGAAAACAGTGAAGGGCCAAGAAAGGGAGTCCCTGGCCACTCCATCACCTGCTCAGCAGCCCGGGGAGCCAGCAGGGAATGTGCAGAGGCAGCAGCAGGGAGAGAGCCGAAGGCAAACCCTGCTGCTCCCCCTCAGCAGGCTGGCTCTGTGCTCTGGGTGCCCCCAGAGCTCCCTGAGCTCGCTGAGCTCTCCCCCAGCCCCCAGCCCCGGGGCTTTCTTTCCTCCTGCCACCTCTAACAGCCCCTGGGCCTTGCAGTGGATCGGAGGAGTGGGGGGGGATGCAATCCCATTCCATCCATCAGCTCCAGCTCAGCACAGCCACCCTGCTGGGAATGGGGCTGGTTAGTGGCAGCTCTGACTGGGTGGGGAACTCATCCCGGCTGGATGTAGGCAGGAGGAGCAAATTCCAATTCAAACTCTACATTCAGGTCTGGAACAACACTAAGAATAGATTTGAGGCAGAATTAGGCCTTTTAAGCTCAATTAAAGCTCAGGCAGAACATGAAGATCATCAGCACAGGAGTGAAGATCTCTTGATTGCTGCAAATTTATTCTGAACTAACAGCGGTGGAAGGAGGGAAGAATTAATCCAATGATCAGTGATTGCACTGATCAATCATTTGTAATTATTGTAATTATTATCTTCTCTTTTGTCAATATGCACACTGGAAACTTAATTCTGATGGTATATCCAGCAATGACAGGAAAATCACCAGGGATGAAGAAGTGAAATTAGGAGAGGCCCATGCAATTAAAACCAACAAAACCCCCACACAGACTTTGATATTTAAAGCAGATAATTAAATAAATGAATGGAAATAAAGTACCCCATGGTGTTAGAATTGTCATCTTGACTGCGCAGACATGTGAATGCATCGATGCATTCTGACTGTCGATGCTGAAATCCCCTCAGAACTATTTCCTATCACCCAAGGAATGAGACACAGCCAAGGCTCCCCATTCCCAGGAGGAATCCGGGCCCGCAGCATCCCCATCACGCTGGAAGGGATCCGGGCCCGCAGCATCCCCAGCGCGGCTGGAACGGATCCCTTCCCTGCCAGGGACGGAGGCAGCTGGAGCACGGGAATGCGCTGCTGCTGCTGCGGGACAGCAGCGGGGAGAGCGGGAGGAGGGAGAGGCTCTCCAAGCGCTGCCCGGCCCGGCAGCAGCTCTGAGCGCGGCCGTGGGACCGCGGCGCTCCGGAGTTTGTACACACGGACCCGGATCCAGCGGGATTTCTGCGTGGGAAGTGGTTAAACCCTGCCAGGGGGGTTTGGATGCCCTTCGCCGGAGGTGCCCAGGGAATGCCTGGGCTGGGGACAGGCTGGGGTCGGGCACAGCTGGCACTCGGTCCGGAGGTTTCCCCGGCGCTGCCGGGCTCCGTGCCCGCTCCGGGAGCTCATCGGGAGTGCTGCACACCCACCCAGCGGACAGGCTGCAAACAGCAGCGGCCGCAGCCCGGCCCTGCGGCGGCCGGGGGACACCGGGGCTCGGGGGCTCGGGGGGCTCGGGGGACACGGGGGGACACGGGGGCTCGGGGGCTCGGGGGACACGGGGGCTCGGGGGCTCGGGGGACACGGGGGGACACGGGGGGCTCGGGGGGCTCAGGGGACACGGTGGGACACGGGGGCTCGGGGGCTCGGGGGACACGGGGGCTCGGGGGGCTGGGGGGACACGGTGGGACACGGGGGCTCGGGGGGCTCGGGGGACACGGGGGCTCGGGGGACACGGGGGCTCGGGGGGCTCGGGGGACACGGGGGCTCGGGGGACACGGGGGGACACGGGGGCTCGGGGGACACGGGGGCTCGGGAGACACGGGGGGACACGGGGGCTCGGGGGCTCGGGGGACACGGGGGGACACGGGGGCTCGGGGGACACGGGGGGACACGGGGGCTCGGGGGCTCGGGGGACACGGGGGGACACGGGGGGCTCGGGGGACACGGGAGGACACGGGGGGACACGGGGGGCTCGGGGGGCACGGGGGACACGGGGGGCTCGGGGGACACGGGGGCTCGGGGGGCTCGGGGGACACGGGGGCTCGGGGGCTCGGGGGGCTCGGGCAGCGCTCTGCCGTTGCCCCCGTGTCCGGGCAGCAGCCGGGCTGCGGTGCCAAGGCTCGGGCGGGTCTTTAACCCCCCAGTGCCCAGCCCCACAACAAAGCCCGGGCGCTGCCGGCAGAGCCGGAGCCGCGGGGCAGCAGCCGCAGGGACCCCGCAGCCCGGGGCTGTGCCAGCCCAGCCCTCGCCCCGGGCACGGCCCCAGCTCAGCCCAGCGGAGCCCTCCGGAGCCATCCCCGCAGCCTCAGGCTGCTCCAGAGCCACAGGGGTGGCAGGCACCTTAAAACACGCGGCTGGCGCTGGAATTTGCTGCTCTGGGAACAGAACCGGGGCAGCAGCTGCCTCACAGCACAAGGGACCTGAAAACCAGAGCCACTGTCACATCAGCAGCCTGGGCAGCATTTGAGGACTGGGGGAGTAACAAAAGTGGGTTTGAGAAGGAACTGCAGCGTTTGGTTTTGTGCTTTACGCTGAGCAGCACAAAGCCAAAGCAGGAGAGTGGTGCTGGCACTGCAGCTGAACCCAGGTGAGAAGGTGGGGGAAGTGGGGAAAGTTCAGACATGGAAAGAAAAGTCCTAATTGAGAAAGGCAAATGTGGGAGTACAGAACTACAGCCTCCAGTGCTGACATTCTATGGGAGGGGGACATTGAATCATCTGAAATGTAACTGAAATTGAAGCAAGAACTAGGACAAAACTTCATTACAGAAAGTCGATGGGATTGATTTTGGAAAGGCAATAAAGAGTCAAGGCAATCACATTAATTACTGAAGCAGAAGTTCGGGATCTTTAAGACAACCACTCTAGAGTAACACTGGTTTTTATCAAGTCCTCCATGAAGTCAAGTGTTTGACCTCCTGCTCTCATCTGCTTCTCTCTGCTCCCCAGAGACCACTCAGAAATTCAGTTACAAACTGCTGAATTCCATGCAGAGGAAACTCCGGGGCCAACCCTCGCTGCTGGAGCAGAGCGTGCAGCGTCCTCCACTGCTGACTTTGTAAGCATTTAAATCTAAATAAATCCCTTTTCCTATGGTTTCTCCAAACTCAGCAGCTCTATTGCCAGGGCAACACTGAGCTGCTCTTCCCGTGCACTGAAGTTTGCTCATGCTGTGATGAAAGAAAACATTATTTATAGTATTTTAATGCCCAGGTGATCACCCTGGAAGGTGCCTATGAAACCACTGCAAGGCCTTAATAACCTCCCCTCTGGATGTGCAGGATAAGCTGAATTAGCTGTTCCCAAAGCGCAGTATTAGTGTTAGAACCTTGCTCAAGCAGCTGAGGGAGCTCTTCTGTGTCCTAGAGCTGTGTTAATTTGGCTCACTGGCAATCAATGCTATTGATCTGCACAGACACAGGACAGGACTCCCTCCTGCTCGTCACTCACTGTAACAAACACCAAATCCACCCAATGAATTCAATTTTAAATGTGATTTTGTTTCAACATGAAAGTTTCTATTTTAGTAACTGAACATCAAAAATAAAGGTTAGGAAAATCAAACACCTTTTTCAAAATTTAAGGAAAATTTAATCAATATGCCTTAAATTATTTTACAATAACTACAATACTGACAAGCATAACGTTTTCCAAATGGTGTTTTCCTTGGAAGCACTGTGAGAGAGATTCCTCTTCATCCATCCAGCAGAATGTGCACCATGAGGGAAGGAACCTCTGCCCACATCTTTCAGAAACCCCAATTAACATAAAGCTACAGACACTCCAATGTGGTCATGTTTCAAGTGTGACAGAATCACAGATCCCTTTTCACTTTTAAGCATCTGTTTTCTACTTCATAATTTGAGTATCTCAAATCCTGAAATACTCTCACAGCAAATGGACAAATAATTGTGACTGGAGAGCTTAGGAAGATATTGGTTAAAATACGGGAAATACTCTAATTACATTTGTTCATTTGTGCATTTTTGGTGAGAGGGGTCAGGAAACAGGTTCCTCTTTCCTGCAGATTTATCCTAAGTCCCCCAAATTCACGGCAGCTTCTTTAACTGTTTGGATAAAAATCTACCAATGTGTAACTGCAACCCTTCGCCCTCCCCAACAAAACAAAACAAAATGAACAAAAATCTCAACCCTCAAATAAACAACCAAAAGTTACTTTTTCTAAATATCTAGGAATGGGAAAGAAATCACAGGAACTTGATAAGCATGAACACGTATTAAAGCTCTGGACTCCCCAGGTCATTGAAAACAGTATTCAAGGTCCTAAAAAAGTGAACACGAGACATTTCCATTGTTCCAGGTGATTCAAACAGGTCTAAGTTTCATGATAGCAACACGAGACAGTTGTTTGCAGCTGTTTCTGGTCCAAGTCCATGTTCCAAGCTGGGATTTTCCCCCTGGCCCCCCAGATCAGTTCAGAAGACGGAGATGAGGGCGAAGACTCCGTAGAGCAGCGCGCAGGGGTAGGCCACGAGCAGCTGCTGGCCCTCCATGGCTAAGGCAGAGATAAAGATCTTGGAAGCGGAAAAGCTGCACCAGCCAATAATTCCAGCCGTGAGAATGATCCCCAGCGTCCCCCTGGAGAGGCAGAGAGAACAGAACTCCTGAGAGCCCCGTGGGTATCCACCTGCAGGAGTCACACCCGGACTCATCCAACGCCTTTGCAGGCCCTGGCACCAATTTCAGCATTTGGCATTAAGTGAAATATTCCCTCTGAAAGCACTGGGAAAGCCCTGGCACAGGTGCCCAGAGCAGCTGGGGCTGCCCCTGGATCCCTGGCAGTGCCCAAGGCCAGGCTGGACAGGGCTTGGGGCAGCCTGGGACAGTGAGAGGAGGTGTCCCTGCCATGGCAGGGGTGACACTGGGTGGGCTTTTCCAACCCAAACCATTCTGGGATTCTAGAATTTTAGAACACTGTCAGTCAATTATGACAGTAAAAAGCCTCCTCAAAATTATGCATATGAAAATTTCAAAGCAGTGAGTAAAATAATTATGCCAAGCTGTTTCTTTTCAGTCCCTAAATTCACAGAGCCAAAAGGAATCATCTTTATTTTCTGGCATTTGTAAAATCCTAATTTGTGTCTTCAATAATAATTACTTTCAGACTTTACAGGTGCTGAGACCTGTCAGATTCAGAGCTGGCTGAAAACAAGCCTGAGATTGCTCCTGGAGTCTATGTATTCAAAAGCTGTTTAATGAGGTAAAGGCAGGATTCACCCCCTTTCCCCCAGAAAACACCTGGAGCCATTGACAAGGAATTCTTGCCCTGAGTGGAGATGATCCAGAGGTGCAGCACTGAAGGTGGGAGCTCCCCTCGGGGATTCCCTCCTGTGCAGAGGAAGGTGTGCCCGAGGGGCGAGCGCAGCACTTACTGCAGCGAGAAGAGGACGGCGAAGGAGGAGAGCAGGATCATGGGCAGCAGGCAGTAGCCCAGCACGCTGGCCACGCAGCCGAAGGACACGCCCGTCATGCTCATCAGGTTCAGCAGGCAGAACATGCCCAGGCAGCCGATGGCGCTGATCCCGTACACGTACCCGAACTGGATCTTGCCAGCCTGCAGCCGGGCACAGCAGGGGTCAGCACGGGGCTGGGATGGAACTGGGATGGGGTCGGGATGGGATTGGGATGGGATTCGGGATGGGGGTCGGGATGGAACCAGCATGGGATGGGCTCAGGATGGGATTGGAATGGGATTCGGGATGGGGGTCGGGATGGAACCAGCATGGGATGGGGTCAGGATGGGATTGGGATGGGATTTGGGATGGGGGTCAGGATGGAACCAGCATGGGATGGGGTCAGGATGGGATTGGGATGGGAGTCGGGATGGAACCAGCACAGGATGGAACCCGCACAGCATTGGGTCAGCAGAGGGTCGGGATGGGTCCAACACAGGATGGAATCAGGACCGGGGTCAGGATGGATCCAGCACAGGATGGACTCAGGACTGGGGTCAGGATGGATCCAACACAGGATTGGGGTCAGGACTGGGGTCAGGATGGATCCAACACAGGATTGGGGTCAGGACTGGGGTCAGGATGGATCCAACACAGGATTGGGGTCAGGACTGGGGTCAGGATGGATCCAACACAGGATGGAAGTCAGCATGGATCCAGCACAGGGAGCAGATCTACCCACCCTGGAACACAGCAGGGGTGGGCACAGGCACTGTCCCCCAGCCCCAGCTCCCTCACTCCCATCCCACACAGAGTTTCCCCCCAGAGTCCCAGGACATCTCATACTCCAGGAGCCTGGAATTCCTCCTGATTCTGTGGATCCTAATGAACAAGTTGTGATCTGATTTTTATTCTCTGATCTCAGCCCAGGAACTGTTTAGGGTTTCATCAAGGACTTCTCATGCTGATTGATTACTTGCAATAATGATCTTTACAGAAATAGGTGTAAAGACAAAAAAACTGTAATTTGGGAAGTTCTTGACAAACCCAGAGCTGAAGTTCTTTAATTTGTGGGAGAATGCACAAAGTTATAGCACAAGGAAAACTATTAAAAAAATCCCAGGAACAGCTGAGGCTAAGCTCTGGATTAGCTGAGGGAAGTTTTAAAAAGCCAAACCCAAATTTTGGAAGCACATGTGGGTTATGTCCATGTATTCAGGCCATCTCCTGGTTTTCCCACGCTGAGACTGCTGCTTCCTCTCCAGCAGCTGCCCAAGGCACCCCTGCAGGACACGGGGCTGGGCAGCTTCCAGGGTGTCCCCTCCAACAACTTCCAAACTGGATGTGCTTAGACCCAGCTCTCCTCCTCCCCAAGCAGCACAGGAAACAATCACACCTGCTGCAACCTCTGTGCCAGGCTCAGCCCACTTCCTTGCACCACATTCCATGGATTTTTTAAAAAGGAAACTGGAGAATTAAATTTTTAGGAAAAGAAAATTCAAATGTATATATTATAAACATGTTCATTAATGTGACTGGCCTAGTTTCCATAAATAAAAGTTACTTATTAAAGTAGGCTTGAAGGCCCCTTGGTACCAAAGTGTGTTTTAACTGTCAAAGCAATGTGAAATTTTAGGCAGAAATGACAAGTAGCGCCTGAAGCATTTAAAGCTAAAACGGATTAAAACCCCTGAAGCTTTCAATGCCAAGGAACACTGCTGTCATCATGAGCCATTAAAGCACAATGATTCCAATTAAGCTCAGTTAGAAAAGGTGACCAGGCTCCAGCAGTGAGCAACACAAACAGTGTGAAGCAGGTGTGCCCCAGAGCGAGCTGACCCTGACGCCCCACTGGAGTGCCAGAGCTCGTCCATGCCAGCAGGGTGAGAGGCCCAGCAGCTCTCCCACGCACACACACGTTTTTGTGCTGTGCAGGGTGAGGAGCTGACTCTGATCTCCCTGGGGTCTCTTCCCACTCAGGACATCCATGGAAAGGACGAGCTTTGCTGGCCCAGAGCTGCAGGGAGCCTGCAGTGACCCTGCAGCCCGTGTGTGCCCAGCCCAGCCGTGCCCAGCAGCCCCCTGGCAGTGCCTCACCAGCAGCAGGGTGGCCCCAAAGGCCAGGCAGAACACCATGGGCCCGGCCAGGTCCGTCTCGTTCATGATGGTGCCGTCAGCCACCTTCAGGGGGTGCAGCACCGTTAGTGTTTTCTGCCAGATGTGGTCGAAGTTGATCCCCAATTCTGAAAGTGAGCAGAATGTGGATTTCATTGGATTTAATTTCTTCCCTTCCTGGCTGCCCCACTCACTCCCCTCTTCCCATCTCCCCCAGATCTGTGGTGGGCACCAGGGACTTGAGCCCTCCCCTGTCTCCTCCTGCTGCCTCCACACATTCCCAGGCCCAGGTGATTTCTGAAGGACCAGGGAAGAGCCCAAGCACAGAGTTCTGGGTCCTTTTCAGCCCAGCTCCCTGACCCTGTTTTATTTATGTAAATAAAGTTATTAATAAAAAAGCCCAGGGGGTGGAAGGTGTCATGCCTGGGGACACGTGTGACAGATGCCTGGCTCTCCACCCTGTGACTGTTTATTCAGTTGTTTGGAACTGAAAAATAACAGAAATAAGCTGGAAACTGACCCCAGCAAGCCAGACTTAGCTGAATATCCAGCCTGGCACTCTGCACAGGCTGTACTCCACACAGGCATTTCTGCAGTGTTTAGCATTCCTGGTTAGCAATGAAACATTCCCATTCCAACCACGAATCAACTCTCAGCACCTGCAGGCACTTATTTTACAAAGTGGGCAGGTACAATTATTATTTGCAACATGAGCAATATTAAGCGTTTTGCCATGAAGTCAGGTCTCCCAGTTAACTGATTTAACTGCCACAGAGCAGCTGGTGTGAGGCAAGAAAGCACAAATTTCCAACTGCAGAAGTTCACACAAGAACAAGGATTTCACATGCCAAAATACAGGTTCAAATAGATAATCAGTGAGATTTTCAAATGCACTGAGCACTCCCAGCAGCAGGGAATCCACACACTGCTACCAACTTACGCCCAAACTAAGAGGAATTCTGGATTTAGGCCACTTTAGCAAAGTTTACCTTCTAATAGTGGAGGCTCATCCTCAAAGTTGCTTCCATAAAAAGACTGAGCTGAGGCTGGAGTGTAGCCCTGTGTGGGCTGGTAGATCTGCCCCGTGTAGGGCTGCTGCTGCTGCATCATGTCAGGGGGCATGAAGCCAGCCTGCTGGGGGTAGTCGTAGCCTCCATAGTGCCTGCAAAGCACAACCCCACGTTAGGGCACAGCCAGAGCTGCTGCTCAAACACCTCCTGCAAGGCAGAGCTTGTTCCAGTCAGCACGTCACAGCAACCCCTTCCTTCGGGCTTAAGGAGTTCCACAACATGACCCCACAGGAAGCATACCTCTTCAGGTGTTCTTGCCACTAATCTACCCCAAGTCTAACCACAGAGATTTCCAGAAACATTTCCAAAATCTTTATGGGAAGAGAAGGGAAATGCAGAATTCCTTGTGCCCCAGCACAGGGGGCACATTTGTTCAGGTCCCAGACGGCACTGACCTGCTCCATCTCAGGGAGCACACGGAGGGAGCAAAGCCCTCAGCCCAAGGCTGGACGTTCACACAGGGCTGCCAGGATCCCCCTGCCCCAGGAACACCCAGCACACCTCCCTGCTGCAGCCTGAGAGTCACCAGAACATTGGATGCTCACTTAGGTGACACTAATTTCTAGTTCCCAAGCGAGTGACTGGATATGGAGCTGCATTAGAACAGTATTTCTTCTCCCAAGGACATGAAGATCACTTGTATAATTAAGACTGTTCATACAACATGTCATTCAATCTTCTCTAACACTTGCTCTGAAATCTACCAGGCAGAGAGCTGAACACAAAATTCCTTCAGATCTCCACTTAGACAATGAGTTCAGCTCTCCATCGGAACAACTGGGACTCATTTCCAGAAACCAGCAGCTGGCTGACATGCAGATACAGACTATCCCAGAAGTATCCCAAGGAAGCCTAGAGGAGAGCTGGAGAGGGACTTCGCACATGGGCCTGGAGTGCCAGGACAAGGGGAATAGCTTCCCCCTGCCAGAATGGATGGGATATTGGGAATTAGGAATTGTGTCCTGGCAGGGTGTGAGGCCCTGGCAGCCCCTGGATCCCTGGCAGCGCCCAGGCCAGGCTGGACGGGGCTGGGAGCACCTGGGGCAGTGGGAGGTGTCCCTGCCACGGCAGGAGGGACGGGCTGAGACCGGGGCTGCCCCCGCCTTGCCCCGGGATGCGAGCCCGGGCAGGGCACACGAGTTACTTGTTGTACGGCCGCCCGCCGTAGCCGTAGGGCTGCGCCTGCTCCTCGATGCTGTAGCTGGTCTGGAAGAAGTCGGTGTTGAAGCCGTCGAACCCGGACATCGCCTCCCCTGCAAGAGACCAGCGGGGCGGGTTCGGGCGCTGCCGGCCCGGGCCCGGACCTCGCGCTGCGCCGGCCGCCGCTCCCCGCTCCGGCCGTGCCCCGCGCTGCCGGCCGCCCCTCCCCGGGGCTCCCGGTGCCGCTCCCCGCCCCGGGCTGCCGCTCCGTCCCCGGTGCCGGCCCCACCTGCGGCCCCGGCCCGGCCCCGCTCCCGCCGCCGCGGCCCCTGCGACGTGTCACGGCCGCGCCTCCGCTTCCGGGACACCGCGCGCCGCTCCGCGCACGCGCCGCACGGCACGGCACGGCACGGCCCCGCCCCGGCCCCGCCCCGGCCCCGGCCCCGTCCCGCCTCGGTTCCTCCCTCGGCCCCGGTCCCGCCTCGGCCCCGGTCCCGCCTCAGCTCATCCATCCCTCAGCCCGGCTCTCCCTCAGCCCCGGCCATCCCTCAGCTCATCCATCCCTCAGCCCATCCATCCCTCAGCTCATCCATCCCTCAGCTCATCCATCCCTCAGCCCGGCTCTCCCTCAGCCCATCCATCCCCCAGCCCATCCATCCCTCAGCCCAGCCCTCCCTCAGCCCGGCTCTCCCTCAGCTCATCCATCCCTCAGCCCATCCATCCCTCAGCTCATCCCTCCCTCAGCTCATCCATCCCTCAGCCCAGCCCTCCCTCAGCCCGGCTCTCCCTCAGCCCATCCCTCCCTCAGCTCATCCATCCCTCAGCTCATCCCTCCCTCAGCCCAGCCCTCCCTCAGCCCATCCATCCCTCAGCCCGGCTCTCCCCCAGCCCAGGCATCTCTCACCTACCCATCCCTCAGCTCATCCCTCCCTCAGCCCAGCCCTCCCTCAGCCCATCCATCCCTCAGCCCGGCTCTCCCCCAGCCCAGGCATCTCTCACCTACCCATCCCTCAGCTCATCCCTCCCTCAGCCCAGCCATCCCCCAGCTCAGCCTTCCTTCAGCTCATCCCTCCCTCAGCCCGGCTCTCCCCAGCCCGGCTCTCCCCAGCCCATCCCTCCCCAGCCCGGCTCTCCCCAGCCCATCCCTCCCTCAGCCCGGCTCTCCCCAGCCCGGCTCTCCCCAGCCCGGCTCTCCCCAGCCAATCCCTCCCCAGCCCGGCTCTCCCCAGCCCGGCTCTCCCCAGCCCGGCCCCTCTCTCGGCCCGGCTCAGCCACACGGGGTCGGTGTGGCTCCTGTGCAGCGCCTTCGCTCCCTTTCCTATGTCCGCGTGAAACATTTTCCTGTGGCCGCACGGAAACAGTTTGAAACTAGAGCTGTGAATCTTCTTGTTTCGTTACAGCCCGGCTTTGGCTCACCCCTCCCAAATAAGCTGCAGGACCTGGGCACACGGGGGAACTGAGGAAAACACTGGCACTGTGAACACACTCGTGTGAAAAAGCTCCTTTTGGGGTCACTCGCTGTTTATCAGCAGGGCTGGGGAAAAGGATTTTAGCAGCCTTTGGAAGCCTGTTAGCTAGAATTTGTTTTTATTAACCCTCTCATGTTCCAGAGCGGAGCATTGGGAGGAGCGACCATGCTGTGCTGGCTTGGGTGGGCTTTGAGGTGGCAGTGAGGGAAAACCCCGGCTGAGGAGGTGCAGCTGAAACTTCCGAATGAGCTGGGTCAGGACCGCTGCTTCGTCCTTGTTTTACAGCTTGCTGAAGGGGTGTGAGGTTCACAACTACACCAGAACCAGTTTCCATCCCGTGCACGATGCACTCCGAGCTCTGGCAGCCTCCTGGAGCCGAGCCCCAGCCGTGGGGGCACACGAGATTACACAGGCCATGCTCCTGGTTTAGGTTTGTGTGTGTTTTTCCTTTTGTGAAAAACGCCAATCCCTTGGTTTTTAAAAAATTTAAAAGTTTAATAATAATAATAAAATGGTTATAAAAATAGTAATACAATTAGAGTAATAAAATTTAGAGTTAGGACAATTACAAGACAATAAAAAGTTAAGAATTCCAGATGTCCGGATGCTCTCAGACACTAAGTCATGAAAAGCATGACTTGTGAACAAAGGAATAACCTTAAAACAATACACTTGTTGCATATTCATATATCCTTCATGGTTATGCATACATTCTATTTAAAACAAGAACTCTGTCTGTTGTATGTCAACTATTTCCATTAATGCCCATGGTGTCTTCGAGTCTGAGCAAGGCCTGAAGGAATTAGCTTCTTCTGATAAGAAAGCCATAAATTCCTCCCTTCTGGAAGATTCAGGTATTCCTTGAAGCAAGTATCTCATTCCTAAAAAAAAAACCTCCCCCCACATACACAGTCTCTATTTTAACTACTAAAACCTCATTTTAACTACAAAAGCACAAATGATCAATATAACGTAATACATATAGTAGCTATCTGTGTAGAGCCATATAATATGCATTTTTCACACTTTGGTTTTTTGAATTCATTTTGGCTCAGGATGCAGTTACAGTAATATTGTTACAAACCTGCATGTGCAATATTGTGCTGGTGAAATGACTGCATTTAAATTGCAGCCCTGTTCCAAGCCTCGCTGCAAAGCAGAGCTGATGGTGCGGAGTCCGTGGCACTGCCGAGAGCAGGCTCTGGAAATGTGTCACTGTAGAGCTGAATGGAGAGTTCCAGCCATGGAAAACAGATCAGTAACTGTGCCGTGAGCTGCTTCCTGCAGATTTGCGCTGCAGGAGAGTTAGTGTTTGGAGGCTGAGGGGGTGCCAGCGTTCATGCAAGACCTGCACGATGTGCGGGGGCCTCTGATGGCTGCGGCTTAGTGCCCCGGGCTGAGCTGTGCGACTCGCTGCGGCTCACTGGGCAGGGAAATGAGACCCAGCCCAGGCACTGGCCTGTGTAATTGGGACCTGCCGGGGAAACGCTCTTGGCCGAGGAATCTCTCTGGCTTTGCTTAGACTGGTAGGATTTCCTGGCGGCTTAGGTGGAGCTTTCGCTGAGGAGCTGTCCCTGCAGCGGGCATCTCAGCACTGCTGTCGGCACTCAGGATGGGCTGCCAGCCCTGCGGGACAGGCTGCTCTGCACAGCCCGGGGGCTCTAGGGGTGCGCGGGCACTGCAGCTGCACAGCTGCTCCTTCCCAATGCCTTGGGAAGGGCAGTGCATGGACAGCCTGGAGCTGCAGCCTGGAGGCACCAAACACCAAACACCAAACACCAAGCACCAAGCACCAAACACCAAACACCAAACACCAAACACCAAACACCAAGCACCAAGCACCAAACACCAAACACCAAACACCAAACACCAAACTTCAAACACCAAACACCAAACACCAGCACCGTCCCTTTGCTGGGCACCAGCTCCAGCTGCACTGGGGGCTACCACACAGTGCCAGAATCCCACTCTACTTTGGGGTGGAAAGGACCTTAAAACTCATCCCATCCACAGCCCAGATTGCTCCAGGCCCCACCTGGCCTAGAACACCACCTGGACAGGGAATTTGAATTTGCAAGAGACCTTGAAATGGCTGCAACCTGGGAAGAGTAAAAGCACACATTAAAGTACTCGTGTAGTACATGGGTTACACAGTGCTGGTATCATGATAGTGCTACCAAAGTTTGTTTTAGCTGTAATGTTTAAAAACACACTTTAATTACACCAGTGTTGATAACAGAATAATTTGAATCAGACTGAGAATAAAAGTATTATTCAAAGAACTGTGGAGGATGGGGAGGATGGGGAAAGGGGGAGGAGGAAGATGTCTGCTGAAACAGGCCTTCTTATGGCAGAACTCGAAAGGGCCTTGCAGAGGGGAGGCTGAAAACTGTGATTTTTGATTGATTTTAGTCCTTGGTTGCCAATGTGTCCGTGAGGTCTCTGCCTGCCTGCACATGCTGGCTCTCTTGCAGGGTCAGGGCTGTTTGTGTAGCAGATTGCTTTGTTGAACAGTGGCCATGGCATTCCAAAGGAGTTGTCAGCACACATATATCAATTATTCTCCAGAATGTTCCCTGATGTGCAGTGATGGATTTGGAGATCACTGGAACATGATTCCCTCGCACTGTCAGCTTTTGGAAGGCTCAGACCTTGTGCTGTGCGTGTGCTGGGGGTCTGGTGCTCCCCAGAAGGAGCAGAGGGATTCTGAGCAGGAGCTGTGACCCCTCTCTGTGTGGTACACGATGACAAAAAGCCATGTCGTGTCTCCATCTGAGCCTTGCTCCCAGCCTGTCTCACAGCCTGAGCAGCTGGGAAAGCTGCTCTTCCCCTTTGCTTGTTTGGGATGAAAATACATTATGCACTTGAGTTATGAATAAAAGATCAAGGGCAAATCTGTGTAATGCTTTGCTCTGTGAATAAACCCGCCTTCATGGCACTCACGCTCTTTGCTGGAAGATCCTTTCTCAGGGACACTCAGCCATTTAGTGCTGCTTTATGCTTTTTCTTCAAAGTGAAAGATTTGTTAGGGCTTCCCATTCGCACGTACCGCTGGATTTGAGCAGATGAGAATTTCACTGTGTGTAATTCACACTGCTGGATCAGGGGCTAATCTCTGATTTAGCTTGTTCTTGCCTGGCTCTCCTTGCAGGGAGCTCAGTCTCTGGGTGATGGGGAGGATCCTGCCCTGCTGGAGAGGAGCCTGGGTTAGAGGGCTGGAACTCGCAGGAGTCTGGGATGGGTTCCTCCAGGCTCTGTTCTCTGTGTGGCCCGAGGCTGGGCTGGCAGTCCTGTCAGGGAGCTCCAGTGCAGGACACCCTTTCTGCCTCTCGGGGAAACCGCTGGCCCTCTGACAGGCCCAGTGCAGACACTTATTGCTCTGCCACGGCACCATTCTCAGAAACTGCCCTCTTGCCGCTGCCTTGATGGAGTTCTGCCCTGGGAAACGCTGCTGGGCTCAGGGCTCAGACACAGCCTGCTGAGAAGCACAGAATGTTACAGGGAACAGGGCTGAAGGACGATTCATCCATCCTTAGGTGGCACCTTGAAGTCGTTCCTGAATCAAAGTGCCAGTCTGGAACTGGAAGTGCTGTTCTTCTTTCTTCCTTTTTTATTTTAACTATTGTGTGTAAAGATCACACAGAGTGATGAAAGTTCTCATGTGGCTTTTTAGGTAGAATCTTCTGTCCAAAATCCAGCTTGGATGTATTTTTTCCTCAGAATTACTACTTCAGCTTCTTCTTCTTTCAATTGCTCCTTCTCCAGTCACCCCAAAGCTCTTGTGTTGTTGCTGATAAACAGCTTCCATGTTTCTCACTACGTGTGGGCGACTTGATTGGAATTTCCAGCCTGTGTGTTTCCTCTGGAGATGGGAGGTGATGCACACAAACACACACACTCTGCTACTCCAGCCCAGGTACCGCTGCCCTTCCTTTCTAGCACTCATTGCTGCTGCTTTTCCGACACCTATTTCTAACACCCACCACATTCCATAAAGTCACTTGTTCCATGATTTCCTGAAATGCCAATTTAGCACTTTGTCATAAGGAATGACCTCAAACCTGTGAATGATGTCACTGCCTTCATGGACTGGCTTCCAGCACAGCTATGCTGGGACTTTTGGAGCATACACTTTAAGCTCAGGCTAAATTTTCCCTTGCCTGTGCTGGGAGTTATGAAGGCATGTGTCAGAAGTGAGAAGTGCTTCATCCTCCCTTTGATGGATACTGCTTTCCTCTTCCATCAGAACTGTAGCTGCTCCTCGATGTGGTCCTGACACATATTTTACATTTAGGTCATCATGTATTTAGCCCAGATTTTAAAGTTTCACTCTCTCAGGCTGCATTTTGATGCATTTGGTCCATGGCTTGTATTTAGCTGGGGAGCATTACGTGATGCTTTTACTCCTGAAGTCATCTCATCAAAGGAAATTGTGTTACAGTGAAATGATTGGAATGTCCCCGTGTGAAGAAATAAAAGCAGGTGCTGAATTGCTTTCATTGCTATTTGAAAAGTGCAGTTGCATTTCTAAAGCTGTTGTGATTAAAATTCTATGGTTTTTGTTCTTTTCAAAGAGCAATTCTGATGATAATGTTTCAAAAAGACTTCGAGCTTAGAGCTGTCTCTACTGGCTAATCACAGGGAGTCCGTGCCTGATGCTCATTAGAGCTTGCCAGGAGCCCCAGGTGTGGGTGACTCCTGTCCCCTCTCACCGAGCACCTGCACATCCCACTCGAGTGGTGCCCAGCAGCGCCGGGCTCAGCTCCACCCCAGCCTCAGCCTTTGGTGCTGTCACAGGGACATCACAAACGCTTCCGTGCTGGTTTGGACACCGCCAGCTCTTACTGGGGACAGGGAATGCATTCTCCAAGCCCTGCCTTTATGAAAATAGATTTTAATTAGATTGAAACTGCGTATGAACTAGCATGGACAACTGAAATATTTGCGAAAGCTGATGCAATTCTCCCTGCTTTTAACTGGGACAGCACTGTCACTGCCAGAGGCATCTGTCATTCCCTCTGGCTGGTCATGCAGGTGTTAAATCCTGTCTGCACCGACTGCGCCAGGCTCTTAAAAAGGTAATGAAGACATTTAAGTGAACATGATCTCACATGCCACCTTTAAATCCTCTGTGCAGGTGTTATGGAGCACTTGACCTGCGCTGCTTCAGCTGCTCTGCTGAGGCACAAGGGCAGGACACAGGGCTTGGGCTTTTCTGAGGCACAACCAGCACACCCTGTAGTGGCACCAGATTCTGCTGGTTTGAAAATAAGGATCCTGAGGTGAGAGACAGGCTCTGCTCAGGAGTGCAGCAGTTGCTTCAGAATGAATGAATTAAGGTAAAAATCAAGGGTTTGATTAACTGTTCAGTTCTCAGACTTAATTTGAAAAGTCTGTAGGCACATAAGTAGTGATTTTCTGTCTTAGCCTTGAAAATTATTCTTTTTGGCTATTTCGTTTTAAATTACAGCCATGTTTTCAGAAGACTCTCACTGAAGTATCTGCAGCCTCAGCTGGTGCTAATACAGCAAGGTTGTGGATTCAATTCCCGTGTGGATTTACTTAAGAGCTGGGCTCCATGATCCTTGACCCTTCCAACTCAGAATATTCCGTGAATCTGTGAACTTAAGTGCAGTCAGCAAAATCTACCCCTGCATGGTGACTCCATCAGACACAGACTTCACTCTAAAGCTTTCCTAGGGAAAGGCTTTCTTTTCTCCTATGTTACCATTCCGAGAAGAGTGTTTTTGCCCAGAAGCGGTGGGAGCTGGCACGGGGCTGTGCTGCCCCGTTCCCCGGATGCCCGGCAGTGCGGGGTGCTCGGGAGCCGCTCCCGCAGCTCCTCCGCTGGCTTTGGGCCGGGCGGCGGGGACGGACACGAGGTGGCGGTGCCGGCGCGCCCGCGGCTCTCCCCGTTAGAGACCCACGAGTAAAAGCGGGTCCTCCGCACCGCCGGAGCCGCCCCCGGTCCCTCCTCCTCCCTCCCGCGCCCCGCGGGTCCCCTCCCTGCCGGCTCCGGGGAGATGAGGAGCGGCGGCGGCGGGAGCGCGTCCCGGTGCTGCCCGGCAGCCGCGGCCGGGAGTCCCCGGGCAGCGCTGCCCGCCCGCATCGCCGGCGGGGACGCCGCGGAGCCGGGACAGGCACGTTGCGGGCGGGCAGGGGACGGGCGCTGCCGGCCGAGGGACGGAGCGGGAGGGACTGCGGCGCAGCTCGGGCGCTGAGCGGCGGCCGGCCCGGCCCGGCCCGGCCCGGCCCGGCCCGGCGAGGCGCTGCCCGGCGCTGCCCGCGGTGCTGCCGCTGTCCGCGGTGCTGCCGCGCTGCCCGGCGCTGTGCGCGTCCTGCCGCGCCCGCCTGTGCCCGGCGCCGGCGCTGCCCGGCTCTGCCCGGGGCCGCGCGGGGCAGCCCGCCTGTGCCCGGTACCGGCGCTGCCCGGGGCCGCCCGGGGCCGCCCGCCTGTGCCCGGTACCGGCGCTGCCCGGCTCTGCCCGGGGCCGCCCGGGGCCGCCCGCCTGTGCCCGGCGCCGGCGCTGCCCGGCTCTGCCCGGTGCCGCCCGGCGCTGCCCGGTACCGGCGCTGCCCGGCTCTGCCCGGTGCCGCCCGGCGCTGCCCGGTGCCGGCGCGGGACGCGGCGCCCATCCCGGCCCGACTCCTTTAAGATGATGCAATCGGCATCGCGCTCCGCGCCGCCGGCCCCGCGCCGCTGAGCGAGCCCGGAGCGCGCAGCGGGCGGAGCGGAGCGCGGCCCCGGCGCGGCCGCCGCTCCCGCCGGGCCATGGGGGAGCCGCCGCCGCGCTGCCGCCGCGGGAGCCGCCGGAGCCCGGCAGTGCCTAGCGCGGGCTGACGGCTTTCTGCAAGTCATCGGGGCCGGCGGACGCGCCCCGCTGCCCTCCCGCTGCCCCGGCCCGGGGCATCCACTCGGGAATTATTTTATTTATTCTTTTAGTTGTTTGTTTTAATTATTTTCTTCCGCCGTGCTGTATGTACTGCTTTCCTCGTCACTCGCCACGGTTAACTTCCCTGTGACTCGGTTTTACACTCGAGACCTCCGTGGATGCTGCTAAGAGCACTTCTGTTGCCTTTGCTGTCCCTTGCTTGGATCGGATTCACACTACCCGGACCCTGTGTGCCTGTATGTGTGTTCTGAGTGTCTTGACATTTTGGTTTTCTTTACAAGAGCTATGCATGAATTGTTACCAAGGTAAGAGTCCCCGTTCTTGTTCCCTCATGTGCATGTCTAATTTAGATGTTTCTTTAAAGATGAAGTATGCAGTTTCTTTTAAACGGTGGAGTCATATGTAGCCCTTCCATTGATGAATACTTGTGAAATAGAAGCGTAGAACTTGCCAAAAAAAAAGAGACCTATTTAACAGATTTAGCTTGGCTCTACGAGCTGCTCTGCTTTTCTCTGTTGCTGCAGTTGTGATGCTTAGAAGAGTAATTTGAGCCTTGTTTTGTTTTCCCTTTTCACAGACCTGTGAATGACCACAGACTTGGCTTGACCTTGATTTTGATGGCTTTGTTGGAAGAGCTGATGATGTGATTGCATGTCATGAGGTGATTGCTCTCCAGCCTCCAGCCTCCGTGGCTCAGTGTATAAACCACTTCTGCCACACTGTCACTCATGGACTATTCAGATTTTTTTTTTTTTTAACAATCCTTTTGGCTACTTTTGTTTTCTCGCTTCTCGTTTCCCCCTTGTTCCTTCTTAATGTTGGGAGCTTTATTCTAACCTCCGATGTGATTGATTGTCCTGCTTCTCCGTGCTGCTGGTTTCCAGTTTAAACTACAATGGCTCTAAGTGGCAACTGCAGGACTTACCTCCCTGCTCGGGAGCAGGGGACGGGGCTGCACTCCTTCCCCGAGGTGGTGGAGCTCAACGTGGGCGGCCAGGTTTACTTCACTCGCCACTCCACCTTGGTTGGCACCCCTCACTCCCTGCTCTGGAAAATGTTCACCCCAAAGAGAGACACAGCCAACGATCTGGCCAAGGACTCCAAGGGGAGATTCTTCATCGACAGAGATGGTTTCCTTTTCCGCTATATTCTGGACTATCTCAGGGACAAGCAAGTGGTTCTGCCCGACCACTTCCCAGAGAGGGGGAGGCTCAAGAGGGAGGCTGAGTACTTCCAGCTCCCGGACTTGGTCAAGCTCCTGACTCCCGACGACAGCAAGCAAAGCCCCGACGATTATTGCCACAGCGACTACGAAGAGGTGTCCCAGGGCAGTGACACCAGAATATGCCCCCCCTCGTCACTCCTGCCGCCGGACCGCAAGTGGGGATTCATCACCATCGGCTACCGCGGCTCCTGCACCATCGGCAGGGAGAGCCAAGCAGATGCCAAATTCAGGAGGGTCCCGAGGATTTTGGTTTGTGGAAGGATTTCTTTGGTCAAAGAGGTTTTTGGAGAAAGTTTGAATGAAAGCAGAGACCCGGACAGGGCTCCAGAAAGGTACACCTCCAGGTTTTATCTCAAGTTCAAGCACCTGGAGAGGGCTTTTGACATGTTATCCGAGTGTGGATTCCACATGGTGGCCTGTAACTCCTCGGTGACGGCTTCCTTCGTCAACCAGTACACAGACGACAAGGTCTGGTCCAGCTACACGGAATATGTCTTCTACCGTAAGTAGATCCGCGCGGGGGAAGGAGCGCCGGGCTGCGGCCGCCGCGGGAGCGCCCGCCCGGGCCGGGGCTGTGCTCGGAGCCGGGGATCAACCGGGACAATTTCCCCGTTTCCCCGGGAGCTGCGGAGCGAGCGGGGCTGAGCTCGGCGGGCCGGGCCTGGCTAGGTGGCAGCACAGACTGCCGAAAGCGCCGTGCCCGTGCCCGGAGGACGCGGCGCCTCTGGCGCCGTAGATCAGCAGCCGAGCGCCGAGAGCGCTTCCCGGGACGTGCAAACACCGCGAAATTCGTTACCAAATACCTTCAAGTGGGGATTCGCCTTGCAAAGGCAATAGAGGCTCGGTAATCACCAGGCACGGGCAGCCGAGCCATCTGTCAGCAGCCCTGACACGCTTCCACGCGGGGAGGGAGAGCACAATTGCAGCCTCTGGCCGCTGTGCTGGAAGGAGGGCCGCAGCAGAGGGGCAGGGCCCGGGCCGCGTTCCGCAGGCCCCCGTGGAAAGGCAGCGTCCTCCCCGGGAGGGCTGGGCCCCGCTCCCCGCAGGCACAGCCGAGCTGCCCGGAGCTGCCCGGAGCTGCTGCCCAGGGCTCATCCACTGCCGAGTCCCGGGTCATTCACTGCCGAGCCCCGGGTTATTCACTGCAGCACCCCGGGGTCATTCACTGCATCACCCCGGGGTCATTCACTGCAGCACCCCGGGTCATCCACTGCAGCACCCCGGGGTCATTCACTGCAGCACCCCGGGGTCATTCACTGCAGCACCCCGGGGTCATTCACTGCAGCACCCCGGGGTCATTCACTGCATCACCCCGGGTCATTCACTGCATCACCCCGGGTCATTCACTGCAGCACCCCGGGGTCATTCACTGCAGCACCCCGGGGTCATTCACTGCAGCACCCCGGGGTCATTCACTGCAGCCCAGGGCTCACCCACTGCAGCACCCCGGGTCATTCACTGCAGCACCCCGGGTCATTCACTGCAGCACCCCGGGTCATCCACTGCATCACCCCGGGGTCATTCACTGCAGCACCCCGGGGTCATCCACTGCATCACCCCGGGTTATTCACTGCAGCACCCCGGGGTCATCCACTGCAGCACCCCGGGGTCATTCACTGCAGCACCCCGGGTCATTCACTGCAGCACCCCGGGGTCATTCACTGCAGCACCCCGGGTCATTCACTGCAGCACCCCGGGTCATTCACTGCAGCCCAGGGGTCATTCACTGCAGCACCCCGGGTCATTCACTGCAGCACCCCGGGTCATTCACTGCAGCCCAGGGGTCATTCACTGCAGCACCCCGGGTCATTCACTGCAGCACCCCGGGGTCATTCACTGCAGCCCAGCGCTCATTCACGGCCGCGCCCCGGTGTCATTCACGGCCGTGCTGCCACCCGGGACCCGCTGGTTACCAATGGTAACACCGGGTAATCCGCATCCCGCGAGCCTGAACCAGAAATCATTCCATGTCTGCCGTGCCGAAACATCCCAGAGCTCCAGGAGGCTCTCGCTTCCATTTTCGTTTGAGGAGGATGAAGGATGGAGCAATCGCCCTGCCCATCAGTGTAGGCAGCTGCTGCTTTGGCTGGTGGCCTTGGGACAGAGGGACAGAGGGACAGAGGGACAGAGGGACAGAGGGATAGAGGGATAGGGGGATAGAGGGACAGAGGGACAGAGGGACAGAGGGATAGGGAGACAGAGGGACAGAGGGACAGAGGGACACAGGAACAGAGGGATAGAGGGACACAGGAACAGAGGGACAGAGGGACAGGGGGACAGAGGGACAGAGAGATAGAGGGCCAAAGAGATAGAGGGACAGAGGCACAGAGGGACAGAGGGACAAAGGGACAGAAGGACAGAGAGAGAAGGAGAATGCAGAGCTGCCCCCTGGGTGTGGTGCTCACAGTGAGCAGGCTCCTGGATGAGGAGCTGACAGAAGTTTGGGATGGAAGGTGCATCAGGAAGGGAGCAGTTTGGGTGTAATTCCGTGGATTCGGTGCCATCTACTCTTGTGTGGGGCTCAACAGGCAGCCCTAATCTGCTTATGTAATGAAGCTTAAGTTAGCATCCTGAAAAACCATCTGGGTTTTTGACATCTGTAGATGTACTTAAAATTCGTTTTCTAGCTGGATTTCTTAGCAAAATAGTTCTAAGGTCATGGATCCGCTTATATTCCAACAGGCATAGATGATTTGTGTTATTAAGAAGCTTCTGCTTGAAATTACGGTGTCTTGTACAAGTTCTAGGAGGAGACTTAATGTAGGTAAAGGAATGGATTAGAAAAATTGTGTTGGCATTTTTATTTAAAATAAGGAAAATATATAAGTTCTTTATAGCCACAATATCTGCTAATTGAAGAGAGGATGAACATAGACTTACCCTGAATTAACAAACAGACTCCTGATTTTCATATTTCTCAAATGTTTACCTTAAAGGATTGCTCACTGCTCCCACATCACTACAGCCAGGGAGGGACCAAGAGGAGAGGAACTGTAGAAATTCTGGAGAATGGAAGTCCATAGCAGGTGTCACAAAATCGTCTCTCATCAGTTAAATCCAACTGAAGTTCCTGGAAAGATTCCTATCCATTCAGCAGGCTTTGGATTTGGCTCAGATAGGTTTTGTGGGGTTTTGACACCGATACAGTTTCAGAGGTGGGTTTTTCAGAGGGTCCTTCCCAGTAAAAGCCAAAGCCATGGCTGTGGTGCCCATGACCCTTTCTTGTCCCAGTCCCTGTGGTTCAGCTCTGCCCGGTGCTGCTGCCACGGGGCTCTGGCTGCGGATCTTCCCTGCCCACGCTCGGGGCTGGAGCAGCTGCTGCAGCTGGCAGCGGGCTCCAGCACTGACCTGCAGCAAAGCAGCTCCCTCTCCAGATCTCCTGAAATCATTCCATGCCTATTGTCCCAAAGCCACTTCATCTGGAACTTCGAGGAGCAATAAAATGACATCTGGCTTTGCAGTGGAACACGACATCTCCTGTGCAGCTGCTTAGCCATAATTATTTCTTCAGATGCTGCCAGCTGTGTCTGTGCAAGCATTAATCCATCAGGCTGCTGTCAGCAGGTTAATGGGCCTGAGCCTGGGAGGGTCTAACACATCTGGGGAGGCAGAGGCAGAGGCTGAGGGGTCTTTGCAGGCTGCTCAGGAGCTGCTGTGAAAGGCCTGTCGGAGGAAACCTTCCCAGCTGGGGATGGATGATTAGTTCCAAAGAAGGAAGAATGCAGGGAGGAATGGTGTTTCAATACCCCAAACGCAGTGTACACTCCAAATACCACCGGGAAGGTAAATGCCTGTGGCTGGCACGAAGATAAAGAGCATTTTTCATGTGCAAATCCATCTGAGAGGGGCTGAGATGGACAGAGGGGGTGTGAGCTGAGCGGCTCTCACACGGTACGAAGCACTGCCCCATCAACATCGCACGGCCCTGCTGGGAGAGCTGGGTATGACAGAGAGCTCCCGAGGGGAGCCTGGCACTGCCAGCTCCGAGCTCAGGAGAGCCCGGCCGGGCATGGGGACAGCAGGGACACAGCCTGGCACTGCCAGCCCTGAGCCCAGCCGGGCGTGGGGACAGCAGGGACACAGCCAGCCTGGAGCCGTGTCCCTGGTCTCTCTGAGAAGGGCAGAGCTCACAGAGCTGCTGGGAGCTGCTGGAGCCTGTCCTTGCCCCAGCCCCTTGCCAGCTGCACACGGGGAGTGCCCAGCGCCTGCAGGGTGCCGAGGGCATGGCCAGAGGTGCTGCTGCCACAGCTCCAAAACCCAAATCTGGAACCACACTGCTGCTGCAGCCCCGTGCTGCTGCTGTGGCTCCAAAACCCAAATCTGGAACCACGCTGCTGCTGCGGCCCCGTGCTGCTGCCACAGCTCCAAAACCCAAATCTGGAACCACGCTGCTGCTGCTGCAGCCCCGTGCTGCTGCGCTGGCTCCCGGGGATGCTGGGCTCGCCTTGCTCCTGCAGCAGCTGGCCAGCTGTGCCTTGCAGCTGCTGGCACGAGGCTGGTGGGCAGAGGGGTTTGTGAGCCGGGCTCCAGAGCAGCCTGGGATAAACAGATGAAGCCCCTCAGGTGGGCATGTGCAGGAGGAAGAAGGAATGCCAGGCGATGTTCCCCGACCTCGCCCGTCGGGCACCATTCCCTGGGATAATCCTGGTTCTGCTTTACAAGGGGATCCATTTGGGATTGCTGCAGCCAGCTGGGGCCTGTCACTGTGCATGTGTGACTGAGCTAAAGGATCCCATACTGATGTGCCTACCACTGACTCATAAATTCATTGTGTGGCAGGAATTTGACTCACAAAACAGAGCAGCCTTTGCACAGTGACACCCACAGCTGTGCTGTCAAACGGGCAGGATGTGGGAGAGGAACATCACCCAGCTCTCTTTAAACCAGTACTGTCACATGATCCAGGAGCTGCTTCTGTCTGATTTTAAATCACTGAAGATCAAAATGACCCCAAAGTGAGCAAAATGAAGTCTAATCCAATGAATAATGCAAGCTCCTTCCCCGCTGGCAGGAGATGTTTCTGTTTCCAGGTAATTATTGTCATCATCGGTGCCTCTGGCTCCTCTTGCCAAAGCAAACCCTCTCACCAGGATGATCATCTGCAGGTGGTGGGGCTGCAGCCAGCCGGGTCTGTCAGTCTGCTCATGGCTGAAGGACCTTGCTCCGAGCTTTCGTGCTCTCCCAATTTGTCAGGACAGACTGAAAAACCTGCAGAGTTGTTGATTTGAGTTATGCCACAGATGAGAAACGCTGTTATTTATTGGAAACCAGTTGTGTCAAATCTGATTTTCAGATTAGGCCACGAATCTGCTGCTCGGTGAGCAAGCAAAGCAAACCTTGATGAAAGAGTCAGCTGGATTTAGGGCTCAGAGTTTGTTCTAACAACCCACAGAAAGTGGTGCTGAGGGGGCAGCAAGGGAGGCTTTGGCTGCTGGCCTGTCCCTGCCCAGTGCTCAGTGGCCCTTGGGTGTGACCTCAGGCACTGCCGTGGCTCTGTCCACCTGTGTCCCCCTGTCCAAGCACCTCGTGGGCATGGGAACCCCCAGGCCCAGCAGCTGCCCCGCAGCCAGGCAGGCTCCAGCCGTGTCCCCCTGTCCCTCTGTCCCTCTGTCCCCTCTCTGTCCCTCTGTCCCCCTGTCCCCCTGTCCCAGGAAGGGGCTTTGTGGCTGAGGAGATAAATCAGCACAGCCTGCAGGCTGTTGGGTGTTCCCTCAGTTTGTGTGTGTTCCCTCTCTTCCCAAGCTGCCAGGGGGGCAGTGTGCCAGGGGCTCTGGGGACACTCCCGCGGGGCTGGTGGAGCCAGGGCAGGGCTGTGGGCACGGCTGCGGGCACATCCTCGCTGTCCCCAGGCTCGCAGGCAGGGACGGGAGGCACGGCCGCCCTGGCACCTCAGTGCTGCTGCTGCTGCTCTGTGATCCAGGAAAAGACCACAGTGACCAATGGATTAGCCAAGGAGAGCTGGCACTCAGGGAAAATGAAAATCAATGTATCTGAAAGTGCAGCCTTGAGCTGGCTGGGTGCCTGGAGCAGCACCCGAGGCCCCATGGCCCCTCGGGGAGCTGGGCAGGGGCTGCTGTGCTGGGAGAGCTGTGCCAGGCAGGGCCGTGGCACAGGCACAGGCTTCTCTCTCTCAGGGCTTTTCATAGAGCAGCACAGAGGGAAGAAAGAGAAAACCATTTCTGTTTCTGCTCCTTGTTTTCCCATGTGGAATGTGTTTGGAGAATTGTTTCCCTGGGGTGATGCTTGGTTGGATTCTGGTGAGGATTGTTTGAGCTGGTGGCCAATCCAACCCAGCTGGGGCTGGGCTCAGAGAGGGGCACGAACTGTGAGTCAGATATGGGAGTTAGAACAAGTAGGTTTGTAGTTTGAGTATCTCCTTTCAATAGCATATTAATGTATTACAGCATAGTTCTAATAAAGAAATCACTCAGCCTCTGAGCTGGAGTCAGACACCAGCTGAAATCAGACATTTCTTCCCCCCGGGCTCACCTGGTTTGCAGCAGGGCTGTGGGCACGGGCAATGCCCGCCTGCTGCCCGGGTGGCAGTGCTGGCACCCCGACCCTGGGCAGGGTGAGAGTGGCCAGCTGCCCCTTCTGCAGCTCCTCCAGCCTGGCCTTTCCAGAGCTTGCTGAAATGTAGCTCTGGCTCTCAGAAAACAGAATCAGAGCGAGTGAAGGACTGTAAATGAGAAAACACAACCCGACATTCGCCGTTCAATAAATACCAGCAACATATTGTGCACACAGACAAACATTTCCTTGCAGCAGGTTGAGTTTTTTCTGTCCAGCCATCCTGGATTTGTTTAATTTTGTAACCACAATATTTCCTCACTTTCTCCTCTTTTTTTTTTTTTCGACTTTTCAAGTTCAAGGCTAGCGTACAATAAATACAGAGACACGAAGCAAAATCTAAATTACATCTTTGCACACAGAAAGAGCTTTGAGCTTCTTTGAGCTTCCTTGCTCAAAATTGTATTTTTTATGAAGGAAGAAAATAGACTGGAGTGCTTTAGGCTTGGTGGAATCATGCAATTGTCACTGAGGGGAAATGCTGCCTGAGCTGGCCAGAACAAGAATCCTGTGGCAGCGATTCCCCTGCTGCTCTCAGATGTGCTCAAGTAAATTCTGGAATCCACTCCAACATCGCTGCCATTACTGGGCCTCCTGAAGCTGCTCCAGGCGTGAGGAGCAGAGGAGCTGAAGCTCAGATCTGCTCGGGGAGGGAGGCGGCGTGGGGGTGCTTTGGGAAGTGCTGCAACCCGGAATCCCCCCGGGTCCCTCCCTGAGGACTCAGGTGTGGCACGGAGCCCAGAGGTGCCCCAGGTCCCCCCCTGAGGACTCAGGTGTGGCACAGAGCCCAGAGGTGCCCCAGGTCCCCCCCTGAGGACTCAGGTGTGTCACAGAGCCCAGAGGTGCCCCAGGTCCCTCCCTGAGGACTCAGGTGTGGCACAGAGCCCAGAGGTGCCCCAGGTGTCCCCCCCGAGGACTCAGGTGTGGCACAGAGCCCAGAGGTGCCCCAGGTGTCCCTCCCTGAGGACTCAGGTGTGTAACAGAGCCCAGAGGTGCCCCAGGTGTCCCCTCCTGAGGACTCAGGTGTGGCACAGAGCCCAGAGGTGCCCCAGGTGTCCCTCCCTGAGGACTCAGGTGTGTAACAGAGCCCAGAGGTGCCCCAGGTGTCCCCCCCTGAGGACTCAGGTGTGGCACGGAGCCCAGAGGTGCCCCAGGTCCCCCCCTGAGGACTCAGGTGTGGCACGGAGCCCCGTGGTGCCCCAGGTCCCCCCCGAGGACTCAGGTGTGGCACAGAGCCCAGAGGTGCCCCAGGTCCCCCCCTGAGGACTCAGGTGTGGCACAGAGCCCAGAGGTGCCCCAGGTGTCCCTGCCTGAGGACTCAGGTGTGGCACAGAGCCCAGAGGTGCCCCAGGTCCCTCCCTGAGGACTCAGGTGTGGCACGGAGCCCCGTGGTGCCCCAGGTGTCCCCCTGAGGACTCAGGTGTGGCACAGAGCCCAGAGGTGCCCCAGGTGTCCCCCCCTGAGGACTCAGGTGTGGCACAGAGCCCCGTGGTGCCCCAGGTGTCCCTGCCTGGCTCAGTGCAGGCCCTGGCTCAGGTCCCAGGCTCAGGGACCTGCTGAGCCCTGCCAGCCCCTCTGGGCTTACAGAGAGGGAATTTTACCAGCGTGGAGTGAACCCCAACCATTCATGGTTCCAGGACTGTGGCTTCTGGACATCCCTTGGAGCGATGGCCCTTGGCTTCATCTCTGCTGCAGGGCTGAGTAAGTGGCACAGGGAATGCCAGCAGGGCGGCTGGGCTGTGCCCCTCAGTTTGCCCACAGCTAACTCAGCTGTCTGACAGGCTTTGAAGGAGAGGAGAAGTCTGGAGCAGTTCCAGTTGTTTTGCATTTCAGTGGCTGGTCCAAGCCGAGCCCATAAATGTAAATTGGTCGATTGGAGGCTGCCCTGGTGACCCCTCTCCATCACTCTCGCTAATGTCCTTCCCATCCAGGAGCTGTTCGTACATCACTCTCTTACAAATTTCCCTGCACTGCCTCTGACTCCCCTAACGAGGTGATTAACGATTTCCAGGAGCTCATTGATTAGCTGTTAGGGCAGCTGAAAAATTCCTCTACCAGGAACAAAGCGAGGAGAACTGCGGCCAGCCTGGTCTGCAATCCCGGCTGGAAATCCTGCCGCTGTGATGCTGCAAAGAGCACCACACCCCCAGAATAACCCCGAGGAGGAGGAGGATGCTGGGCTTTGGGAGGGCTCCTGGAGCAGCCCGAGGGATCCTCTGCAGAGCCAGCACTGCCCTGCTGCCTCCAGCCCTTGGCCAGGGCCTCAAAGTCAGGCTTGGAGAAAAAAATCCTCTGCCCACTTTGGAGGAGACTCATTTCAGGGCTTCAGATTGAATTTCCATCAGTCTGAATCACGGTGTATTTTTACAGTGGAATTAAATCAGGCTGAAATAGAACCCAGTGGAACATGCTGATTTTGACTGAATTTTGCACTTTAAATATTTCCAAAGCCAAAAACTCCAAGCAAAGCTCGAGTAAGGACAGAGCACACCACCGGAGAGCTTGGGAAAGTGTCTGTGCTCCTGCAGAGGGGATGTCACTGGATTTCCCTCAGCTTTCACTGCTGGGGCAAGCCCAGCATGGTCCCACGAAGGATCCCAGCGGCTGAGCCCGAGGCAGGGAGGTGAACATGGCTCACTGCAAATCTGCCCTCCGATGCTCCCATGAAAATGTGATTTTTGACCACCACTTACACTAAATCTACCAGCAGGAGCCATGATGGGGCTTTCTGGACAGCTGGAACAGAATTTTCTCTCGCAGTGCCATTGCCTCAGTGTGCTGTGCTGTGGCAGGGGAAACACTGAGGTGCCTCACTGAGCAGCTCAAACCCCCTTGGTCCAACATGCCAAATCAATGAAAAGGAATTTGAGGAGTAACTGCTTGTTCTAGAAGTCTGCTGGCTTTGCTTTTCTTTGCTTTTCTCTCCTGACCTCAGTCAGTGCAGGGAACTGGGCCTCAAGGGGCTGCCTGGTGCTTTTTCCTTTGCTTTGATGCTGCAGCATAATTGTGGGGAAAATAAATGACCATTGTCCTCCTGTGGAACTGCATAGGGAATATTTTTCTGAATTAATGGTCCAGTGGTGGTCAGTGGTAGGATAATTTCTATACATAAATAATGCCATTTATTGTATTACCAATGCCCTTTCTTGCTGATGGTTTTTAGAGGCAGGAGAGCAGCTCTGGGGAACTCGGGCTGATGGCAGGAGCTGAGCTGAGCCCAGCAGGGCTGGCCCAGCGTTCGTGCTCCCACGGGGGCTGGCTGAGTGGGAAGGCTGCCACTGAATCTCTCCTTGTGGCACAGGGAATGCATTTCATGGGCTCTGCTGAAGTGCAGCTGGGCTGCCCTGGGAGGTCACTGCTGGGAGAACGCTGCTGAAAACTTCCTGGAAGTTGGGTTCCTTCTGCCTCAGGAGTTTGGCCATGACACAGAGTCCCAAAATCCCGGGATCCCTGAGGCTGGAAAAGCCCTCCCAGCCCATCGAGTCCCAGCTGTGCCTGATCCCCACCCTGTCCCCAGCCCAGAGCTCCGAGTGCCATGGCCAGTCCTGTCTTGGACCCTGCAGGGATGGGGATCCAAACCTCCCTGGGCAGTTCCAGTGCCTGACCCCCTTTCCATGGGGAAATTCCTGCTGATGTCCACCCTGAGGCTGCCCTGGCCCAGCCTGAGGCCGTTCCCTCTCCTCCTGTCCCTGTTCCTGGAGCAGAGCCCGACCCCCCGGCTGTCCCCTCCTGGCAGGAGCTGTGAGAGCCACAAGGTCCCCCTGAGCCTCCTTTGCTCCAGGCTGAGCCCCTTCCCAGCTCCCTCAGGAACTCTCCAGCCCCTTCCCAGCTCCCTCAGGAACTCTCCATTCCCTTCCCAGCTCCTCAGGAACTCTCCATTCCCTTCCCAGCTCCTCAGGAACTCTCCATTCCCTTCCCAGCTCCCTCAGGAACTCTCCAGCCCCTTCCCAGCTCCTCAGGAACTCTCCATTCCCTTCCCAGCTCCTCAGGAACTCTCCATTCCCTTCCCAGCTCCTCAGGAACTCTCCAGCCCTTTCCCATCTCCTCAGGAACTCTCCATTCCCTTCCCAGCTCCTCAGGAACTCTCCAGCCCCTTCCCAGCTCCTCAGGAACTCTCCATTCCCTTCCCAGCTCCTCAGGAACTCTCCAGCCCCTTCCCAGCTCCTCAGGAACTCTCCAGCCCCTTCCCATCTCCCTCAGGAACTCTCCATTCCCTTCCCAGCTCCTCAGGAACTCTCCATTCCCTTCCCAGCTCCGTTCCCTGCCCTGGCCAGGCTCCAGCCCCTCTGGAGCTGCCCCAGCCCTGGCGGTGCCCCAGCACAGGGATGGGCACTGCCCTGCCCTGCCCTGCCCTGCCCCCAGGGCTGGCTCTGACCCTGCTGCCAGCACTGCACACGGTGCCTTTGTCCCGGTCCTCCAGGGAGAGAGGTTTTGTCCCCGGGCCTGAGGAATTCCTTGGCACCGTTTCACCCAGCCCACGTGCAGCCCATGGGTGGCTTCGCCCTCCCTGGCACAGCCACAGCGACCAGGGTGCAAAACCTCTCTCCCTGGGAGAGGAGCACTTCCCAGGTATTCTTGATTTCGTTAATTTGTGAGCATTCAGGAGAACAAGCCCTCTGCTCTCTCAGTCAATGCACCTGCATTACGTGAGGATTAAAGCATTCCCTCCCCTCGGAGCAGAGTCTGCAGGCAGAAACCTTCCATGCCCTCCCTTGCGTAGCCAAAGAATATTTAAATAAGGATGCTGATAAAAATGCTTTCACTGGTGAAGACTTGATTAAAGAATCTGCTGGTGAGAGTCCTGTAGGTGAAAGCAGAAGTCAAGAGGTGCTTTTCACGCAGAGGGATTGAAAAGTTCGTTTAAGTCTGGTGTGTGGGAAGAATTTTCACAACTCAGTGACATCCCCAGGGCTGGGGAGAGCCCAGGCCCCAGGTCTGGGAGGTCACTGATGGGGAGGATCCCCCTGCTCTTATTTCCATTTCTAAATCTTCAAAACACTTGACTTGTCCCTAGGGAGAATCGGTGCTCGCTTTGCACGAGTTTTGTGGGTTTAAGGAGCCCAGATAATCTCTGGTGTGCTGGAAAGGGAGCACTGGAGCTGATCCACTGAAGTTGTCAAAGCTGCCTCCCTCCCCAGCAGCAGCCCACGCGTGCCCGCGGGCTCAGGGAGGCAGGTGGCACGCTGGCAGCAGGCCCTGCCGTGTGGGAGGTGGCACATCTGCCCCCTCCCCTGGCATCCTCAGCCCCTGGCGCTGCAATAACCGGCGTGCAGGGCTGCTGAGCTGCTCTGTCCTGCCATGGGAGGCTCCCACCCTGTGGGTGCTGCTGCAGGGACACAGGGACAGTTCCCACCCCCGTGGGTGCTGCTGCAGGGACACAGGGACAGTTCCCACCCTGTGGGTGCTGCTGCAGGCTGTGCCAGGTCCTGGCAGGGACACAGGGACAGTTCCCACCCCTGTGGGTGCTGCTGCAGGCTGTGCCAGGTCCTGACAGGGACAGTTCCCACCCCTGTGGGTGCTGCTGCAGGCCGTGCCAGGTCCTGGCAGGGACACAGGGACAGTTCCCACCCCTGTGGGTGCTGCTGCAGGCTGTGCCAGGTCCTGGCAGGGACACAGGGACAGTTCCCACTCCCATGGGTGCTGCTGCAGGCCGTGCCAGGTCCTGGCAGGGACACAGGGACAGTTCCCACCCCTGTGGGTGCTGCTGCAGGCTGTGCCAGGTCCTGACAGGGACAGTTCCCACCCCTGTGGGTGCTGCTGCAGGCCGTGCCAGGTCCTGGCAGGGACACAGGGACAGTTCCCACCCCCGTGGGTGCTGCTGCCGGCCGTGCCAGGTCCTGGCAGGTTCCCTGCCCACACTGGGTGCATCCCAGAGCAGCAGCGGGCTCGGAGCAGGGCTGGCACAGCTGAGCCTCGCTTTCCCTGCTTTTGCCCAGACACCACCGGGACTCCAGCCTGGAGCGGGGGAGCCTCAGGGACACCCAGCTGTGCCCTCCCGGAGCTGCCCAGGGCAGGGGTGGCACTGGGGGGTTGAGGCCCTTCCAGCCCAGCCCTGGCTCTGTGCTCTGTGGCGCTCAGGTAAAAGCAGGCACAGATTTCCTTTGGAAGACAATCAGCCCACAGCGGCGAGGGAAGAGCAGCCCTCCCCCAGAGCCCTGGGAAGCAGCTCTGCTGATGGAAATGCAGCGGAAATTCAGCGTTCTCCCGAGGAAAGCTAAAAGCTACATGGCAGACAGTAAATAAGTAATTGCAGGGAAACATTGCACATAGATTTCTGGGGGAACAGAACTTAATTAAATTTTGTGAACATGCCTACAGAGTTCCATTGATCAGGAAAAAATGGATATGGGCTACGTCTGTAAGATTTACTTGCTTGGTTGTGTTCTGCCTTTCTTCCCTCCCTCAGCTTCATTCACTTTATATCCTGCAGTGGTGAGGGAGCACATTTCTGGTTTTCCTCTGTGAAGAAATTGATTCTGAGCAGCACAGGACATGATGTATGGTTTGTAACTCTACAATATTGCTAAGCAAAAAAAACCAAAAGAAATCACTGAAGAAGGCCATGCAGATATTATATTAATTTCCATTTTAAAATGGATTTCTTCCCACTAGGACCAATAAAAAATATGCAAAGACTTTCAACAGCCTCTCTAGTAATGATTAATTAAAAGATGGGATAAATCTTACTTGGCTAATTTAGCAAAGCAGGTTTTTTAGACACTTCACAGGATATTTTTTGCCATGGAATCCAAACGTATACCCGATTTCACAACAGCAGCCGCTCTGGCTGTGGCTGGGATCTCCAAATGTGTTTGTGATCACAGCCAGAGGCAGGGAGGGGAGTGTGGCTGGAGCCTGGCAGAGGAGCCGAGGGCCGGGCACAGCACAGGGCACAGGGGGTGCCAGGGGACTGCACCTGCAGTGGGAGGTGATGGGGAGCCAGGGCAGGGGCTGAGCCCTGCTGGAAGGGCTGATCCCCTCTGGAAGGGCTGATCCCCTCTGGAAGGGCTGATCCCCCTTGGAAGGGCTGATCCCCCTTGGAAGGGCTGATCCCCTCTGGAAGGGCTGATCCCCTTGGAAGGGCTGATCCCCCTTGGAAGGGCTGATCCTGCCCTGGAAGGGCTGATCCCCTTGGAAGGGCTGATCCTGCCCTGGAAGGGCTGATCCCCTTGGAAGGGCTGATCCTGCCCTGGAAGGGCTGATCCCCCCTGGAAGGGCTGATCCCCTTGGAAGGGCTGATCCTGCCCTGGAAGGGCTGATCCTGCCCTGGAAGGGCTGATCCCCCTTGGAAGGGCTGATCCCCCTTGGAAGGGCTGATCCCCCTTGGAAGGGCTGATCCTGCCCTGGAAGGGCTGATCCCCCCTGGAAGGGCTGATCCCCCTTGGAAGGGCTGATCCTGCCCTGGAAGGGCTGATCCCCCCTGGAAGGGCTGATCCCCTCTGGAAGGGCTGATCCCCCTTGGAAGGGCTGATCCCCCCTGGAAGGGCTGATCCCCCCTGGAAGGGCTGATCCCCCTTGGAAGGGCTGATCCCCTCTGGAAGGGCTGATCCCCTTGGAAGGGCTGATCCCCTTGGAAGGGCTGATCCCCCTTGGAAGGGCTGAGCCCTGCTGGAAGGGCTGATCCCCTCTGGAAGGGCTGATCCCCCTTGGAAGGGCTGAGCCCTGCTGGAAGGGCTGATCCCCTTGGAAGGGCTGATCCCCTC
This sequence comes from Lonchura striata, assembly GCF_050655825.1. Classification (NCBI taxonomy): domain Eukaryota; kingdom Metazoa; phylum Chordata; class Aves; order Passeriformes; family Estrildidae; genus Lonchura; species Lonchura striata. Next base: position 20,162,976 of record NC_140715.1, read on the forward strand.
TGGAAGGGCTGAGCCCTGCTGGAAGGGCTGATCCCCTTGGAAGGGCTGATCCCCCTTGGAAGGGCTGCACACGCTGCTGACTCTGCAGGATGGCAAATGGGTGCTGCTGTGGAGAATAAAACATATCCCATGAGAACGCAGAGGATTTCTCTCTGTTCATATGTGACTGTCCAGCTGTCCTGCCCAAATTTCCATGGGGGCCGTGGGGGCTCCCCCGGTGCTGCTGGTGGCTGGGGGCTGCTGCCCCACCCGGGGAGGAGGAGGAGGCCTGGTTCGGGTCATTCCCCTCCCAGTACAGCCCAGCAGGAGGAGGCTCTGCTTTGCTCTGGTTTGCTGTGGTTTTCTCTGGTTTGCTGTGGTTTTCTCTGGTTTGCTCTGCGGAGTTGTTTGCTGCTCTGAGCCGGTTCCAGGTCGCTCCCCTCCCAGCACAGCCCACCCCAGCAGGAGGAGGCTCTGGTTTGCTGTGGTTTGCTGTGGTTTGCTGTGGTTTGCTGTGGTTTGCTCTGCTTTGCCCTGCTTTGCCCTGCTCTGCTGTGCTTTGCTGTTCAGTCGCTCCCCTCCCAGCACAGCCCACCCCAGCAGGAGGGCTGGTGGGTGAGGGGGCTGCTGTCCTTGCTGCAGGACTGGAGCTGCCAGATTGGTGAGGCATTCAAATTCCCGTGGAACAGATGGTGTCAGGATTTTAACTTATGCTTATGAGACGCAGATGGTCTGAGGAGTGAACTTGTTCACCAGTTATTTTTATTTTGAACAGGTTAAGAACAAATTACTCTCTGACTATTGTTGTTACTGCTCTGCTTGTCATTTCTTCTTTCCCTGCGTGTGTTTGTGCCTGTGCACACGTACAAGTCACAGAATCTCTTTTCCATGGAACGACAGACTGGCACAGCCCAATTTCTGCCTGACACTCCTCTCCCTGTATTCGATTTACTGCTCCAGGTGCTCAGCGAGCTGTCCCTGTGCCCAGGGCAGCTCGTCCTGCCCCGGGCTCACGAGGGCTGGCCCCAGCTGCCAGCCCTTCCTGACCCCACACCTGAGGCAGGGCTTGCACACCTGGGCACTGGGGTGCCAGGGCAGGCTGTGCCCCGGGTCACACTGGAATAAGCCCAGGCTGCCCCACCTTCACACAGTAAGGATGTGCTTGTCCAACCCTGTGCTGAAACACGAGGCTGTATTTTTGTCATCACTTATAAGCTTGTTCTGTTTTTTATAGAAAGAAAAGACAAGTACTGCTACAAATTATTCATGCCCACCTGAATATTTCACAGCCAGCACACAGCACCAGTTTTCATGCGAAGCCTCAGTGCTTGGCACAAAGCCTGTGTTCATTTTCCAGCCTGGTGCCCCTGTCCGTGCCACACGCCCCGGGAGGGACCAGGAGCTCCGTGGCAGCCACGTGCCCTGTGCCAGCCTGGGCTGCGCTGGGGCTGCAGCCCCGGAGGGTCCCTGGCAGCTCCTGGGAGGGTGAGGATGCCGTGGCACACGGGGCTGCTCCTCGGGAGCTTTGCTGTGTGCAGCTGCTGCTGGTGTTTCATTCAGAGCCCAATCCGGGGAGCAGGAGAGTCCCAGAGCTCCCCACAGCTGGGAGGAGCTGGGGGTGTTTGAGATCTGGGGCTGGGAAAACAACATTTCCCAGGGGTTAAAGCACTGAGAAGCGCCTGCCCAGCTTGCTCCTGACAGGGAACCTACTGCTCAGGTCTGACTGTGACCCAGTGCTGGGCCAGCAGAAAGAAATCCTGCCCTGCTGCCTGTCCTGGGCGCGTTCCCGAGTCCCTCCCGGAGCACGGCTGCAGGGAAGGCTCCCAAAACCCGCAGACAGACGGACAGGGCAGAGGCAGAGTGCAGGTGGGGGCTGAGCAGCAGCACTCCTCCCTCCCTCGTGCCTGCTGCCATTACTCATCCTCCCTCCTGCTTGCAAATGTGCAACCACAGCTCCTGCAAAGCCCACGGAGCTCTGCTGGCCCCGCTCCCACCCGCCCAGGGCAGCAGCTCTGGGGGTGCAGCACGGGGGGCAGAGGCACCGGGACCCCGGCGCAGCCCTGCCCTGCCTTTTGTGCTGCTGGGCACCGAGGGGCTTTGGGGTGCTGGGAGAGAGCTGCAGGGGGGTTCAGGGCTCTGTCCTGCCCTGCCTTTTGTGCTGCTGGGCACCGAGGGGAGTTGGGGTGCTGGGAGAGAGCTGCAGGGAGTCTCGGGGTGCCCTGCCAGCTGTGCCCAGCTGTGCCCTGCCCAGCCATGCCCTGCCAGCCGTGCCCTGCCCTTCTCACCCCGCTCAGCTCTCCCCACACACCCCTGCATGCCCATCCCCAGGGGCTGGAGCCCAGGGGATGGGGCAGTCAGTGCCCTGCATTGCCAGGAGAGCAGAGCTGCATCCCGGGTGTCTCTGGGCTCTTGGTGCCATGGCCAGCACTCCCTGTGCCTGACCCTGCCAGCTTCCTCCACTGCAAGGAAAAATCCTCAGAGTGTTTTGGTGAGTCAAGTAATGGAATAATAAGTGGAATGTCAGAGATGCTGGGAAGTGTTTGCTCAGCTGGAGTGGCAGCCTGGGTCCCACACGATTTTTTGTTTGCAGCTGCAGCTTTTACAGACCATGGCTGTAGGACAGATTAAATATTGTTTGAAAAAGTGATCAGAGATTTTGTTTGCAACTGTGCTGTAGCTCTTCTCCAAATATTGGAAGGGTTTTAAATGGGTTTGTATTGATAATGGCACTGTAATGCCTTTCCTTGCTCGTACAGATCATCAGTGCTTTAATGTGCCTATTCCCAAGGGATACAGTGACTGAAAAGAAAAGATTAAGATAAACCTTAAAGAATGTTCTGTGGGGGGAAATTTATTTCCTTTGAGCAGGCTTTGTGTAAGGCCTTGGCTTGTGTTGGTGAGTGCTGCTGCGGGCAGTGGGCACAGCCAGCGCCTGGTGCCCCCTGTGTGCCACGCTGAGCCCGCTGTGGACACAAGGTGCAGGTCAGGGACATGCCAGGAGCCTTTCCTGAGAGGGGGTGCCCCCCGTGCCCTGTCCCTGGGGCTGGGCTGCTGGGGGTGCCCCACGTTCCTGTGTCCGTGTGTTCCAGCAGGGCCCTGGGGCTGCAGCTCCCACCCAAAGCTTCCCTCTTAGCTGGGAATGCAGAGGGGCAGCCTGGGCTGGGCTCTGTGCCCTGGGCTCTGTGCCCTGGGCTGTGTGTGCCATTCCCTGCCCTGGGCTGTGTGTGCTGCAGTGCCTGGGCTGTGTGCCCTGGGCTGTGTGTGCCCTTTCCTGGGCTGGCCTGGGTGTGCTGTGCCCTGCCCTGCACTGGGCTATGTGTGCTGCAGTGCCCTGCCCTGTGCCCTGCCCTGCCCTGCCCTGTGCCCTGCCCTGGCTGTGCCACTGCGCTCTCGGTGCCTGGGCTGGCACAGCCAGCTCTGTCCTGCTCTGTGCCAGCCAGCACAGGGCCACAGCCACTCCAGACCCATCCTCCTGATAAATCTGGAGCGACAGGGCTTGCCAGAAGCTGTTTGGGATTACAGGAGTCACATCTTCACCGCGCTGCTCTGAGCACGTCCCCCTGGATCCGAACCTCACCCCAGCAGGCTCCCTGCAGCGCTGGGACGTGTCCCGTGTGTCCCCCAGGGCTGGCTCCATGTGAGGAGCCTGGGCAGCAGCCCGGGGCTGCGGTGCCCCAGCCAGGAGGTGCTGGGGAAAGGGAATGGAGCTGTCTGGGGAAAGGGCTGGAGCTGTCTGGGGAAAGGGCTGGAGCTGTCTGGGGCAAAGGGCTGGAGCTGTCTGGGGGAAGGGGATGGAGCTGTCTGGGGAAAGGGAATGGAGCTGTCTGGGGAAAGGGCTGGAGCTGTCTGGGGAAAGGGGATGGAGCTGTCTCGGGAAAGGGCTGGAGCTGTCTGGGGAAGGGGCTGGAGCTGTCTGGGGAAAGGGGATGGAGCTGTCTGGGGAAGGGGCTGGAGCTGTCTGTGCCAGCAGGGCAGGGCTGCTGAGCCTGCATCCACCTGGGGGTATTGGAAATGCAGGTGAGCCCAGTGGAGGAAATGCTGAGGTCTGACTCCAGCTCAGAAGGCTGAATGTTTTCTTTATTATAACCATACTATAATACATTAATATGCTATTTAAAGGAGGTACTAAAACTATATAGTTACTTTTTCTACCATGTTTAATTCACAACTCGTGCCCCTCTCTGAGCCCAGCCCCAGGTGGGTTGGATTGGCCACCAGCTCAAACAATCCTCACCAGAATCCAACCAAGCATCACCCCAGGTAAACAATTCTCCAACACATTCCACATGGGAAAACAAGGAGCAGAAATAGAAATTGTTTTCTCTTTCTTCCCTCTGTGCACCTCTATGAAAAAATCTGAGGGAGAGAATAATGTGCCTGGCACAGTAGGGCTAAAATCATCTCAGTGAGACCTTTATTGGGTTTTCAGCTGTAGCTGAAGGCTGGGCTGCTGTGCACTGCACACCCTGCCAACAGTGTGCCAAACAACACAGTGCCACCTGTGCCACCATGCCCCCTGTGCCACTGTGGCCATCCAACCCCAGCAGGAGCAGTTCTGCTTTCTACAACAAGGTAAGGTCCCCTTGGTTTGGGAGCTGTTGGTTAAGTACAGGCTGGCACAAGCCTCTCTTGTCACCATGTTTTCTGCTCCATGCCCTTGGCCGTGGGCACCTGCATGGGGACAAAGCTCAGCCCAGGAGCAGCCCAGGAGCTGGCAGTGCCGTGTGGATGTGACACTGCCTTTGTTTACTGCAGTGAAAACACGACAAAACCCCCACATAACCAATATTTCAGCTGATCAGAAATGGTTTATTTGTTGGTTTTTATTGATGCTCTGATCTCTGGTGAGAAAATAATTGGCTTAAGCAGCAGAAGCCTGTTCCATCTAAGCCCGTGACAGCTTTGTTCAGTGACAGCAGTGGGTGACCCCGCTCGGAGTAAACAAACAAACAAACAAACACTCACGGATGCACCAGTTATGTGTTATGGAATGGAAACTCTGAGGTACCCGCCTCGCTTCGCTCTAATTATTGTGCTGGCTCCCTGCACATGTCTGCCCTCAGCTAATTGCAGTTTTTCAACTCTGGGTTGCACGGTGGGATATGGGCTGGTCAGAGCTCTGCAGGAGGCAGCCGTGCCTGGCAGCAGCTGGACATGTGGGTAGATATTTCAGTATTTTTATTTATATTTCATATATCTACATTTAGCCCTGGCATTGGCTCAGCTGGGCAGAGCACGGTGCTAACGATGCCAAGGCTGTGGGCTCAGTCCCTGCGTGTGCCATCCAGCCAAGGCTTGGACCCGATGGTCCTGGGGGTCACTTCCAACTCAGGATATTCTATAAATTCAGGCTTTATTTCTTTATGAATTTACTGTATGATCATCTGAGTTATTCTGCAGCTCTAAGACATGTGACGTTCAGACAAGAACACGAAGAGCAGCGTAGAAATTCAATTTGCTCTTCAGATAATCTGCAGGCACGTACAACTGCTCCCTGCGAGAGCCCAAGGGAAAGGAGTTGGGGCAGGGGAGCTGCGTGTCCCTCGCCCTGCAGGGCAGTGCCAGTGTCCCCAGTGTCCCCAGTGTCCCCAGGTGAGTGTCCCTCGCCCTGCAGGGCAGTGCCAGTGTCCCCAGTGTCCCCAGGGTCCCCATTGTCCCCAGTGTCCCCAGGTGAGTGTCCCTCACTCTGCAGGGCAGTGCCAGTGTCCCCAGTGTCCCCAGTGTCCCCATTGTCCCCAGTGTCCCCAGGTGAGTGTCCCTCACTCTGCAGAGCAGTGCCAGTGTCCCCAGTGTCCCCAGTGTCCCCAGTGTCCCCAGGTGAGTGTCCCTCACTCTGCAGGGCAGTGCCAGTGTCCCCAGTGTCCCCAGGGTCCCCAGTGTCCCCAGGTGAGTGTCCCTCACTCTGCAGAGCAGTGCCAGTGTCCCCAGTGTCCCCAGTGTCCCCAGTGTCCCCAGGGTCCCCAGGTGAGTGTCCCTCACTCTGCAGGGCAGTGCCAGTGTCCCCAGTGTCCCCAGTGTCCCCAGTGTCCCCAGTGTCCCCAGGTGAGTGTCCCTCACCCTGCAGGGCAGTGCCAGTGTCCCCAGTGTCCCCAGGGTCCCCAGTGTCCCCAGTGTCCCCAGGGTCCCCAGTGTCCCCAGTGTCCCCAGGGTCCCCAGTGTCCCCAGCTGCGTGTCCCTCACCCTGCAGGGCAGTGCCAGTGTCCCCAGTGTCCCCAGTGTCCCCAGGGTCCCCAGTGCTCCCAGGTGAGTGTCCCTCACTCTGCAGGGCAGTGCCAGTGTCCCCAGTGTCCCCAGTGTCCCCAGTGCTCCCAGGTGAGCGCTGGCAGCTCCAGCCGAGCCCTGCAGAGCCCCCGGCCCCCCGAGGGTCTCTGTGCCCAGCCAGGGTGGCTCAGGGTGCCCAGCCCCGAGCTGCCCCTGTCTGTGCCAGCCCCTCGTGCTGCCCCCAAGCCCTGCGGGGCGATTCCTGCTGCCCGGGCTGGGGCACAGCCACAGTTGTGCCAGACTCGTTCTTGTGCCTCTCCTTCCCCCCAGTGCCAGCGCTGCTCAGATAACAGCTCATGAAAAGACTTCTTCACATTCTTTAAGTGCACATTAAAATGCAAATCGGCCTTCTTATTAAAGACTTCTGGAAGTTCTCTGACAACACATTTAAATGCAAATCAGTGAAACGTAGACTCAATATTAAAATCCAAACAATTACTCCATCCACACGCCGAAATCAAAGTGGGAGCACGTTGTAGCATCCAGAAAGCCTTGGCCTTTCCACTGGCTTGCACAGATCATCAGTGGTTTCATGTCTTATTCCCTGGGATGCCAGTGCCTGGCTGTCCCGGGGTCCCCAGCCCTGCTGTCCCACACGGGGGTGGCACGGGGTCAGAGCTGTCCTGCGGCACACGGGGCACTGCTGCAGTGCCCAGCTGGCATTTCTGATAGAGCAGCTCCTCCCCGGGTGCCCCCGTGCCCGAATCCCTCGGGAGCAGCAGGCAGGGCGCTGGGGCTCTGCCCTGCCGGGCAGGTGGGGCTCATCCAGGGACGAGCCGGGAGCGTGGAGGCAGCAGCACACCATTCAAATCCCTCCTGAGCAAGGGGCCCTAGCTGGGTTTTGGATCCCTGCTCCGATGATGCAGCGTGAGGCTCAAGCCGTACCCCAGCCAAGTGCTGGTAATTCTTTGATGGACTTTTAGCGGGCATGGGCAGAGCTCTAAAAGCCCGGGGTGCCAGGGGAGGCCGCTCAGCTGAGCACATCAGATCTGCTTTATTTCACACTCTGACAATCCATTAGGAACAAGAGGCCTCAGCGATCTTAAACCTGAAGGAGGCTTTTGCTGTTGCTCTGCAGAGCTCCTGCCGCTCCTCAGGAGGAGCAGGAGCTGCTTTTGCACCCCCCTTTGCTCCCTCTCTGAATTTCTGGGGCTGTGGCCGCTCGCTTGGCTCCGACACTCGGGCTGTGACAGGGGCGTTTCTGTGCCAGGGCTTCTGTCCTGCTGCTCTCAGCGTTTCCTTTTGGAATTTGGCTGTTGTTCTGAAAACAGCGTCTTACATCCCAGCCAGTGTCCTTTGGAGGGCAGGGAAGGTGCTGGGGCGCTGCAGGAATTTGGGCCCGAGGTGTTTGGGGGAAGCTCTGCCTGCAGGAGGCTCAGAGGAGCAACCCCGGAGCCTCCCGGGCTCTCCACGGGCTGGAATAATTTCATTTATCACTTGAGCGGGCTGAGGGGACAGGGACACTGCAGGTCTCCCCTCTCACTTGGCCACGTCAGGTTTCATTGCTGGCTGATGTGGAGGCACATCTGGGGCTTCTCTGGAGAAAAAGGGGTTTCTTTTCTCTCCTGAACTGGAGATCCCACAAACGAGCTTTGCCAGCACCAACATTTTATTTATTTGGGGTGTTTGAGAGATCTGAAGCTCTGCTTTGTTCGGATCTTTTATGTCATTTCATGTGCTAATCAGGGCTTTTCAACTTGACTCTGTCACTCAAAAGATTCTTGATGATGATGAGCAAAATTAAGCTGTTTCACTGCTGAGTGTGCATCATCGGTGAATTTTAATTTTTAAAGGAAAAAGTGAGAGTTTTTCCATTTTTAAAAGTATTACTATTTTAAAAAGGACTCATAGTGGTTTTAGTTAATCTTCTAAGTAAAATGGAATCCAAAGTGCAAAATGGATCTGGTTGTTTCCTCTCCTCCACACTCCATTTGTTACATGAAAATAAATGTCATACCCAAGTAGATGTGAGTGATGCACAAGGACAGGGTGTCCTGTAGCTGGGATCCATCAGTCCTTGAAAAATGGAAAGAATGGGAAGTGTTTCAGCTGGTGATGCTGTGGGTTCCTTGTCTCCGCCCCACCCTTGACTGCAAATGTTTCAGTGTTGGGCAAAATCAAAGATCAGGTCATGAACTGTAAATGGAAATGAATTTTATATGTGAGCGGGTGGGGGCTTTGGGAAAGAAGGGAAGAGTCCCAGAATGCAGGGCCCTGGGAGCTGGGGGGCAGCCCCAGGACAGCTCTGGGATGGCCGTGTCCCAAATCTGCCCCACATCTGCCCCACATCTGCCCCAAATCCGCTCTCCCTGCGCCCCTCGCCGTGCCCTGGGGAGCACAACCCAACCCCAAACCCATTTTCCCTCATGGTCCCGGAGCAGCAGTCGGCAGCCAGCAGCTGCTTCCCGGGCTCCGAGGAGAATTCCTAAAGAAACAGTTTGCAGGAAATGTATCGGAAAATTAACTTTGTGCTCATCAACACATCGTTAGCGGCGTTCTCACTCTAACAATCCCACGTCCCTGGGTGCTCCCATCCTGCAGAAAGGTGAAGGCTGGCACCACGCAATCTGTTCTGCCATCATTTGCTCGTGGTCCCGGGGGGCTGCAGGTCCCTGCTGGGGGAGTGCAGGAGGAGGCATCTGCTGTGTTCCTGAGCCTGTTTACAGCGCCGAGTCCACAATCTCTATGGGTTGGAAGTGATGATTTTTTAAAACTTGTTTTTACAAGAAACAGGCATCATTCATGATTCCCTTTTGCCGTTCTCAGTTTTCCTCGCTTCTCCTTCCCAGCCTCCTCAGCCAGTGCAGCTTTTATCTCCTCCTGTGTTTTCTGGCATCTCTTCATTCTCCGTCAGCCTCCATCAAGAACATAATTTTTTATTCTATTTGGTTTTGGGTGCTGGTCCCCAGCTGTATGATTTGCTAAAGGAGCCAAAGTTTAGTTTTTCCTTTACTGTCACGGCATCGGTGTGAACTGAAGCCGCCCCCACCGCCCCACGCAGTTTTTTGAGTCACGAGTGAGTTGCCTTGGAGCCCACGGCTCCTCCTTGCTGGCAGGCAGTGGCAGCCAGCAGGGTGGGCAGGGCGGCTCCCGGGCTGCTGGGCACAGCCTGAGGCTGGCACCGGGGCAGGGGCGGTGGGCAGGGGGCTGCAGCCCCTGCCAGCCCTGCCAGGGGCGGTGGGCAGGGGGCTGCAGCCCCTGCCAGCCCTGCCAGGGGCGGTGGGGAGGGGGCTGCAGCCCCTGCCAGCCCTGCCAGGGGCGGTGGGCAGGGGGCTGCAGCCCCTGCCAGCCCTGCCTGGGGCGGTGGGCAGGGGGCTGCAGCCCCTGCCAGCCCTGCCAGGGGCGGTGGGGAGGGGGCTGCAGCCCCTGCCAGCCCTGCCAGGGGCGGTGGGCAGGGGGCTGCAGCCCCTGCCAGCCCTGCCTGGGGCGGTGGGCAGGGGGCTGCAGCCCCTGCCAGCCCTGCCAGGGGCGGTGGGCAGGGGGCTGCAGCCCCTGCCAGCCCTGCCTGGCCTGGGGGCCTGGCAGAACTGCAGAGCTGAGGGAAGTTCAGCAAACTCTGAACCTGCTCCGAGGGCTGGGCTCCTTTCCCCGTGGAGGAGCAGATCCGAGTTTGATGCCTGTTTTTGTCAGCGTCCCCGGGGGTTTTATTTCCTTGAGCTGCTCTGCTGCAAACGGTGCTGATTTGTTTGGCTGAATCCTCGTCGAGGCGCTTGAGCTAAAAATGAAATGCAAATGTACAGGAGCTAGTCCTGCTTTTTTCGGCTGTAGAAAGCAGGAATTGGAAAGATAAATTACCATAGTTCCCTTTAAGCACATATTTCTGGGAAGCAAACACTAAAACATCAAAATAAAGCCTTTTTTTCTCCTTGCCTCTTTTTAAAGCAAGAATATAATTATGCTCCATGGCTCTCAGCAGAGCACAGATCAAAGCCATTGAGTAACTGCTCCTGGCTGTTCTGCTGTGCTTTTGGTGGCACACCCAAAGTTTTTGGGGTGCCAGCGGCCGTGGCTGGCACTGCAGGGAGCAGCCCTGGCACCCGGAGGGCTCTGGGCACTGGGCACCTCTGTCCCGGCCTCCCCGGCTGTGCTGAGGGCACGAGGAGCCCCCAGGGCTGTGGGGGTCCTGCCCACAGCCCCTGGCCCTGTGTGCCAAGGCAAGGGCTGGGGCTGGGCACAGGGAGGTGCCTCCGGCCGGTGGTGAGGGGCTGCTCCTATCAAGTCACTGGTGGCCTCAGTGTCTGCCTGGCTTCTTCTCACTTAGGATAAAAATCTCTCTGGGAGCCCAGAGAAATGCAGGTGCCCCGAGTCCCCCCTTGCAGCAGCACAGACTGGATGCCAGGCACGGGCAGCCCTCCCTCTGAGCTCGGCGATGGGCACCGGGCTGTTTTCCCAGCACAGCCAGGAGATTGTGCACAGATAAGACTATCCATCAATTTTAACACGGGCAGCCTTGGCCAAAAAAAAAAAAAAAATAAAAATAAAAAAAAAAAAAATAAAAAAAAAATAGACATTTCAAGCCTGAAAGCAATTTCTATTTCCCCACAGAAATGTTCCCCTATTTTAAAAATGCAATAGTTCCCTTCGTGCCTTTTCTGCCCCTGCTCCTCCTGCAGGGCTGCTTGCTCCTGCCTGCAGGGAAAACTCCCAGCTCCTGCTGCCCCGCTGGCAGAGCAGCCCAGGGGAAAGGAGCTCTGGAGGGGAGAAGGGATGAAGGGATGGGGGAAGCAGGGAATGGCCCAGGGGAAGGCAGGATGTCCTGCAGGAGCTGCAGCACCCCGGCTCCCGGCCAGGCTCAGGCTAAAGCAGTTCCCGTTCCGAGACCCACCTGCGGCCAGGTGAGTGCCTCACCTCCTCGGGCACAGCTCCCAGAGCCCCGGGGGCTCGCTGGGACCCAGCTCCGGTGGAGTGCCCATCCCTGGCTGCCCCAGCAGGGGCTGCAGGTGGCACTCGGGGCTCTGGGCTGGGCACAGGGTGGGGATGGGCACGGTGGGCTCGGTGGGCTGGGACGGCTTTTCCAGCTCAGTGGCGCTGGCATTCTGTGCCCCGTGTGCCACAGAGCTGAAACCAGCTCGAGCCACCCTCAGTGGGGCAGGGCTGGCATCTGCTCGAGGAGTCTCGGGAGAATGACTCAGGGATTGTCCTGGTGACCTCCCCAAAAACCAACACGGGCATTTGTGGCACTGCAGAGAAGGAGCTTTGCGTGAGGGGAGGGGAATAGATCACCCCTTGGCCTGGTTATATCCAGAGGTTTGGTTTGGAAAAGTTTTCAGAGGAAAAGAACAAAGTCACCGTGAGCAATCTCTGTCTCATTTGCCTTTCCCCAGGCTGCTGGAGGAAAACTCTCCGTCTGTGCCATGGCTGCTATTGGGTCCCCAAAAAAGTTTCCTTTTGGCAGAGAAATGAACCCATCCACCACAGCATGGCTTCTCCCGTCCCTCCTCCATCCATCCCTGCCAACCCAAATCCCCCAGCACAGCAAAACACACAACGTTCTTGGCCTGCTGCTCCCGAGCTCAGGGGGATGGCAGAGCCAGCAGGGCAGGAGCAGCTGGATGGGCCTCCCAGTGCTCCCAGTGCTCCCAGTGCTCTCCCAGTGCTGCCAGTGCTGCCAGTGCTCCCAGTGCTCCCAGTGCTCCCAGTGTTCCCAGTTCTCCCAGTGCTCCCAGTGCTCATTTCCAGGGCTCCCTGCTGCAGGCAGCAGCTCCAGCCCAGTGCAGCCCTGCGTGCACAACTCCTGCTGGGCTCCCCGCCCTTCCTTTCCTAGGAATGGATTTGGCTTTTATTATGGATATCCTGAAAGGAGGATACCAGAAAACATACATTAGAGCAATAACCATATCATAAATATGTATTTGCACCGGAGCGGGCAAATTTATCTGCGGAATGATTTAAAACAAAATAAATTCGCAGGATAAATTATTCAGTGATTAATATTTGACCAGGCATGGTGTATGCAAAGTTACCTTAATCTGTTTGGAGGCCTGGGCAGCGCAGAGCCTCGTGCAAGATTTTTACAGCTGTTAAATATTAAGGGCCTCTTGGTCATGTGCACAGGGGCCCCATAAATCACGTTGTCTCTGTAAAGGGGCCTTGAAACACGAGTAAATCACTTTGCTGCTTGCTTTATGGCCCTTGTATGCAGCAAGAGAGATATAAAAATGCTTCATGTGTAAATGAGGCTCTGGCTGTGCTGCCTTGGGATCTCTGGTGCTTTCCCCAGAACAAACTCCCTGTGGGAAGCGGGAGTGTGGCAGGGGCAGCACATGAAGAGGTGGGGCAGCCCCTGGGCTGGCAGGGTCCTGGCACCCCCTGCCCTGCCCCTGGCACCCCCTGCCCCATGGTCTGCCGGGGTCCCCTGCCCTGCCCCAGGCCCTGGCACCCCCTGCCCACCTCGGGGTGAGCCCGGTGCCAGCCTCCGAGCTGGCAGGACAGAGCCCAAGGCTGCTGTGCCGGTGACAAGGGCTCAGCTCAGCTCATCTGCTGCCCACCAAAGAGTCACCGAGCCCCAGCCAAGCTGCCCCAGGCACTGCTGATGCTGCTTTCATTTTGGTGTTGGTTAGTACGTAAGAGGAATCTCTTAAAGGGAGTGAAATCCATCAGCTGGCAGGGTGGAAGCTGCTGGAGCCGAGCTGTCACTGTGATATCATAACTAGAGCAAATGGCTTTTGATTTGGTGATGGCAGCGAGACAGACCTTCAGCTGTAAATTATTCATGTACAGGACTAATACAGCAAACATTACAGCCATGCCAAAATACTCCTTGGGTATCTGCTGTGCTTGAGTGCCGTGTAGAGAGCGATTCCTTTGTCCTCGGTGAATCCCGGATCTCCAGCTACTGCTTATCACAGCACAAGCGCAAGCACCCATGAAATGAAATTTCACCGCATTAATTAAATATTTTGTGTTACAGATTAATCTCCCCCATTGAGTGAGAGTTTGCTCCATTCTTTGAAAGTAGTAGGCTGAACTGGAGAGTGAAATGCAATATCGAGCCCCCGTGAGTGGATAGATCCAGCAGCATCCATGGTCCCCCGAGTCCCAGAGCCCAAGGGTGCAAAAGGGGCTTCCTGCTGGCATAAAGGTGCTGCCAGCCCCTCCTCGCAGCCACAGCCCCCCGGGGCAGCCCTAGCCCCAGCCCGACCCCTCTGTGCCAGCCTGGGCACGGGCAGGGCCTACGCCAGGCCAGGGCTCCTGCTGGGCTCTGCAGGGCAGAGCGGGGAGCAGGGGGATGGATTCGGCTCTTCTGGAGCAGGGGGGGACCCTGGCTGGGTTCAGCTGCCTGGCAGCAGCTGGGGAAGTGCCAAACCACAGGGACAGGCAGCATCACCATGCCCTGGGGAATGCCACAAGCCACAGGGCCAGGCAGCATCACCGTGCCCTCAGCAAGCTGAGCATGGTGTGAGCAGGAGCTTTTCTCACTCACTCAGGTGTTGAGCTGAAGCTGGAACATTTTCACTCCTCTAATTGTAGTTTGGGCCTTTGCTCTGTTCATGCACCCCACTCCTGTGCTCACACACAGGTTCTCTGCTGGCTGGGCCGTGCCTGTGGCCAGGCAGGGATGCTGGGCTGGGCTCAGACCCTGCAGCCCCGGGGTTCCCCATCCTGGGCAGGGATGCTGGGCTGGGCTCAGACCCTGCAGCCCCAGGGCTCCTGTGGCCCAACGTGTCCCCCCTGGAGCTCCAGGCTTGTTCTGAGAGCTCCAAGCACCAGATTCAGACCTCCCAGCCGGTCAATAAATAATGCCCATAAAACACGACAAGGAGCCTCTTGACCAGCAGGTCAGGCATGCATTTACAGCATCATTTGTCTTTCCTCAGCAAGGGAGCTGGGCTGCAGCGTTTGGCTTCCACCAGATAAAGCTGAAATAAAGCAATAGGTGCGACCTGAGCTGCTGCTCCCTGCGCCAGCATCCAGAAATGACTCCCAAAATCGAGCTCGAGGCCACTTCCTTACGGCTGGGGTGACCTGGGGAGAGCTGAGGCCAGCCATGGGCTGCTGGGGTTCCCACCCTTGCCCAGCAGAGAAAGCCCCTTGCCCTGCTGGGCTCAGCCTGCCTGGGGTGGCAGGACCTGCCTGGGTTCTGTTTCCCTGTGCCACGGAGCTGCCTCATTCCTCAGCATTCCTCAGCATTCCTCAGCATTCCCCAACATTCCTCAACAAGCTCCTTCCCCAAATGCCTTTGTTTCTGTAGCTGATTTGGTGGCAAAGGGCCCAGGGGTGCAGAGGGAAGGGGCAGAGGGAATTCTCCAGCTCTGCGTGTGCTTGGAGCAGCTGAGCTCCGCTGCCCCAGGCCGGACCGAGGGCTCGGGCAGGGGTGCCCAAGGCTCGCTGGGCTCTGCTGCTTGCCCGGCTGCTGGGGGCTCCACCCTGAGCCCAGAGCCGCAGCCCTGGGCTGCTCCATGGAGCCTCTCCGGGCAGCACAACGCTCACATCCTTTCCAGGGGGGTTAGGACCACGTCTGTGCATCGCTGAGAGATCACTGACATTTTCAGCATTTCTCTGGGTCAGAGTCCAATTTTAGCCCGATTTTTCCCTATTTGATGTTTCCACCTTGCAGGGGGAAGCCCCTCCTTTGCCATCACCGTGAGGAACCTGTGGTGCTCCCGGCAGTGCGGGCAGACACACAGAGCCACTGCACTCACAGTCCTTCAGATTCTCTGTGCTCTATGGAGAGGTTTGATAGGAACCTCCACTATCTTCCTCGACTTCTTGCATCCTCCTCTAAAAATAATAATGAAGAAAATATCAAATTATTTTTTAGATTTGGCAGGAAAAAAGAATATTTTCTTCTGTAACTGCAGGGCAGAGCTGCAGATTAGTTAACCCAAACCAGTTTAGTTTATTTTCCCCAAACCTATCCAATAAAAAAAAAAATTAAATTATCCTTAGTATCAGCAGGGAGAAGTCTCTCAGGAGCTGGTAGCAAACCCTCCCCAGGGGATGTGCAGCAGCTGCTGGTGTCGGGTGCCAGGCTGGCACTGCTGCAGGGTTGGACCCCACATCCCCTCGGTGCCGCCCCCCTCACCCCCGGGACGGGATTTATCTGCTCAGGGTGTCCCAGAGCATCGCTCTGGCCACGGGCACTGTGCTGCGCTTCCACCTGGAAATGTCAGCATTTCCTGGAGTGCCGTGAAGTGTCGGCATCCCGCATTTCCCAGGAATGCCGGGATTCCCATGTGAAGTGTCAGCATCCCGCATTTCCCAGGAATGCCGGGATTCCCATGTGAAGTGTCAGCACCCCTCATTTCCCTGGAATGCCGTGATTCCCGAACCTCAGCACCCCTCATTTCCCTGGAATGCAGGAGCAGGAGCCGCTGCTCCGGGGGCTGCGGGCCCGTCCTGCTGCCCGGCCCCGCTCAGCCCCTCCTCATGCCCTGGAAGCTCCTCGGAGGGAAAAGCTCCTGACCCAGAGCGTTCGGCGTTGCCAGCCCTGGTCACCGAATTGCTCCTGGCAGCGCTGCTGGGGACGTCTGGGATGAAGCAGTACCTGGAGGGTCCCCACCGCCTGCGTTCATTTGATGCAAAAGTGCCTTGCTCAAGATGCTAAATCAGATAAACCAGACCATTCATTTCTGAAAGTTCAATTCGCCACTTAGAGGATAGAAAATAAACCAAGCTAAGCCACAGCACCGCAGAACAGCGAGATACGAGGTTTAAGGCAAAGCCCACTGTGCCTGGGAATGTTTCTCACATAAATCAAATTTATCTCTGTGGAGCAGAAGCCCAGTTTATGAGGTTCAGACAGGGAAAAAATAAGAAAACTTCCAGAGAGGGTGTCTTAAATGGCTCATAAAAGCCGAGCCTGTGCCCCGGTGGGAAGGGATATCTGATAGTCCCAGAGCAGTGCCAGCCCCGGCGCAGAGCTCAGCCCGGAGCATCCCTCCCCTCCTCTGGCAGCTCTGCCCGTGCCCTGCCCCAGAGACCCACAGCCAGGGACCCTGTGTGCCCATCCCTGTGTGCCCATCCCTCCTGTGTGCCCATCCCTGTGTGCCCATCCCTCCTGTGTACAGTGTGGTGAGAGCCAGGAGGGAAAGGAGAGGGAACAGGGTACGACATTCCACCATCAGGAGAAAAAAGCGAAGCGTGGGCCCTGCAAAAGGAGAGCCGGGCTTGTTGCAGCTGGGTCCAGAAGACAAGGCCGTGAAAGGGCAGCAGAAGCACAGCTGGATGCAGCGCTGCCTCCCTGGCTGCTCTGAGCAGGAACTGCTCACTCAGGGGCTGGTTTTCACCCAGCCTGGCGTTCCCCTCGGTGCCAGGGGGGACCAGCCTGCCCAGCTGGTACCAGGGTGGCAGTGGTGGCAGTGAAACAGAGACCTCAGAGCTGTGCCTGGCCAGCGGGGGAGGCGCA
The DNA here is from genome assembly GCF_050655825.1 of Lonchura striata. NCBI lineage: Eukaryota > Metazoa > Chordata > Aves > Passeriformes > Estrildidae > Lonchura > Lonchura striata. The sequence goes on from NC_140715.1 coordinate 20,179,564, forward strand.
GCCCCAGGAGCTGCCCGGACCCCTCTGAGCCCCCACCCTGCCCTGGGCACCCAGAGCTGCTCTGCCCTTGCCCTGCCAGGGGCAGCAGGAAATCAGCAGCTCCTTCCTGCTCCTCTTCCTCACTCCGCTCCCTGAGATTGCTCTGCACTGATGTCACTTGTGCTGGGGGGTAAAGGGGAACTCGCAATTTATTCTCCATTATGTTCAGAGTAATGACAAGCCTTAAAATAGCTCTCAATTAGCCATTGATTGCAATTAATTGGAACAACATAGGCTGACATGATAGCTTCAGATCTCCAGAGCATTTTTGAGTTCATGAGCTCTAATTTCCAAAAATCCAAGAATTCTGGCTCCCACATTACCACAACCATCTGTCAGCAGTTTCTCACGCAGCTCTTGGAGAAGCAGGAGCAATAAACGCCCTGGCTTTGCTAATTAAGGCAGGTGTCCCAAACGGGACATTTAATGGGAACTGGGGGGTCCATCCAGGTGTGGAATAGCCAGGTACTGCTGTGGGTGCCACCCCCGGAGGTGTCCCTGGGCTGGCGCTGCCCTCAAAGCTCCGGAGCAATGCCAGCACTGGGCAGCAGCGGGGAGCTCTGGTTGCTCAGGCTGACGAGGCTGTGCCCGTGCTCCGTGCGTGCAGGGTTGGGTCTCTGCCAACCAGAGCTCGCTCCATCCCTGCCGTGCCGGCGGCTCTGTGCCACAGCAGAGGCTCTGTGGGTGCCCCTGCAGCTCAGCCTGCCCAGGGCACGCCAGGCTCACCCCGAGGACGGGGAAACCCTTGGCCCACCCTGCTTCCCTTCCATCAAACCCCACTGCCCGGGTCTTGAGCGTGAACTGAAGGTAACAGAGAGCAAAAGGAAAGGCTGTGCAAGGTACTGGGTTAACATGGCACCGAGGAATCAAAAATCCTCCCAAAAGCCTTACACTGAGGAGGCAAGGCTGAACTGGAGGAGGGAGGATGCAAACAGTGGCAGCTGGGAGAGCTCTGTGCTCCAGACTTACCCGAGCTGGAGCTGCTTGCCAGAGCAGAAAGAGCAAATGCTGTGGGCAGAGGAAAGCTGAAGTGCCAGGTTTTCATGCCAACAGCATTTTCCCAGGAGAAAATGCACAGCAGTGCCTCAGTCCTGGTGGCCAAATGTGGTTTCTGTTCACAGTCCTGGAAAGGGGAGCACCCTGGGGGCTCCCAGCTGGATTTGGCGGTACAGCCTGGGGCTGCAGGGCTCACAGCTGGATTTGGGGGCACAGCCTGGGGCTGCAGGGCTCACAGCTGGATTTGGGGTACAGGGCTGGCAGGGAAGGCTTGGCCGTGCAGGTATGGCCAGCTCAGCACCAGCAGAGCCCAGAGAGTTCCCTGCACAGCCCAGGAGGGTGAAAATGCCACAGGAGGGTGAGTGCCAGGGGAGGGTGAGTGCCACAGGAAGGTGAGTGCCAGGGGAGGGTGAGTGCCAGGGGAGGGTGAGTGCCACAGGAAGGTGAGTGCCAGGGGAGGGTGAGTGCCAGGGGAGGGTGAGTGCCAGGGGAGGGTGAGTGCCACAGGAAGGTGAGTGCCAGGGGAGGGTGAGTGCCAGGGGAGGGTGAGTGCCACGGGAGGAGCTGTCTGGAGCCGGGCGGCTCCAGCTCCAGCAGCTCCAACTCCAGCAGCAGCTGCTCCCTGTGCCTCCCCGTCCCGCTGCTCACACCCAGGCTGCTCCCTCCTCTCCCAGTTTTAACTTCAGCACATGTTACTTTGAGAGGATCCCTATATAAATATTTTGGCTCATTTAATATGCCTTCTGGTGTTTTAACACCAGGTCTCTTTTTCTTCACCATTTGGGGAACTTATTTCTATTTTCAAACAGATTTGGTACTCTTACAGAAGTTCACTTCCAGCACCAAGTGTTTCGGGGAGGATTGCAGGAGTGCTGGGGAAGTGACAGAGTGCTGCGCTGGGAGGCTCCTGACGGAATTTGGGTGCTGCTGGGGACTGGCTGAAAATCACCGTGCACGAACAAGACAGACCAGGGAGCAATTCTGGGGCTCGTACTGGGTCGGCAAGTTCAGAATATTCAAATGTAAAACACTTTGAACTAGAAATTTTAAATTTTAATTTAAATTTCAATCGGATTCAAATCAGATGGCAGCGTCCAGGTGTCCCCAGCTGCCCCCAGAAGGGTAAAAATTGTGTGAGCTCCCTAAGGGGGCTGGAACAGGCACGGGTCTGCCTGTTCCAGGAAAACTGCTCAAGTGGTGATCACAGGCTGGGAGGTGGCTACAGCCACACACGTGGAGGTAAATGGGCATCTGGGTACAGAAAATATCCCTGTCTGCCCCCAAAACGGGCACCAGGTGTGTGTGGGCTGTTGCCGGGGGCCCCCATCCCAGCCTGCCGCAGAGCTCAGGGCAAAGGGCTGTGCCAGCGGCAGAAGCTGAATAAAAGGAGCATTGCTGTGAGAAGGAGCCTGGGGGGGCAGAGCTGTGGGAGAGCTCAGTCCCCAGCCCAGTGAGCGCCCTCCCAGGGCTGCGACTTTCAGTCCCAATTAAACAGGGGTAAAAATGAAAATGTTGAGGTTTCCTAGAAAATGGAAACTCATAACATTTGTTCTGAAATGTGCCAACATTGTATTTGTGGGCACGGGGCCTTGGGGCACTCTCAGAGCCCTCCGAGGGTTTCTGCAGCCCCGCTGCCGCCGGGGTGGCACTGCCAGCTGGGGGGCAGAGGATGGGGAGGGATGGGGAGGGATGGGGAGGGATGGGGAGGGATGGGGAGGGATGGGAGGGGGCCCTGCCCGTGCCCCAGGACTGTCTGTGCTGCTGCTCGTCCCAGCCCCAGCATCTCCCAGTTCAAACCCTGGCCAGCGGTGTCCGAGCTGGGGGAGGCTCCCTGGGCCACCTCTCACCATGGAAACTCTTCACTGGCTCTGTCACTCGTGGTTTCCATCGCGGCTCCTCGCTCCTCCCCGGTTTTCTCACAGCATCTGTCCTCCCGCTCCGGGATTTCCCGGTCCCTCCCTGCAGCCTGCTTGCTGGGAAGGAGGGAGAGGAGAAGGGGAAAACTGGGTGGCTGCTGGCTTGTGTGTCAATTATACATCAGAGGCATTGCTGTTGCTTCAGAAGCTTCTAATAATAATTATTATAATTAGGGCACTGGGAGAGAAATATGCTGAGATCAGGGAGGAAAGCAGGAAAGCCAGGCCAGAATTAATTAGCCGCTTTTATCTAAGAATCTCAAAGCATTTAGACATTAATTACCGCGTGCTGTGGTTAAGTCAGCCGATGCTCCTTTGCTGCCGTGGTGGCGCCGGGCTCGGGCTCAGCCCCTCCTCGCCCAGCCCGGGCTGCTGCTGCTGCTGCTGCTGCTGCTGCTGCTGCTGCTGCTGCTGCAGGCGCCTCCCCAGCGCTGAGGGCACAGAGATGGAGCTTGCATCCCTCCGGTGCTAGCTGGCACCCCCAGGCTCCGAGGAGAGCAGCCGGGCAGGTGTGTGCCACTGTGCCCAGCCCGGGCAGGTGTGTGCCACTGCAGCCGTGCCCAGCCCGGTCTGGAGCTGGCCCTGGCACACTGAGCACCCCAGTTCCCGTGGGGAGCAGAGGCTCCCGATGCCCCCAGCCCCGTTCCCGTGGGGAGCAGTGGCTCTCGATGCCCCCAGCCCCGTTCCCGTGGGGAGCAGTGGCTCTCGATGCCCAGCCCAGCTCCACCCGTGGCACTGAGGTTGGCCCCAGGGTTCCAACCAAACTGTTTTATCGGGGCAAAGTCCCTTCTGCTCCTGGTTTACCCGCGGTGTGCCATTGTTGGTGAATATTCATTAAGTGAAATTAGCATCTAATAGGTCTTAATTGGCTTACAAAAGCCTTGTTCGGTGCTAATGAAGTCTCTGCTGTAGCTGCGCTTGACGGCAGCTGGTGGGACCCTCTGCCCCCTCGGCTCCAGCCCTGCTCCTGCCCCATATCCCGGGAAGATGCTCCTGCCCCAGCCTGGCAGCGTTCACAGCCAGCCTGGAGAAACCTGGGCCCGTGGGAGCTGTCCGTGCCCGTGGGAGCTGTCCGTGCCCGTGGGAGCTGTCCGTGCCCGTGGGAGGTGTCCCGGGCCCTGGCAGGGGCACTGCAGTGACACGAACATCCCCTCCAGTCCAAACCACCCTGGGAGCGTGTGACAGCCTTCGAGCCCAGCTGGAGAAGGTGTCGGTGGCCTGAGCACCGTGTGCAGGTTTGCAGAGCTGCTCTCACGATGCCAGCAGTGCCCTGGGCCCTGCAGCGGGGTTTGGGGCCGGGTGCAGGGTTTGGGTGCCCAGGCACAGTCGGAGCTCTGCTCCTGGGCTGGAACAAAGCCCTCGGTTTCGGCGCTGTGCCGCTCTGTGGGATGTGGGCACCAGCTGCCCCCACAGCTCTGGAAGTGCTCTCAGAGCACGAGGGTCAGGGTTCTACAGGGCTCCGTTCATAATGCCTTTGTCCAAGCCTAGAAACGGACACAGAATTGCAGTTTAGCCGCTATTGACTGCTCAGACAAGGCACAGGGCAGCTTTGAAGTGCGTCTGTACATCGGAGCAGCCCTGCAGCTCCCAGACTGAGAGACTCCTTCAGCATTGACAAGGGAGAGGAGGGAGGAGATGGGGAGGCTTCCTGACTTCTGGCTTCCGCCTGTTCCTGTAAATTGTGTCGCTGTGTTCTGGCTGGGTAAAGATGGAGGCACGGGGGAGCAGGGCAGTGCCAGCCGGGCTCCAGTGCCCGCAGCCCCTTCCAGGCTCTGCATGGCACCAGCGTCTGCTTCTCTTTTTCTTCCTTTCCCCCCATTTTCCAGTGGGGGTCTGCAGGGAGGCAGAGCGGCAAAAAGTGACCTCAGGCCGTGGTGCGAGGAAAATTCCCCAGCTGGCCCCACAGGAGCTCTGGTGTGGCTGTGACACCCTGTCCCCGCGTGTCCCCGCCGCCAACCCCGGGCTCAGCCGCAGCTCCAGCCGCACCGCCCCCGTTCCCTGCGGCTCCCCCAGCCCCGTCCCGCTGTGAGGGACCCTCCGGCCCGGCTGTGGCCCTGGGTTCAGGTCGTGGCTCCCTGTCCCGGTCCGAGCCGGGCTGCAAAGCCGGGGGTGCCTCCGCCCCGGGGCTGTCCGGGAGGATGGACGCTCCCGGTGCCCGCGCTGGCCGCGCTGGCCGGGCACGGAGCCGCTGCTCCCGGTGCCAGCTGTCCCCTGGTCACGGAGCCGCTGCTCCCGGTGCCAGCTGTCCCCTGGTCACGGACTGCTGCGGCTGGGCAGGGCTCCAGCTGGAGAGCAGCGCCGCAGCGCCGGGAGTCATCCCTGGCCCAAATGGAGCACCCGGTGTGCCCGGGGCTGCTCTGGGTGTGCCCCGGCCCCTGGGCGGGCAGGCGGCTCCGAGGGAGGCAGGACTGGGCTGTGGGGAGCAGGGGGATGTTGGGGGGTGATGCCCGCCAGGACGGAGGCTGGCAGCGCTGGCTGCCCCAGCTGGCTCTGCCGTGGAGCCCGGGGAAGAAACGGCGTCCGGGGACGGGTGGCGTGTGTGCAGGAGCCTGGGGTGCCTGGAGATGGGTGGGGTGTCCGGAGAACAGGGGGCTCCGGCCGTGGTTGCTCAGTCGGACACTCCCGGAGGATCTCTGAGGATCCTCCCTGGGGATCCCTGCAGAGGTCTCAGCCCCATTGGACACTGCCAGAGGATCTCCGGGGATCCCTGCAGAGGTCTCAGCCCCATTGGACACTGCCAGAGGATCTCCGAGGATCCCTGCAGGGTTTCAGCCCAGATGGACACTGCCAGAGGATCTCTGAGGATCCCTGCAGGGTCTCAGCCCAGCTGGACACTCCCTGAGGATCCCTGCAGGGTTTCAGTCCCATTGGACACTCCCCGAGGATGCTCCCCGGGGATCCCTGCAGGGTTTCAGTCCTGTTGGACGCTCCCGAGAATCTCTGAGGATGGTCCCTGGGGATCCCTGCAGGGTCTCAGCCCAGCTGGACACTGCCAGAGGATCTCTGAGGATCCCTGCAGGGTCTCAGCCCAGCTGGACGCTCCCTGAGGATCCCTGCAGGGTTTCAGTGCTGTTGGACACTCCCCGAGGATGCTCCCCGGGGATCCCTGCAGGGTTTCAGTCCTGTTGGACACTCCCGAGAATCTCTGAGGATGGTCCCTGGGGATCCCTGCAGGGTCTCAGCCCCGCTGGATGCTGAGCAGCACAGGCACGGGTGGCTGTGGAGCTGCAGGGCTGTGGGGATCTGCGGCTCCCGGCTCTGGGGGAGCTTTGCTGTCGCCCTGTGCCGGGGTCCGGGCAGGTCCCCGCGGGTTCCTGTGGCCAGGCTGCCCTGCTGGCCCTGGGGTGCCGGGCAGCCTGTCCCGGGCCGTGCGGGGCTCCGAGCCGCCGTAACGCCGGGCTCTCTGTCCCCTGCAGGCGAGCCCTCCCGCTGGTCCTCGTCCCACTGCGACTGCTGCTGCAAGAACGGCAAGGGCGACAAGGAGGGCGAGAGCGGCACGTCCTGCAACGAGCTGTCCACGTCGAGCTGCGACAGCCAGTCCGAAGCCAGCTCCCCGCAGGAGACCGTCATCTGCGGGCCCGTCACACGCCAGCCCCACATCCAGACCCTGGACCGGCCGGCCAAGAAGGGCCCGCTGCAGCTGCTGCAGCAGGCCGAGATCCGCAGGAAGAGCGACCTGCTCCGGACTCTCACCTCCGGCTCCCGCGAGTCCAACTCCGGCAAGAAAAAGGCCGTGAAGGAGAAGCTCTCCATTGAGGAGGAGCTGGAAAAATGCATCCAGGATTTCCTCAAAATCAAAATCCCAGACCGCTTTCCCGAGAGGAAGCACCCCTGGCAATCCGAACTGCTGCGGAAGTACCACCTCTAGGCCGCGGGCGGGCAGGCCGCACGACCCGTTCCCTCAGAGCCCGATGACACGAAAGGAATCCCCAGTAAGAACTATTCGTTAGGTCGCCAGAACCAAAACCCATCTCTAGTACTGCCCGATTTGCCTATTTCACCTTAACCTTTCTAGTCGTAGGGGGACGATATTTTTGCAGTCCCGGAAGCACAATGACAAACGCTCTTGTTTGTAAACTCGGAGTCTTACACAAGCTGAAAACCTTAAGGGCACGGCCAGGCCCACCCCGAGGGACGCTGGTGTGGCCCCGGAGCGGGCAGGGCGGGCTGGCGAGGGCTCCGTGCCCTCCATGAGCGGCTGGAGGGAGCAGCACAGCACAGAGCCCCAGCCCTGCCCCGGCAGTTTAAGCATGTGTATTTATATATGTGCATATATATATGTGTGTATATATATCTCTGTGTATATATATATATGTATATATATATCAATATATATTGCTTAAAGATTTTCTGGCTCTCTCCTTATAACTGCACTTTCTCAGAAAAGAGCATTTTTTTAGTCTGTGGATGTCCCGTTTTTTTTCTCCAGGCCTTTGAGGGCTGAACCGTAGAAATCCATCTCCCTGTCTCTCTCTGCTCCCCCTGCCTGGGGCACGGGAATTGTGTCCCAGTGGAGACCAGGGGCAGTCCCTGGGTGTGTGTCACCATCAGCAGTCCCTGGGTGTGTGTCACCCTCAGCAGGGGCAGTCCCTGGGTTTGTGTCACCATCAGCAGTCCCTGGGTTTGTGTCACCCAGCAGGTATCCCGTTGTTTGGGGTGCTCCTGTCCCTCCCGTGTTCCCCGGGGCTCTCGGCTGTTAAAGGAGTGCTGGAAAGCCACCGGGGTGGCTCCAGGCCGTGTGGGGATGCAGGGGATGGCCCAGAAATGGCCCAGCCGGGGGCTCTGAGCGTCGCTGCAGGAGGAGCGGGGCTGTGCCAGGAGCAAACCCAAAAACCCAGCCCCGAGGAGCTCCCTCGGCTGGCCTGCGGGTGCCAGCTGTGCCAGTGCCGTGCTGGCACTGCACCAAAGCAGCCCTGGGCTGCTCCTGCACTGCCCCGAGCCCCAGGTCGGGCCAGGGGAGGGGGCACAGACTGGCCAGAGAGGGGCTGGGGCTGGGCACTGGCGTGGGGACGCCCCGGGCTGGCCAGGGGCTCGGGGTGCTGGGCACTGGGAGGGACAGAACGCTGCAGAGCCCCAGCTGGGGAGGCCAGAGCTGGGAGCTGGAGGATTTGGGATCGATCATTCATTTTCCAAAGGCACATGAAGAAGATTTTATTTATATATTTATATATATACATATATATATATATATATATATATATATATATATATATATGACAATGAAAGTGGGCAGTGCCAGTGCTGGCACTCACACGCTCGGGCTCCGGCTCAGTGAGGGTCCTGCAGGGTCCAGGGCTCCCCTCCTGCAGTGCAGCCGCTGCAGTGGAGCTGCTGCCCTGCCTGCACAGCTCCCAGAGCAGCCTCGGTGTGCAGGGCTCCATCGCCCCGGCTGGCCGGGGGTGCCCGGGGGTCCCCAGGAGCCCCCAGTGCTGTCTGGGGTCGGTGAGAAGGGAAGCAGTACCTGTCCTGAGGGGTCGGTGGGCAGAGCTGGCTGCAGGGAGGGAACCCTCCCAGCCACACACCTGCAGGGTGGGCTGGGAGCCCGGGGCACCCCTGGGTGCTGGGGCTGGAGGATCAGCCGTGCCGCCCCGCCGGAGCTGTGGGTGCCGCAGGAGAGGCTCTGCTGGGAAATGCTCCCTGGAGAGGCTGGGCACTGCTGGGACTGTGCCAGGGCCAGCAGGGGCTCGGGACATTCCCCCCCTCTGGAATTCTTGTGCCACCCTCAGCTCACAGGCTCAGATCTTCCCATCAGCGTTTTGTACAAGCTCCACAGATTTGGCCCTGTTTAGTTATTCCGTGGTTAGTTTATAGCATTTTTCTCTCCCTAGCCGACCTGTCCTGCACCTTGTCCCCCCGGGACCCTGCCCCCTGCTCTGGCACCAAGCAGGAGCTGGGGAGCAGACGGGTGCAGGGTGGAGGAGCAGGCGTTGGGGGTGTGAGTGAGTGTGAGAGTGTGTGTGAGTGTGTCTGTCTGTCTGTGTGTCTGTCTGCCTGTGTGTGTGTGTGAGTGTGTTCCAGGGACACGGGCCTGCTCCATGATTAATCACTGGGGGAAAATTGGACCAAATGAAATGTGCCCAAGTGGGTTTGATTTATGTGGCCTTCGTGTCTCCAGTTTGAGATGAAATGGTTCTTGCCCTCCAGTGCTACAGAAATAACAGAAATCCCAGGCAGGCCCAGCCTGCAGGGAAAGGCAGCCTGGGCTGGGCAGGGCAGGGCAGTGCCAGCGGTGGGGCAGTGCCAGGCAGGGAGTGCCAGCGGTGGGGCAGTGCCAGCCGTGGGGCTCTCTCTGCCTCTGGGGCTCTGCTGCCCTGGCTGAGCCCATGCCCAGCTGCTTTATGAAGGTTTGGCAGCTGGGGCTGTGCTGGCAGGTTTTGTGCTGCTCAGAGGGACTGGGGGGCTGGAGGTGGCACACAGGGGTCCTGGGCAGCGCTGGGGGCTCTGACAGCCCTGGAGGGGTCAGCAGCTCTGCCCAGCACCCCCAGAGCTGCCCAGAGCTGCCCTCCTTCCCTCCTCGCTTGCTGCTCTCTGCCCCACCCAGAGCAGCCCTGAGCCTTTGGGCACCCCCTGGGCAGGGCTGGGGTGCCTGGCAGGGGTGCAGAGAGGAAACTGGAGCAGAGATTGCCTGGCAGAGACGGGGCTCGGGCTGTAAAACATCCTCTGCTCCAGTTCGGCTTGGTTTCACTGAGAGAGCCCCTGTGTCTCCCAGGACAGGTTCTGCAGCAAGCCAAAATTCAACCCCACTCCTGCAGCACTTTATTCTCTCTAAAGTAGCTGGCACAAAACTGGGCTTTGAGCTTCTTTCCACCAGTAGCAAGGAGCGAGTTCTGTCGCAAGGAAGCTGAAACCTCGCCCAGCCTGCGGCGGGCTGGGGCTCGGCTGCAGCAGCAGAACCCCGGGTTCCAGGGGCTCGGGCACCCCTGGGAGCAGGCAGGGCTCGGGGGACACGCTGGGAACATTTCCACAGAGCCTGGGCACCAAAGGCTTTGCTGTCCCCCTGCACACAGGGCACAGAGGCTCCCAGGGCTCTGGGGTTGGGTTGCTGAGCCCATCTATTCATTTCACTTGCACGCTGTGGGCTGCAGGAGAAGACAGGCTTGGGGTTTCCTGGCAGTGGCCACCACGTACCGAGTCCCTCACCGTGTCCTCCCCTGCCCTCCCGACCCCGGCAAGGCTGGAGAACTTCCCAGCCCCTGCCCTCCCCAAGCCCCCCAGCACTGCCAGTACGGGCTTGATTTCAGAGGACTTTATGCACAAGGCCCCATGTGTATCATGGTACAAAATAATTGTCCAGTCTTATGGATAGTTTATGCCCCAGCGGGGTTTTGTAGATTAATAGTAAAAGAACAAAAAAAAAAAAAAAAAAAAAGAAAAGAAAAAAAGAAAAAGCACTTTTAAATTATTTATATTATTAAAAGACATTCTTTATTTTTCTTGGCATTGATGTCACTTGGCTAAAAAATCCGTTTATAAGTAGGATATTGCAGATTTTGAACTATAGCAATGCTGAAGCAGACAGGAGTTGGAGTTCCACAGAGAAAAGCACCGAGGTGAAGCAGGAGGGTGGCAGGGCCCCGCTGGCCCGGGGGTGCTGCTGCTGATGGGGGGGACGTCCCCGCGAGGTGCCCCCGGCTGCCCGGCCGTGGGGCTGTGCCAGTGCAATATTCCCAGCCACGGCTGCAGAGGGGCTGTGGTGCCCCTGGCATTGCCAGGGCCCTGCTTTCCTTACGTTTTCGGACCTCATTCAGCACCAATGACTCCGCCGAGGCCGAGTCAGTCTGTTGCACATTGATGTAGATTAAGTGGCACCCACTGAATTACCTCTCGACTTTCCAACGTGGTTCACCTGTACATAAGTGTAATGTCAAACTGTTTACAGGTTCTTTTGTGCGTAATTGTGGAAAAAAAAAAAAAGTTTTAACTACAAATTTAAAGGAATCGATTTTACTGGAAGGTGTTTAAAAAAATGAATGTGCTTAATACAGTATAGACATCCTTGCTAATGGTCTCACCTGAATGCATGTATCCGTGTTGTCAGTCCCACCAGTGAGGTTATTGGCAATATTCTGCAGTCTGTGAATAGCAAATATGCATAAACTACTGTGACTCTGACAAATATAACTCGGTGACTGTTTCTGCTGTGGTATGTGAAAAAACCCTGTAGCTTTTAGCCTGCTGTATTTCCCTGGTGCAAAGAGCACCAGGAAAGAGCGAGATCTGGGAGAAACGAAGTCACAGCTGTGCCTGAGCAGGGAGGTGGGGCCCCCGCCGTGTGGCCGTGCCACAAGAGCTGAAAATGCCATTTTCAGAGGCTGGCAGGTGGAAGGGAAGGTGCTGCTGCTGCCCCTGCTCTGGCATCGCTGCAGGAGTGGAGCTGGCACTGAGCTGGGGCTGGGGCTGCGGCTGGGCAGGGCAGGGCAGGGGGACCCTGCACGGGGGAGCTCAGCCCTGCTGGGTGTGCTGGAGCCAGCTGCAGGCAGCTGCTGTGTGCCAGTGCAGCTCACAGTGGGTGATCTGCACTGCTGTGTGCCAGTGCAGCTCACAGTGGGTGCTCTGTTCTGGTGTGTGCCAGCCCAGTTCACAGAGGGTGATCTGCACTGGTGTGTGCCAGCCCAGTTCACAGTGAGTGCTCTGTACTGGTGTGTGCCAGCCCAGTTCACAGTGAGTGCTCTGCACTGATGTGTGCCAGCCCAGTTCACAGTGAGTGCTCTGTACTGGTGTGTGCCAGCCCAGTTCACAGTGAGTGCTCTGCACTGGTGGGTGCCAGCCCAGTTCACAGTGGGTGCTCTGCACTGGAGCTGCTGTTGGCCACTGCAGCTCGCAGTGGGTGCACAGGGAGGGCACAGGCCAGATCCCAGGTGTTGGCAGCCCTCAGTGGTCACACACACTCCCAGAAGCGCATCCATGGATCCATCCAGGCTTTCTGCTCACAGGGGTTTAGCCCTGGCTCGTGGAACCCCTTCCCTCCAGCTGGCTGGCTGTTATCCTCCCCCCAGGGCGGTGGGGCTCTCCCCAGTCATTTCTGGGTTGGTTGTTATTGTTTTTCTCTGCAGTGCTTGGCTGTGCTCGGGAGGAACCCCCTGCACTGCCCTTCCTGGAGCAGCTCCGAGCTCCGCTCCGAGCATCTCCCGGCGTGGTGCTGCCCGGGCTGGCTGCGGGTGCTGCGGTGCTGCTCTCGTGGGAGCTGTGGGAGCCGTGTCCCCGTGGGGAGGGGATGTTCCACAGGGATGCTCCCTGAGCTCCCTGTGGCACCAGCCCGGTGCTGGCAGCCGGGAGATGCCAGGATTCCGTCCTGGCACAGCCCTGCAGGCGGCCCTGCCCTGTGCCCCAGGTGCCCTGCCAGCTCTGGGGCAGCTTCTGCCCGTGCCCTGGCTGGAGCCCAGGGGCTGGGACAGCGCAGGGGGAGCAGGGGGACCCTTCTGCTCCTGGGCAGAGCGGGGCTCAGCCTGCTGCCCCCTCCTGACCCTGCTCCCTGCCCGGCTGGGCTCGCCCCGCTCTGCAGCCAGCCGGGTGCCCGGGAAGGGGCACGGGCTGCTCTGGCCCTGGCTGCTGGCAGCCCCTCTCCCGGCCAGGGCTCAGCTCCCTGCCTGCCCGCTGGCACTCCGAGCAGGAAGAGCATTTTGGTTATCTGAGCACCTCTGGGCACTGCCTCGTCTGCTTTGCACGTCAGGGCAGATGTGAGAGAGCAGTGGGTGCTGGGGTAGAGCACCTGCACAATAATTACTGGGGATGTAATCACCTCCCCCACGCAGCACGGGGTGATGTGCACGGAAAGGAGATTCCCTTTGGTACCAGGTGATACCAGAAAATGATTTAAATCTGCCTTACAACTGTATCATTAAGAGAGCTTATATATAGGAATATCTATCTATCTATCTATCTATGTCCCCACAAGTGTATTTCTGGCTGGGAGCAGGGTGGGCCCTGCTCTCTGCCCGCTGCTGCCACAAGGGCGAGCGGCTGGGAGCAAGAGACAAACCCAGAACTTGTCCAAGGAGAGGGGCCCCTCCCAGGGACAACCCAAACCCCAAAGGCTGAGCTGCCCCAGCGCCCCACACCTGGGACGAGCTGTGGCCGGGGAGGCTGCGCTCGGTCCCTCTGCTGTGCCACCCTCTGCTCCTGAGCAGGTGGGGAGGGGGAACCTGGGGTCACAGGGTGTGAGAGTTCAGGGGTGACCCTGCAGGTCACAGAGTTGGGGTGACCCTGCAGGCCACAGGGGTGAGGGGTCAGGGGTGACCCTGCAGGTCACGCTGGGCTTGCCAGGGTGGGACTGAACTCCTGCCGTGCCCAAGCCCGAGCACAGGAGGATCCCTTGGGCAGGAGGGCGAGGCTGGGGCACAGAGCATCCTCCAGCCACCCCCTGTGCCGAGCAGGGCCGGGGGCAAACTGCTGCAGGGTTTGGGGCTGGGGCTGGCTCGGGGCACAGGACAGCCCTGAGCCCCGGGTCCCTCCCGGCCCCGCTCCAGAGGGGCTCCGGAGGGAGAACTCTGTAAATACAGCAGGTTAAAAACTGGCGCGGTGTCTGCGAGTCTGTACTTGATGCAGATGTTTCCCATGTTTTGTAGTATTGTTTTATTGATAAATAAAAATCAGCCAAAGACAAAGCCGGCATTTGGCGTGGTCTGTGTGACTCTTGGGCATCTATAGAGACTGGCCCTGGCTCGCTGGGATCCTCCTCCCAAGCACACAGCAAGGAAATGGGAATGGAAATGGAAATGGAAATGGAAATGGAAATGGGAATGGGAATGTAAATGGAAGTGGAAATGGGAATGGAAATGGAAATGGAAATGGAAATGGAAATGGAAATGGAAATGGAAATGGAAGTGGAAATGGAAATGGGAATGGAAGTGGAAATGGAAGTGGAAATGGAAGTGGAAATGGAAATGGAAATGGAAATGGAAATGGGAATGGAAGTGGAAATGGAAATGGAAATGGAAATGGAAATGGAAATGGAAATGGAAATGGAAGTGGAAATGGAAATGGGAATGGAAGTGGAAATGGAAGTGGAAATGGAAGTGGAAATGGAAATGGAAATGGAAATGGAAATGGAAATGGGAATGGAAGTGGAAATGGAAATGGAGGGGAGGAAGGACAAAACGTGCCCTGAGCTCTGTGGGAAGAGGAGCCCTGAGCTTTGTCACCATCCCGGGTGTGCCCCACGCTGCCCCAGCTCTGGGTGTGGCACTGGCACCCACCAGGGCTGGGGTGACACAAACATCACTAATGGCTCCAAAATAATCCCAAAACGGTTAGGATTTGTAAAGCACAGCAAGAAAAGCAAAACTTGCAGCAATTAAACTGCATCTTAATGAGCTGCCTCCAAAAAAATAAAAGCTTGAGAAAAATGGGTTCATCAGAGACTCATTAAAAAAAAAATCACTAAAACCATTAATACTACAAACATCCTCTCTGTGGCATAAATTTTGCATCTTTCCAGATGTGTTTTTATTATTATGCCCACTTTATGGGAGGAGAAAACAAGGCTCATCTCTTTGGGTTATTTTGTCCCAGGGATGCCAGCAAGCAGCAGCCAGGCGGGACCAAAGCCACCTCCTCTTATCAAATTCCTGGGCAGGTGTGCCCGTGCCACACCAGGCTGCCACATCCAAACCCTTTAGCAGATTTTGTTTGGTTTTTACCAGAGGAAAAGATTCCTGATTTTGGGACTCAGTGGTGACTGAAGGGGGCAGTGATGTCTGTGCCCTGTGAGTGGCCCCGGAGGAATCTGGACAGACTCTGCTTGGCATTTCAGGCCCTGCGCTGCCTGGGAAGGGCTTGCAGCAGCTGCCAGCTGCGGGCAGTGCCAGCACTCTGGGCTGGCTGAGCTGTGCAGCAGAGCGAGCCAGGGCCATCCCTGCTCCTGCTCCCACATCCCAGAGCCGGCCCCAGCCCCGAAATCGGGGGGTCCCCCTGGGAGATGGGGCTGGGATGGGCTGGGATGGACTGGGATGGGCAGGGATGGGCAGGGATGTGATGGGCAGGGATGGGCTGGGCAGGGCTGGGCACATTCTTCTCTCTCTCAGGATTTTTCATAGCGACACAGAGGGAAGAAAGAGAAAACAATTTCTATTTCTGCTCCTTGTTTTTCCTATGTGGAATGTGTTTGGAGAATTGTCTACCTGGGGTGATGCTTGGTTGGATTCTGGTGAGGATTGTTTGAGCCTGGTGGCCAATCCAATCCACCTGGGGCTGGGCTCAGAGAGGGGCACAAGTTCTGAGTTAGTTAGATATGGGAGTTAGAAAAGTAGGTTTGTAATTTGAGTATCTCCTTTAAATAGTATAATAATGTATTATAGTACAGTTATAATAAAGAAATCATTCCGCCTTCTGAGCTGGAGTCAGACACCAGCATTTCTGCCCACTGGGTTCACCTGCATTTACAATGCCAGGACAGTGCCAGGACATGGGCTGCCCGTGTGTGCTGGTGGCACCAGCCATGCCCTTGGACCTCCAGGAGGAATCCAGAGCTCCGGGAGGAACCCAGAGCTCCAGGAGGAATCCAGAGCTCCAGGAGGAATCCAGAGCTCCAGGAGGAATCCAGAGCTCCAGGAGGAATCCAGAGCTCCCCTCTCCCATCACTCCCAGGCATCCGCCCTGGCTCCATCCTGCTCTGGCCCAGCTGGACACCTGGGAGCCAAAATGTGAGTTCTGCTTTCTCTGTGGGCTTGCCTCTGCTATTGAAGTTGCTATTAAGTTACCTTATTTAAAAAAAAAAATCCAATAAAGGCATGTAATTTGTGCAATTTTAACATAATGTGCTGGGAATGAGAGTTCAGTGCTATTCCCAGTGCTAAAATCAATGGCTCTACTCATGGAGCTGTAAGATTTTATTTTCATCATCAGGCCAAGAGAACAAGTCTGTATCTATCTATATGTATATATATATATATATATATATATATATATATATATCTAGATCTGTATCTATATCATCATCTAGAAAATCTTTATCTATGCGCATAATTATTAATATGAAATAGAATAACAAAATTTAATAATATAAAATATGGATAATTATTCATTAGAACCATTACAGCTGGCCCCTCCTGCTGACCATGAAACACTCCCTGCCTCCCCATGAGCCCTGGGAGCAGCCCTGGAGCCCTGCTGGGCTTGCTCTTTAGGTTTCTGACATCACTGGGCCCAAGCTTAATGAAAAATTGCTTTTTTTGAATTTCTGTTGGGATAGATCCAAGCATAATGAAAAATTGCTTTTTTTTGAATTTTTGTTGGGATAGACCCCTCAGCTCTGAGCACTCTCCTGTCTCTGTGGCACCTGCAGCTGGATTTTATCACTATTATGAGCAATCTCCTCCGGGTTAAACCCTCAAAGCTGTCCCAAATCATGGATTTAAATTATGGCAAAAATTCCCTGAACTCCTTAAAGTTAATGACGATCTTCATTTTCATTTGTCACATATTCCTCTCCCATAATAGCCATGTGCTAAACCTTCATGAGATTTTTTATAGTTTCACTGAAGGAATATTTGCATAATTATTAGTGCATAATCTGCTTTAATGGGCCCGCTGATTTTGCTGTTCCAGATAAATGCACGTGGTGGGGAACTGAAGCACAGGAAGGTCTGGGCAGTGCTGGCTGTGCTGGGGAGCAGTGCCCAGGGACAATGTCCCCTTGTCCCCTCTGTGTGCCAGCAAAGTGCCCCGGGGCAGCCAAAAGGACACTGCTGTGTGTAAATGCAGGAATAATGCTGATGTCTGCCTCAGCTCAGAGGCTGAATGGTTTCTTTATTGTAAATATAGCATGATACATTAATATTCTATTTAAAGGAGATACTAAAACTATATCGTTACTTTTCCTAACTCCCATATCTGACTCACTCCCAACTCGTGCCCCTCTCTGAGAGCCCAGCCCCAGGTGGGTTGGATTGGCCATCAGCTCCAACAATCCTCACCAGAATCCAACCAAGCAACATCCCAGGGAAACAATTCTCCAAACACATTCCACATGGAAAAACAGGGAGCAGAAATAGAAATTGTTTTATCTTTCTTCCCTCTGTGTCTCTCTATGAATAATCCTGAGAGGGAGAGAAATGTGCTGCCACACTGCCGTGTCCCTCCCTGTGCCTCAGAGCCACCAAACCCAGCCTGCTCTGGGGGACAGACCCCAAATCCCTCCCAGTGCCACCCTGCCATGGCAGGGACACCTCCCACTGCCCCAGGTGCTCCAGCCCCGCCCAGCCTGGCCTGGGCACTGCCAGGGGTCCAGGGCAGCCCCAGCTCTGGGCACCTGTGCCAGGGCTGCCCACCCTGCCAGCCGGGCACAGCCCCCAGATCCCTGCTCCAGCAGCACCTGGGGCTGGGGGCTCCTGCTCGGGCCCCGTTTGGAAACTTCCCCTGCACTGACGTGGGAATGTATAAAAAGGATCTGGTGGAGTAAGAGCAGTGAGGTGTGGGGAGGGTGTGATGACAGCAGCTATATAAGGAGGCAGCACAGAATTCTTGAGGGAAAGCATCAAACTTCTGCTATTTTCCAACCAGATCATACCCTCACTGTGAAATGTCATTTCTGGAATTTTTTAGACTGTTCTAATAGATACTGATAAATGTTCTTCTCCTCAGGGCTTGTCAGGAGCAGACGTGATTGATTCTATCTTCAGAAGGAGACAAAAATGTTCTGTGCAGGATCTGCCACTGTGGCAGGCCTCAAAAACAATGGTCTGAACTGAGCAGTACAGAGCACTTCCAAAATATTTAAAATTCCTACAACAGCAATGCAGTTTTGAGCCCTACTTCATTTGGAAAGTAAAGACCTTTTCTCAATCTGGGAAAACAATGAGAAAAGAAAAGCATCTCAAAATCTGTAGGCAACAGCATAGCCTGAGTAGAGTCTAGGGCAAGCTGCATTTTCTGTACTGTTTCTGGAAGTGCCAATATTCAATTGATATTTTTAAATAAAATATTAACATGTTTTAATGGAGCCATTCTGCAGGCCTGAGCCTGGAGGCTGGGAATGCCTCTGCTCTCCCAATCCCAGCTCAAGCCCAAAATTAAGCTCTTAATGCCTTAATAAGGCAGCGAATTGAGTGTACAATGACCTGTTCTTTAAGTGATATATTAAATTAACTTTCCTTATGTATTTTCAGATGGAAGTTAAATATTTTCACATAGTTCAAGACCGCAAAAGACCATCAGAAGGGATTAGATGAGATTCTTTCTCTATTAAATGAGAAATCTGGTGCCGTGTGTGCAGCAGAGCCCACCCACACCTGCTCCCTGCCCTTCTCTGCTGTGCAATTCCCACAGAAAGCCCTCAGGGTGCCCTCCGTGGTGGGCACTTGGCTTGGCAGAGGCCAGGGGGATAAGGAGCCTCCTCCTGGCGTTTGGCACATCCCTCGTGCTCCCCGGGGCTCTCAGCGATCCCAGGGCAGGGTCGCAGATTTGTTCTTCCATAAAAGCTGACAAAACCCCTTCATTGCTCTGCTGTTATCCAGGCAACAACAGGAGGGGTTTGAGATTTTTATTGCTGCAAAGGGACCCTGTCAGAGTGCCACGGCTGAGTGCTGCTGCCACATCCCCAAAGGGGATCTGTGCCCTGCAGCCCTGGGGTTCTCATTCCAGGAGTGGCTGCAGAGCCCCAGTGAGGGGCTGGGACTGCCCTGCTGCTCCTGCAGCCTCTGGGTGTGACCCTGGGGTTTGTCACCTGGAGCAGGGGTGGGACTCTCCCTCTGACACGGCTCAGAGCTTACATCCCAAAATAGGAGTTAAAGCTCACACAGGGATCTGAGCCTTCCTCTGGCCTCCTCTGCAGAGGCCGATTTTTATAATGGCTGGTTATTAACTCTTACATGTAGGACATGGGGAGTGCTTCCCACTGCCTGGGGGCAGGGATGGATGGGAGCTGGGAAGGAATCCCTCCCTGGGAGGGTGGGCAGCCCTGGCACAGGTGCCCAGAGCAGCTGGGGCTGCCCCTGGATCCCTGGCAGTGCCCAGGGCTGGGTTGGACAGGGCTGGGAGCACCTGGGACAGTGGGAGGTGTCCCAGGAGTGGCACTGGGTGGGCTTTGAGGTCCTTCCAACCCAAACCATTCTGGGATTTTGGTATCAGGCTGTGCTCAGTGCACTCCAGAGCAGCAGGCTTCCTTTACTGGGGCTGGGGCATTTCCTCAGGGCTTCCAGCAAAATTTGTGGAAGAGAAAAATCCCCCTGCAGAAGGGAGCCCTGAGCTGGCGAGCCTTGGCTGCTGAGGCTCTGCTGCCTGTGAGAGCAGCCTGGAGCAAGCAGGGTGCCGAGAGAGGCTCAGGAGTGTCCGTGGACTGTGGATGTCCCCTCCACGCTCGGCTGGAACACTCAGCCCTTTGTCCCTTTGACAGACACACGCTCAGCGTCCTCCTTTGTGAGGGATGCAGCTGGAAGAGATTAGGGAATAACTTCTGGATAAATAGATTTATTGGTGCAATTTGGTTTTACATGGCCAGAATGGAGTGTTGATAAAATATTTATGGAGTTTTCCTTTGCAGTGATGGAACAAGGACCAGTTTAACAATGCGTGGGGCTCCATCAGTGCTGTTCCACAGTCAGGTTCGCTCTTGTCACTTCATTAAGCTGGCCCTTGTGATAGATTGGCCCAAAACACTAATTAATAATTACCTCTTCTGTATAAAATCAGATGCCTTGAGTTGGCACTACTGGCCATGAATTTAAGATGATGCATAAACCTGTGTGCATTTCTCTGCTCCGTGTTTAAGTCATCCCGCTATTCATCCAAAACCTCATCAGAACAGATAATAAAGCACTTCATGAACAGATGTGCCACTTATTCATCCAGTTCTATCATGATAATGAGGAAAATTTAATCTGGAGTGTCTATGGAAGATGATCTGAGAGACAGATTGGTGTGAATAACGAGGGCCTGCAGAAGGAGAGCAGGCTGCCTAGAGGGGCTCATCGGTGCCCCGGGCACGAGCCTGGCTTTGGCAGCCCAGCAGAGCCACACCAGCCCCCCAGCCCAGCCCCAGGAGCCTCTTCCTGCAGCTGGAAACGCTGCAAATTGCTTTGCCTTTAAAGAAGTATAAAAGGTAATAATTGCTCTTACAGCTGTGAGCAGCATCTGACGCTGCAAAACCCTGAAAGCACATGGAGGAGAGCTTGGAGAGTCCAGATACATCCAGGGTGAGGAGGATAGCATGCAGAGCTGAATATTTAGCCAAAACATGAAAAAATGCAGGCAAGTAAAAATTTATGAGGCCAGCTTGCTCTGAAGTGCCATTTACCCCTCGTTATCCAGATATACATTTATTTATCTGTCTCCTCATACAGGCCCTTATTGATCCTTGCCAATGGAAAACATCAGGAACGTGGCACCGGAGGGAGCCACACTGGAGGTGAACATTTGCAACTGGAGCTGCACAGCTCTGTGAATCCTGTTAGCAGTCGAAAAGATCATTCCATGCCCAAAGTGCCTTTGAAGAGCACGAAGGCTCTCATCCAGCGCTGGGGAGATGGCCTGCATTGGCACTGCCATGCTGCCACTGCCACAGCAGGAAGGCGCAAACCCTGCAGGGTGACACGCCAGAAATGCAGCAGCCTGCTTGGAGGGGGTGGAACAGGACACCCTCCTGTTCCCGTGGGTGGCACTGATGCCAGCCTGCCCTGTCCCCTCTGTGCCAGAGCAGGGAGACACCCCCTGCACGTCCCCAGCCAGCAGAGCCAAAGTTATTCCCTCTCAAAAACGACCCAGAGGGGAGCCAGCCTCATGACAGTAAATCTTTCTTTAACAGCTTGTCAGCAAAGAAGTCCTGCTTTTCACACCAGAAATGCTGTCAGCCTCCCTCAGCATCTGTCACAGCAGCACAGCAGCAAGGCCACAGATCTGGGTTAAAGAGATGGGAAGGAAAGGGGTTTGAGGGGACACTGTGGGAAAAGGGGGTTTGAGGGGTCACTGTGGGAAAAAGGGGTTTGAGGGGACACTGTGGATAAAAGGGGGTTTGAGGGGTCACTGTGGATAAAAGGGGTTTGAGGGGACACTGTAGATAAAAGGGGTTTGAGGGGTCACTGTAGATAAAAGGGGGTTCAGGGGACACTGTAGATAAAAGGGGGTTTGAGGGGACACTGTGGATAAAAGGGGGTTTGAGGGGACACTGTGGATAAAAGGGGTTTGAGGGGACACTGTGGATAAAAGGGGTTTGAGGGGACACTGTAGATAAAAGGGGTTTGAGGGGTCACTGTAGATAAAAGGGGTTCGAGGGGACACTGGATAAAAGGGGTTTGAGGGGACACTGTGGATAAAAGGGGGTTTGAGGGGTCACTGTAGATAAAAGGGGGTTCAGGGGTCACTGTCGATAAAAGGGGGTTCAGGGGACACTGTGGATAAAAGGGGTTTGAGGGGTCACTGTAGATAAAAGGGGTTTGAGGGGTCACTGTCGATAAAAGGGGGTTCAGGGGCCGCTGTGGGCACCGGGGCTGGCTGGGGCCCTGCTCTGGGCCAGCGGAGGGAGGGGAAGGCTCCGGCCCCTTCCCTGTGGGGCTGCAGGAGCTGGGATCCACCAGGACACGGCTCCTTCCCTCTCTGCTGCTCCCTCACCCAGTCTGGGCCACATGCAGGTTGTGACTTTGCTTTTATTGACGAGGGGCTTTGCTTTCCTTCCCTGAGCCCAAAGGCAGCAGGCAGAGTCTGCTGGACACCCCCGGGACCTGGGCAGGGCACCCGGCCAGGAAAGGACTTGGAACTGCTGCCCTGGCTCCTCCAGCCCCCGCTGGCGGGGCTGGCAGTCCCCTGTGGACCCCAGGGTCACAGAGGGACCCCAAAGCCTCCCGACAAAGCAGATCCCCCCGGAGCTCTGGGCTGCCCTTGCCGGGTGAAGGGCAGCGGCCCCGCAGAGCTCCCGCTCGCCGTTCTGGGCATGGCAACACGCAGCAGCAGATTCTGGTTTCCTTGGTGATCGCTGTCAGATCTGAAACACAAAACTGAAATGAAAATAGGAATGTATCAGAACTAATTATATGCATTCATGTTAATTATACACCTTCCCTCGCAGCCTTTCAGGGAGGTGATTTTGGTGCTGGATCTCTACTTCTCAAGGACAGGCATGAACTGGTCAAAAGGAGAAGCGTTTAATCTTCTGCTGGTAAACCAGACATTTTAATACTGGAGATTGTTTTATTCTTAGGGTACCTTTGATACAGCATATGCATCTTCCCAAGGACAAATAATTACTGCAACAGCCTGGAGCAATTTGTCAGGAGAATGACCCTGAGAGTAGTTAAAGTTCATAAGGTACAACATGAGTCACCATTACAAAATAACAGAACTATTTCTCTCAATGACAAGAGGTGAAAATTCAACAGCAAAGGGAGGTGAAATATTAGGACCCCAGCTAAATGAGGGCTGAGTAGATGAGGGATTACAGTCGGTGCTCATTTGGGAAGCAAATGTGAGACTATGTGTTTTGAGTGCTCGAGAGAAAATTTGGTATCTTTGGTAACACAGCTACAAGGGAAGAACCTCCAAATAGTTTTCAGTTCTTACTGTAGCCATGGAACTCAAAAAGGCAATGAATAATGAGTGAGTAATCCCAGGAAGCATTTAAGGACTCCACATTCCTCGTGCTGCTGGCTCAGGGGCCAGCGCTGGTCCAGCAGGACACAGCAGGACACAGCAGGACACAGCAGGACATGGGGACAGCAGGGACACACAGCAGGACATGGGGACAGCAGGACACGGGGACAGCAGGAAACACAGACAGCAGGACAGGGTAGGGCAGAGCCCACGGGATGAAGCCCAGGGGCTCCCCCAGCCCTGGGACTCTGGGGCAGGGGCTGTGTGTGGCCCAGCTCTGGTCTAGGGGCTGTGTGTTGGGCACAGCTCTGGGGCTGTGTGTGGCACATTTTTGGGCAGGGGCTGTGTGTGGCCCAGCTCTCTCCCTGCCCCTTGTGCCCTGTCCCCGTGGCTCACCCCTGTGCCAGGAGAGCCCCATCCTGGCAGGGAGCCCCTGCTCTGCCCTGCAGCTGGCAGAGCCCAGAGCTGCCCCTGGAGCTGGCAGAGCAGGGCTGCAGGCAGAGGAGGGATGCAGGCAGTGCAGGGATGCAGGCAGGGCTGCAGGCAGAGGAGGGATGCAGGCAGTGCAGGGATGCAGGCAGAGCTGCAGGCAGAACTGCAGGCAGTGCAGGGGCTGCAGGCACTGCAGAGCTGCAGGCACTGCAGGGCTGCAGGCAGAGCGGGGCTGCTGCACAAGGCTCTGATGGATAGCACACAATGGGAAATATTACAGCAGAGCGTATTTCATCCAGACAGGAAACTTTAAGCAGGACACAACAGACATTTTTCTTGCAATATTAACAATTTACCATCTGAACTTTATCTTCTCCTTGGATAATATCCACCAGCCACGGGGTAAAGGAACAATTGATTTAAGATCTCAATCAAAGGAAAGCATTCCTCTTATCTGGATAGCCAGGCAACGGAGCAACAGTCAGCTGGGGCTGGTGTACATTTGTCAGTCCATTAAAAGCACGGGCTCCCGATCTATAGAAGGGCTGTAAGACATTTGTGGAAATGACTCTTGCAAAAATCTTTAGTGGTTAAGTGCCTGCCATCTAAACCTTCCCTTGATTTCCACAACGTTTACTCAGAAAGACAAGGGAAAAAATTATAACCTCTGTACTCAGACTTTCTTCCCTTTCTCCACACGCTTGTCCTTGATGATGGAATTACTCCAGGATTTAATTGCTGCACTGACGAGCAGCAGTCTATGCACAGGGGGCTCCCCCAGAATCCCTGAGGCTGGAAAAGACCCCCAGGGCCCTCGTGTCCCAGCTGTGCCCATCCCCACCCTGTCCCCAGCCCAGAGCACCCAGTGCCACCTCCAGCCCTTCCTGGGGCACCTCCAGGGACGGGCACTGAGCCTCCTTCACCACTCACCTCGGAATTACCACTGCTCCAGGCCAGCAGCTCTGAGAGCAAGCATTCCTCCAGATGTTTCAGCACGGAGCCCCTGTGCCACGCTCAGTACAGATGTGCCAGCAGCAGCAGCAGCAGCAGCAGCCCGTGGTGCCCACCTGGCAGGTGTCCCAGGGAGGTGGTGCCGTGTCAGAGCCCAGCACATCCCTCTGGCTGCCCTGGCTGGCTCCAGACCCTGCAGAGGCTCAGAGACCCTGGCAAGAAGTCAAAACCACCTGTGGCTTCGGTTTTAGCATGTGGAAAGCTGTCAATTTTGTATGAGGAATTACAAGCCACAAGGTTTGAGTAGGGGGATATTTGAATTAACACAGGGTGAAAAAACAGAATTTGGGGATTTTTAGAACGGGGTTCAAGGGGGTACAAGATGGAGATAGAGAATGGCCACAAAACATTTACTGTCAAATAAGCTCCAAGTGCTTTTAGAAGTGTTACTCATGTCATGGGATGCTGCTGAGACATGGTGATAAACACTCCCAGCCATAAAAATGTTATGTATTTGCTTTCTAAGTCACCTCCAAGTGTTCCAGTGTGGAAAACTTTTTGATAAGGTCACTGAACTGAGCTGTGGGAGCTCCTGCACCTCCTGAGCAGCACCCAGGGCTCCTGTGGGATGGTTGGACTCCACGATCTTCGAGGTCTTTTCCAACCTTAAGGAGTCCATGATATGAGCAGGGTCATGTGAAGAGCCTTGCCAACATCACCAGGACAGGCTGGCAGTGTGGGAACATCCCTGGCTCCAGAGGAAACCCAGACTTGCTGGGTGCTGAGTGCCAGCCTGGCATTGGTGAATATTCCCTGCTTATCCTCCTTCCCCTCTCTCCATCCCTGTTTTTCATCAGGGGCCACACGGACCAGGACAACTTAATGTGGTGGGTTTGGCATTTCAGGGCTTCAATCTGTCACAGGGACACTCTGGGACCAAAATCCAGATGTTCTCACTCTCATCTTCCCTCTTTGCTCCTGCCTTCCCATCTCAGCCAGATGGACCTCAGCTCCTCATCCCTTCAAGCTGTGGGCAGTGAGCCAAAGGGGAACTTCTTTTTCCTTCCATCAGCAATTTTCTACAGTAAATAAGAAAAGAAAATGGAAAGCCTTGTAGGAAGTCCCAGGCTGCTGAGGCTGTTTAAATGGGTTCAGAGCTCAGGCATGAGACAGATTAATCACAAGCCAGACAGGTTGAGCCAGCACAGGAGATGACATCTGAGGGCTCGTGCAGGGATGAAGGATTACCTGAGGGACGGGGCTGGGAACAGAGGGAACCTGAGCAGGAACCCCCAGGTGCAGGGGGGTCGGGATGTGACAGCACTGGGGCTGTTCAACAAATAAAAGAGGATCTTGCTTGCAGACACCGTGATGGGGTTCTGACATGCCTGCCAGGAGCCGTGCTGATGGATTGGATCATTTCCAGCCCTGCCCTGAGAAGGGAATGCTCTGCTGCTGCTGCTGCCTGATTTTTAGAATGCGATTCAGGGGGACAAGATGGAGGCATTTGGGCCGGGGTCCCCCCTTGCTCTGTGCCCCCCTTCACCCCGTGCCAGCAGCCCCGTGTCAGCTGTCAGCGCCCAGCAGGCTGGAACTGGGTTAGAGTCAATCTGGTGGAGCAGATTTTGGTCACCCTACAAACAACAACACCCCCCTTTCCCTCACAGCCCTCCCACACACACATCTGCCAGCTCAGGCTGGGAAATCAGATCACTTGTGCACTCTGCCTCGGGAGAACAGGCTTGGAACAGATTAACCCCTTCAGCGGAGCTGCCCGAGGCGGGGCAGGGGGCTGGGGGCACAGGGAGGGGAACAGCAGAGAGGGCAGAGGGCACTGCCAGGGACAGGGGGCAGAGCCACTGCCCCAAGGGGCTCCGGAGGGGCTGGCTCAGGGCTGGGGGGGACAGGCAGAGCCTCTGCTCACAGAGAAGAACCCCACGCTCCCCGTTTGTGGGTCTGTGGGACATTTTCTGGCAGAGAGATGAAAGCTCTTCCAGAGAACCCCGAACATGAATTCTCACCGTGCTCAAGTGCTGCTTTCTCAGAAAGCAAAGCTGCAGCACTCGCTCACAACCAGCCTGGCTGTGGTGATGCCACCGGGCTGCCAGCGAGGGACCCTGAACTCCTGGAACATGCACGAAGAGAAGCTTTCCTTCAGAAGCTGCTCCACGCTGCCCCGTCCCTGCCGGGCTGAGCTGGCACTGAGCTGCATTTCCAGAGGGATAACACCAAAGCCAAAGCTATGCCAGTACTCCATTCCACTTCCAGTAATTAATTCACTCATTAACTCAGCATTAATTTCCAGCCAAAGGAAAACCCCGGAGCAGGGAATTTCACCTCTGATCTTCTCCACTGGACACCACCAGGAAGCGTCGTGTGCGCTCCAGTTCTGAGCCTGGCAGGGACAGGGCCGTGCCCCCCAGCACCACCAAGCTGCTGCTGGCACAGACACGTCAGGGGCTGGGAAATGCCAGCCCTGGGCATGCCTGTGTGCCCGTGCTGGCTGTGCCCGTGGTGGCTGTGCAGCCCTGTCTGAGCATCCTCCTGCAGGAGCCGTGACCCCTGGAGAACAAACACAAAACCTCGGAAAAGGGATGGGCAGGGCCGGGGGCTGAGGATGGGGTAGTGGCTGGGCACGGCTCCGGGGTGGCTGTGAGCAGACCCAGGGTGCCCGGTCACAGCCCCAGGGTGCTGGTCAGAGCCCCAGGGTGCTGGTCAGAACCCCAGGGTGCTGGTCAGAGCCCCAGGATGAGCAGGAGCAGATCGATCCCTGTCCCTCACAGAGCCACCACCGTCCGTGCATTATTCAGCAGAGCCTCTGCTGCCTTTCCATTTAATCTATGTGAAAATTGGATTTATGGCGCAGGAGTAAGAGCTATCTGAACATGGCCCATAAAACTGGAAGAATCATATTTTTCTCTTCAGCAAGCAACTTTTAACAGCTCTGCTGGGTGCTTATTTGCAGTCACCAGGCAGAAATTTTCTCTCTGCTGTTTACGACCCCTCCAGTCGCTGCCGGGGCGGCGGGGGAGCTCGGGGCGCGGGGCTGCGCCGATGTCCCCACCAGTCCCCACCAGTCCCCACCAGACCCCACTGCCTGGGTGGGCAGGAGCTGCCCGTGGGTCCGGGTAGCTCAGACATTCCGATTTTCCACCCTGGGACAGCCGGGGATGGTCGGAGAGGCCGGAGCGAAGATCCCGCTGCTGCTGAGCCCGGGGACAGTTCAGCTCCTGCGGGCACCGCTGCCAGCCCAGGCTGGGAAATCCCGGGTGGGATTTACCCCGGAATGCCAGCCGAGCCCAGCCTGACCTGCTCCCTGCTCCCGGCTCCAACACTGCTGCTCATCCCCTGAAGGGAGAGCCAGAGCAGGGCAGGGAAAGAAACCAGCACCAAGGGAAGGGCAGCAGGAAAAGCCTGTGAACACCTGCAAGCAAACACCTGCAAACACCTGGAAATACCTGCAAACACCTGGAAATACCTGCAAACACCTGCAAGAAAACAGCTGCAAACACCTGCAAACCTCGCCAAGGTTTCACCCCCACCCTCGGCTCACAGGGACCCAAGGGCTGCTCAGCCCTGAGCCCAAGCAGCTCCACCAAATCACCCCAAAGATCCACTTCTGTCCATCCCCAGCACCTGCTGGGAGCCTGGCACAGCAGGGCATGGCACGGCACAGCATGGCACAGCATGGCACGGCATGGCACAGCATGGCATGGCATGGCACGGCACAAGAAGCTGACAAGCTCCCGAGGTCCCGGGAGAGCTGAGGCTGCTCCTGCCTGGAGCTCCCAGGCTGTGCAGCCGCTGTTTTTGTGCTTTGGCAGGATGCAGATAAGGAGGGCATCGAATTTGAATGTTATGCTAATAAGAACATCTGTGTACTTAAATCAGCACCGAGCAGCTGGTACATTTAAAACAGCCCTCAGCATGTCTAAACACTCTGTAAATACAGAGTTAATATCTCCCGAGATCAACTCATCATTAATAAGTTATAAATCCAGGATTTGAGGCACTCTGAATAAAAATAGCCTATTCTTCCCTCGGCCCTGGGTCTGTGAGGAGCAGACAGACAGACGGACAGAGCTGCTCAGACCAAGGCTCAGGGCTGGCCCCCGCAGAGGGGCACTGGCCACCGGGCTGGACAGGGCCTGGAGCAGCCTGCTCTGCCCATGGCAGGGGGAACAGGATGAGCTCTGAGGTCCCTTCCAGCCCAGACCAGTCTGGCATTGATTCTGCACAGACACCCCTGAAACTCCAACATCTGCCTTGGCTGAGCCTGCCCAGTGTCACTAAATACCCTACAAGGATCTGCACATCCCCCAAAAGACTCCTGAGAGCATCTGAACCTAGTCTGAACACTTTAGAATGCCACCTACTAAGCTGTAAGAATTAGAGCTGGTGGCTCTGGTGAAAGGAACCCCTTTTCCTCTGCTGTGAGCAGGACTGGACATATATATCTGTACTTCACTTGTTAAGCCTCCTGGATCCACAGACAGAGCCTGCTTCATTAAATGTGCATTTTATGCATGCTGTAAGCTCAGGGGATCTGCGGAGCTCCAGGTAGCAGCCAGGCTGTGCAGGTGGCATTTTGATCGATGCTGTGTGCAGCTGTAAAGCCAAGATACTCCTCTGCACACTCGGAGGGCTTGTTTTCCCCTCCCTGCTCTCTCTTCCTGGAACACTTTTATCTCGCTCTGGTAATTGGCAGCAGCGCACCCACGAGTGAACCGTGCCAGCCGCGTTTCCCTGCTCAGCCCCGGCTCCCTCGGCTCCCAGCCCGGGACGAGCACCGTGCCAGGCACGGCTCCCACTGCTGTCCCCATCCCATGGGCCCGGGGCCACGAGAGGGGGCTGGAAGGGCTCTGGGGAGGGGACTGTGCTTTATTTGTCATGTTTGCTACAGTCCCCAGCCGCGATCTGCTCCAAGAGCCAAACACGCCCGGGAATTGGTGCTTTTGTCCACATTCACCCTGTCGGGAGCAGGGAGCTGCCACGCAGCGTGCACCGCATCATCAACCTGGCTCCTGCCCTGCAGCAGTCAGAAACTTCACACCAAGACTGAAATATCAGAGCCCCAGAGTGACAAAGCTAAGATAATAAATAATTTTCTAGATTGGAAAAGCGGAGCAGAGGCTTTGACAATGTAAATGTTCTCTGGAGAGGTTTGTCTGAGCCCCACAGGCGGTGAGCACGGCGCTGAACTCAAACCCAGAGAAAAGGTTTGCAGCACAGCCCTGGACAGCAGGAGAAGTGGGAGCAGGGCACAGAGCAGCTGCAATTCCCAAATTCCAGGCCCCAGCAGCGCTGTGCGGGAAGGCACAAAGCAGAGAGAGAAGGAGCCAGGTCCTGGGGGAGCAGCACTGCTGGGGGAGCAGCACTGCAGCTCTTCTGGAGGAGCAGGAATTCCCCAGCACAGGAGGGAAGGTGCAAACTGCCCTTCCCAGAGCTGGGATGTGTCAATAACCAGGAACACAGCACTTACTTTTCCAAGCAGTATGAATAGCAAATGAATGGCATTTTCCTGGCCAGAAGCGAGCAACATTTCTTGATGTATTGGGATGCCATAAACTGAAAATCTGTTGTATAGTAAAGTGCATTTAACATTTACTCTCTCTCCTGCTCTATTGCTGCTAAACTGCCAATAACTCCCCCTCTTCACACGCAATTTCTGCTGGGGATTTGAAAGTTCTGCAACGTGAGGAGAGACTTTACCTTGACAGCAGATGGGAGGGAGTCCAAACCCCCCAAACAGCGACCTTGTCCTCATCCCTTCTGTCCGTGGGATATTTCTGGAGTGCCTGGCCGCAGTGTCTGCCTGAACTGGTGTCCACACTTCTGGAGCAGGTCTGGCCAAGACAAGGGATGGAGCTGCTGTGACTGAGGCACCGTCTGTTCTGGCAGGAAAAGGGTTAATCCAAAATTACCCCCGGCCTTCACCACGGTTCAGCCTCACTGGAAGGCTTGACCCAAATAATAATGAAAATCAACTAAAAATATCTCCAATTCTTGTCAGGTATTGAAAGAATCCCAGTATATAAAAGCATAAAACTTCTGGTAAAATAAACCAAAAACAAGAGAATGGCTGAAAATGTTCTGGTGGGATAACCAACACTGCAGCTCTTCCCAAGTGGCACTTCCAGGACAGATCTGTCCTGCAGGACTGACCAGGGCCCAGCCCGGGACAGCCCAGCCCTGCCCCCAGCCAGGAGCCCTCACTGCCCCACCTGACAAACCACTGCACTTCTCAGGTTCTCCAGATGTAACTCAGTCACGTTCCCGGGGGCTGGCAGGAGAGGGGAGAAATAAAGAAATCAATCACTCGATGAGAGACAGGCTTGAACCAGTGCCAGAACCCAAATTCAGGGAAGGGAGCCTTTCAATATTGATGAGGAAGGCGTGTTTGTGTCAGATGTTTACAAGGCTCAGGTGTTCCCAGGTGCAGAGCTGTCTCCAGAAGCATTCCAGAGGAATTCCATCCCCGCACACCCAGGCTGGCTGAGCAGAGCTGCCCAAGCCCCTGGGGCTCGCCCCGGGAGCCTTTGGGGCTCTGCTCCCCCTCCGTGGGTTCCCCCACTGCCAGCACAGCTGAGCTGCTCACAAGCTGAGGGTGATGGGCACAGGTGGCAGCGGGTGACAGCCAGGGACCCCTGCAGCTGGGCAAGCCCTCAGTGCCACCATCCCCATGCCAGGGCCACCACTGCCTGTCCCCGAGTGCCACCACCCTGCCCTGGGCAGCCGGGCCGGGGCCCCGCTGTGCCAGGCACATTCTCCGCTCTCAGAATTATTTATAGAGGAGCACAGAGGGAAGAAAGAGAAAACAATTTCTATTTCTGCTCCTTGTTTTCCCATGTGGAATGTGTTTGGAGAATTGTTTACCTGGGGTGATGCTTGGTTGGATTCTGGTGAGGATTGTTTGAGCCTGGTGGCCAATCCAACACACCTGGGGCTGGGCTCAGAGAGGGGCACGAGTTGGGAGTGAGTCAGATATGGGAGTTAGGAAAAGTAACGATATAGTTTTAGTATCTCCTTTAAATAGAATATTAATGTATTATGGTATATATTTACAATAAAGAAACCATTCAGCCTCTGAGCTGGAGTCAGACACCATCAATTCTTCCCACCAGCCTCACCTGCATTCACAATACAACAGCCCTTTGGGGAGGAATTTCATTTCCACACAAATGGGGGCTCCCAGAGCAGCAGCTGCCCAGGAGCAGTTCCAAGAGCACATCAGATTAATCCCTTTAAGGATGAATTGCACAGGTCAGGCCTCAGAAGTGTGACCAAAGGTGCAACAATTGCTTCCCTCCCTTCCACTCCTGGGCCAGCCACTCACCCCAATTCACTGCAGCAGCACTGAATAGAACTTCAAATACTCTGCTGTTTATTTAATCTAGTATCTTCAATGCCCAGTTCAATTTTTAATCTTCACAATTACTGAAACAGGCAGTCCAGACTCACAAAAATTAATTTTCCCCTCCAATCTTAGTTGTATCTCTGAGAGGCTGCTTGCAGCCTTAATTAAAATCTATACACCAAAAGTACCATTTCCCCACTAGCAGCAACATCCGTGTAAATAAAATCAGCAGAAGCCCCTACCTTCCAGCCACTCATCGATTGTTTTACTCAGGACAATTGAAGAATCCTTTAATTTTACTCAGGACAATTGAAGAATCCTTTCATTCCCCCAGCAGCCTGGGGATGACCATGGAATGAGCTCCCGTGGGCAGAGGCTGGGTCCCTCCCAGCCCCAGCTCCTCTGTCTGGCTCTCAGAGCAAATCCCCGAGGTTGCAGTCTCAGGCAAACCAGCCTGGGAGAGGCAGGATCAATAGCTGAATAAGAAACAGGTCAGCTCATTACTTCTCATATTTTACTCATTGACAATAGGTATTGACCTCCATTGATGTTCTACAATATGTGTTTAAAGAGCAGATGATGCTTTACAGAAATATTTGGAGTCCACTAAGAAGAAGAACAATTACCCCCATGACAGAAAATCTATTTTTGTTTGCCATCATTTTTCATTAGGAGGAGCATTCACAGCAAAAAATGAAGCATCAAGAGGCAGAGGTCCTTTCTGAGCTCCCAATTTGTGTACGCAGAGAGCAGCTCGAGCGGATTGAATTGCAGATACTGGATTTCTGCAGATTTATCGATCGCCTTTATGGGATTTAATCTGCAGCTCCATCTGTGCTACACAATTCACAACCAGATAGAGACCATCCCTTTCTACTGGCTGCTACGGGCTTCTGAAAAACCTGCAAAGTGCTTTTCTGTTTCTTCTGCATTGCCTAAGTTTCCTTCCCAGATAAATCTGGTGGTGCTGATCACAACCCAGCCCCACACGCAGCACGTTTCAAGCACGCTGCCCTGCAGCCACCCACAGCAGAGCTGCAGCTGCCCTGGTGCTGCAGCTGCTGCAGCTGCCCTGCAGCCACCTGCAACCCTGCCTGAGCCATTCCTGCAGTGACTCCTCCTCAAGGCACCCAGCCTTTCACAGGCACCTTCAGGACTGACCCACAGTTCCAAATTAATTCAGAGATAAGGTTCGAAAGGAAGACTTAAATTCAAATGCTAACCCAAAATTAAATATTTTCTCCAATGTGTCTTACGATTTCTTTTCATTCATAACACTGAAACTGGAGTTTCAGTGCTCATTAAAACAGCTTCCAAGTGCTGACTTGGAAGAAAAATCCCCTTTGTAAACTGAGACCCAATATTCAGAGTATAAATCAGTACAGGGGGTGCCATTGCTATAATGGTCTTATTTGCTTGGTAGAGGAAAGACAAAACATAAGGAGAAAGAGAATTATCAGAGCTCTGGTCTTTTTTAAGGCAGAAATTTTTACCCTACATTTTTCCCTCCCCAGAAAAATGAAGTGAAGCCAGTCCATAGCAGTAATTAAATCCCATTTCTTCCATTTCTTTTCCAACAGATGTGTTCTACAAATGGAGCTTGCCTTTGTTTTGTCACGTCCTAATAGATTCCAGAGGAAATTTAATAATTTTCTTCTATCCTGAGTGACTCAGTGATGCAAAATGGATGTTAAACAAGGAAAGAACAATTTATTTATCTGTTCTTGTGCTCCGTTTGCTTTCATTTGCATGTCAGCTGTTTGGCTAAATGGTGGGATGGGGAGGACGTGAACACTGCTCTCGCCTTGTTCTGCTGATGTAATGACAATGGGAGGATTATTTCTTAATTTTCAGTGTGGTAAGTGGGTAATTATTGTCCAATTAGACTTGCTATTAACCTCTCTGCATCTCATTTTGCCATCCATAAACCAAGAATAACAGCACTTCCCACTCTCTGGATTCCGGGAGATTTATTGGTTAATGCAGGGGAGCAGCAGGGAGATGAAAAGCTGTGTGTGCTGCCAGGCAGGTGCTAGCCCAGAGCCCTCTGAGCGTGCCACAGCCCTGGCACGGGCCCTGGCACGGGCTGGGAGCCGACCCTGCCGTGGTGCCCCCGAGGGGTCCCTGGGTGGTGGCAGCTGGGTGGGACTGTGCAAAGTGGGGTCCAGAGTCAGCTGCACTTGGTGAACGTGCTTTTTCCTGACGTGTTTCCCTCAGCTGGGCAAGTAAAATCTCCTAAAAGAGAAATTATACCAGCTGGGATCAAAGTCTTCTTGAGCTCCCTGAGCTGAGCACGTTGCTCGTGGCACATCTTGTGTGCAGTGCTGGCCCTGAGAGGGGAGCTCCAGGGGACCCAGGGGACACCAGGGCCAGGGGACACTGCCCAGCCTGGCCAGGGCCAGGGGACACTGCCCAGCCTAGCCAGGGGACACTGCCCAGCCTGGCCAGGGCCAGGGGACACTGCCCAGCCCAGCCCAGCCAGGGGACACTGCCCAGCCTGGCCAGGGCCAGGAGACACTGCCCAGCCCAGCCCAGCCAGGGGACACTGCCCAGCATGGCCAGGGGACACTACCCAGCCTGGCCAGGGCCAGGGGACACTGCCCAGCCCAGCCCAACCAGGGGGCACTGCCCAGACCAGCATGGCCAGGGGACACTGCCCAGCATGGCCAGGGGACACTGCCCAGCCCAGCCAGGGGACACTGCCCAGGCTGGCAGCACGGGCACTGTCTGAGCCCCTGGCTTTGCATCACTCAGGGATAATTTAATTAAAGACTGCACCAGCTGATGCACGGGAAGACACCAGCAATGAGAGTATTGTACCCACCAAGGAATAAAGGCATTTTCAGAACCGTTCTTTCTGCAGCTCAGCTCTCGTGGAAGGGCTTGGGAGGTTTCCAGCTGTCCCTGCTGTTGCTGCTCCCCTCTGTCCCCCAAGCAAACCCAGCACAGACAGACACACGGACACGGCCATGCCACCCCACAGAGCCCAGAGCCCCCAGGCCTGTGGCACAGCTCAGGGGGCAGCCAGCGAGCCCAGAGGGGGCTGGCTGTGGGACACAGGAGTGGGACACAGCTGTGGGACACAGGAGTGGGACACAGCAGTGGGGACAGCAGTGGGACAGCAGTGGGGACAGCAGTGGGGACAGCAGCACCTGGGGCTCTGGGCTGGGGACAGGGTGGGGATGGGGCACGGTGGGACTGGGTGGTTTTGGGGGTGCTCTCCCAGCTCAGCGGTCTCGGGGTGAGCTGAGCCCTGCAGGGAGGACAATGCCAGCCTGCCCCGCTCCCCAGGGAGCAGTGTCACCTCTCCTGCTCTGTGACAGCCCCTGCCAGGCTGCTGTGGCTCCTGGGGACAGGGTACAGGCAAGCTGGGGACTCAGGGTGGGGAGCAACCTAAAAATGACACAAAACTCAGCTGAAAAGCTCTTCCACTTAAACAAGTTGCCTCTGCTAAGAACATTTTGTCTTTCTCAGGGAAAAACAAAACTGTTGTCTCGTTTTGAAACGAGTGCTTCCTTTAGGGCTAATTAAGCTGACAAATAACACTTGCTGGGATTGAGCAGTTTAACTGATGACAAGGCAGCGCTGCCGGAACCCTGGGGAGGAGCAATCGCTGCTGTGCACAGCTGGGAAAATTACTGTGTCCCCTCCGTATCACGACAGTGAACGAGGGGAAAATAATACCTCGTTCATCTTCCTAATGAAGCCCTTCCAAAGGAGACAATTCCGTTTTACGGTACACGCGGGGTGCTGGGAGCTCTGCTGGCTGCCCCAGGGGGTGCAAACCCCCCCAGCTCCAGCCCAGAACCCCCATGTCTCGGGCTGCAGAGACCCCAAAGGCCACCCCATGGCAGCGACACCTCCACCCTCCCTGTCCAGCCTGGCCCGGGCACTGCCAGGGCTGCAGGTGCTGCCCCAGCCCAGGGATGGGGCTGGCATCCCCCAGAGGGCTGGGATCGTCTGGCTGCTGTAATGACTACAGTCAAAGCAGGACAAGGGGACAGATGGCAGAAATGGGGTTGGGGTGTGGGCCGGCGCTGTGATGCCCAGGAGCACCTCCTGAGCCCTGGGCAGGGGGCTGGCAGTGCCTGGGTGGTCCTGCCCTCACAGCACAGCCCCCGGGAGGGGACGGAGTGCCCGGGCAGGAGGGACACTAATTACTGCTCCTCTCACACAATAATCCTCGCACAGCCCCAGCTAAGCACCGAGGTGCAGCCTCTGCTCTGTGCGTGCTCCGCTCTGACCCCATGGACTCGTCCCAAATCCGGGGATTTGGGGGTTGCACCCCCAACCACGAAGGTGCCTCCGTGGAAGTGCAGGGACTTCTGAACCCTCCTGGCCTTCAGTGAGGCCCCAAACCTGCAAAGTCCTCATGGCCCTTCCCTATCTTCTGTTACACAGTTTGAGAGGAATTCTGATAAAAACCTCAATTCTCAACGGTGCAGCGAACCCTCAGGCATCCACGGAGTTTTTGGATCGCTAAATAAATAATATTATTTACACAAACATCCTAAGGAAAGGGAATCCATCACGGAACAGCCGTGTGGGTATTTCCTTCCTGGAGGAATGACAAACCTCCCTCCGAGGCTCAGCAGTGTGTGATGGACACGGGCGGTGGCACCTCAGGGGTGGCCAGGAGTGCCAGGGAACATGGGGACATGGGGACACGGGGACACAGAGGTACAGGGGGACACGGGGACACCCTGGAGCTGCCTGTGACCTAGTGACCTCTGCTCCAAACCAAACGCAGCTGGAGCTTTGCTGAGTCTGGGCTGTCCCTTCTGCTGTCCCTGCTGTCCCCTCTCTGTCCCCTCCTGTCCCTGCTGTCCCCGCTGTCCCTGCCTGCCCATTCTGGGCACAGTCAGGCTGCCCTTGGTGCTCTCCTGTCCCCTGCCAGTGTCCGCTGTGCCCAGCAGGACCCGGGGCTGGGGCCCGTGTGGCCCCAAGGCCCCTCTGGAGCAGACCCTGGGCTCCCGGGGTCCCCAAATCCTCCCTGCCTGGCCCAGCCAGGAGAAGAGGGAGCCCTGAGCCCATCCCAGGAGCTCCTGGGGATCTCCAGAGGATTCTGCCTGGAGCAGAGGCCACAGGAGCGGGTGGCAGCCACTTCCCAGTGCTGCAGAGAGGTGCCAGAGCTGGGGAACGTCCCGGGAGCAGCCTGGGGCTCCCTTCCACGAGAGCCTCACCGTGAGCTCCCTCCCACAGCTCAGCTACGGCACAGACAGGAGCTCCTGAGCATTTGCCTTTCCTGGCCCTCCAGCGCAGGGCTGGAGGCATCTCAGGGCGTGCTGAGCAAGAAGCAGGCTTCAACTTCAAAGCCTTGCACGTGTGTGAAATCGCTTTCCACACGAGCAGTGCCCCTTCAGAGCAAGGCTGTGTCCCTTTCTCCAGCCCTGACTCCTTGGCACAGAGCTGGGGTGGGAGAAATTCAGCTCTGGGGTTCAGCAGCCCTGAGTGGCCCCACCAGCCCCAGTGGCCAAGCTGGCTCTGGCACTGACAAATCCAACCCGGCTTTGTTTGCTCCAGCACTGCCACCCCCTCCCAGCTCTTCCCTAACACAATCTTGTTATCTCCGGGCCTTGCATGGCTTTTTAATGATCATTATTATTCATATAGCACGGTGCACGCAGACAAATTTAATCATGTTGTTTACATGAGCAAACCTGATCGACTAATGGAGAAATTACACATTTTGTTCCCACTGTTGGCACAAATGCAATTTCTTTTCTCACTCTCATTAACACAGTTAATGTTTATAAAAGTCTGGTGGTGCTGGAGATGAAAGTGTTTTCTCCAAAGAACAGGTAAGCCATAAACAATAACAAGAGTTCCTCCCACCCCGATACTGCAATAAATGTGTTCCAATCCCTCGATGAAATGAGTGGGGAAAGTAGCCAAAGAATCAAGTCCAGATTAATCATATTTGATGAAGAGCTATTGGAAAGCACAGGAAAAAATCCTACAGAAAGACAAAAAAGGGAGAAATGGCTGGAAAACACCAACCTGATGCCAAAAGGTGGGAGGCAGAGAGGTGAGGACAGGGCAGGGGCTCAGGGCTGGGCAGGGGGCAGAGCTCGGTGGGCAGAGAGGGAGCTCAGGGAAACCAGGGGGAGCCAGGGCGGGCAAGGAAAAGGGCAAAGCCAGGAGTGCCTCTGGTGCCCAGCATCAGAAAGGGCTGCCAAGCACAGGAGCCAGGGCTGGGGCTGCTCTCTGTGCAGCCCTGACACTGCTGCCCCTGCCAGGGACTGCCCGGGACACGGACGGCAGGAGGTGGCACGGGGGATGGCACACGGGGATGGGACACGGGGGATGGAACATGGGGAATGGCACACAGGGGATGGAACATGGGGAATGGCACATGGGGAATGGCACATGGGGAATGGCACATGGGGGATGGCACACAGGGGATGGAACATGGGGAATGGCACATGGGGAATGGCACATGAGGGATGGCACATGGGGGATGGCACATGGGCACTGAGCACCAAGGAAGGAGCTTTGCCACGGGCAGGAATGGGCACAGCCTGCGCTGAGCACCAAGGAAGGAGCTTTGCCACGGGCAGGAATGGGCACAGCCTGCGCTGAGCACCAAGGAAGGAGCCTGGCAAATGCAGTCAGTGGAAATCCCTCCAGCAAGGTCCCACTGAAGTAACAAACTGCACCTCCTGATGTTTCAGACTCTCCACAACCAGGGTCTCCTTGTCCAGCTGCTGCTGCCCAGCAGCTCCTTGCCTGAATTCTGCTGCGTTTGCCTTCTGCCTCCTTCATAGGCTTGCACTACAAACAAACCAAGAAAACATCTCTCAGCCTCTGATTTAAGCAACTTTTTAATACTTGGAGATTTGTTTTTGTGCCAATTCAGTACAAAACAATTTTTATTTTCCACCAGGCAGAAATAAAAAGGTGATGCTGGCTGCTGGGCAAGGCTGGAGCCTCACCAGGGCTCCTCAGCTTGAAATGCCAGGGAAAGCAGGACAGGCCCACGTCCACACCACCTTCCTCTTCCTGTGAACCAGAACATCCCAGGGGAACCAATTCCCAAAAGTCCTGGGCCTGCTCCACCCACGAGCAGAGCCATTCTCTTGGGAAAGGAGAAGCAAAGTCTGCCACAAAATCAAAGCTACACTTTTCTGCACTTAGTTTGTCTCTTCTGTCCATTACACCACCAAGAACTGCTGAAGCACAGCTACAAAACGGATCTAAACATTGAGGAAGGTATAAATCCAGTTTTAAAATATCATGTTACAGATCCCCAGCTGCCAGGTGTCAAACTGTGAGGTTTTGTAAAAGTCATAAAATTAACAAAAATGTTTTCTGAAATATTTTATGCAGTGCAAGAACCTGCTTGCTGTTGTAGCACATTATATGCAGATATTCTATAAACATTAATGAAATTAAACTAAAAAACATTTCAGCAATTAATAATTAAGCAGCATCCAAAATTCTGCACATTAGACCAGTTTTGAATCAAGCCCAATTTGCAGGATTAGGTGATTACCATGTTTGCATGGAAAAACCACCAGATTTTCAGTGACTTTCGAGTCAGTGTTTCACTGATACAAAGATCACAAATATTCCTGGAATCACCACTGCACATGCGGCTGAAGCTCTCCTGACACCTCCTGTTCCACCCTCACACCAACCAGAAAATAAAAGCTGCTAAAAGTCACCCAGGATTTCGCAGAGCAATCCACCGAAATTCCTCAGCAGCACTTCAGGAGCTGCAGTTGCACATCCTGGATGGGATTTATTTTATATTCTCTCCCATAATCACAGCTCCAAGGCTGCAATCCACCACAGAAATGAGATTCCGGGGTGGGGAACCTGGATCTGCCAGCTCCATAATTGCCTTTTCATTGCCCTCCTGGAGCTGGAATTTCTGAACAAATTAATGCTAACAGCACGCTGATAAGGAACGTGAGCAGGGCACAGGGTGCAGCCCTGGGGCACAGCAGAGCAGCTCTGGCACTGCCAGGTCCCCCCAGGCAGGCTCAGAGCCCGGGGCTGCCCCAGAGGGGGGAAATTCAGCCCCAGCACTGGCCCAGCCCAGAAAATCCCAGCTCTGGGCTGTCCCCGGGGCTCTCTGGGAGCCCTGCTCCTGCAGGGGCAGAGCATCCTGCTGGCTTCCCTGTCCTGGGACCAGCCCCTCCTGCTGGCTTCCCTCTCCTGGGACAGGAATTATGGATGCTTTAAGGGTGGAAAAGCCCTGCCAGCCCATGCAGCCCCAGCTGTGCCCATCCCCACCTTGTCCCCAGCCCCGAGTGCCACCCCCAGGGACAGGGACCCGAACCTCCTGGGCAGTTCCAAGACCTGAGCACCCTTTCCACGGGAAAATTCCTGCTGTGCCCAAGCTGAGCCTGCCTTGGCCCAGCCTGGGGCCATTTCCCTCAATAAACCCGTGAGCTCCTGCCCCCGTTCCAACGCAGCTCCCATCCCACATGGGTTCACTGAAGCTGCTGGGCTCACTGGGCTCCCCCATCCTGCACAGGTTCACTGGAGCTGCTGGGTTCACTGGAGCTGCTGGGCTCACTGGGCTCCCCCATCCCACATGGGTTCACTGGAGCTGCTGGGTTCCCTGGGCTCCCCCTGCAGAGACCCAGGCCAGAGTTCCCCCACAAAAGCCCTGTCAAGAGAACAGAGAGAGAAAACTCTGTGTGGGAGCCCTGGGAGCTCAGCTGCCCTTCCCGTGAAGCACACAGGGCTGTGGGAGGCTGCACACAGAGCCGGGAGGCTCAGCAGCCTCTCGGCAGCTGGAGGAGAGCATGGAGCAGTACCAGGCACAGAAACCCCCGTGCCCATGGCAGGGGAGCGGGGACCCTCACCCAGACACCCGCGCCAGGTCCTGGCAGGTGAACGCTGCCCCTGCCCCGCGTGTCCCAGCCGGGAATTCGCCATTCCTCGCTCATTCACCTCTGACCACGACCGGCCCCACCCCAAAGGTCTGTTCCCAAGGTACCCGGGGTGTTTGTGCCAATTAATGAGGAGCTGCAGCAGGTGAGCGCTGCTCCCTCCTCTGGGAGCGACACACGCAATTACGGAGGAGATGGATGAAAGCAGGGCAGCAAAACACAAGTTCTTTTTATTTCTGCTCCACGCCTCGCTGGGTACTTCCAACTCGTTTTTATGCAGAGGATTTGTGTGTTAGGAAAAACCTACTTGCCCCCATCCTGTGCATTACACTAAGCATCTTTTAAAATAATTTAAATGGCACTGGCATTTTTGTGTCTCTAACAACCCGGGCAATGGCAGCCTGAGCTCTGCACGTCTGTTCCTGCGGGCAGCCTGCCCAGGGATGGGGCATTTCATGCACATGCAGGGGGATCCCAGCTCTGGCTGGGCTTGGGCACCGCGAGGGACCCCTGAGCCAGCAGGCAGCCCCTCACAGCCACAGCCTGCTCCTCTGGAGCCTCTGTCCCCCTCAGGGCTTCCATCCTCCTCCTCCCCGTGCACCAGAGCCTCTGCTGGGCTCCGTCCTGCCTGGCCGTGCCTGACAGAGGAGGTTCAAGGATTTGTTCCCAGCCCCATTCCAGAAACCCGGCCCGGTGGGTTTGGTTGTGCCCCAGCAGGACGGGCCGTGAGCAGCTGGTGGCACTGCCACAGCACTGCTACCCCCAAGGAGCTCCACTATTTCTTACTCCAGTGAGGATGAGCCCAACAGCTCCTGCAGGAGGGAAACCAGCATTTCAAATGACAGTCTTGTTATTTTGGCAGCTTATCTCTGCGTACAGAGAGCAATTACTGCTGGAACGCATTCAGGTTTTGTTCAGCTTCGTTTGGAAGGTTTAGCATCCCCTCCTCCCCCTGCTGCTCCCGGATCGCTGAGACAACGCCCTGCAGAGCCATCACACGGGGACTCTGGTAAAGGACAAACGGTGCCGCTCTCATCTGAGCTCCCAGAAACCCTGACAAGCACCCGAGGACACACAGGTCACAAGAAAATCCCAAGCACAATGAACAGAGCCAAGGCTGGAAAGGTCTCCCAGGCTATCAGAGATCCAGCTGCTGGTGCAGCACCAGCACCACGCTCAGCAGTGCCTGCACAGACTCTCCTGAGCTGGGAGGGACCCTCAGGATCGTCCAGTCCACCTCTGGGCCTGCCCAGCCCCAAAATCCCAGCCTGGCATCCCTGCAGCTCTGGCAGCCTCGGGCCGTGCCCATCCCTGGGGATCTGGGCAGTGCCAGCACCTCTGGGGAAAACCTTTCCCAAAATCCAACCCAAACCTCCCCTGGCCCAGCTCCAGCCCCATCCCTGCCCCAGAGATTGGAGCTGCAGCCCCAGGTGAGCTCTGACCTCACACTCCTCTGCTCCAGCTGAATAAACCAAATTATCTACATCATTTTGTCAGGTTCTCCTAAAAGTGCCTGGTCCAGGCCTGTAGGAAGGTGGAGGCACAAAGAGGCTGCCCAGAAGGAGAGGATGGAGCAGCTCAGAGCAGGGGAGGGATTGCCCAGCCCCCTGCACCTCAGAGCCAGGCACAGGTGAAATAACCTGGGCTCCTGTACTATTGAATTTATTCCTGAACTCTCAGCCAGGCAGAAATCCTGGACATCATGGCAGAGAAACCAAATCAAACCTGAAGGAAAGGCTACCAGAGGGTACAAGCTTTGTCCTCTCTCATGATTCATTCTCACTTTTGGGAGAAGGAAGGCAAGGGCTAAACAGCATTTGCAGAAGTTTCATCTCTTGGATAATGTTATCAGCTGTTCTGCCGTGTTCTTATTAGAACAGAATTCCCTTTTTCCTTCGTGCAGCCTGAGCTCTCACACCAGAGTGACTGCACAGGGAATTAAACACCTGAGCCCAGAGGGGTCACTCGCACAGCCCCTTTCCTTACCAACAAATTAATTTTTTCTGGAACTTCTCATTTTCAGCTCAATCAGAGCTGAAAGGAAGGCACAGAATGTTTTAACCCTTCTTGAGTTGAGAGTAGGCAGAATCCATGGTATCACAGACAGAGTTAATGCAGAATTCAGGGGTGGTGATGGGAGGCAGTCAGGAGCTGTGGAGAGGCAGGAGATGCTCCTCACAGAGAGTTTGGGGTTACAGAAACTGCCCCAGTGAAGAGCAACGTGATCCTTGCTGCTCCACAAACAAGAGATTTGGTTCTCAATCCCTCTTCCCTCTTTGCTCTCGTATATGTGTGTGCATCTAGGTGAGATGGAATTTCCTTGGGAAAGATCCAGCTTGCTGAGTTTGATGTGGAAATGCTGCTCTGAACCCAGCCCAGGCTGGTTTGAATGTGCCCGGACCAGGGCAGTCCTGAGTCCTGCACTTGGCACCACTGCTGCCAATTCCTCTTTTCTTCAATTTCCTGTGCCCATCTCCCATGGCCGGGGAGGGGGAAGGGATTCCAGCCAGGAGAGCCCAGGAGCAGGAGCAGACCTTGGCACGGCTGTGCCCAGAGCAGGAGCAGACTTTGGCACGGCTGTGCCCAGCCCGGGCAGAGCTGCAGGGGCTGCAGGAGCTCAGCTGTGCCAGGGCTGGGCTGGAGGCCAGCCTGGATGGACCTGGAGCAGCCAGGCTGGGCAAGTGGCCCTGGCAGGGTGGGGTGGGATAATGGGGTGCTGGGGCTATGAGTTAATGGGGTGATGGGATAATGGGGTAATGGGTAATGGGATAATGGTTTGGGATGGGCGTTAAGGTCCCTCCAGCCCAGCCCATTCCGTGATCCCACGAAGCCTCTGCACAGGGCTGGGACCACAAGCAGAGCACGAGGCTGCTCCTCTGAAAGTGTTCTAGCAGAGCCAGAGAGTGGGGCCAGCAGTGGAACCCCGAGGGGGCTGAGGGGGGGATACTCCCTGCCCTGAGAGGGGACACCCCCAGCCCTATGGGGACACCCCCTGCCCTATGGAGACACCCCCTGCCCTATAGGGACACCCCCTGCCCTATAGGGGACACCCCCAGCCCTATGGGGGATACCCCCAGCCCTATGGGAACACCCCCTGCTCACCCTGCAGTGCTGCTCCCGTGCTGACCCTTGTGCACAGGAGAGGACACAGCGGGCACAGCTGGCACAGCTGGCACAGCGGGCACAGGCTGACTCAACACCCCAGCTCAGGAGAGAACAAACTCACC
Organism: Lonchura striata; assembly: GCF_050655825.1. Classification (NCBI taxonomy): domain Eukaryota; kingdom Metazoa; phylum Chordata; class Aves; order Passeriformes; family Estrildidae; genus Lonchura; species Lonchura striata. Next base: position 20,222,843 of record NC_140715.1, read on the forward strand.
ACAGAGTTCACCCCTAAAGCTCTCTCACCTTGTCAGGGCAGCTGCTGGTACCACCATGAAATGTCTGAAAAATAATGCACATATCTAAAGTAAAAGAAGTCCCAGTCTGTGCGAAACACAAAATCTCAGAAAGTTTTTCCTGCACCAGCAAAGTCCCTGTAAGTGTTTCATATGATCCACAGATGAATTAGTTAGCAAATGATTGACATCTTACTGCTGTGATTTGCAATGAAAACCCATAAACTCTGTGCTAAATATTCAGTTTACAGATAAAATATCAATTTAAGCACAAATGATTTAAAAGAAAAAGGAGATACACAACACAGAAGAGGAATAACCACACAGTTCAATCAAAAATCTGTTCCAAATGGATTTCACGGGTCAGGGCTGAACCAGTGAACAGCCCTGCCCGAGCTGTCCCCGTCCTGCCACCCAAACCCAAGCCCAAGCCCAGACCCAAACCCAAACTAACACAGGGCTAAGGGGCCAGAGCCCAGCCCCACGCTCGCTGCTGCTGGAGGAGAGCTTTCATTCCATCCCCATCAGGCTCCCCAGGCTGCAGCTAATTATACAGGATTTATCTGTGCCAAAACACGGGGATTAGGCAAGGCAGGAAAAGCAGCTGAAACGTATTTGCAGGTTTTGTTTAATAAAAAGCTATAAAAGCCAGGGTTTGTACAGAAGGAAATCATTTCTGAAACATGTATCTAAAGGCAAGGGGAGGGGGTCAGCACTCAGGTTTTTCCTGTTTCCCATCCTTTCGTGCTGAGCTCGGGGTGCTGCTGCTGCTCCCAGGGCTGCAGCAATCTGCCAGCCCGTGCTCCCCCAGGTGTGGGGTCTGTGAGGAGCTCAGCCCCAGAGAGCGAGATCCAGCCCCTTACCCAGCCAGGGGGTGCAGCCCTATTGGCCAGCCCCATTGCCCAGCCCTGTTACCCAGCCCCATCCCATCCCATCCCATCCCATCCCATCCCATCCCATCCCATCCCATCCCATCCCATCCCATCCCATCCCATCCCTCGCTGGGCTCCCACTGCAGCAGCCCTGAGAAGGAGCTGAGAACACCACAGATCCTGTTTTGTTGGGGTTTTCTTACCCCTGCCTGAGAAAATCCTGCTACAAACATTTCCAAAACACAGCTTTTAATCCTGACCTTTCCATTTCCTCCCCTTAATTTGGCAAATACTGCTTTTACTCTTGTTTCTAAAAAGCCTCCTCAGACTCTTCCCCTCCACTTCGCTCTCGTGCAGTTTTCCCTGACATTAATTGGTTGTTGGACATGGATCCTGGTCTGACACACCCCAGGAGAGCCCAGCAGCCCCTCATCCCTGCTGTTTGTGACTCCTCTTCTCTGTGAGAGCTCTGCAATAAATCAGCCTCGTGACAGGAACGTTCTGCAGGTTGCACACGCACACGGAATTCAATTCCTCACCAACTCCTTCATCATATTTGCATTCCATCACCCGATTAAACAACTCCCCGTGTCCCCTCCCACCCTCCAGAGCTCAGCACTCCTCGGGAAGGCCCAGGGTGAGTGTCCAGCCCCAGCACAGCCCCCCTGCTCTCCATCCTAGCACAGGATCTCACAGTGATTCCTGTCCCTCCTGCTCTCCATCCCAGCACAGGATCTCACAGTGTCCCTGTCCCTCCTGCTCTCCATCCCAGCACAGGATCTCACAGTGTCCCTGTCCCTCCTGCTCTCCATCCCAGCACAGGATCACACAAATCTTCCTGTCCTGTTTTCAGCTCGTGCCAGAGGCTGTTGAAGAGATTTTGCAGGAAAAAGTTGCTTTCTATTTGGTCTTTCTATTTTTTGCTGCCAAGAGGGAAATACTGGGGCTAAGGAAGGTGAGAGGAAGGTGGAAGGAGCAGGAGCAGTCCCCAGGGAGTGCTGATCACAGCACAGCACACCTGCAGCATGAGCAGTGGGAAAACAGGGAGAGAAGAGAGAGCAGCTCTGTGGAGCAGCTGGGGGAGGCAGGACAGGGACAGGAACCTGAAGATCTGCACTGAGCTGAGGGACAGGATCCAGCAGAGCTCAGGGACAGGCAGCAGCAGAGCTGAGGGACAGGAACCAGCAGCAGAGCTGAGGGACAGGAACCAGCAGAGCTGAGGGACAGGAACCAGCAGAGCTCAGGGACAGGCAGCAGCAGCTCTGCACTGAGCTGAGGCACCACCACAGGCACAGCCCGGGCCAGGGCAGAGCCCCAGCGCTGTGTCACAGCATTCAGAGCACGGAGGGTGCCACCAGACAGCTCTGTCACCTCAGAGGTGTCACCAGAGGTGTTCCTGGGCTGTGCTACAGCTGCTCCTGTTTCACAGGGGCTGCTCAGCATGGGAATGGAGCCCGCGGGTGTCCAGCTCCCTGCAGGCTCCCCCAGCACTGGAACAGGACAGGAGGGGACACATCTCCCAGTCTGAGAGTCACCTGTCCCCCTCAGTGGGGCCTAGAGCAGTTTGGTGATTCGAGAGAACCGAGAGGCTGATTTTGGGTCAGAAAATGTGTGCTGTAAATAATGAAATACACAGCCTGCAGAGAAGGGCCCGAGCTGGAGCTCAGTGATGCAACAAAGATCTGAGAAGATACAGCTGCACAGTTGGCATGATAAAATTTTCAGTGCTGCGCTGGCATTTCTCAGCTCCTGGTAAAAATAGCACCACTGGGGTGGTACCAGGGATGGCAGAGCCTGGAGAAAGTTCCAGCCTTGCACAGGAATTAAAAATAAAACAGCCCACTGGGAGTGGGGATTGAAAACCACACGGGGAGAAATGAGGTTTATGTGTGTGAGAACAGCAACCAAATGCTGGGAAAAGCTCTGGGGGAGCAGGTCTGGAGCTGCTCGTGCTGGCACAGCCAGGGACAGGTCCCCGTGGGGCTGGGACAGGTCCCTGTGGGGCTGAGGGGTCTGTCAGGGGACAGGTCCCCGTGGGGCTGGGACAGGTCCCCGTGCGGCTGGGACAGGTCCCTGTGGGGCTGTGGGGTCTGTCAGGGGACAGGTCCCCGTGGGGCTGGGACAGGTCCCTGTGGGGCTGTGGGGTCTGGCAGGGGACAGGTCCCTGTGGGGCTGGGACAGGTCCCTGTGGGGCTGGGACAGGTCCCTGTGGGGCTGTGGGGTCTGGCAGGGGACAGGTCCCCGTGGGGCTGGGACAGGTCCCCGTGGGGCTGTGGGCACAGTCACAGCTCCCAGCACAGCCAGGGACTGCAGCACATCATCCAACAGCAGCTCCAGGCTCTGGGTTAAAGGATCAGAGATCCAACACCCGCTCCTGACAGAGCCCCTGCTAGGGCAGCACAAATACACTGAGCCAGAACTTTCCCAGAGTAGCAGAGGGACCTTGTGAGATTGTGATTTCACGTTCTTGGAAGCTTGTGAGGCTGCTGACATCCCCTCGAACCTCCCCCAGAAGCTGTGTAAATCTGTCATTGCCAGTGTGAGGCATGGCAAAGGCCACGGGAAAATCAGTGAGGGATGGAGCCCCCCAGAAAGCTGCCAGCAGCAGCTGCAGGCACTCGGGCCTCCATCCACCCACCCCAGCGGGTGCCAGGGCAGGGCCGCAGCCCTGGGGCTGCTCTGGGAGCACAGTCGGGATGGAACCTGCCCCGGGAGCAGCCAGCCCGGGACTCCCGTGCCAGGGCAGCCCCGGGGCACTGCACAGGGGGTACAACAACCCCGCTCAGCCACCCACCCTCGTGCCGTGCTCCCGGCTGGCCCTGCTCTCCAACAGCTCAAAATACTAAAAGAAAAATCTCTCATCCACATCCCAAGTTTATCCCACTTCGAGCTAAATCCCTTTTAAAATTACGCTCTTGGCACTTGCACCCCTCACACACCAGCAGCTGATTATCACAGCCACTGTTGCTGTTTATCCAATTTAAACATTTTGTTCTTTTAATCTTTCCCTCCGAGTTCCTCAAGCTCCTTAATCACTTCTGTTGTACGTCCCTGGCTCGTTGTCACCCACAGCTTGCTGGCATTTTGGTGCTCTTGATAATAACACTTGTAAGTTAATAGAGTCATGCCAAGAATGAATCTGCTCAAATCTACAGAAGCATTTTTAAGAGGCCAAAAAAAACCTGTAATCCATCTTCAAACAATATTGGAAATGCTGCACCCAGGTTTCTGCATTCCATTCTGCATATCTAAATAGTTGAAGGAAATTAATGACTTAATTATCTCAAAATTAAGGGGAATGGACCGGAAGACACCTCAAAGTCCATCTCGTCCCACCCCTGCCATGGCAGGGACACCTTCCACAGCCCAGGCTGCTCCGAGCCCTGCCCAGCCTGGCCCTGGGCACTGCCAGGGTGGGGAGTCCACAGCCCCAGCTGCAGCTCTTTGCTCCCCACCTGCCCCAGAATTCCACCTGAAAATATTTTTTTTTCCAGTTCTCTCCTTCTGCCTGGTGCCCAGAGCCCCAGAGGGCCCCCGGGGCTTGGCCAGGACATCCCAGTGAGGAGATTCCTCCCTGGAGAGGCTGGGCAGGAGCTCCTCCCTCGGCACAAGAGGCAGCCCTGCAGAAAGTCTCACTGGCACAGCTGCCAAAGCTCTCTGGTGGCCCCTTTCCAAAATCATTGCACTTCCCGTGAGTTCCAAAGCCATTCAACAGCTCTGTGCAGTGAGAGCTGCCCTCGAGGGAAGGCACACCTTGGCAGCAGCTGCTCACCCAAAAACCCCAGCACAAAACCCCAAAGCACAAAACCCCAAAGCACCAAACCCCAAAGCACCAAAGCCCCAAAGCACCAAAACCCCAAAGCACCAAACCCCAAAGCACCAAAACCCCAAAGCACCAAACCCCAAGCACAGATATTTTGCTCCTCACACCTCACTTCCCCTGCAGCTGAATCTGTTTCATCAAAGGCCCCAGAACATCCCATCCACCTTGGCCAAAACTCAGGGGTCACCCTGCAAAAATTGATTTCTCCCAGTTTCATCCTTGCTAAATTTTCCTTTCTCATGTATTTTAAGCCGCTTTGGTTAAAATTATTTCAGTTGTAGAGAAACAAATCTGCATTTCTAAAATTCTGTAATTACTGATTATTGACAGCTGAGTCCTGCTGTGGAGCAAATGCTGTTCTCCTGTCAGACAAAGAGACTTCACATAGCAAATCAATGGCTCAGTGGGACATTTAAAACCAAGCAAAATTGCCAGACAAAAAATAAACTAACCCAACATAAAAGGATTCCAGTCAGCCAACTACTTTATAACTGTGAGAATAAATTCTAGAATTTACCTGTTGCAAGGGAAATGTTTGGACATGCTTTTAGAGATCTACCATTAAACTGTTAAAGCCTGACTGGAACTTGGGGAACAGCTGAGCTAAAACTTTTTATCCCTTTCTTTGTAAAAAAAACCCAAAAAAACAAAAACCAGAATGAATAAATCAAATCAAAGCTGCACAGGACAGGCCAGCCTTCAGCTCAGCTGGCACCACGCTTTTTTTTTTTCCATCTTAAGGGCATCTCCAGCAGCTCCAGCCCTTTCCCGAGCACTGCCCTGTCACCGAGGGGTTTCTGCAGCTCTGCCCTCGCTCCATCCCCCGGGCACGGCTGCTCCTGTTGCCATTAACTGCACTCGAGGAGACGATTCTCATCTGCTCTGAGCTGTGTTACAAATTTTAATTTGCTCTGTTTATTTAATGAAACTCATTGAGACTTATCCTCGTTTTCTAGCGAGTGTCAAAAAGTTCCATTGAATTAAAATTAATGACCTTCACACCTACGGAAGGTTTTCTGGATCAGAGGATGGGATTTAACATTGCACAAGATACAAGTACAAAAGCAACACTCAATTAAATGAGGAAAAAATTCTGAAAAAGACCATCATTTCTATAGATAGATTCAACTTCTGCTTGAAGGGGAAAATATAGTCAGCAGAGGGAAAAAAATATGTCTCCTAATACTGGCTACACTCTGCAGTCATAAAAAAGTGTTTGTAGTTTAATTGCTTCCAGTAAATTTACTGAAATAACGTTCATTGCCTCTTTTTAATTTTCATTCTTAAGAATTAATATCACAATGGGAGCAACAGGAAGATTGGATATATCATCATTAAACAGGCCTTCTTAATATGTGGGATTTCAGACACGACAGGTTTTAGAAAGCAATGGCAAAATGAAATGATATTAAAAGTCTGACGAGGAGCATGACTAGTGAGCAAATGGCGGAGCACATCCGTGCCCCTGCCGGCCCAGCCCGCTCCTGGAATCCGTGTGCCCTTCCCAGGCTGGATGATTCCCAGGTAATGACCCAGCTCGGGATCCTTCCCAGGCAGCCTCTGGATCATTCCAGGTAATGACCCAGCTCGGGATCCTTCCCAGGCAGCCACTGGATGATTCCCAGGTCATGACCCAGCTCAGGAACCTTCCCAGTCAGCCTCTGGATGATTCCAGGTCATGACCCAGCTCGGGATCCTTCCCAGGCAGCCTCTGGATGATTCCCAGGTAATGACCCAGCTCGGGATCCTTCCCAGGCAGCCGCTGGATCATTCCAGGTCATGACCCAGCTCGGGATCCTTCCCAGGCAGCCACTGGATGATTCCAGATCATGACCCAGCTCGGGATCCTTCCCAGGCAGCCGCTGGATCATTCCCAGATCATGACCCAGCTCAGGAACCTTCCCAGGCAGCCGCTGGATCATTCCAGGTCATGACCCAGCTCGGGATCCTTCCCAGGCAGATGCTGGATGATTCCAGATCATGACCCAGCTCGGGAACCAGAAATCCTCTGAGCCGGGGCCAGCGCTGCCCGCCCATCCCGGACACAGCCCCAGGTACAAGAATTGACCCTTCCCAGGGCAGTTCCTGCTCCTTGCAGCCGTGGGAAGGCGTTCCCGACTGTGAAGGAGCCCTCCTGCACGGCTTCGCTGTGTTCTCGCATTTCCCGTGTGGCTTTGTAATGGAATCACACGTTTGTGCTTTAGGTGTGTCCGTGTTAAACCGATTCTGCTTCACAGGGAGATTACAGAATCCTTTATTGGAATTACTGTGGCAAAGCGGAACATGACAAATTGATGTGTGGGAGGTGAGTGTTCCTAATTCTCTAATTAGCACTTGAAAAAATTACTGGAAAGCCAAAAGACAAAAACAACAAAAGAAGCTCGCGACAAAAAGCCCAGCAAATGCAAGAGGCAGCTGAATGTCACATTCCAGGCGGCAGGAGCTGAGCTCCTCCTGCCACGCTCCGTGACCCTCCTCGTGGCTGGGAATTCCAGCCGCTGCCGATCCCCCGGAGCCAGGACCCGGCGTTCAGCACGGGCTCGCAGCTCTCCACACTGATGCTTCTCGGGCAGGAAAAGGCAAAACATCGCCCAAACCCCACTAATTTCCACATTCACCACGGCCCCATATCCCTGGTTCTTTTGGCGCTCACATTTTACTCTTTAAACGTTGCTGGAGAAAGTCGGTTTTCCTCCTGTCCGCCTGGTAATCTTCACAGCCTGTTGTGTTTTGCCAAGTTAATGGATATATTTTCACATTTATTTTGAAAAATGTATCTGCCAGAAATTCCTCCCGAAGCAGCTCTGTTTGTTCAGGTTTTTGTGTCCCCCAAGTTGCCCCCTCCCCTGTGCAGGGTGTGAAACACCTTTACCTACCCAGCCAGAGCCCAGCCGGGCTCATCCTGTGTCTGCAGGAGTCTTTGTTCTTTAAAAGTATGCAACTGACGTTTTGAATTAATCTAAAATTGAATTTACTTCCCTGAGGAAAAATAACCAAATTCTATCCGGATTTGGATTGAACATTTGAAAATACTCTGCTGATTGTGACTTCATTCAAAACTCGTGTTTTTTCTTTCTAAAACAAGCATTGTGTTGGGACATCTATCACATTGAAAGCAGTATCTCCACATGCCCCAGACCGATTTTTCCTCAGCCGGCCAAGCAAGGCCGGGTCCCCGGAGCGGGCGCCGGGCGGCACAAACCCCCCGGAGGCTGCGGCCGTGCCCGGGCATCCTCCGGAGCATCCTCGGAGCGCTGGGACCGCGGCTGCCCCGGAAAGCTCCGCAATGCACCGCCCAGACGGCTCTAAAGGGCTCTAAAAATAACCTTCTCTGCTATCCGAACAGCCTCGGAAATAGCCGTGCTGGAAAGAAACCCGCCTCAGAGCAAAGCTTCCCTGGGCCGAGGCTCCGGAGCCCTCCCAGCCCCGGTCCCTTCCCGGCAGGGCCCCGCGCTCCCGGTGCCGGCGCCTTCAATGGACTCGCTCGTTCCGCAATTAAGGTAATTGGGGCCTTTTTACGCTGAATAATTCAGAGGCATTTCTAAAGCTAAGCCATAGCTGCGGCTGAGCCCTGCTAGAGCTGCAGCCCTACACGAGGGTCTGATTCCACGGGTGATGGAAGGGAATATTCCAGAGCGCCGTTCCAAAGGGCCCCGGTGACATCCCAGCTGCTTTGGAGCGGGAATTGAGCAGAGTCCCGGCGCAGGGGCACAGAGGAAAAGGAAAAGGCAGGACCCAGCCGGGGTTCAGGTGTGATCCCCACTGCCGGGAGCTCGGTGGACCCGAGTGCTCCGGGCTCTGAGGAGCCCCGTGGGCACGGGGCACAGGGCTGGGCACTGTGCACCCTGTGCTCGGGTCTGAGCCAGCCCAGAGCCAGCATCGGCTGAAACACGTGCAGAGATTACTTCAGTGCCACTGAGGGAGCCCTGGCAGCTTTTATTCCAATTGTTCCAGGCAGCGTGATGACTGTTGGCACACTTGCCCAAGGAGAAATCCTTTGACACTGTTTTGGTGAAGACATTTAAATATTGTACTAATAGAACAACCACAGAAAAAGAGAGACAAAAAACAACCAGAAAGCAAAGCCCAGAGAGCCAAAGAGGAAAACTCCAGTTCTGGGTGTCCCTGCCCGTGGCTGCACAGGGGCACAGCAGGGGCTGCACCTCCTGAGGCACCATCGGGGTCTGCTCCCGCTCCAGGGCTGCAGGAGCCCGGGGGAGCCCCAAAGGGAGCCCGGGGGAACCCCAAAGGGAGCCCATAGGAACCCCAAAGGAGCACATAGGAACCCCAAAGGGAGCCCGGGGGAACCCCAAAGGGAGCCCATAGGAACCCCAAAGGGAGCCTGGGGGAACCCCAAAGGGAGCCCGGGGGAACCCCAAAGGGAGCCCATAGGAACCCCAAAGGAGCACATAGGAACCCCAAAGGGAGCCCATAGGAACCCCAAAAGAGCCCGGGGGAACCCCAAAGGGAGCCCAGGGGAACGCCAAAGGAGCACATAGGAACCCCAAAAGAGCCCGGGGGAACCCCAAAAGGAGCCCATAGGAACCCCAAAAGAGCCCGGGAGAACCCCAAAAAGAGCACCAAGGGAGCCCATGGATGGATGTGGGCCCAGCCTCCAGGCACTGCTCTGGGGCCGTTTCTGAGCCAGTGCTCAGTGGGACACGCTCCAAAGCCAGCACATCACCTCAACAATGGGGAAAGAATTCTGATCCGGTCTCAAGAGTGAGAAAGGCTACCTGGTGAAGATAAAAAACAAAGATTAAAAAAACACTCAGGGTGCTGACCCTATGGAGAAAGTGTTCCCAAATCTGATGCTTCCTTTGCTCTCCTCCAGCTCTATTTCCAAACTCAGTATTTTCTTCCTGAACATCCCACGTGAAATAAGCAGCAGTTGGATTTACTTGGATTTCAAATCCAGGTGGGCATGGTGGCCCACAGCAAAGCTGGAAGAGCTGGCACCAGCAGTCGGTTCTCTCTGTGCACAATGTCTGAAAGAAAAACCTTTATGAATGGGTTCCTTAAAGGCAGAAGCAAAAAATTCACATAAAATTCAATTAAAATAATTTAGCCTAATCTGCTGTTAAACTATTAAGACTTTGCAAAATCAGGGATAAAATTTACATAAAAATTAAATGAACCCATGTGCAATATTGAGCTTTTTCTGAATTACCAGTAATTTAATAGAATACGTTTAATGGTTTGTTATCAGTGTGATTGTTGTGGATCCCTTCAGCGCCAGGGAGGTAATCAGGGCCTTGCACCCCCCAAATCAATTATGCCATAAACCCCAACCTAATGAAGAGACGTTTTCATATTTTGGCTTATTTGAAGCTGCTTTATTTGCATGTTAATATAAACATGTGCAGCTCATTTCAGAAGCAGCTCGCATGCATAATTGCACAAGGTTCAGGGGGTGGGAGCTGCCTGGGGCTGAAGGCACAAGGGTCCTCCCAGGGAGGGCAGAGCATCCCCAGGTGTCTGCCAAGGGGCACAGTGATCCTCCAGGGAGGGCAGAGCATCCCCAGGTGTCTGCCAAGGGGCACAGTGATTCTCCCAGGGGACGCCCCAGCCCACTTTGGGGTGCCACCCTCGGAGCACAGCGAGGGGCAGGCTGCACCCCTCTGTCCTGGGGCTCCCTCGTGCTGCTGGAGCTGCTGGGCCTGGTCCTGGAGGGCTCCTGGGGGCTGGGACCTGGGCTGGGAGCTGCAGCCGTGGGGAAGGAGGTGCCCAGCTGTGGAGCTGGCACAACAAGCGTGGCCATAGGGAGGGCAGAGGTTGGCTCCAGCTCTGCCTCATTCTCCATCCTCAGCCCTGTCCAGGCTGACCCACGCCAGAGGCACAGAGAGGAAGAAACACCGAGCTGAAAAATCAGTGACAGCTGTTAGCAAGAATAAAAGAATAAACAATGCAATGGGTATTATTCAACAGACCATTAATGCTACAAAGACATAAAATAGGCACATGGGAGTTGTACCTATAATCATATTTTTTTAAAAAGGGTAGGGTCAGAATAAAATGCATGACCAGGAATATTCTGCTAGTTAAGAGAATTACGTGTTACACAATGGAAGAACTCAATAATAAAAAGGGGAATAATTACAGTTATTTTGGAACAATGAGAATTCTGGGAAGAGAAATCTGATCTATTTTTTCTTCATTTGAAGCACAAAGTCCAGTTGCTTTCAGACTAGGCTAACTTCACACATTTGTTTTCCATGTCTAAGAGTCTTTCAGACTGGGAAAAAGGCAAAAGAAAAACGACCCCGCCAACCAATTTATATTTGTAACCATTTCTGCTTGAGAAATAAGGATTAGTCAGGCCAGTGTGGGAGTCAGTCACAGGCAAGGCTGAAGGTTTTTGTTTTCCTCCTTTCCCCGAGGCAGCAGCAATGGTGCCAATCCAACCCAGCCCGTGCCCGAGCCAGGCACGGCAGGAGGATGAAGGATGGATCAAGCTCTCATCACAGGGAGCTGCCAGCTCATGCCTGGCCCTGCTGGTGTCTCCTGCCAGCCCAGCCCTCGTGTCCCCCTGGGTGTCCTGCACCAATGGCCACACTCCCTAGGAAGGAGAATGAGCTCCCTGCTCACCTGGACACAGACAGCAGCCAGAGCAGAGCAAAGCCTGCCCTGGACAAGGGCAGCCCGGGGAGGGACTGGCCAGGGATGTCTGGTACCCGCAGGGATAACTCAGCCTGGCCAGGGATGTCTGGTACCAGCAGGGATAACTCAGCCTGGCCAGAAATGCTCTGGTACCAGCAGGGACAACTGTAAGTGACCCCTCAGCCTGGCCAGAAATGCTCTGGTACCAGCAGGGACAACTGTAAGTGACCCCTCAGCCTGGCCAGAAATGCTCTGATAACAGCAGGGATAACTGCAAGGGACCCTCAGCCTGGCCAGGGCTGCTGATAACAGCAGGGATAACTCAGCCTGGCCAGAAATGCTCTGATAACAGCAGGATAACTCAGCCTGGCCAGAAATGCTCTGATAACAGCAGGGATAACTCAGCCTGGCCAGGATTGCTCTGATAAAACCAGCAGATAACTGCAAGGGCCCCTCAGCCTCCTCCTCTGTCCCTGGCTCCTCCTGCCCTTTGTTGTCTGCTCCACGCTCACAGAACCTCTCCTCGGGTTTCATTACCAAATCCAATAACAGTGTTCTCTTCCAGACCAGGGTATGCTGCTCTCCACCTGAAAAAAATCCCGGCATTGTATTTCTCATAATAAGTTTTAATTGGATTTTAGCTCTCTGCCTTTTATACTCCATCTTAGGCTTTATTTGGCTTAATTACAAATCCATAGTTATTTGTTATGTGGCTCTGGTTTGATATTTTGCACTGACAATTACATTTTTATTCGAAGAAAAAAAATGTATTAGGAAAAAATAGCAAGAGACGGGCTCTTTGTATGAGCTGATTAATTGAATTCTAGTTTTATGTGCATTTATGATGAATGATTGTGTGCCAAAAAGTGACTTGGATATTAGATCAGAGTACACTTATTCATTTTAATTGGTTTGCACAAAGTGCAAGAGGCTGTAATAATAGATCAGCCCTGAGAACACAACAGTAATGGAGGCCCCCAGTGCCCTGACTCTGATGGCTCCTGAAACTCTGCCCCTGAGCCTTTAAAATCTTTTTCTGTGGAAGAGCAGTGAGATGGACAGTGAAGCTCTGGCACTTCCATGCCAGGGAAGCAGAAGAGAGGCTCACTCTGCTCTGCTTGCCTCTTTTGAGAGCTGCAATTTGGTTTGAATTATTCATAACACTCATTAACAAAAAAGGTGCTGTATGGTTTTGCAGAAAAATAGAGAAGCCACTGGAATTCGAGATGGTATCTCAGTGCCACAACACCTTTCTGGGAACACTGCTCAGATAGACAGAAAATGGAATAATAATAATGCAAGTGAGCACCGTGCCATGGGTACTGACCATGGGCTGCTCCAGGATGGGTGTGGGGGCAGCAGTGCTGCTGCAGGAGCTGCAGGAGCTGTTCCTGCAGCACAGGGATGGGTGTGGGTGTGCACACAGCAGTGCTGCTGCAGGAGCTGTTCCTGTGCTGCCCTCCCTGGGCAGCTGTTCCAGGGCCTGCCACCCTCCATGGGAAGGAAGTTCTTTGTGCTGAGGTGGAACTCGCTGCGTTTGAGTTTATTGCTCCGTGTCCTGTCACTGGCACCACTGAGCAGGGCCTGGCACCAGCTCTGCCAGCCCTTGGAGATGCTTCCATGGATGGATGGGATCCCTCCCAGCCTCCATGGGACAGGCTCCTGCAGAAGGGACCCATGGGAGCATTTCCAGCCCTGGCACGACGGGCACCAAGGAACCCAGCCTGACAAACCACACCACGCCTCGCTGAAGGACACAAATCTCACTGCTCGCTTTCCTCCCCAGCTCCATCAAACCCAGGTTGCCAAGAACTGAGGCTGTTCAGTCACCCCGTTTTTATGGTGACACATCAAATTAGATGAAACTGGGCAAGAACAAATAGCTGCACACGAGCACACCAGGCTGCTGCTCTGAACCGAGCCTCAGGGAGGAAAAAAACGCCAAGTCCTGCTTTTGGAGAATGAGCTTTGCAATGACAGAAAATTTGGTAATTTATTACCACAGAGTGATTCAATTCCAAAAGAAAAAGCATATTTTAAAAAAAATCTTACTTTGTTCTAACAGCCTGTGGGAAGAGCAACCCAGGCCTTCCATGTGCATTTAGCCTTCCATGTGCATTTAGCCTTCCATGTGCATTTAGCCTTCCCTCCAGCCAGCAGTTTGTTACATCAGGCCTTCATTCCCAATCAATATTCCTAGTTACTCCTTTGGCCTGTGCTTATTGACCACTGCTCTCCTCACATCTCTCTTACTTGAAACAAAAGATAGTTCATGATTAATGAAATTGTGGGAGGAAAAGCAAATTTGGTACTCTGAGCTTGGCAAAACAAAGGACAATCATTGTAAGCCAGAAAAAGAAATCTAGACTTTTCCCCTGGAGACCCCTGGGCCAAAACCCAGCGAGGACCACTCTACAAGCTGCACGTCTGCAAGCCCTTGTAAGCTGGGATTTTGTGGGGGTTTTCAAGCTTAACAAACAGCTCTGGAAGGGGAATTTGGTGTCACAAGCACTGACCTAGATCATAGCAAATTTACTATGCAGAAAAATAAACTGTAGACTCTGATTAGGCAGGGCCGTGGTGACTGTTTGATTGCACTGACACCGCTGGGACCGCAGCGGCACGAGGAGCTCACGGAAACCCCGTGAGGGCAGCGACAGGAGCGGGGGAGCCGGGCTGTGCCCCCAAATCCGCGGGGACACGAGGCAGGGCTGGCCAGACCCTCCCCAAATCCACGGGGACACGAGGCAGGGACAACCAGACCCTCCCAAATACCCAGGACACGAGGCAGGGCTGGCCAGACCCCTCCAAATCCGCGGGGACACGAGGCAGGGCTGGCCAGACCCCTCCAAATCCGCGGGGACACGAGGCAGGGACAACCAGACCCTCCCCAAATCCGCGGGGACACGAGGCAGGGACAACCAGATCCTCCCCAAACACCTGAGACACGAGGCAGGGCTGGCTAGACCCCCCCAAATCCGCGGGGACACGAGGCAGGGACAACCAGACCCTCCCCAAATCCGCGGGGACATGAGGCAGGGCTGGCCAGACCCCTCCAAATCCGCAGGGACATGAGGCAGGGACAACCAGACCCTCCCCAAATCCGCGGGGACACGAGGCAGGGCTGGCCAGACCCTCTGTGGCACACACATTTCCAAAGCCCCCCCAGACTCTCCCTGGCACACACATTTCCAAAGCCACCCCACACCCGCCGTGGCCCCTCTGCCCTGGCGCTGCCTCCTCGGCCTCAGCGGGCAGAGCGGGGCCCAGCCCGGCCCTGTGCTCTCCTCCATTTCTGCAGGCGTCCCCAGGATGGGGGGCACACAGCAAACCCCTCCTGCTGCTGCAGCTGCAGGACCGGCCGTGCCACTGGTACTGCCAGCCCCATGCCCACCCTGCCCACCCTGCCAGCCCCGTGCCCACCCTGCCAGGCAGCACCAGGGCATGGCTGCAGCAGCTGACAGAGGCTGCAGCATCTCCCATTCATGACAAATTCTGTTTTTCTGCCTCGGGAGAGGTTTCAGGTTGCAGCCACAGAGGGGCCGTGCCCATGGGGAACCGAGGGAAGCCCAGCGCCAGCCCCCCGGAGTTAACGTGGGATTTTCCTGTCCCCACAGAGCAGGCTGGACAGCACCCGTGCCCAGGCAGGCTGCATTCCTGCACGTGCAGGCACAGGTTTGTGCCACTCACAGCACAAATAAGAGGCTTCCACAGCAGAACTGACAGAGGGACAAAGGAAGAACAAAGGCTGGACTCGGGCAAGGACAGACACTGCCAAGCAGACAGGAACCAGGACAGTCTGAGGTCACATTCTAATTTATATTCAGAAACAGCTTCCAGTTTCAGCCTCAGGATCAACTGTTATTTTTCCCACCTATTATCTTCCTAAATGTCCTTGTGCTGAGAGGAAGCGACCGTGACTCGTGTCTGTCCTTGGAGAGATGCTCCAAGGACTGAGGGGCTGCAGCCCTGTGCAGGCTGTGCCAAGGGGCAGATAACACAAGGGGCAGGTCCTGGCAGGGAACAGGAGCTCTCCCAGCTCCAGGGAAGCTGCTCAGGGCTCCGAGCAGGGGACACACAGCACACACTGCTCTCCACACTGCTGCTGCACAGCAGAGCCCACTCAGCTGCTCCCTCTGCATTCAGGGCAGAATATGCTCCACACCCTCAGAATCTGCAAGTTTATAGTTAGATAAAGGGGAATTTTTGCCTAATTAGCATGCCTGGTGCTTAAAGACAATGGGATTGTTGTGACTGTTTGTAAAATCCCTGTTTAAACTCTCCAGAGTGTTTAGCTTCAAGAAAATTACTTGGGTAATTCTGTGCATCTTGACCCTTCCAAAATTACAATAAAATTAATTTCAAAATGAAACTATTTTGAATTACTTTAATGCTTCATCTGAAGCCCAAATTATTTCCTTCTCAGGGAGGTTTTGGGGCTATTCACTAATGAAGCAACTTCTGAACTGAAGAAGTTTTCCAGCTCATGGCTAAGCTGCTGCTGCCTGTCATGGAAGCAGCAGCATCTCACAAATTGACTGCTTCTGAGAGCCCGGCTGTTCTCGCCTGGCCGTGCTCTGCCCACAGCTGTGATGCTCCTGTCACAGAAACACAAACCCCTCTAATGGCCCTGTCGCTGCGAGGGGACCTGCAGAGAGCCAGGGCTGGCAGCTGGCAGCGCTGCCCGCACGGGGCTGGCAGGAGCCAGGGCTGGAAGGCTCAGGAGCCACGGGAACATTCCGAAGTGATGCTCCCACTTGCTTTGAGCTCTCACACAGCAGCTGCTTCCTCTGCCCGCCCGAGCTCGCGGTGCAGCACAGACATTTGCACTGCTGGCAGTGCCAGGCTAAGCTGCTCAGGTTGCCAGGGAGATGCATCGGTGCCCCCGGCGGATGGACGGCTCCAGCCCACATGAGAATTTCTGTCCTTCAGGGAAAGGCTGCCCGGCCCCGGGCAGCGATGGAGCCCATCCCTGCAGGGCTTGAGCAGACACGTGCATGGGGCATCTGGGGACGTGGATTGATGGGGCCCTGGCGGTGATGGAGGCACTTGGACTCAGTGGAGGTAGAGGGATTCCCACCCAAACCATTCTGTGGTTCCACAGCACCTGTACCCACGGATAACCCACGGCACGTCAGACACAGGGGTGGCTGCAGGAGGGCTGCTGGATGCTGCAGAAGCAGGTCCTGGGGAATGAGGCTGTTCTTGGGAATGAGGCTGTTCTTTGGGAATGAGGCTGTTCTTAGGAATGAAGCTGTTCTTAGGAATGAGGCTGTTCTTTGGGAATGAGGCTGTTCCCAGGAAGAGCTGGAGCACAGCTTTACCTTGGAGTGCTCCTGGAAACGCCGCCCGCGGTAATGAGCGGCGGCAGGAGGCAAATTGGGAGCGAGCCCACGGATTACAAATGTAAAACTGAGGCCCCTGCTCTTAACAGCAGCGGGAGTGTTTCTGAAAGAGATAAACGATCCTGATGGGAGAAGCTGAGCAGAATGAACGAGGGAGGGAAATCTCCGTGCTTTGATAATTGGCAAAGGACTGGCCAGCCACAGGAGCAGCAACACCTGTGCAGCCCTACCTGCTGCCCGTGGGGACTAACACCCACCTGTTCTCCGTGGTAGCCTGCCAAAATGCAGGCCATGTTTCTTCCTTTAGCAGATTTGACAAAGCAATAACACCCCCTGCGATGAACCCTTCCCCGTGCGGCTGGTGACAGCCCAGCCCCGAGTGAGCTGGGAGCAGGGATGCGATCATTGATCGTTGATCATTGATCATCGATCATCGACCCCGCACGGAGCGCGGCGCTTGCTGAGGGTTGATGCTCCCTGCGCAGCCCTCCCAGCGGGCACGGGTGGTGATTTATCTCCGTTTGCTGCCGGAGCGCTCAGGCCTCGAGCCGCGGCCCCGCTGCCCAGCCCTGGGGTGGGATGGAGCCGCTGTCCCCGTCCCAGCCCTGGGGTGGGATGCTGGGATGGAGCCGCTGTCCCCGTCCCAGCCCTGGGGTGGGATGGAGCTGCTGTCCCCGTCCCAGCCCTGGGGTGGGATGGAGCCGCTGTCCCCGGCCCGGCCCTGGGGTGGGATGCTGGCATGGAGCCGCTGTCCCCGTCCCAGCCCTGGGGTGGGATGCTGGCATGGAGCCGCTGTCCCCATCCCAGCCCTGGGGTGGGATGCTGGCATGGAGCCGCTGTCCCTGTCCTGGCCAGGGGCTCACGGACAGTGCCTGCGGCAGCTGCTCCGTTTAACCAAAGCCGATCAAATGTGCATTTCCATCTCATTGCCAGCCGGCCTTGGCAGGCAGCAGATCCAGCCAAACACCGCCAAATCCACACAGATCCCCAGTGGACACACGTCCTAAAACCTCAGAACTGGGACCAGCCCGGGCAGGCAGGTGTTCTGGAAAGCAACACTTCTCTTACTGAGCCATCCCTCAGGTGTGCTGGGTTTTTCCTGCTGAATAATGTGTATTCTCTGGAATTTGTATTGCTATTTGCTTGACTGAAAAACAAGAATTTCCATTTCTGAGAGGAAAAGCCCGAGGTATGATCTGGGAGTAGCTCTTGCTAAATTCATGTGAAATGAAATAAGGCCCTTCATCTTCAGATGCATTTGAAAACCCCAATGCAATTCCTTTGCATCTCTGATAAGAGAGCTCTGAAAGTAACATCCAGTGTTTGTTTTTCAAATAAACCAATGCAGATTTAATGATAGCCTCTATCTACCTTGCCTTACATTCCCGATCTCAATTTTGAAATACTCCAGGTATTGCAAGCATCAGCTCCTTCCCAAAAATACATCCTTATCTTTTTCTCTACACAGGAAAGCATTTATCACTTCTCCCCTTTTGTAGGAGTGTCAGCATTTGTGTGCTAACGCCTTTCTGGTACTTTGTCATGTACTCAGCCAGGGAGATTATCTGGGAGGCTTTAGCAGGCAGCAAACACACACAGAAGGAAGCATATGGTGCTCTGTTTAGAGAGGCAATGCCAGTCCCATCACTGCCGAGGTCCCAGAAAATGCATCTCAGATGCAAATTTGTTTCATGAAAGCAGGGGGAAAAATAACAGTCATATTTCTGAGGAAATAGGGTGAAAAAATATTAACTCTGAGCAGACTGAGCAGCACTGGCAGGGCTGCCAGTCAGTTTTTCAGTAGTCAGTACAGTTTTTTCCCCTGTGAGAAATCCTACCTGTGTTTTTCTTCTACCTCAGCTTCTGACAGCCGAGACTGCACACTGGGGAATTAATTCTGAAATTGGAAATCCCAGAAGATGAAAATAAGCAAATTTCAGAGCAGTTATATGAACATATGCCATGAAGGAAATGTTTGCTTTGCTTGCCCCCACTCAAATCCCAGGGATTCTTTCCCTGAGCCTCCCAAAGGAGTTTAACAGCAATAACCTTGCACTGAGAGCTGAGGGCAGCAGGAAAGGATGCTGCCTCCCTGCTGCCTCCCTGCCCTCGGTGGGGGTGAGAATATTCTGTCACAGCCACGCCACTGCCAGAGCCAGCTCCCAGAGAGCACATCCTCGGAGGCAGGAACGAGGCAATTGGATTTTGGGCAGCTCTCACTGCCCATTATGGCACACTTTTGTTGGAAGCTCAGGCTCCTGTGCTGCAGAGTCTGTCAGCACCATGCCTGAAGCACAGATCTCCCAGCTCCTGCCTGGAGCCCAAAACCCAGGTCAGGGAGGTGTCAAGCAGCTCAGAGGCCTTCAGGCACCGGGGAAATCCCAGTGGGACAATCCCAGCGGGGCAATCCCACCAGGGCAATCCCAGCGGGACAATCCCAGCGGGGCAATCCCACCAGGACAATCCCACCAGGACAATCCCACCGGGGCAATACCAAGTGGGACAATCCCACCAGGACAATCCCAGCAGGACAATTCCAGCGGGGCAATCCCACCAGGGCAATCCCAGCGGGACAATCCCAGCGGGGCAATCCCACCAGGACAATCCCACCAGGACAATCCCACCAGGGCAATACCAAGTGGGACAATCCCACCAGGACAATCCCAGCAGGACAATCCCACCAGGGCAATCCCAGTGGGACAATCCCACCAGGACAATCCCACCAGGGCAATCCCACCTGGGCAATCCCACCAGGGCAATCCCACCGGGGCAATCCCAAGTGGGACAATCCCACCAGGACAATCCCAGCAGGGCAATCCCAGTGGGACAATCCCAGCGGGGCAATCCCAGCGGGACAATCCCACTAGGGCAATCCCACCAGGACAATCCCACCGGGGCAATCCCAAGTGGGACAATCCCACCAGGACAATCCCACCAGGGCAATCCCAGTGGGACAATCCCACCAGGGCAATCCCACCGGGGCAATCCCACCGGGGCAATCCCAGCAGGACAATCCCAGTGGGGAAATCCCAGCAGGGCAATCCCAAGTGGGACAATCCCACCAGGACAATCCCACCGGGGCAATCCCAGCAGGACTCCGCAGCAGCGGGATCGGTGATGTCCCTGAAGCTGGGGGGCTTAGGGAGCACAGCAGGAACGTCCCCCCAGCTGGCTGCAGCTGAAGAGGCAGGCACTGCTGCAGAGCCAGAGGGGCTCGGGCAGCACCCAGCTGGGCAGGGCAGGGGCTGTGCCCAGCCCCTGGATCACCCCACACATCCCAGCACAGAGCCCACGTTCTGCCAGCCCACAGCTGTGGTTCTGCAGCACCCAGCTGGGCAGGGCAGGGGCTGTGCCCAGCCCCTGCATCACCCCACACATCCCAGCTCACAGCCCACGTTCTGCCAGCCCCACAGCTGGTCCCACCTTGGGCACCCCCAGGCTTTCCCTGGCACGGGCTCCTTGCCCCGCCAGTGTCCCGGGTGGGCACACACAGCTCTGCCCCCCCTGCTGCATGAGGATAATTAATGTCCCTGGGCAAAGGCAAAACAAAACACAGCACAGAACACTTGCTCTGCTTTCTTGGGAGATGTGACAGAAGAAAACAAGCTCCCAATCCCCCTGTTATTTTGCATCTTTATGCAATCATAAAAAGCCATTTTTCCTTGCTTTGTTTGCTGGTTTACTACCAAGGCCCCCTCAGATTTTATTCCGACATGAATATTAATTGAAATATCATTGATATTGTGAACAAAATGAAAAAATATCTCAAGGCTGTTACGAATCCTAGTTTTCCTGGCAGAACAGTCTGGCCTTTTTAAGAAAAAACACCCAGCTATTATGCCTATATTAACTGGTGCTTTACAAAATCAATACAAAAGCACAGTCCGTGCATGAACGGTTTCCACTGGACTCAGCTCTGCCTCTTCTCCCAGCTGGTGCCACAAGGACCTGCCTAAGCAGCCTTTGCCCTGCAGGCTCGTGCCCAGCTCGGTGCCCACAGCCCCTCAAGGCTCCTGAGGAGATGCTGGGTGCACAAAGCCTGTGCCCAGAGCACGTGTGACATCGGGTGCCACTGCTGTTCCCCACCCTCTGGAAAACTGCCCTCAGGAGCCACTGAAATGCTCAAAGCCTCTCCCAAAACAAGTGGCAAAACCAGACTTCAAAGACCTTCAGGAGTACAGAATTTTACCTCTGAAAAAAACCCCCATTTTTGCCGTAATATACCAGTTTCTGTCCCTTCTTTGTCCAGGTCTGGCCTGGTGGTCAGAGCCCATGCACTCCAACATTGCCAGAAGAACGGGACTCTGAGAGCAGAAATTATTTCTGTTCTCTTCCAGACGCACAGAATTCTTTTGCAATCCCCGTGGGTTGAGCTTCTGTGGCACAAGCAGAGCTTTACAGACCTGAGGGGAAGAGTGGCTCAGCCCATGGCCCTCCCTGCATTTGCTGCCCTGGTCTGATCTTGCCCAAAAGGTGCCACGGGCTCTGGGTATGGGCTGGCACCTGGATGTGAACGCCCAGGGAAGCAGAGGGAGATGCAGGGTTTGAAATGGGGCTGCAGCAGCAGGGATGAGGAGCCGAGGAGCAGCGGCTGCCCAGGGGCACCCCAGGGTCCCCCGCCAGCCTCAGCAGCCCCAGGGGCACCCCAGGGGCCAGCAGATGCTGTAAGGACCCTGAGAAAATCAGCATTTCTGTTAAAATGTCCCAATAGCTTCTGCTGCTGAGAGCTTTTGCTATTGCACAGAACTGTAAAACACTTCTTGGTTCTCCTTCAGAGATTGTTCCTTGGCCATGGGGAGGTTAAGCACTGGCAATGGAAGGACTTTGGGAGTAGCTGCTGGGAGCATCTCATGGCTGCAGTCGTCCCTGGCTGCCTGCGAGGAGCAAGGAGCAGCGTTTGAAAGCACACAGACCGAAACAATAATCCCCACAAACACAACCAGCACAAAGTACTAAAGTGCTGTCCCTCCCAAGCCATAAACAAGGATTAGCAGAGTTTCTTCTGCTTTTGTTGAGGGAGCTGGACCAAGAGCCAATGCCAAAAAATAACACTGAGAGTGGAGAAACCTAGCATGTGGCTAAAGATGATTACTAATATTTATTAAGCTTATATTTCAAAAACATCCAAAAACCTCCAGCCTCTTGAACCCCTGCTCCTGTGATGCTTTCACTGTCAGCTGTGGCTTCTGCAGCAGGGACCTGTTTACATCCCTTTTGTCCCTCTCCCTGCTCCCCTAATTGTTGCCTTTTCAATCTCTTGCCTAGGGGTTCACTTCAGGACCAGGGCTTTTAACAGGAATTACCAGGGCTTGTTGCCATTTACTGTGTGTACAGATAGAGAAATTGTGAAAAGGGGAATGGCATTTCTCCCTGCATAACACTCACCCAAGAGAAAAGGGTCGAGAAAAGGTCAGGATGGAAACTATTAAAGCACTGAATATCCCAAACACAACCTAATGTTCCCTACAATGATGCTTGGCCGAGCACTACAGCCAAGGGAAGAGACAGCTTCTAAAAGGCACACTGAAGAAAGGCAGGAACAGCTTCAGTGGCCTTGGGCTGTCCTGGAGAGGAGGTTCCTGAGGGAAGAGCAGGACCAGGCTGCTGGCAGGGCCACCAGCATCCCCAGGGCACCCACAGGACACGGGGACACACGCGGGACCTGCTCCCCGGGCAGCTGGGCAGGGCCCTGGGACCAGCCCTGCGGGCTCAGCTGGGCTGGGCTGATCCCCTGCAGCCCAGCTCAGAGCTGCTGCCCCGGCTGTGGCCAGAGCCTCCAAAGAGGAGTGACTGCACCAGGGCACTCGGATCCCCCAGCCTTGCACACCGGGCTAATGCACATCCCAACAGGAGTTATTGAACCAGGGCACTTGGATCCCCCAGCCTTGCACACCGGGCTAATGCACATCCCTTCCAAAGAGGAGTGACTGCACCAGGGCACTTGGATCCCCCAGCCTTGCACACCAGGCTAATGCACATCCCTTCAAAGAGGAATTATTGAACCAGGGTACTCGGATTCCCCAGCCTTGCACACCGGGCTAATGCACATCCCTTCCAAAGAGGAGTGACTGCACCAGGGCACTCGGATCTCCCAGCCTTGCACACCGGGCTAATGCACATCCCTTCAAAGAGGAATTACTGAACCAGGGCACTCGGATCTCCCAGCCTTGCACACCGGGCTAATGCACATCCCTTCAAAGAGGAATTATTGAACCAGGGCACTCGGATCTCCCAGCCTTGCACACCGGGCTAATGCACATCCCTTCCCAACAGGAGTTATTGAACCAGGGCACTTGGATCTCACAGCCTTGCACACCAGGCTAAATATCTCCTTTCCATGAGTTCTTCTCATGTCTGGCTGCACATCCCTTCCCAAAGAGGAGTTTTTGAAGCAGGGCACTCGGATCTCCCAGCCTCACACACCGGGCTAATGCTCCTTTCCTCATGTTCTTACCGAGTTCTCTTGTCTGGCTGCACTTCCCTTCACCAGGGCTGCTGAGGAGCATCCTCAGGCTCCTGGCGCTGCCCTCGGGCTGCTCTGGGTGTGCCAGGATCACCTGGCACAGGACCAGCTCCCGTCCTGGGTGGGCTGGCAGCAGCTGGGGTGAGCCCAGCGCAGTCCCACTGCTGCCTTTGCTGCTGTCCAGCTCCACCCCGGGGGCTGGCTGAGGGCTGCCCTAGGAAAGGTGTTTTATTTGTTTGATTTCCCCCTCTGTAGCTGGGAGGATGAGGGAGCCTCGGAGGTGTTCTGGGGGGAGCTGGCTCTGCCCAGAAGCAGGGCCGGGCTCAGGCTGCTGCCCTCAGCTGTGAGCTGCTCTTACACAAACCTTCCCTGCCCCAGGATGGGCATTTCCTCTCTGCAGCCTGCTTCTGTGGTGCTCCAATGCCTGCTAAAACGCTTCCTGCTTGGAAAGCTGTGTGAGCAGTGCCAAGGAAATGGCAAGGCGTTCCACACAATTATGCTTTAGTAGAGCTTCATCAAAGACGCTGTGGACTCTGCTAGCACCAGAGGCGTCCTGCAGATGTATTGATTTCCACTCTGAAAGCCATAGCTGTGTGCTGGAGCATGCAGAGAAACAAAAAGCTGGCCTTGTGAATCCTGGCTGGAAGACAGTTGGGATAAGCTTGATAAATCAATGTATAAATGGGCTGTTTCATTTGCCAGGAAAAAAAAAAGTAAGGCAGAGCTCTTACTCTCCCACCACCTGAGCTTCTTTCCTTCAGAATAAACACAGGGGTTGGTTTGAAGCATATTTCTCTGCTTGGTAACTGGAGATGCTCTCTGTGATCGGGGAGGCTGAAATACTTTATCCTCTGAAGCTGAAGTGCTTCAGCAACCCCGGAATGTTCCTCACAGCAGAACTGGGAGAGACCAGCGCTGTCAGTGGGGATCAGGCCATGCCTGCATTTCTCATTTGGCTCAAGCTGTAATTCAGGGTACGACTGCCCAGACCTGCAGCACGTCCCTTTTTCTGTGGAGTTACCTGCATTTGCAGCACACGGTGCTGAGTTCATGGACCTTAACAGCCGCAGGGCAGGAGATTCCTGGGGCCAGCCTGGGGAGGAAGATTGAAGTGCTGCAGCCAAAGCAGGAGCTTGCAGCTCCTCTGGCTCAAAACAGGACTGGAGCTGCCACTGGACCCCGAGAGCCAGGACCTGCTGGACCACCAAAACTGCTTCTGCGTCCCAACACCAGGATTCTCAAATCTCCAGTGGGCTGAAAAACCTGTTTATCTCCTCATCTACATTAAAGAACTCCCCTTGCCCAGGAGACTGGCCAGAATGCTCCAAGTCTGGGCATTTTCTGTGTATTTGTTCTTGTTTTTATTGCACTTCAAAATACTAACTTCCAAAGGGGAATGCTGTTCATCATCTGTGCTGCGTGTTGCTTGTTGGAGCTTACACTATCACGGTTATTTTAAAAAAAGAAATAGGAAACATGCAGATAGATCACACTTAACTAGTTTTGTTGGTTTATTGATTTACCCCCCAGCAGACCTGGGGCCACCTGCAGACATTTGGGCAGGAGCCAAGGGGCTGGAGCCCAGGGACCAGCGCTGGCTCTGGGCACAGTCCAGCCCAGCAGAGACTCTGCAGATCCTCTATTCCTGCCCCAAAAGGCTGATTTATTACAGGGGAAATGCCTGTGGGAATGTTTCAGCTGCATCTTCAACTGGAATTCTCTCCCCAGCTACTGGATGGAAGTGCTGGTCTGGCTGAGGGGCTCAGGAGCCCAGCACTGTGCCCAGCTGGCAGAGGGGCAGGAGCTCAGGCCTCCCACCCCAGGCTCAGGCACTGCCTCCAGCAAGAAATGAACCCTTGGCTGCCTGTCCTTCCTTTCCAACCACTGCAAAACCATTGGATTTGCACCAAAGGAAAACAATTAAATCTCAGGCTCCAGCAGGCAGGCAGCAGATTCCCACCTCTCGGGATCTACTGTGCACAGACAAACACGCTCAGGTGTGCACAGCCCTCACGGTCCAAGAGAACATTTTCATGTGGATCCTTTTCCTCTGTCCAAGAGAACATTTTCATGTGGATCCTTTTCCTGGGCAGTAGAGGCTTCCAAAGGTGCAGTCCCAGCCCAGCTGTGCTGCCCCAGGCACAGAACAGCTGGCTGCCTCCAGCAGGCTCCAGCATCCCTTCCCAGGAGGCAAAAGCAGCAGAACCAGTGTTTCATTAGGAGAAACAATTGATATTTAGGTATGTGGCACATCCATTAAGTGACTTGAAAGGTCACCCCTGCACAGCAGCAGAGGAAGGTCCCCACCTGGAATACCAATGGGGGAATTTCAGCACCAGGAGCCTTCCCTTTAAACAGAACAAACAGAAAGCTTTGTGCTTCTCTTATCTTTAATCCTTACCTTTCTCTCCAGAGGTTTGCTCCAATTAGTCATTCCATGTTAATCACGTCAGCGCTGCTCATTTCCTCCTGTGCCTGTGGCAAAGGACACCAGGACCTGCCCTGGGCAGGGCTCGGGCACAGCTGGCTGCTTTGGATTTTTCCAAACCCCTGCACACGGGGAGATCTCGTTCTGTAATTGCAGGTGTAAATCTGCCCACGGGCTGAGCAGTTTGGCCAAAAGAGCTGGAGTCAGTGCAGATCTCCAGCGTTTTTCAGCTGGGGATTGTTTGATGCTATAGCTTATGGGGATGGTTCTCTTATTTTAACATTTGATGGCTTATCACATGCTAAAGCCATGTGAGCTCTAGATCATCATTTTCTGTGTAGAGTGGGGAGGGACTGATGAACTTTGTAAAATTAAGAATAGCAGAGTAAAGGTGAGTAGGAAAAAATATGAAAAATACAAGCATAAGGGACATAGGAATAGATTACTCCAGCAGGAGTCTGCGATGCCTCAGGACAGCTCCCGGGAATTCCGGGAATTCCTGCTCCGTGGTGTGTGCTGATCGCAGAATCAGGAGTGCAGAGGCAGAGCACTGTCCCTTCCCAGGCTAACACCTCCTTTTGTCCCTTCCCTTGTCCCTCCCCAGGCCAACACCTCCTTTTGTCCCTTCCCTTGTCCCTCCCCAGGCCAACACCTCTTTTTGTCCTTTCTGGGGATGCCAGGGCCCGAGAGCAGAGCCCCTCCTGGCACAGCTCCTGCTCCTCCCAGCTCCCATCCCAGGGCAGCCCCAAGTCCCAGCAGCAGCTCCAGCATCACCCCAGGGAGCACCCAAGGATGTCAAACCCAGCAGCTCCCTGTGCTGGGCCTCACAGAGCACAGCAAAGGAATCAGCAGTGCAGCAGCCCTGGCACTGCTGGGCTCTGCCTCCAGCCTGGGAAACCAGGGAGCACCGGGGCAGCCCGAGGGGCCTCGAGTCCCCTCCCTCATCCCCTCCCTGCTTGCTCCCAGCTCAGCCTCTCAACGACGATTTTCTCTCCACGTTCTGACCCCGAGCTGAGCACCACTAATCAAAGAGCTGCTGTGAGACGGAGATGTGCTTTGGGTTAAAATGCACGGAATCTGAGAGTTTCCTGCCAAGGAGTACCAGCACCACGCTTGCCAGGTCAGTGCCAAAAGTTCATCCCCCAGTTCATCAAGTTTAACCTTTCCTAAGTTATTATTCCCATAATTACCTGTATTAACTAACTGCATGGAGCACTACAGCCACAACAAGCTGAAAGCAGGACACAGCGAGGCAGGGCTGAGTGCTGAGTCCTCAGCACAGGAGCTCACCTGGGGTGGACAGAGCAGCTGCTGTGGTGCCCACCCCGAGGTGCCCACCCCGAGCTGCCCTGGCACAGCACCACGCAGAGCCATCCTGCCCGGCCGAGCTGGCTGCGCTGCTGCAGAGCAAACACCAAATATTGCTCTTTCAGTAGGCTCAAGGATGCTTTTTGGTTGAAATGCCAGCAAAACAATAGCCAAGGATCTGAAACCTGGTTTTCCCTCTTTGGTCTTTCTGGACCTTCAGAGGTTAGAAGAAGGTGAAGCCCTTGTCCAGCATGGGGCAGCGGGGCCTGGGGTGCCAAGCACCCAGCAGAGCAGACTGGCGTTTCTGCAGATCCTCACAGGCAGCAACTGCAGCTCTGCCTCGACACCACAACAAGCTCTCCTCCTGGGAAGCGTTCCCATGTTTATTTTACTCCTCCAAGTAAAAAATGTAAATGTTCTTTTTTCCTCCACATCTTCTGTCTTTGCTTCTCTGTGTTTTGCAGAACATTTGTCACCCTGCTGGGCCCCACGGCAGCTCTGATGTGTAAGTGTGATCCAGCCTGTTCTCACGGGTGCCAGTCCCAAACACCAGCGGGAGCAGCCCTGGGGGAGCTGAGCTCCCACACGCAGCGTGAGGAGCTCCTGCCTGGGAAGGGACTGCTGCTCCTGGGCATGGCACAGCCAGAGCAGCACAGAGCCACTCAAGGCTGGAAAAGACCTTTAAGGTGAAGGAGTCCAACGTGAAGCAGCTCTGCCAAGCCCATCCCTCCTCATCCTCCTCCCCACAGCAACCTCAGCTGTGCATGAGCCCCAGAGCTGGGGTGCAGGGGGAAACTGGCTGTGTTGAAAGCCATGAGAAGCACTCACCACCCACCTTCTGCGTCACTGCTCCCCACCTCCATCCCCACTGCCTCTTCTCCAGGAAAAAAACGTGCCTTTAGAGCTCCTCGTCAACCCACAAACGACACTGAGGTGGGAAAACACATCCCTGCAGCTGGTCCTCCCTCAGCATCCCTGGGCTTTCCTCCAGCTGCCTCTGGAGCAGCCCCTGCCCAAGGCTGTCGGGCTGGTGGTGCCACCACCGGCATGGCCAGGCCACCTCCCCAGCACGGGCTGGTGCCAGCGCTGGTGCCCCAGCCCCTCTCAGCAGCCACCCTGCCACTCTGCAGGTCACACACAGCTCCCCTCCAGCTGTGATCCATCCAAGGGGACAGATCAGGCATAATTTTTTTTGTTTTCCCAATAAAATCTTCAAAAACTCCCACTTTCAATCAAGTCTGAGCAAGAAAACTTTCTGATATCTCAAGGACATATGAGGAATGGGAGAGCTGCAGCCCACAGGTCTGAGCCAGTGCTGCTTTTCACTCTCTTGAAGCGTGACAAGAAACAGCTCCTAGTTTCTGGTTCTGAGAAAAAAAATCGATTTTTATCTTTAGCAGCTTTCTGTGGGGCTGTGCTGAATAACACATGGCACAACTGTGCAGTTACCATATGGAAATGATGAATGAATATGAAACGGGAGGAGCAGCACAAGTCATTTTCCCGTGGCCCTGGGATGCAATGGGAGCTCAGCTGGGAAGGAGGATGAGGAGCTCAGGGAGCAGCACAGCTCAGCCAGCCCGTGCACAGAGCCCAGGGAATCTCCTGCCCTGGAGGAGCCCAAAGATCCTTCCAGCCCAAAGCACTGCCCAGATTCTGTGTTTCTGCTGCTCTGCTCCTGCACAAAAGCCAAGAGCAGCACATCCATCAGGTGCTTTTTCTTTAGAGGGTGAGGCTGCTCTGGAAGCTCAGGCACAAGTTAAATTAGGAGGAAGTTACTTCACAAATCTCGCAGCAGCGTGAGGGAGTTGCCAGCCAGAGAAAATGATTTATTCATGATCCACAAGGAGCTTCCCCAAGGAGGGAGTTGCTCCTCTCCTTTCCCCCCCGGCTGCACAATCTGCCTTGCCACTGGCCAGTGCAAAGCCCATTAAGAAGTGCTTCATTATTGATACTGTACATTGATTGGAGAGAAATGAATTATAGATGTGCAGGCAGAGGCCAGCGTCCCCCACAGCCCTGTGCTGGGCAGCCTGGCTGAGCCCCAGCCCAAAGGAGCCCCGTGCACCCCTGTAGGGATTGGAACACAGGGGTGTTGATATGGAATGCTTTGGTACCAGTGCTGCTCTTAATGCAGTAATTGCACCCAAACCCTCCTTCAGTGCCTGCGAGTATTCTGGACCATTACACACAAAGCCTCATGGAACAACTGCCATTATTTTGCTTTTATGTTCAAGAAATTTTTCCAAGAGGTTGGGGGTTGCTTTCGTGGCCTTTTTCCCTACTCTGAAGCCATTATTTGCCCCCAGCTGAGATTAATAACAGCAGTTTATCACACCACATGCACTCATCAGCCTAGGGGAATACTCCCTGATTTGTTGGTTTTTCTCTTTCCTCCCATAAAATGCTTCATCAGTTCTGACAATGTAAAAAGTAGATCAGGAGTGAAAATTGCAGTTACCACATGATCACACTTCCCATTCTCCAGGATGAAGTCTGAGTATTGATTCCAGTTATTTTTGTGACAGAAGATTTGCTTGAACTCCTGCTCAAGTCAAAGGAAGGGTCCCAGTGGATTCAGGCAGTGCAGAACTTAGGGAAGAACCTTCAGCAAACCTACAAAACTAATTAATTTTTTAAGGTCAGGACTTTTTTTTCAATGGCAAATTGGCTTGTCAAGTGAATGGCCTTTTTCCACAGAAAAGGTTTCTGCAGGGAAGCACTTCCTTCCCTGCTGGAGGATGGCAGCCTGAGAAGAGGAATGTTTAGAGGCAGAAAAGGTGCTGTGGCTGCTCCTCCTGCTCAGCCCAAACCAGCCCTGGTCAGCCCATCCCATCCCATCCCATCCCATCCCATCCCATCCCATCCCATCCCATCCCATCCCATCCCATCCCATCCCATCCCATCCCATCCCATCCCATCCCATCCCATCCCATCCCATCCCATCCCATCCCATCCCATCATGTTATTCTCCAACTTGGAATCTTTTCAAGGGACCAGTTTCATTTTTCTGTATTTTCCACAGACCAACAAAAAAAGCGACCAGAGCAACAGGAAAGTTTTGTTCTGGGTTTCAGAGAGACTGACTTTAATCTCCAGCGTGACACTGATCTATGCCCCAGCAATTCATTCAATCCCCTGGTGTCTGTTTTCAGTCTTTTCAGTTGCTTACCTTGCTGCTTAATATTAAAGTTTTCCAGAGCAGAGAATATCACTTACAGGATTTCTGCAGCATCCAAAACACTGGGGCCCTAATCTGCACACTAATACAAGGTAAATGGTTCATTTCCAGCTTTGGGGGTTTTGCATATTACAATGAAAAGAAGTTTTCAACGCTGAAAAGACAACTGGGCTGATTAAAAACCAACCCCTGGAGAAGGACAAGCTCTGCTCCTTCTTCAAGGATGCATTTAGAAATTATAGCTCCATTCAGCAGCTGGGGAGAGACTGGAATCCATTATTCACCAATCAAGTTGTCATCACCTGGAAGATTAGATGGTGGCCCAGGAGACAGAGGCAGCAGAGGTTTGTAAATTTCTCGAGGATAAATAATAAAAACTAAAATGCAATTTTAAGGAGGGCTTGGTCGGGGAAGTGCGGGGAGAGAAGGTCCCGGGGGGCAATGGCCACCAGCAAGGGCGTCTGAGCCACGGTGAGCAGAGCTCCTCCAACTCGCTGCCAGGAGAACTCAGGAGGCACAGAAAGTCTGAGGGAAATCCCACAGGGGCAGAACGAACCCCCTGAGCCTCGCCAGCCCCGGGGTCCCTGGGATGGTGAGAGGCTGATGGGGCTCAGGGGGATCCTGCTCCCTCTGGGCTGGGGCACAGGAGAGGCTGATGGTGACAGGAGTGATTGTGAGCTCGGGAGGACGGGAGCAGAATTCCAAGTGCTCTTGATGCCGTGGGAGTGCTGGGAAATCAGCAAGATGAAGGCAGCTCAGAGAGGAGAAATCACTGCACAGGCAGCAAATGGAGAACATCTGGCGAAGCAGCAGGACCGGGAAAGGCTCCTTTGGTGCCTGGATGGGGAACAGCAGCTCTGACACAGAGCCTGGCCTGCAAAGGAGCTGCCACAGCACAAGGACGGGACAGGGCTCTGGAGATCAGCCACCTCCGAGGGCTGGGAAGGAGCCCCTGCTCCGCTGCCACCCACCTGTGCCCCGGGACAGCTCCGTGCCCAGGGACAGGGACAGCTCTGTGCCCCGGGACAGCTCCGTGCCCAGGGACAGGGACAGCTCTGTGCCCCGGGACAGCTCTGTGCCCAGGGACAGGGACAGCTCCATGCCCAGGGACAGCTCCGTGCCCAGGGACAGGGACAGCTCTGTGCCCAGGGACAGCTCCGTGCCCAGGGACAGGGACAGCTCTGTGCCCCGGGACAGCTCCGTGCCCAGGGACAGGGACAGCTCTGTGCCCAGGGACAGCTCCGTGCCCAGGGACAGGGACAGCTCCATGCCCAGGGACATACTCCTGCCCAATGCCCCCTGCCCAGGACATCCCCCCTGCCCAACGCCCCCCTGCCCACACGTCCCCCTGCGTGCCCCCATCCACCAGCGGGGCTGGCCCCTCGCTTGGGGCTGCTTGCAGCAAACCACGGTGAGCAGGACACTCCCAGGCACTCACACCTTTCCTCACAAGTCCTTGGGCCACCCCTGCATGGCAACTGATGTCTCCTTCTCCCAGAGCAACCCCAGGCACCCTAATGAAACAGGGGAATAAAAGGAATGAAATCCATTTAAAATGGGTGTTTCCAGCAAATATGTTACAAAGCCATTTCAGATCCTTCACTCTGAGTGTCCCATTACCAAAACACAAACAGTCATCTCTCAGCTCTTAATACAGCTGGAATTATCTTACCTGTCCTCTCCATTATTCTTGGTGACAAGTGAACGGTATAAATGCCCCCCAGCCCTTGGATAAATAACTTCCCACACAGATTAGGCTCGATCATGCAGTGCTAACAAACATGTCCATGAAAAGGAAATGGACGTGCTAATCTATAAAGATTGAGGTGAAGGAAGAAGCCATCAATCTGTCAGGAGTTATCAGGTTGTGTTTCTCCCTGTGTTACTGTAGAGATTTCTTCTTAAACCCTACCCTCAGTCCTCTGGAGATTATGCAGGAATTGCAGCTGGAACACAATTTAAAAAACAAAAATTAGGGCTGTACCAAAAGGGGGTCCATCCTCCAGGTGTGAAGAATGCCCTGGCAAGGAATAAGTCTTCTCTTTGAAATTAGTCTTCTCTTTGAAACTTCTGTTTCCCTAGTTAAGGAAACATTGTTATAATGGCATTAGATTAAAATATATTCATACTTCAAATGGTGACTGTAAAGTTCCTATCTCCAGGCTGAGGTGCCCCCTGCCATGTTTTCAGTGGGAGCTAACAGAGAGCTCCAGGGTTACCTGGTTTGTCCCAGCCCCTCTGTGCACACACTGACCACCCCCAGCTGTACCCGTGGGCTCTGAGCTCCTGCCAGGGCAGGATCTGCTCCTCCATCCCACCCCAGCTGTACCCGTGGGCTCTGAGCCCTGCCAGGGCAGGATCTGCTCCTCCACCCCACCCCAGGAGTACCCGTGGGCTCCACCAAACCCTGTGGATCCCGGGCACTGAGCAGCCCCAGCAGCTGAGTCTGCAGGAGCTGATCCGATCAAAGACCGAAGTAGAACAGCCCCGGGCAGCAGGAAGCACCAAACTGCATCTACGTCAACTCAGCGCATATTCATTCTACCTAAAAAATAGATTAGAAAAATAGCAAATAACTCCTCTGTGCATGCTCCGCAATCAGCTGTGAGCTGTGTGGCTGTGGCAGAGCAGAGAGGGGCACGGGTTTACAGGGAGAGCTCGGTGCCCGGCCCCTCGCTGGCACGGGCACAGCGGCTTTGGCACTGCTGCTCACGGCTGTGTTGTACACGGGCTCGTCCCCAGCTCTCAGAATCCTTCCCTGTGTGGCCACCTCGTGAGGCAACCTCAGAGGCAGCACAATGTTAAGACCTGTTGGAACATTAAGTTTTGTCTAAAGTGTGGGCGATGCATTCAGGTAGGGCTGAGCTCCTGAGCTCTGATTCCCTCCTGCGCTCGGTGCAATGTGTCTGCTCCTCAACAGCACTCCCTGTGACAAACTCCTCCAACACAAAATCTCCAACACAAAACACACCCCTGGCACAGCTGGGGCTGCCCCTGGATCCCTGGCGGTGCCCACGGCCAGGCTGGACAGGGCTGGAGCAGCCTGGGGCAGTGGGAGCTGTCCCTGCCATGGCAGGGGTGGGGTGGGATGGGGTTTAAGGTCGCTCCCAATGCAAAGCATGATTTTGTGCTAAGGGGGCAGGAAATGAGTTCCCCATGTTTTAGAGAGCTGTGGATGTGTTCAGGAGCAGAGGGACTCATTCCTCCAGCAGGTGCCCTGCAGCAGGGCTGGCTTTGCCTCTCTCCAGCCCCTCTGTGGCTGTGCTGCATGCTTTGCTCAGCTCTGACTCCTGACCCAGCTGCAGGTGAGCCTCTGGCTGCAGACCCCGCAGCAGTGGCTGCAGTAATTCCTGTTTTTCTGAGCAGGAGCCGTGTTTGAACTCTGCACAGAGCCCATGTCGATGCCGTTCCCATCACTCAGGTTAATGAGCACAGTTCATCAGCCCCGTCCCTTTGACTTCTTCTCTCCTAAAGGGAAAATAATGCATTTAACATGTCAGATATTTAAAGGGTTCTTTCATGTGCAGCCTCAGTTCATCGCTAATAAAATACATTTTACTCTGCTGTTTCATTCCCTGAGCATTCCATGCTATACTGAATTTAAGATAGAGCTTCTTGCCACGTTTCTTAGCAGAAAATAGACATCTGAAGACTCATTAAAGTCTTCCAGGCTTCCAGTTGCCCTCTGTCAGGTGGCATGAAACACGTGCTGTGAGGAGGAGCAGCAGTAAGGCTGGCAGAGCCCCAGCAGGACCCCGTGAGGATTCCCCTGTCTGGAGCAGGGCAGCCCCCAGCCCCCTGAATCCCCCAGCCCCTCCTGGGGAGGCACAGGGCGAGGGCCCCTCCTCGGGCAGAGGTTCACTGCAGGAGCTGTGCTGGCAGCTGCCTTTCCCCAGACCCTTCCAGGAGGGATCCATTCCAGGGATGAAAGCATCACTCACGGGCTGGCACTCTTTGTCTCTGACAAGGTTTTTCAGAAATACACAAACTCGAGGCTGTTTGTCCTGAGCCAAATGAACGTCATTCATCACCTTTGGAGAACCACCATCACTGCAAGTTAATGCCTCCCAGAGCTTCTCGGTTGCAAATTCCTTTATAATACAAAGTTAAAATCAACCTCTGAAATGCAAATAACCCAGCAACCTCCACAAGATGATTTATGCCATGCTATCGTTTTCATGAAAATAAATTAAAAGAAGAAAATGTAATTTAGGGTGAACTGCATTGTATATTAAAATAAAAGACTGACATTATGTCTGCAAAATGGAGCACGATGTGTTGCTGCCATTGCTGCTGGAGGTTTAACCTTCCCAAACGTGGAGAAAAGCATTCTGATTTATCTAGTCTGATTTTGCATACAACCCTTTTTATGGCTTCGGGCACGTCCTGAAAAGACACGTATTTTGATTTTTTGATTTCTTTATGCCGCTGTCATTTCAAGGGAAGGCAGAAGTTTGACTCTCGGTCAGTGTTTGAAACAGAAAAGGAGAGCGAAGAGTCCCTGCAGGAGCAAAGCCCATCCCTCAGTGCCCCGAAGGTGGGACGTGCCCCTGGCACGGCAGCTCCCCACCCAGGGCTCAGGTGTGCCAGGGCACCCTCGGGTGAGGGGCAGAGCCAGAGCCTGGGCTGCTGAGGTAACTGCACCTCCTGCCACCACCTCACGGGCAGCCTTAACATCTGCACGTTTGTTCTGCTCTATTAAACCTCGCCAAATGGAGGGGAAAAATCTATTTTGATAAACCGAGCGGATATGATGAAGCCAGATGGGGTAACAGTGCTCCCAAGCACAGCTCCCAAGCACAGCTCCCAGCAGCAGCTTGGCCTCCCAGCTTCTGCCACTGCTCTGCAGCTCACCCGGGGCTGGGGGAAAATGGGGAGAGCTCCTGGAGCTGCTCAGTGCCCAAAATGACAGAGCTGGGCTGTCAGAGCCAGCACAGGGAGAGCTCCTGGAGCTGCTCAGTGCCCAAAATGACAGAGCTGGGCTGTCAGAGCCAGCACAGGGAGAGCTCCTGGAGCTGCTCAGTGCCCCAACAACAGAGCTGGGCTGTCAGAGCCAGCACGGGGAGAGCTGGAGCTGCTCAGTGCCCAAAATGACAGAGCTGGGCTGTCAGAGCCAGCACGGGGAGAGCTCCTGGAGCTGCTCAGTGCCCCAAAGAACAGAGCTGGGCTGTCAGAGCCAGCACGGGGAGAGCTCCTGGAGCTGCTCAGTGCCCCAAAGAACAGAGCTGGGCTGTCAGAGCCAGCACGGGGAGAGCTCCTGGAGCTGCTCAGTGCCCAAAATGACAGAGCTGGGCTGTCAGAGCCAGCACGGGGAGAGCTCCTGGAGCTGCTCAGTGCCCCAACAACAGAGCTGGGCAGTCAGAGCCAGCACGGGGAGAGCTCCTGGAGCTGCTCAGTGCCCCAACAACAGAGCTGGGCTGTCAGAGCCAGCACGGGGAGAGCTCCTGGAGCTGCTCAGTGCCCCAACAACAGAGCTGGGCAGTCAGAGCCAGCACGGGGAGAGCTCCTGGAGCTGCTCAGTGCCCCAACAACAGAGCTGGACTGTCAGAGCCAGCACAGGGAGAGCTGCAGCCTCCTGCAGGGGTGTTCAGGGCTGAGCCCAGGACCTGCCCCGAGCCCCAAACCCCATTAGCAGCTCAAAGCTGAGTTCAGAACCTGCCCTGTGTCCTGTTAGCAGCACAGAGCCCAGAACCTGCCCCAAACCCCAAACCCCGTTGGCAGCACAGAGCTCATCCTGAGCTGGCACCACACACTCCAGGCTCCGAGGTGCTGCTGCAGGCACGAGATCGAAGAGGGACAAAAAACCATGCTGCCAGGAGCTAAAACCTGACAAACGGCTTGTGCACAGAACGTGGGTAGCTTTTGTGGTCTCCACCCACATAAATCACCAACAGCAGCTTATAAAATCCCAGGATTGATCTACAAGGCTCTCTAAGCTTCATTTTAAATCACAAATTTCTTGCAAGTAAAAATACAGGCCTTAGTCTTATTTTTAAATATTACTACTAATAGCTGTAAGAAAGAGTAGTGCTATTAAAAAGCAACAGCTGCTCACAAATGAACAGATCTTCTCCAAATCAGGATCATTTCTCCTGGTAACGGTAAGACCCTGTCAGGCAATCGTAATCCTGACAGAAAAATACTTCACCTTCACTGCTGGCCTCTAAGATAGTAAATCTGAGACAATCTGTCAGGTTCTTAAAATATAATTCCTCTTTACTAGAATTGATCTTCTAAAACAGGCTGGGGGATGTGGTTCCTCATTCCTTCTTTTTCTCTACATTTTCACTGTTAAAGTCTCAAATCTGCTCAGGGTTGTTTTGTTCAGCCCCCAGCACAGATGTTTTTGCAGAAAGGGGAAGTCTTCAAAGAGAAAAATATCACAAGCATCATCCAGGAACTGCAAAATCCCAAGCTGCAACTTGGATTCTGCCAGAGACAACGTGGCCTTGGGAAAAACCACCTCTCCTCCCTGCAGGACCTCCACCTGCTGCTCACTAAAAAATGGGGTTATAAAACTGCCCCCTCCCAAAGGGCAAGTAAAACTGTGAAGGTGAACGCTGCAATACAGGCAAGACACACTTTTCTAACCTGGCAAATTCCCTTCCAGCCTCTTTTCTCTCTTGTTCAGCAGGAAGAAGCCCCATTTCTGCATGAAAGCTGTGGACCAGCTTTGCCATTTACACAGACTTCCTTCAGCAGGCTGCAGATTAGAGCTAAAGGAATAATCCATAGCAATTAATTTATTCAATGAATTTAGCCTCATGTTCTGTTCCCAAAATGGCTGCGAGCTATTTACGGTTTTTGCCGCGCTCTCCCCATTACTCACGATTGCTGCTCCAGCTCTCGCTCTGTGAATGCCTCTGAGCAATGGCCCAGCGTGTCTGGGAAGATCTCCGGCCTGGTTTCAGTGGGATGCACGGGGCACCACGGCTCTTGCTCTCTGCTCCCCGTTAGGGGCGAGGGGAAAGGGCACAGATGGGGCTGGGACCCAAAATCCGCGTTCCCCAGCTGTGCCCAGCTGTGCCCAGCTGTGCCCGGCTGTGCCCGGCCGCTCCCGGGGCCCCAGGCTCCTGCAGGAGGCACAGGCAGCCCCCACTGCCCCTGCCCCTGCAGCACCCCAGCCCTGGCACATCCAGAGTTCCTCTTCAAACCACACATCTAGAAAAAAAATCACTTTTTCTGAGAAACAATTTTTTGTGTCTGAATGTTTCTTTCTGTTGGTTTAAGTCTATGTTTTCGTAAGCATTTCCATCAGCGTGGAGAATTACTGCAACATTAACAAATTCTCTTTAGTTTCAACCAAGAAAGGAGAAGTCCTTCAAGGTGTGTTACCAGAGAGCACCAAGAGGTATTTTAACAAAAACAGAGTGGGCACACTGGTGGGTAGAGGGGCTGCTGGCAATGTCCATGCAAGCTCCCACCAGACTGGCTTCACAGAGGTTCTGAGACATTTTAGTATTTTAACGTGCTATTGGCTTAGCAAATAAATAAATTACAAAGTGCCAAAATAGCTTCTGGAAAATACATTAAGGCAATTTGCAAATAATTGCGGTGACTTGGGCTATTATGACTTTGACTTCTGAAGTATAAAATCTCCTAGAGATAATGATGATAATCATATTGAAAATAGTTGCCACCCTTTAATCTTCTAAGACTAAACAGATCTTTGGGATTTTGGGGCCCTGTCACCATAACTGCACATCTGACAGGAGGTAACGGGGGCGGGAGGCAGCGGGGTCGGGGTGGCCGGGCAGGATCCATCAGCTCCATCAGCTCGGGCCCTTCCCACAGCCCTGCCACCACCCAGGGCTGGCACAGGCTGCTCCCAGGACAGATCTGCATCTCAGCACCTCGGCTGGGCACGGAGAATTCGCTGCCCACCTTATGGACAGCTGAGATAAAATGGCACCAAAGCACCAAAGGAATCTGCTGACAATTCCGTGCAGGCTCAGGAGCACTACCAGGAGCTTCATTTTCCTAAAGACAAATACAGAAATACATAAATACATCCAATTTTATCTGCACAGAGCTGCTTCCAGCAGAAAGCTCATCCTGCCCCCTCTGTCACAGCACACACAGGCTTTTCTGGAGCTGCTGCTGCCCGGGCAGGGAGTGCTGGGCACCAAAGCACTGCACCCCTGAGGGCCTCAGACTGGGAAGGGATGTGGGACACCTGCAGCAAGGCTCTCTGGGGCTGGGGAGATTTAAGGAAAAAGAAGGGAAAAATTCAAACTGCTTAAGGGAGGGGCCCACAGCAGGTTTAATTGCAGAGGCTTGGAATGCAATGGAAAAATCCCATTGGCTTCAGAAAAAATAAAAAAACCCAGACTAAATCCACTACAACCTTTCAGCCCGATCTCCATTACCTTTGGAGGATCTAACTCAGAATAATTCCTGTTCCACCAGGGAAGGGACAGCTGGCCACCTTTCTGAGAGTGGAAGCTCTCCATGCAAAGACTCAGGGAATCAAAACTCTGGAGATCAAAAAAGGGTCTCCACAGTTCTCAGACATCCCTGTCATCTCCAGGCTGTTAGACTTGGGTTTTCCTTTACACCTAAGTCTGATCAAGTGGTCTCAGCAGCATTTGAAATTTCCTTTTCCCGAGTATCATCATGTTCCTCTCAGCAATTCTGTCTGTGAAGTGCTGCAGGGACCTTCCAGTGCTTGGCAATGCAGCCTGGAAATGCTCAGAAAGAGTCATACTGCCCCTTAAGTCATCCTTCAGCCAGGCAGCACATGCCTAATTCTTTCCCATTTCCTTATAAGTCCTACCCCACTTTAACTGTTCCAGCAGCTCTTTGAACCCTCTCCACCCCAGCCTGGCAGGGCGAGCAGGGCCCCAGACAAGGGATGCTCATGGAGACACCACTGCAGCTGCTCTGCACCCACGACCCAGAATCAGGCTGTGCTTTCATCCCACCAGCCCCAGAACCAGCATCCAGCCTGCCACTAAAGCTCTCTGGAGTCAGCGTTTCCCACATGCTGCTCCCTCACCGTGAGGGTGTGACTGAAACCCTTGGTGCTGCAGCTCCAGAAACGGCAGCGAGGCACCTCTGCACCCTCTGCACATCTGCACCTCTGCCCTAATCTGCACATCTGCACCCTCTGCACATCTGCACCTCTGCCCTAATCTGCACATCTGCACCCTCTGCACATCTGCCCCTCTGCACCTCTGCCCCTCCAGCAGCTCACGGCAGAGCTCGGCTGCAGGGAAGGGAAACACCTCCCTGCAAGAGGCAGGTGGGGATGATGAATTTTAATTCACTTCTTCTAAATATCCTTGGGTTATTTTCCCCAAAAGTGGGCTGACAAACTTCATCTTCTTCAGTTCTCTGGCAGCAGAGCCACGGTACCAAATTTGTTGTGCCTTCCCTCCCACCCAGCAGCCTGGGATGGCAGGGGCCCAGCCAAGGTTTCCAACACGTTGGCGTGGAAAGCACTGGCAGCCTTCTGCTGTTCCAGGGAAGGAAAGCTGCGGGGTTTGATAGACAGCTAGATAGATGGATACAGCCAGAAATACGCTTAATTATGCAATGTCACATTTCTGAGTTATTGATACTGTTCTCCCTCTTTGGAATAACAAGGACACATTTCAAAACTTCAGTTAAATTACAATAAGGGACGAAGTCTATTCATCTGGACTATTTAAATGGAGCACGTTTTCTTCAGTAGATGTGGTCTTGACTGTGAAGCACAGCCCAAGCGATGCTGTTAAAATCCTCCACCCACCACTGGTGTGTTGAAAATCAGCCAGCCCAGAGCTGCACACTATTATTACTTAATATATGTTATCTGTGATCAAACACCATTCCTGATACAAGTATTTAGAAATTTGCTTTTAAATGCTATTTTTATGGGGATTTTTTACTAATCAAGTCAGGCATTAAGTTGGGTCATCAGGAAAGCCATTGAACTTTGCACCTGGAGCTAAAATACAACTCTTAAAAATTCCTCTCCAAGTCAGCTTATTGTACAAATTTATTTAAACCTTCATGGGACTAATCATGGCATTCATCTGCCAACATCAAATGCTCCCCCAGCAGTGCACTGGAGCTCCTGGTGCAGGCAGAGCCCAGCCCTCAGCCCAGCTGTGCTGCAGCTGTGCACTGCTGAGCACTCCCTGGAGCCAGGGCTGGGTTTCTCCCGGGGTTCCCAGGCCAGGGTGACCCCAGGAGAGGTGGCAGAGTCTTTGCTTCCCTAGCCTGAACGCAGCCAAAGAAGGAGCCTGGAATGCTCCTGCACTTTCAGGGTTGTTTCTCTCTTCCTGTCTAAACATTCCTTCTGTGACCTGCTGAGCTCTGCCTAGCAAGGAGCCCACAGCAGTCTGCCCTGAGCCCTGGGCAGCTCCCACATTATGTACTCAAATCTACGTGTCTGTGTTTATAAATTCCTTGCCAATTCCCATCATCCATGTTAGACTGTGAATCTCTACTTCAAACCAACAGAAAAGTGCCACCATCACACCAAGACAGGGAGGACAAGAGGAAGGAGAAGAAGGCCCGGACACACCCAGATTCCTCCATCTTTTACCCCTTGAACCTCATTCTAAAAATCCCAAAATTCTACTTTTCCACCCTGTGTTAGTTCAAATATCACACTACTAAAACCCCTGTGGTATGTAATTCCTCATACAAAATTGACAGCTTTCCATGGGCTAAAACTGAAGCCACAGGTGGTTTTGACTTCTTGCCAGGGTCTCTGCAGGCGACCGCTGCCACAGACCTCTGCTGCTGCCTCCAGCACAGAACTTCGGTGCTGGCAAAGCACCACAGGACACGCAGTGAGGAACACCGATTTTCCAAACATGGAATTCATCAAATGACACAAATCAGCTAAATGACAGGA
Organism: Lonchura striata; assembly: GCF_050655825.1. Lineage (NCBI taxonomy): Eukaryota > Metazoa > Chordata > Aves > Passeriformes > Estrildidae > Lonchura > Lonchura striata. The sequence continues at coordinate 20,263,730 of NC_140715.1, forward strand.
AAATGCATCTGGAGACTTCATAATGTCACCTTCCATCCTGATAGGCTTTGCTAGACACCAGCTGAGGAGAGCTGCTTCAAGCTGCAGAGCACCATCACAGGCTAAGATTATTCTATCCCTTTAATAGCAGCGATTTTCCCGTCTCTAAGGGGTTTTCTTTCCTTCTAATTTTACAGCTGTTACACTAGTGACGTGCTTTCCACTATGCTGGTTAAAATTACATCCCATTCTCAAATCAAAGTACATTTTGTTTTACACTGAGGGAGGAGATGGAAGAATTCCTGTCCCATCACGTCTGACAGAGGGGTGGGAAGGAACCTGAGGCAAAGCAGCCCCTGAGCACTTGGGTGAGGAACGGGAGCATGAACCTGGTGCTGTGCTCACCTGCAGCTGGGGCTGCAGCACCATCCCCTGCGTGTGCCTGGGCACAGACACTGCTGCTGGGACCAGCAGCTCCTCCGAGCTCCCCACAGCTCCTCCGAGCTCTGCACAGCTCCCCAGCATCTCCTCCGCATCTCCCAGGACCTTCCAGCACCTCCCAGAGCAGCCAGAGAGGCAGGACCTGCCCAGGGAATGAGACCTGGGGCAGCACAGGCTCCAAACTTCCACTCAGGGCTCCTGCACGGCACAGCTGAAGGGCTTTTGGGCAAATAGAAAATGATCCTTTACCCTGTAAACACCACGCTGCTTTCTGAGGCAAAGTGCCCCCCTGGATGCTCCCGCTGCAGCCAACCCCCTTTGGGGAGCGTCCAAGCAGCGACACCTCAGGAATGTTCCTGGGCACTCCGGTATCTTCCAAATATTTTCCATCTCCTCCTTCTGTATTAGATATTAATATTATAATATAATATTATATATTTATATATCTCCTCCTTCTGTGTTATATATTTATATTATAATATAATATTATATATTTGTATATCTCCTCCTTCTGTATTATGTATTTATTGCTAATTTGCCAGTCAGCAGCAGCTTCGGATATTTCTTCTCAGTCAAGACCATACCTTGGCTTGATTAGACAATAGAATTATTAAAATTATACCAATTTAGATCAGAAAAATAAAATATCCAAAGTTTTGTTTCTCTACTTCAGTTCCATGGCACAAAAACTACTCAATATTTTTAAAAGCTCGATCCGGTTTTTATCATTGTTATCAAACTTAATCCACAGTAAATGAAGCCAAATGAAAGAAACTTACACTAATTTCTGATTTGCTTAACAGCGTGTTCAACTCACCTCAAGTGCCATCAGCCTCATTTTCCTAATAGCACTTTTTCTGCAAATCACTTTCAAATAATGAGCTGAAATATAATTTTTCCACAAAGAAAAATTGGTAGAAATAGATTGAGTTTTTTGCAGCAGCGCCCTTAATGTCAAAGCAACTATTAGTCAATAAAATCTAAAATTTTGGAAAAGGGAGTGAGCAAAATTGAACTCAAGAATCATTATAAAGCTCATTCTCTGTGCTCTAAACTAAGGGGGAAATGGGATTTTCTGTGTTTGCATTGCATTTCCCCTCACTTAGGTTGCTTTGGGAGAAAATGAAACTTTCTGCTATATAATTCCAATGGTAACCATTGAGATTATTAAATGAAGTCTCCAAAAAGCTGCTGTGGTCTGGAGCAGATCAGGACTTCATTGGATAAGCTGTGCCTCCCACCCAGCACCCCAAACCCCAGCAAGCACAAAGCAGTGCCCCTGGAAAGGCTCGGGATCGCAGGGAATAAATCCAAATATCTGCTGCACGTCAGGAGGACCAGGGGGCGGCTCCCCACGTCCCTGGCAGTGCCCAGGCTGGGCTGGAGCAGCCTGGCACAGCCTGGAGCAGCCTGGAACAGTGGGGGTGTCCCTGCCAAGGCAGGGGTGAAGGAGATGGGCCCCAAGGTCCCTCCAGCCCGAACCATGCTGGCATCCTGTGGCACTGGGAAGGGCACAGACACTGCTGTGCCCTGGCCTGCATCCCTGCTGCACCCTGCTGTGCCAGGGGATCCATCCCTGCCCCATCCCTGCATCCTCCCTGTGCCAGGGGATCCATCCTGCACCATCCTGCACCCTGCTGTGCCAGGGGATCCATCCCTGCCCCATCCCTGCATCCTCCCTGTGCCAGGGGATCCATCCTACACCATCCTGCACCCTGCCTGTGCCAGGGGATCCATCCCTGCTCCATCCTGCATCCTGCCTGTGCCAGGGGATCCATCCCTGCATCCTGCCTGTGCCAGGGGATCCATCCCTGCATCCTGCCTGTCCCGGGGGATCTGGACTCAGGGAACACCCCCCCTGTCCCCCCGGGCACTGCCCTTGGGGTGTCCCTGCAGGGACGCTCCTCCCCTGCTCCGCTGGGTGCTGTGCTCGTTACTGGGCTGCAGCTCGCTAATTAATGCTCCCACACCAGGCACAGCACCGAGCACAAGTGCTGCTTGAGCCCTGACAAATCACCTGCTCCCAGGCAGCCACCCCCTCATCCACCCACCCTGCCAAGCACGGGAGATGCCACAGGAATGCTTTGAAGGAAATGAGCACCCAGCATGGATCCAATTTGTATCTTCCACATTTAATACAGCTTGATGGGAGGCTGAACTAGGATAACACCAAACTAAAAATAGCTGCTCCTGTTATCAGAGTTGTTCACTAATTCTGACACAAGCCAACATGTGCTTTTATTAGGAACTCACAGGAGTAATTTATCTGAATGAAATTGCAATATAGAATTAGTGCTGTGCACCTGTGCCCATCGCTGTGGCTGATCTGAATCTGTGCACGGCTCTGGAAGCACATCGGGAGCACCAAGCGCAGCCCGGCTGCTCCTGCTGTCACACGCTGTGGCACACGTTGGTGGCACACGCTGGGGTCACACACCAGTGTCACACACTGGTGGCACACGCTGGTGTCACACGCTGGTGTCACACGCTGGGGTCACACGCTGGGGTCACACGCTGGTGGCCCCAGGGGTGCAGGAGAGGGGCTGCAGAGGTTTTACCCTGACTGACGGGTGGGAGCGCTGGAAAAGGAACAAAAACCTTTCATTCCCTGGTGTATTCTGTGGGCTGTGTCCCAGCTCCCAGGCCGTTCCTGTCAGACACCAAAACTGCTGTGTACCTCGTCCAGGTGCCAGGTCCTGCTGTCCCTCTCTGCTGGGATGGGCACGGCGACATCGCTGCTGCCCAGCTCCACCCCACATGCCTCGGTGCCCACGGAGCAGATGTGCAGCTGCTGGGGAGGGCAAACACACACGGAGGCTGTGGGCAGAACTCGTTCATTCCGTCGGGAATATCCCCAACAGCACCGGGGGAAAGCAGGAGCAACTGGAAACTGCTTTGCTTCTCTGGGAGCGTCGGAGGGCAAAGGGAGCAGCGCCGTGGGGCTGAGAGGCCCTGCCCTCTGCTCTGTTGAAGAGACCCACAGCTGCTGCCCATCCCTGAGACAGCACCCGGTGTCACCCGGTGCCACCCAGTGTCACCCAGTGTCACCCAGTGTCACCGGGTGTCACCCGGTGCCCAGACCCTGCGGCAGTGACACCCCCGAGAGCGGGGGCTGCCCAGGACTGGGCTGGGCTGCTGCCAGCGCAGAGCCCAAAGGGTCAGCAGCGGGGTCAGCAGCGGGGTCAGCTGTGGGGTCAGCACTGGGGTCAGCACCGGGGTCAGCCATGAAAACAGCACCAGGGTCAGCCCTGCCCCAGCAGGTCCCACCCCACAGGTCCCACCCCGAGCTGCTCTGGAGCCTGGGCACGGCTGCTCGCCCTCCCTGCCCTGGCAGGCACAGCCTCCAGCCAGTGACCACGGGACACAGCCAGTGCTGAGGGGCTCTCGTCACACACTCGGGGAGAATCCCCCAAGCTCTGGTGCCTGCTCCTGCCCTCTGGGTCTGAGCTGCCTCCCCGGGCCGGGGCTGGCATCACGGGGCTCTGGGGGTGCCCAGAGCTGCTGCCCCGGTGAGCAGCACGCTCAGGTGAGCACGGAGCGCAGGCTCAGCCTGGCTCTGAAGCTCTTCCTGCAGCCTGAGCCCCTGTGCAGCTCAGTAAAGGCCCTGCCATTTGGGAGTACTTGAATATAAAAGAGATCTCCTTTAATCAAGAATTGAAGCATTGTTCATATTTCACACACGTGCTGAAGTCCCAGGGGAGAAAACTTCGTGCTCACCTTTAATTGAAGCCTGACCTCGATTTGAGCAGCTAGCAGGGAAGGGCTGGAACTGAGGCAGGTCTAAGAGCTCTCCCTAGAGCTGTAAAAGTTGAGTTCCTCTGTCCCAAAGGACCCCATCCCTCATCTCGGCTCCTTCTCTGGACTCCTCAGGGCAGCCTGAGAGCTGCTGCCCATCCTCAGAGAGCGGCAGCAGTGCCCACACACCTCAGGGCAGCACCTGGGCCCCACAGCAGTGCCACACCTTCCCCATCCAAGCATTCCAGAGGTGCAGGTCCTGATCCTCTGAAGCCAAGGACTGGTATCTCCAGGATATTTGCAACCTTCCCAGCAAGGACTCAGTGGAAAAGCTGCAGCTTCCTTCTAAAGGACAGGGAAAAGAATCAGCATTTTAGCTGCTCTGTTTACTGGCACTGGGGCTTTCCTTGCCTCTGTCCCAAAGCAAGGCAGAGATCAGCTGGCATTGAATAAATTAAATTAATCCATCCAAAGTACTCACCTTGCACCAGTGGGGTAAAACAACCTATAGAGGCTCCTGCAAAGAAGAGAAGTTGCTGTTTCAGAGCTGGGCAGAGGCTGAGAACACAGCGACTACAGCAGGTACACCAGAGACACGCACAGGGATTTTAATTGCCTGCAGCTGCCGGGCTCTGAGCTGCAGGATGAGGAGGGAGAAGCCTTTGTGGTTACCTCACAGCTAGAGATGAGTGGGGTGTTTGAGCTCGGAATGCTTTTACGTGATGAGGGGCTTAAAATAGTAATCAACTTTTCTCATTCAAATTGAAACGTGTTTTTCTCTCCCGTGGCTTCGTGCATGTGCTGAGCCGGTAACTGGGTCATGGAGGCAGGAGGGGCTGGGAGGAAAACAACTTTTGTATCCTGGGGATAATTCACGCACCGGTTCCTGCACGACGGGCTCAGCAGGGACCAGGGGTGGGCAGGTTCCTCCGTGAGACAGGCACCAGGGGTGGGCTCCCACCCCAAAACCCCCCCAGCAGCACTGCAGCCCCTGCCCAGCCCTGCAGCCCCTGCCCAGCCCTGCAGAACCCAGCAGTGCAGCCCCTGCCCAGCGCTGCAGCCCCTGCCCAGCCCTGCAGAACCCAGCAGTGCAGCCCCTGCCTAGCCCTGCAGCCCCTGCCCAGCCCTGCAGAACCCAGCAGTGCAGCCCCTGCCCAGCGCTGCAGCCCCTGCCCAGCCCTGCAGAACCCAGCAGTGCAGCCCCTGCCCAGCCGCAACCTCCAGGCCTCTCACAGCTCGGGAAGCTGCCAGGGACAAGGAGCAGGCCCCGCAGAACGTGCTGCTCTCTGAAAAGCAGATTTAAATTACATTATCCAGGAACAATCCGTGTGTTTTAGCTCATAGGGATGGGGCACATTCAGAAGAGCTTTAGGGAAGCCTTTCCCAGGAACAATCCATGTGTTTTGGCTCATAGGGATGGGGCACACTCAGAAGAGCTTTAGGGAAGCCTTTCCCAGGAACAATCCATGTGTTTTGGCTCGTAGGGATGGGGCACACTCAGAAGAGCTTTAGGGAAGCTGTGTCTGTGTTCCTGCACCTGCAGGTGTGCCCATCCCTCTTGCAGCCCGTGCCTGCAGCTGCTCCCCTGGTCCCTGCAGCATCCTCCCACCCCGGGCTGGGCTCCACTGCCCACGCCTGAAACGAAGAAGCCTCCAAGCCAGGACAGACGTTGCACCTCTGGGAAGCAACAAAATGAAGATGTCACCTATGAAGGGAGGAGCTGCCGGGTTTATTAGATATGTGGTGATCAAATTAGAGACTTGCTCATGTGGACATCAGTTCAACATATGCTTGGAAATTTTTTAATCTATTCAAACCCAAGGCCATTCCCATGCTGCCTACCTGTGAATCCCCCCATTTCCAATTCATTTCTACCTTCCCAAGGAACCTTTCTGGCAAATAACACCCTGAACCACTGCCAGCGACTCCCCCGGTGCGTGCCAAGCTTCTGGAAGTTCTGCAGATGAGTCCTTCACATCCAGTCAGTGTCTCCTCGCTGCTCCCGCGTGCCAAATTGCAGCTAATTACAGATTGCATTCCCTGGAATTTATTCACTAAAACAACAGCAAAATTGCACAATTTGGTGCAGCAGATCCTCAGCAATTCACAGCAGCCTCCCCTGGCAGCAGCCACATTCCTGCTACAGCGCCGGAGAATGTCGATATGCAGATGGACAGATTGTTCGTTTGCAACTGGAAACAAAACAAGAGATGCTTCTCTTAACAATTCCTGCCCGGGTGGCTCTGGTGTGTGCCCGGGTAAGAGGAGCACCACAGCTCCCAACTGTTTTCAGCCTGAAAAGCACTTTGAGCTCTTCCTGTTTCCCAGGCATTTCCATATTCTCTCCAGCGTTTAAATTCCAGTTCTTTACCCTGAAACCAGCAAGCTGCAGCTGTTACAAATGTATAGGCACACATAATCATAGAACCCACTCGTATGTACAGCCAAGCAGCTGTGTGTGTATAATGACACTTCTATTGTCATTAACAATATTTAATATATTAATATATAGCTGTATTAATTATAAATCCTGTTTATTTCTCAGTATGATATTTCAAACCATTTACAATAAAACTGAAAATAAAATTATTTTATTCTTCATGGTCTTCACCATGGAGGAAGTATGATGAAATTCAGATATATTAACTATTGAATGTTTATACTAAATCTTATTAAGTACAAACTACTCTGGGATGTGCTGGAGAAGGAAGCACATGAGGGAGTCATTAGGAACTCGTTCAGGCTACAGTCCAAAGGACCAGAGAACTTGGGGCTGCATGAGCTCCCCAAGACACAAGAGTCACAGAACCATGGAATGGTTTGGGCTGGAAGATCAATTCTCAGACCTTCATCCCACCCTGCCACGGCAGGGGCACCTCCACTGTCCCAGCTGCTCCAGCCCCAGTGCCCAGCCTGGCCATGGGCACTGCCAGGGATCCAGGGCAGCCCCAGCTGCTCTGGCACCTGTGCCAGGGAACAATTCCCAATTCCCAGTACCAGGGAACAATTCCCAATTCCCAATGTCCCATCCAGCCCTGCCCCTGGCAGTGCCATTCCCTGTGCCCTGTCCCTCCAGCCCTTGGAAAGAGCCTCTCTCTTTCCTGCACCCACGGCCGGATCAGTCCAGAGCCTTCTCTTCTCCAGGCTGAGCAATCCCAAATCTCTCGGCTCCCTTTCCCTGCTGCTGCCTCCCTCCGGTGGCCCCGCTGGCCCTGGCTGTGTCCCCAGAGCAGAGCGGTGCTGCAGACCCCAGCCCGGCGGTGGCACGGAGCAGCCTGGGCACAGAGCCGTGCCCCGGGTGCCCAGCAGCTCCAGGAGGACATCACCAGGGGCACCGGCTGCAGCCAGGGCAGGGCGTTCACCATGGCAGGGTGTTCACCAGGGCAGGTGTTCACCAGGGCAGGGTGTTCACCGGGGCAGGGTGTTCACCGGGGCAGGGTGTTCACCAGGGCAGGTGTTCACCAGGGCAGGGTGTTCACCGGGGCAGGGTGTTCACCGGGGCAGGGTGTTCACCATGGCAGGGCATTCACCATGGCAGGGTGTTCACTGGGGCAGAGTGTTCACCATGGCAGGGTGTTCACCGGGGCAGGGTGTTCACCATGGCAGGGTGTTCACCATGGCAGGGTGTTTACCAGGGCAGGGCGTTCACCAGGGCAGGGTGTTCACTGGGGCAGGGTGTTCACCCACCAGGGCAGGGTGTTCACCAGGGCAGGGTGTTCAGTGCCAGCACCAGGCAAACCCTGCGTGGAGACGGGACCCTGATTCCCAAGCCCAGCCAGAAACTCCAGCCGTGCATAAAGCAGGGGCAAATTCCCACATGTAGCTCGAGCTCACTGCAGGTTGTTGTGGAGGGAGCCCTGGCACCTCTCACAGACAAGGGAGGAGCACCACAGGTCAGTGCCAGCTCTGCAGCAGCTCCCAGGCTGGCTCCTGCAGGAGCTCTCGGTTTGAGCTGGCCCAGCTCTCTGCCATGGCCCTGGGGCAGCCCAGCACGGCAGGAGGACAGGGACAGTGTGCCCTCAGTGCCCTCACCCAGGTGCCCACAGATCCCAGTGTGGTCAGCAGGACAGGGACAGCATATCCTCAGTGCCCTCACCAGGCTCAGCAGTGCCCACTGACCCCAGCCTGGCAGCAGGACAGGGACAGCGTATCCTCAGTGCCCTCACCAGGCTCAGCAGTGCCCACTGACCCCAGCCTGGCAGCAGGACAGGGACAGTGTGCCCTCAATGCCCTCACCAGGCTCAGCAGTGCCCACTGACCCCAGCCTGGCAGCAGGACAGGACACATGCCCTCAGTGCCCTCAATGCCCTCACCCGGGTGCCCACTGACCCCAGCCTGGCAGCAGGAGCCCGGCAGCTGAGGCAGGGCAGCACAGGAGCCCAGTGCCAGCACAGAGCTGCCCGCAGGGACAGAGTCACTGCTCCTGCTGCAGGGAGGGCACCACACATCCTGCCCGGAGGGCACCTGGGGCACTCCTCTCGGAGGAAATCGGGATATTTGTTAACCCTGGCTTGAACAAACCCCGGGTCCAGGCGCTGGAAGTGCAGAGGAGCTCCTGCAGGATCAGCCTGGTGCACGCACAAACAGCCCTGCAGCAGATGGACACCTGAAATCATTACAGCTGACAGCAAGACCGAGAAGGTGTCAGTCCCACAGCAGGACCCTGTCCTTTGAAAAACACATTTAAAACTTTAGCTTAAAAATCCACAAAAAAAACCCACACTGTTTGAACTGTTTGTTTTCATTCCCTTTCCTGCCCTTCCCATTTTCCTGAGACTCTGTCTTCCTGGTTTCTAATGAGCAACTGTCCAAATTTGAGTTATAAATGCTAAATATACAACCTTAAGGCTGCACTGGAATCAGATTTTTTCAGGTGCCTTTCTTACTACACAGTCCAAATATAAATATACAACATTTATTTTTTCCAACTTTACTGCATATTCCTGCTTTTTCCTAACTCTGCTCACATTAATTCAGCACCAGGTTCCCAGAGAGGAGCTCTGCCCTCCAGCTCTGGTGGTGCCTTTCCATCTACTCCAACAACATACATCGACATTTTATAAAAGCCATAAAATATGCTGCAGTCTAGTTTTAGCTTCTCTCTTTGAACATGCAAATAATTTGACTCCATCTTGCCCAAGCACTCAATAAGCAGCAAGAGGACGAGCAGGGTAATTTACTGCCTGGTGCTGGCAGAGGAGGGGAAGAAGGGGCAGGCGGAGATGCTTTTCTGTCTGAGGCACTTTGAACAGTGCTGCTGCTGGGGAAGTCTCGCTTCTCCTCAGCCTTTCATCCCTGTGCACTTTTCATCTCTGCCACGTCTGAAAGAAATCCTTCTGAGCACGAGCTCCTGCCTGCCACACGCTGCTGCTCCCTGCCCGCTCGGCCTCACGCTGCCATCGCCTCGCTCAGCCTCACTCCCCACCCAGAGCCCCTGGCAGCTCCAGCCCTGCTCAGGGAGCCCCACCAAAAATCCTTGTACAGCTTGAGTCCTGCTCGGGGAGCTCCACCAACAATCCTCAGACAGCTCCAGCCCTGCTTGGGGAACTCCACCAAAAATCCTTGTACAGCTTGAGTCCTGCTCGGGGAGCTCCACCAACAATCCTCACACAGCTCGAGCACACCATGACCCACTTCCAACCAATGTGCACGTACTCCATGGATGCCTTGTGTCACTCTGTAAACAGAATATCCTTTTGCCTTTGTCAGACAAAGGAAACCATTTCCAAATGTTGGAAAAACCAGAAACCCCTCTGCTCCTGCAAAGCAATTGTTCCATTGAGAAACAGTGGTCCAGGTCCTCCCAGCCCCACAGGCACAGCCCAGAGGCTCCTCTTGCCCCCCAGAGCCTCCTGCAGACACACACCAAGCAGCTTCACCTCCAAATCAGCAGAGCTGGGACAGATTTTCTGCTGGTGTTTGGTGCTCTCATTCCCAAAGTTTTGGAATTGCATCGGAACTTTGGCTTCCTTCTTTCTCTAATAAGGGCTGCAGCCTTGTCAGCTGAGGGAGCAGAAACCCTCCTCTCTCCCCTGCTAAAGGCATCCTTTTCCAACTTCCATGCACTGTACATACGTGCATGGCCTAATCTGCCTGACAAGCAGCGTTGGAAGAATCTGCTCTGGTGGTGCTGTGTCTCCTCGTGGCTGTGAAGAGGAGCACCAGCTGAGGCTGAAGGAAGGCCACGGCCACTCCGAACAGCCACAAACCACCTAACAGGGTGGGATGGGAAGGAAATGTTCAGGCACATTTCCAGATAATAATGATGCTACAGCAGAACTTCAACTGCTGGTAAAATTGTACTGTTATTATGTGTTATGATTCAATTACCCACAAAAACTTCTACTCAAGACATCTAAGGAATAACAAAATACACATTCTGGGAAACACAATATCAAACATTCACCTTGAATGTGAGTACTCCTAGTGCCACTTTTATTTTATCTTTACAACTGTAGATGCCCAGCTGGGATGGGGCTGGCACACCCTGGCCGGGCTCTGCAGAGCCCGTAGAGGTGCAGAGGGAGGGAAGGGGCACGGCCCGAAGCTGCTCGGGGGCCAGGAGCAGCAGCACAGAGGCCCAGAGCAGCCAGCAGCAGGCTGGCATGCAGGACTGTGCCAGGGCTGTGCCACCCAGGCAGCACCCCTGCACCCACGGCTCAGCACCCGCGGGGCCAGGGCGCGCTTGGAGCCTGCACCCACACCCGAAAACCTGGCAGCAGCAGAGAGGGGCTGTGGGACAGCAAATTCCTGTTCACACACCAGCCCCAGCTCCTTCCACCCGACACTCTGCCTCCCCAGATGAGCTCTGCTGTGACACTTCAGAAGTAGCGGAATTCTGCTTCTTCCTCTTCTGCCTTCAAGTCAAAGCAAATCAAAAACTGAGGCAGAAAAAGGCGGGGATAGGTGGGATACGGGGAAGAAGTTCTTGGCTGTGAAGGTGGTGAGGCCCTGGCACAGGTGCCCAGAGCAGCTGTGGCTGCCCCTGGATCCCTGGCAGTGCCAAGGCACTGCATGGGGCTCGGAGCAACCTGGGACAGTGGAAGGTGTCCCTGCCACCCAGGGGTGGCACTGGATGGGCTTTAGGGCCTCTTCCAGCTCCAGCCATTCTGGGATTCAATGAGAATTCAGTTACTGCGTTAATAAAACACCAAGACATGGAATCACTTTGAAGACCCCAAGAAAGGAGCTGTCTGTAAAAACAAGTGCAGCACTCCGAGCTCCCGGGAAGCTCAGCCTGCCCATGGGTGGCTCAGTGCAGATTCCTGGCTGGGAGGCTTCTGGAGGCACACGGCTGTTCTTCCAGAGCACAACAGCTAAGCTGGGAGAAAACGCAGAGTCCTGCCACCCAGCCCTCACTGACTTTCATTTTTTGCTCCACTTCACAAGCAATAACTGTGGGATGATAAGGATTTGCAAAACAAACAGAAAGCTGCACAGCGCTTGTGTTTGGAAGCTCTGAGCATGAAAATCCATTTCAGGCCCTATCTACCCCCTTGCCGAGATAAGCCCCTCCTGAGTGTGCTGCTTAAATCTACAGAAACAAACAACCCCAAAGCCTGTTATTTTCTTGGCACAACTGCTCCCAGAGCAGGGGCCTGAGCACCCCATCCAGCCACGTTTTACATTTGGCCAAGTTCTTCTCCTCAAAGTTTAAAGCAGGAAAATGGAAATTGCCTCCACAAGGCATAAAACCAAGCTGGATTCACCGACCAGCCGCTCCCAGCAGGACACCATGGAGGGAACCCACTTCCACCTCCTTCCCCTGTCCCGCTCTGGATGCAGATCACTCCCAACATGCAGGGTGGAACGAGGGTCCAGGGCAGCTGGACCCCCTCAGTTACACCTGAGCTCTTTGTCAAACACCACAGCAAATGCTGGAGTCCAGCCCAGAGCCCAGCCAGATTCCGTGTTAAACAAGAGTAAAGGGAATTGGACAAATACAATGGAGGGAATTCCATGGGGACCCTAAATGCTCTGCAAGCTTAAAGAGCTGAAACCAGCTGGAGGTGGACACGAGTCTGGGGGGACAAGGGGGTCTGCCTGACTTCTCTGTGTCACCGCCACTGCTGGGGAGGGCCTGGGAGCAGACCCTGCTCATCCCAGAGGGAGCCAGCAGGATGGGTCACCTCCCATCCCTACACATGCCTTGCTCAGGAGGAGAAGAGAATAAAGCTGTTTGCCTTAGAAACTTCAGTGCAGGGTTTTCTATTCAGAACAATAAAGTCCCAAAGGAGGCAGAATCAATTTTAAGTTAAAATTACACCATTCACTCAGTCTTTACTATTTTTTAACAAACACATTGCTCTGTCTCTGCCCTAGCAATCCTCAGTTCTCCCTCTATATTTCTAATAGTTCTGAGCCAATTAATTTCCCACAATAACAACTTCCCAGGGACATACAGCTGGATAATCCTCAGCCCCTCCTGAAGTTACTTCCTGTAGGGCTGGGGAGCAATTACTGCTCCTTAGTCCTCTGCATACCAGGCACACGTGGATTTGGGTCGATCGGCTTTGCAGCAGCACCACAAGAGGAAAGAAGAGACTGTGGGGTCCCTGCAACAGCAGCTTCACGGGGAGGTGCAGCAGGAGGGAGGCTGGGGTGCAAAGGCAGGCACAACTCTTCAACCTGCGTTTGCACACAGCAAAAGTGGGAGCAGGTGCACCCTGGGGTGTTCTGAGATCCCCTGGGGCACCAGCACGGGACATTCCTCCAGACCAGGAGCACGGGCAGGTACCCTCACCAGGGGCTCCCACAGCACCCGTCCCCCGTGGGTCGTGGGGCTGGTGGGAGCATCCTGCTGCAGCCTGGGGAGGGCAGGGAAGGGAGCCCCAGCTCCTGAGCCGGCTGCACAGGATTTCAGCTGGAAAAGCATCCAGAAAAACACTTGTCAGGGTGGAGCCCAGTGACACGCGGGGCACAAAGTACAGCTGAAATCAAGTGTTCATTCAGCTTAACTTGGGTAATTTATTCTTTCTCTGATGTCCAGCTCTCTTCAAAATTTACATCTGCTGGCTGGATTGCAGCCTTTCATGCTCTGTTTTTGAATTATATGTTGCATATGTTACAGTGCAAGAAATTTGACTTTTCAAATGCCAACAAATGGCTACAAAATTGGCCCCTTGTGAATAACAGCCCAGCAGCATTTCCATGTAATTATTTTGCCCGGGAATTTAATTTGTGAGACATGAAATTCTGCTGGCTGAAAGAGCAGCACATAATGATCCCTGAGCACGGGGAGAGGACGCTGGAGCTCCTGCCCCCTCCCCGGCCATAAATCCAGTCCCTGCAGGCAGGAGGGGTCGTGCCACGGCTGGGGTGAAGCTCCATGGGGCAGCCAGGGTGGGAGTGGGGAACCCACATCAGCACCCTGCCAGTCACAGCCCGGCACTGAAACCCCTCAGGGACTGCCCCACTCACAGCACGGGCACAGCCCAGGAGCAGCAAATCCAAAATTCACAAAACCACTGTCACAAAACCCCAGGGTGCTTTGGGTTGGCAGGGACCTTAAATCTCATCCATGCCATGGCCAGGGACTGCCCCACCAGACCAGATTGCTCAGGTTGCCAGCTGCTCTGAGGAAACTGAAGATCATTTTATCATGATAAAAGCTAAAACACTGGGTGAAATCAGACAGAGCAATACAAAGCAAAAGCCATGGAAATCAGGTCCCACAGTCACAGAGCCAGTCCCACAGTCCCTCTGGGCTCGGGGACAGGGGCTGAGCCCCCTGTGCCAGCCCTGCTCAGCCACAGCCCCACCCTGCTGCCCAGCCCCTCGCTCAGGGCTCAGCAGCACCGACTGATTGAGCAGATGGCATTTGAGAACTGCAGAGCACTTCTGTCCTGAGTCACTCCAGATAACGTTCTTACATAACTCTGACATTTAGTGTCTCCATCCAGGGAGAAATTCCCCTTCCTTTGTCCTGTACCCTTGTGCCTGTTTTTTCATTTTAAAGATTTCAAGTTAAATGTTGATCTTGTGCCTGTTGAGATACATGAACCCTTGTAGGCATGAGGGGAGAGCACTGGTGGGGAGCAGGACTTGGCTGTCTGATCAGCACGAGTCAGCCCTGAGCCCCAGGGGCAGGGGAGCAGCTCCAGCAGGGCTGGGGACAGCGGGGACAGCCCGTGGCACTGGCTGCTGGGTGTTACAGGGACCAGGGCAGCCTGGAGCTGCTGGGTGTTACAGGAGCCAGGGACAGCCTGGAGCTGCTGGGGACCAGCAGGGACAGAGATCGTGGCCAAGCAGCGCCAGCAGGCACCTCTGGAATGGCCATCAGCAGGGCTCCACAGGCTCAGCAGAGGGAGCAGGCGCCTCACTGGGGTCACCTCACTGCAGAACCCCGGGACAGCCCAGCAGCTCCTGACCTGGTCCCACAGCCACCCTTAGGAGCCACCCCTGCAGCCTCAGCAGGGGCTGCCACGGACTCCTCCAAGCTGGGCAATCTCTGGTTTGCTTATCCAGCCTCTTCCCAGCAACAATTCCCTTCTTGAAGGAAAAGGTGAAAAAGAGAAAACCAAGATTAAATCTTCTTGGATTTGGAATTGGGGCACGTTTCTACCCAGAACAAATTTTATGTAATATTTGTTTTTGTTAAACCAAGCTCAGCAAAGTGCTTTCTCTAAAGATCGACAAAAGCTGTAGAAAGACACAAGCAAAGACAAATCCTGGGATCGTGGATGATGTGCAGGAATAGAACACTGATGAGTATTTGCTTAGTAAGATCATACTGAGCCCTATGGGATCCTGAGACTCCTGGCAAAATCCTGAGGAACCCAAATATAAACTACCAGAAATGAAAGCTTAACGCTGAGCTTAATTTTGACATTTTTGCCTTGGAAACCTTCTGAAGGAGGCTGAATAGCCAGAGACAGCAACCTTTGAACAGCTGTGAAGCTCCATGAGATCTTCATCAACCCATCTACATGGAAGTGTCTGGAGAAAAAGCAATTCACGTGGAAAAACAAACAAACCAGCCACCCTAGAAAGTATCAAATGCCAGTTAAACAAGTTCTCCATTTCATCAAATACCCAGGAATACACTTTAAACAGGATTTGTCCCTGTCTACTGCAGAATGCTTTGTCCTCTAATCATGTGTTATAGAGAATCTAAGTCAATTGTTTATCAAAACCAGTTTCCTGACCATGAGCTATTAATCCATGTGTCCCACGGGGCTCAGCTCCTGGCTCCTACAGGCGGCGGGGCTGTCTGAACAGTCTGTGATGGTCGGTTCCAGCTGCAGCTTCACCGCTGCTCCAATTGCCCCTAGAATATTACCTGCAGGCAGATGAACACTAGTTAGGAAATGGATTGATACCGAGGTGCCAAAAGGAGCTCGTTATCCCAGGAAACGAGCGGAGGAATTGGACACATTCTGCCCTCCCAGCCTGTGCCTCTCCAGCTGCCGTGAGCGCGCAGCCGGGCTGAGCCGGGCACGGGGCAGGGCCAAGGAGTGCTGCTCGTTCTGGAGGGCTGGAAAAGCACTGATTTGGCATTGCAGGCTGCAGACAAGAGCTGGGCTGTCCCCCCTCAGCCCCGCAGGAGCCCTGCTCCCCATCCCCAGGGAGCTCCAGGGACGGGGTCCCCGCTGGCACACGGGGTGCAGCCGCGTGTGCCCCGGCTCCAGGGCACCACAGGGCTGGGCTCTGAAGGGTTTGCTCAGTCTGAGTTAACACCAAACGGTGTAAGCTGAAAATACAAACAGGGAAAGCACTGCTGTCCGCCGAAAAGATCTTACCTGTCCGTGAGACAGCCCGGAGCCATGCCTCGGGCAGAGAATTGAAGTATTAGTCTCTGTGAAACTAGTTATGGGCTACTGGTTAATGGGCCAAAGTAGTCTCCGTGAAAAATTACCCCGTTTGGCTTTATCGTGAGCCTTTGGCCGCACACGCTCGGGGAGATAGAGACCATTAATTAGTGCTAATTATTGCTGCCTCGGGTGGGCTGGTTCCACCGGAGCTCCAGCAGCTGGATTCCCGGGGAATTTATTCCCTTTGGGATATTCCCACCCCCACACCCAGGGGCTCCCACAGAACCCCAAGCCCCAGGCAGATTTTCGGCTCACTAGGGGTGAGTTTGGGCCATTTTCGGGCAGGATCCTTCGTTTCCCTCACACCCCCAGCGTGTCCTGCCCTCTTCCCTCCCTGTCCCTCTCCCAGTGATGGAGCCCCTGGGGTCACACGCGCCCCTCGGGGACCCCACCCTGTCCCCGGTGGGCTCTGCCCGTCACCCCCAGGGACCCGAGGCCAAATTATCTGCACCCAAATTATCTGCAGCTCCCTGGCACTGGGGTGGGCCACACCCCAAAACCAAAGAGCCCCTTGAAGGCAGCGACAGAAACAGCCCCAGGCAGAGCTGCTGGGGAGGAGTGAATCCTCAGGCTTGGCAATAAAAAGCATCTTTAGAAGCTCGTGGATATTTTCAGGGGAAAAAATGTTATATTAATCCTAAGCACTGAGATAAACAGCCATGCTACATTTAAAAGATGCTCTATTTATTCTAGGGTTTTTTTTTTAATTATAAAATCAATGAAGTGTTAATGATTTCAAGAATTACTTCAGCTCACTCGGAGTTTCAAAACAACTTTTTTTAGTCTATGGCATAAATTCATAAACTGCTCAGTTTGACCAATTTGTCAAGACAATTTCCATTAGTAAACATGAATATTTAATGAAAGGGAAAAATGGCATGAGCAACTTCACTTAAGCGACTAATGACTTACTGGAAAACAAGTAAGATACATTAATATGCCACTTCTTTAGGTATTTGCAGAGCACAACCCCCTAAATATTCAACAAGCTCCTTATTTTACCTTGTCTTTATTTATCTGTGTATCTGTGTGTCTGCCGTTGCCATTGTTTATAGATATCAGCAAATCCACTCAAAAATAAACCACTTTTTTTTGTTTAATCCAGTCACTGCTGCTTGTTTCCACGTGGCTTTCACAGGAGGGCCTGAAAGTCCCTTCTCCTCCTTCACTGCTAAATTGGCCAATTTGTTTGGTTAGAGGCAAATACCAAGGCCTGACGACCTCGCAGCACTTGTTAATGTACTGGGGAGAGAAAATCAGTGCGAGGCTCTGAAAAACCAAGCGGAGACGCAGGAGCTGGTGCAGATCTCAAACCACAGCAGGCTGCCAGGAGCAGCAGGCTCTGCTTCCCTCGGGTGTGACATTCCCCTGTGGAAACACCTCGGGGCATTTTGGGGAAAATACCAGCGGGACGGGCAGAGCCGATGCTGCAGCGGGACCTGAGGATGTCTCTGTCCAAGGAGACGAGAGAACGGTGTCAGAGCTGGTGCACGGACCCCTGGTTCCTCCCAGCCATGAGCTGAACAAGCGACACCCTGCCTTTCTCCCTGCTTGTTCCGGAGTGGGGTGGCTCTGCCTCAGTGTCCCCAGCACTCTGTGCTATGGGCACATCGCTCTGTCCCGTGGGGACTCCCTCTGTCCCGTGGGGACATCCCTCTGTGCTATGGGCACATCCCTCTGTCCCGTGGGGACATCCCTCTGTGCTCTAGGGACATCCCTCTGTGCTCTAGGGACATCCCTCTGTGCTCTAGGGACATCGCTCTGTGCTCTGGGGACATCCCTCTGTGCTCTAGGGACATCCCTCTGTGCTCTGGGGACATCCCACTCGGCCACCGAGTGTCAGGGCTGGTCCCAAAGCAGCTGCCCTCCGCGGCAGCTCCCGGGCTCGGTCCCGTCCCGGCCGCTCCCGGGCTCGGTCCCGTCCCGGCCGCTCCCGGGCGCACCGAGCTCACCCGCACGCAGAGCAGCTGGAAAAAGTGCTCATGGCCACGAACACAATCGCAGCCATTTGAGAGGGAAGCCGGCGCTCCTCGGGCAGCAGCTCTCCTCCCAACTGACCTCCCTCCGCCACAAATCGCTTCTGACAGGCGCTCACAAATCCTAGAGTGAAAAGCTGTTTCCTTTAGTCACTATCCCCGTAAAATACAGTGACTCTCTTAATTACATGCTTAGTTTTTTTCCAAAGGCTCTACCCATGCATGTAGGCAATAACTCCAGCTGGGAGGCAAGGGACCATGTAATAGAGCAAGAGCAGTGCAGCCGGGTGGAAAAGATGCCAGCACAGTGCCAGGGGACAGTGGCAGGGCCAGCACCAGCTCCCGGGCCAGCTCCTGCACACACCAGCTGAGCTGGGCTGGGCTGGGCTGGGCTGGGCTGGCCTGGGCTGGGCTGGGCTGGGCTGGCCTGGATTGAGCTGCTGGGGGACTGTTTGCTGTCCCTGGCGCTGCAGAGCTGCAGCTCGGAGCCCCCAGCAGGGTCACACACAGCCCTTGTTCTCGTGGGGAACCCACACTGGCTGCCCGGCCGGACTGAGGATCACCAGAACAGCCGGGTCTGCTCACAGCAGCACCTGAATGACCTGCAGATCCTTCACAGGTAACCTCAGCATCACCAGAACAGCCGGGTCTGCTCACAGCAGCACCTGGGTGACCTGCAGATCCTTCACAGGTAACCTCAGCATCACCAGAACAGCTGGGTCTGCTCACAGCAGCACCCACAAATCCTTCACGGGTAACCTCAGCATCACCAGATGTTTGCTCTCAGCAGCACCCACAAATCCTTCACGGGTAACCTCAGCATCACCAGATGTTTGCTCTCAGCAGCACCCCACTGACCCACAGATCTTCATGGGTAATTTCCACTGAGTGCTTCTTGTACCCCAACTTAGGAACATCAAAAGCATTCCAGCCAACCAATTTTATGTGAATTTGATATGGATTTACTCGTGGCACAGTTTGTTTGAAGTCTGCAACAAGACACCTTTATGCTCCTTCACCCCAAAGCATCCTTCTGCATTGCTTCAAGGCAGACCAGAAAAAAAAATGTAAAAAGACAAACCAAATACAAAAATTAAGAAACAATTTAAAGCTATGCCTCTGAAAAGAGGAAGCTATAAGAAAATACAGCTGATAGAGCCCCGCACCTCCCCGGGGAGCCTTTGGCATCACCCAAGGCCAGGATTTGCCCCTTTCCATGGGACGGGCTCTGGAATGCAGAGGGAGCCCTGCACAGCCCCAGCCAGCAGAGCCCAGCGGGACAAAAAGCAGCTTCCAAGCAGCTCCTCAGCTGAGAGTGCCCTGCAGCCCCGGGAACCCGGGCGGGGAGCAGAGCACGGGAAACCGGGGCCCAGAGAGGAGAACTCGGGCTCCTGGGGAGAAGCAGCAAGAGGAAAGATCTGGTACGCACACACCGGACTCACGGGTTTAGAGTTCTGTGCCTAACGCTGCCAAAGGTTTTTCAGTTATTTATCCGACTCTGCCACGGTGTATTCCAAGTCCATCCTCCATAAAAGCAACAGAAATAACTACATCCTCACAACTTTTCAGAGAGTTCCCTGCAGTTCTCTGAGTCACAGCCAAAATTCTGTCTGGAGCAGTTATTTTGGGGATGACTTTATCACCAGGGAATGAAGGAATTAAAAAATAACTTCTTTTCTGGTCAAGGAGTTTATTGCCACATCTCATATTTCATTCTGAATTACATTTTTTCAGTACATTCCTTTTCTGGAGCAACACTCATGGAGATGATATGAGCAGAGTGCTTGGACAGCAGCTTTCCAGTACAGGGACTTTATTTGGAAGTGTATGAAACCCTAAGAACTAATAAAATATTCTCGACTCCCAAGGCAAAGCATGTGCAAGATAAGAAGGGTCAACACTGAATGGATTATAAACACACAAGGTTCTCCAAATTCCCTTCCCCTACCCAGCTTTTAATACAAAATAAGATAAAATTCAAACCTAGCTTTGAGCACGCTTGGAAGTTTAATCGCAGACTCGCTGCTGGGATGCCTTAGCAGAGCAGGGGAGGAGGGTCCGGGCAGGGCCGGGAGCAGCAGCAGCGAACGGGCTGCGAGCTCCGCAGCGCTGCGGAGGAGTCACACATCCACAGCCCGGGGGCAGCGAAACGCGGCAATGCACTGCGCGTTATACAGAGAGAATTTATATATATATATATATAAAATCTCTCTGTATAGTGAGCAGTGAATTGCACATTATATAGAGAGATAATGTATATATATATATATATATATAATTAACTGCACATTATATAGAGAGATAATATATTTAAAAGATAATATATTTTATATGTATATAATTAACTGCACATTATATAGAGAGATTATATATATATATAATTAACTGTATATTATATATAGAGATAATATATTTATATATATAATTAACTGAACATTATATATAGAGATAATATATTTTATATATATCATTAACTGCACATTATATAGAGAGATTATATATATCACTAACTGCACATTATATATAGAGATTATATATATCATTAACTGCACATTATATATAGAGATAATATATTTATATATATATAAAATTCACTGTACATTATATAAAGAGATAATATATAGATATATATATAAATTGAATTCATAGCACATTTTATACATATATTGAAATAGAATGCATTGCACATATATATATACAAGAAAACTGGAATCCACTACACATATATATATATATAAAAGAGAGAATTCATTGCACATCTGTACCCACACAAACACTTCAATTTAATGTGCACAAGTAAAGCTTTCATTTCCATTAATTTGCACGATAAGCATCTTCACTAATTACACGCGGTGCTTACACTAATCACCTGCCTGAAGCCATCAGATTTTATGTGGGACTCCTGTCAGACCTCAGCAATAGGGCTGGGTCAGACCCGGGTGAAAAGCCCCGCACCTCGGTGGTCTGGGTCAGACCCGGGTGAAAAGCCCCGCACCCCGGTGGTCTGGGTCAGACCCCAGCTGCCCCCGCACCTGGAACCGCACTGGGCTGGGTTCCCCCTTGCACAGAAAAGCAGCAGCTCCCGGCAGGTGCCTCCCACGCTGCCCACTGCTGCCCTCAGGCACCCCACACTGCTGCCAGCACCTCCTGCCAGCAGACTCTCAAAATCCGCCCTCAGCGGTAAAAGGCAGCGTTTAGAAATGGCTGAACGGATGCAGAGAATGGGTCTGATGGGCCAAAGATGCCCAAAGTCACACAGATGTCGTTCTCTGCAGGGGCAAACCTGAGGGGGAGCACGGAGGCAGGATGGGGCTCCGGAGCAGAGCCCAGCAGGGCTCGGACAGAGCCGAGACCCCGACTCTGCCCAGTACTGGCACCTCTTCTCTCTGCCCTCTTCTCTCTGCCCTCTGCCCTCTGCCCTCTGCCCTCTGCTCTCTGCCCTCTGCCCTCTGCCCTCTGCCCTCTGCCCTCTGCTCTCTGCCCTCTGTCCTCTGCCCTCTGCCCTCTGCCCTCTGCCCTCTGCCCTCTGCTCTCTGCCCTCTTCTCTCTGCCCTCTGCCCTCTGCCCTCTGCTCTCTGCCCTCTGCCCTCTGTCCTCTTCTCTCTGCCCTCTGCCCTCTGCTCTCTGCCCTCTTCTCTCTGCCCTCTGCCCTCTGCCCTCTGCTCTCTGCCCTCTGCCCTCTGTCCTCTTCTCTCTGCCCTCTGCCCTCTGCCCTCTGCTCTCTGCCCTCTTCTCTCTGCCCTCTGCCCTCTGCCCTCTGCTCTCTGCCCTCTGTCCTCTGCCCTCTGCCCTCTGCCCTCTGCCCTCTGCCCTCTGTCCTCTTCTCTCTGCCCTCTGCCCTCTGCCCTCTGCTCTCTGCCCTCTTCTCTCTGCCCTCTGCCCTCTGCTCTCTGCCCTCTTCTCTCTGCCCTCTGCCCTCTGCCCTCTGCTCTCTGCCCTCTGCCCTCTGTCCTCTTCTCTCTGCTCTCTGCCCTCTGCCCTCTGTCCTCTGTCCTCTGCCCTCTGCTCTCTGCCCTCTGCCCTCTGCTCTCTGCCCTCTGCTCTCTGCCCTCTGCCCTCTGCCCTCTGCCCTCTGCTCTCTGCCCTCTGCTCTCTGCTCTCTGCCCTCTGCCCTCTGCCCTCTGCCCTCTGTCCTCTGTCCTCTGCCCTCTGCCCTCTGCTCTCTGCCCTCTGCCCTCTGCTCTCTGCCCTCTGCCCTCTGTCCTCTGTCCTCTGCCCTCTGCCCTCTGCCCTCTGCTCTCTGCCCTCTGCTCTCTGCTCTCTGCTCTCTGCCCTCTGCCCTCTGCCCTCTGCCCTCTGCCCTCTTCTCTCTGCTCTCTGCTCTCTGCGGGTGACATTCCCACTCTGCAGAGGATCAGCCAAGCGCACGGAGCCACGCTGCTGATTCCCAGGTCACACCAAACAAAAGGAGCCAGAACCCAGCCACAGGCACAGCTTGGCACAGGAGCAGCACATGGGCACCCACTCCGTGCCCCAGAGCCCTTGAGAGAGAACTGAGAGATCAGAGCAGCACCCCTGGGACCCCAGCACTGGGGCAGGGCTCCCTTCCCTCCACTGCACCTGCAGTGCCTGGACTTCTACCAAAAGCTCTGCCTTTGGAGGAGTTTGGAAGAGGGCTAATTTCAACGTTTCCCACTGAAAGTGATGTTCCCCTTCTCCCCTTCTCAAATGCAAAACATTTATTAAAGCGGCATTGATTTCCCATCCTTTCGGCTGCTCCTGTTTGATCTGGAAGCTTAATAAACTCTTCCTGGCACACAGAGAAATATTGCCAGTTGAATTCAGATGAGAGTTTGCGAGCAGTGTCTTTCCTAATTAAAATCAAAACGCTTGCATAGGCGAGGACTGTGCCTGGCATGTGATGCCAGGGCTGGTGGCGAGCCCGTGGGAGGGAGCCGGGGGCTGCCAGCCCACCCAGACCCGTGCAGGGGAGGGGAAGGGCCTCACTGCCCAGAGCACTCCAAAGGATGGCCCTGCACCAGCAGTGCCTCCAGGAGGGCACCCCCCTTCCAGGAGAGACACCCCCTTCCAGGAGAGACACCCCCATCCAGGAGAGGCACCCCCTTCCAGGAGAGGCACCCACATCCAGGAGAGACACCCACATCCAGGAGAGACACCCACATCCAGGAGAGGCACCCCCATCCAGGAGAGGCACCCACATCCAGGAGAGGCACCCACATCCAGGAGAGGAACCCCCTTCCAGGAGAGGCACCAACATCCAGGAGAGGCACCAACATCCAGGAGAGACACCCACATCCAGGAGAGACACCCACATCCAGGAGAGGCACCCCCATCCAGGAGAGGAACCCCCATCCAGGAGAGGCACCCCCTTGCCCCCGAGCTCCCTGGTGACCCCCCCAAGCTCCCTGGTGACCATCCCAGCCCCTCACTCCTCCCCACGCCACCCCCAAAGCCCTGACAGTTCAGCAGTGCAGTTAATCCTTGTGGATTTGCTCCAAAAGAAAAAGCAGTTTGAGGTTTATACCTCATTATAATGCTCAGATTCACCACATCCATGGGGTAACCTGAAAATAACTGCTGTAGGAAGAAATCCCAGCCAGGAAAGTGTCAGAAACACAACACACTAGTATGTGTGCTGTAGCCAAAGAAAGGTTAAGAAATAGAAAATTACAATTCAAGATATATTTATCATTCATTTTCGGTGGAGAAAAAAATTCTCTAACCTATAGTTGAGGTCTAAATGGTTTTGTTGTTTTTTTTTTCTGAAAGCAAGCACAAAAGAAACAGGAATGTAGCAAAGCTAAAGCTTGATTTTTAGTTTGAAAATACTTGAGGGAACAATTTTCCTGCTACAGCTTCAGGTGGGTTATTTTGCCATTAGTCCAGGAACTGCCTTGTTGGGTTTTTTAACGCCTGTGATTGTTCAGCAAATTACAGCGTTTGCAGCTCCACCCGAGACCCGCTAGGCTGATTTCTGGTTCACCGAACACAAAATTCCCTTCATACCCCACAGAGGAACACCCCACTGTGAGCACGGTGGAGGAAAGGCTCCCCAGGCAGCCCCAAATCCCGGCACAGCCCGGCCCCGAGGCCCCAGAGCCCTGAGAACGGGGGTGTCCCACAGAAACCCCAAAAACAGCAAACAGGGGTGTCCCACAGAAACCCCAAAAACAGCACAGGGGTGTCCCACAGCATCCCCAAAAACAGCAAACAGGGGTGTCCCACAGAAACCCCAAAAACAGCAAACAGGGGTGTCCCACAGAAACCCCAAAAACAGCACAGGGGTGTCCCACAGCATCCCTAAAAACAGCAAACAGGGGTCCCACTGAGCCCTACAAACAGGGGTCCCACTGAGCCCTACAAACAGGGGTCCCACTGAGCCCTACAAACGGGGTCCCACTGAACCCTACAAACGGGGGGTCCCGAGGGAAGGGCAGTGCCCAGCGGGGTCTCTGCAGGTTCCTCCATGCTCCTGCAATGTCTCCACTCAAGCAGCCTCACTTCCTTCTCCCACATTCCAGCTCCTTGCTTTGAGTCCCTTCCCTTTTCCACATCACAGACAGGCTCTGGAGCCTCTCCTGCTTCTCAGTACCAGGGAAGTTTTTGAAGCTTTGCGGAGAATATGTAAGATGAATATTATGATCTCACCTTTTTATACTTGCTGAATATTTAAAGGGTTTTAGCTCCCTTAAAATAAATCCTTTCCAAGTGGAAGGACAGAGGGCTACTGTTTCCATAACAACCACTCCTCAGAAAATCTTCTTTTGGTAAATACAGCAGAATTAACTGCATAGTTTTAATATTTAATCGTATCCTGTTAGACATGTATGAAAGAAGGTAAACTTTAGTTCTCCTTGCCTCTCTCCCACCTGTCTCATTGAGCAAAACCTGTCTCCTTTCAGCGAGAAGCAGAGGAGCCCCGTGAGCTCATTCACTGCGCTGCTGAGCAGCTGATGGGCACCCTGGAAACAAAACCAGAGTGAAAACTGCTGATGCATCTTCCATCATTGCAATTTCCACAAGGCTGGAGCGAGTCACTTCGGATCAAATCCTGGGAGAGCCACAGCAACTGTCTGGCTAATAGACATGGAAAGGCATTCTCTGTTCTGCATTGGGTGGGGACAAAGGGGAATTGAGGCTCCTGGCAGAAACCAAACACCGAAATGTGAATTGCCTGATCTGAAAATGGAGAGAGGCAGCTCCGGGCTCTCCCCCTGTCCCACCTGCCCAGCAGGCAAGAGGAACAGTCCCATCCTGGAAGTGCCCAAGGCCAGGCTGGCCGGGCTTGGAGCACGATGGGCTTCAGGGCCCCTTCCAAGCCCAGCCATTCCGTGATTTGCAGCCTGTTTCCCCACAGCACTGCCCCAGGAGCTCAGAGGAGCACCAGCCCAGCAGCCAAACGCTGCCTGGGGAGGGACCTCTCAGCCCCTGACCACCCACAGAACCCAGCCAGAGCTCTCTGCTTCTCCATCCAGAGGTGCCAGAGCTCCTGACCTGCTAATCAGATCAGAGCTGCTCCCATCTCAAATTAACTTCCCACGTACGAGTGAACTATGAAATTGAAATTCACAGGTTGAAGGTTTTCACACAAAACTCAGTAAACAGTTTCCATCAACTACAGTTGAAAAAAAACCCCATACTTAAATTGATATTCGGCTTTTTTCCCATGCTTTAAACAAACAGAGTCCTTATAAATTTCTGCCAATTTTTAATACGAGCAGCTCAGCAGACTCTGCAATACATGGAGCACATAGAATATACTTGCCATACGTACATACAGTTTTTGGGCTTTTTAATAAAATTAATTGCATGGCTATTGTGGTTGTTTTTCTACTACAAAAAACTGCAGCTTCAGCCTCAGAAGAGATGAAAAGCATCTCCCTCCTTTCCAGCCCAAGTACTGCACAGTGACCCTGGAAGAAAGACCACTACAATTCAGCTGATTTTTAACCTTTCAGAATAATAAAACTGAAGATCTGACTTGCAACCACAACTAAAAAGCTTCTTTGAAGCTCTTGATAAAGAAAACATTTCCTGAGGGCCATTCCTGCCTGACAGCGGCTCAGCAGCTCCTGCCCAGCCTGAGCCACACTCGGCTGTGCCGCAGCAGGGCTGAGCATCACCCCAGCCCCTCCTCACCATGAGCACGGTCAGCACGGTCTTCTCCTCACACAGAATGTCCCATTCTCCTTCAGACATCCACCTGGGATCCTCCACAGGCTGCAGCTGGATCTCTGCATGTCAGAAACACCAAAACTGGGATTGACCTTGGTGCCGGGACCTGTGCTCTGAGTTCCTGGTGAAGGCACAAATTACCAGTGGCTGGCAGCTGTTTGATGACATTTGTTTGAAACATGTTCAGGAGATAACTTCCAGATCTCTTTTTCCAAAAACATGAGGAAAATCACAAGGCAGCAAGGATGGAAGATTTGATGCCATGGCAAATATGGCCACTCTTTGAGAGCTGCAAGATGCCTCTCATGAAAACCTCCACGCAGAGGGTTGTTTCTACAAAGTAGCCTCCATCACATCTTTTGTTTCCTGCTTTTTGTTATGATTATTCCTTGGACTGAAAGCAGAGGACAGACTAAAGCCCTGGTATTTAGCATCAAAGAATTGCTGTACTGTGGCTATTCAACACAAATATAAGTACCTGTGAGAACCAGGTGAAGACAAAAACACAACACACAGAACCTGGCCCTGGGTTAAATCCAACCTGGAACTTTGGTACCTGAGAGGTGAGGGTGGGTTTTCAGTTTGTTTTCCAGGCAGCCCATTGGTATTATTTCAGACTACATGAAGGAGTAAGGATTTCTCTAGACAGTGAGTGTGAAAGCAAAGGGATGCAAAGATGAAGGTTTCATTGAAGAAAAGTATCAGTTCTTTGTCAAAGGTGGACAAAGTCAAGGCTCTGCAGGTCTTGCCCTCAATGTAAGAGGGGGGAGCTGTTTGCCCTGACTGATCCTGACCCGCACACTCTGAAATTTTAGAGTTCTGTTTAATCTAAGGGTTGTTTACCTGCATTGCACACAAAAGGGTAAAAGCTGTCTGGAGCAGAAGGGGAAGATGACAGCTGGTTCAGGGCATTCCCAGCTTTGGCACACAGCCCTGGGCACAGAGGATGGACAGAGCAGTGACAGCTGTGTGCCCGGGGACAAGGGGCTCCTGCCAGCCTGACACCCGAGGAGCACTGAGGGGCTGGGAACGCTGCAGAACACACCACAGAGGGGGGAAAGTGGAGGGACACCACCAGGGTCAAGCATGCACGAGGCCATTGAATGTTGCTACTTCTCACGTAGATCAGTTTGAGATCCGAGACACGGCAGGAGGTGACACCACCACACACAGAGCCTGCCATCAAAGGAACTCCCTCTCCATCTTTAACACGCCTTAAGAATTGGTTTTCTCCACAATTAATTGCCTGCATTGTGCTCATTTTTACAATTCATTTGGGAGGAGAAGCCTTGAGAAGAATGAAGCTGTCTTTGACCTTCATCTCCTCAGATGGAGATGGCCCTGCTGCCTATTTCCTGATTTCCTGGCATTGCACTGTTCATTTGGGAAACATGAAAAATACGGTTGAGTCAATCCCTCTGAGTTATTCTGGAAGAGTCAGGCTCTTGGTAAGATGGAAGGTGATTGAAATTCTATGGCCCCACTTTTTAAGATATTGGGAATACAAAACTGCCAGCTGCATGAGCCTGAAAACAGCACGGACGCTTGGCAGAATGCATCAGAGCCCAGGATTTTGCTGCTGTTATTTACTGTGCATTTTTAACCCTTCACTTTCCACAGTCAGAAACTGCTCTGCATTACTTGGCCTTAGCTGGCTTTGGCTTTACCTTTGCAGAGACCCCGGAGAGGTGGCAAAGGGACAGGACCACCGTGCCAGGAATAAGGAACAGCTCTGGTGTCCAAAGCCTTTGGTGCCACAACAGCTTTCAAACATTGCAGGAATTGACTGGAAAACAGGGACAGCTTTGATGCACCCCAAAGTTCAGCAGACCTCAGGTGGAATTAATGGAAGATGACTCAGTGCTGATAAATTCCAGCCTGTCCCAGTTTTACAATTAAGTGTTGTCAAGGCGAATTACCCACAGACAGGTTTCGTTCCCTGCCCTGTATTTAAAGACAGCCAAGGGCCCTGTCCCTGTTCCCAGTGAGCAGGTAAAGCCATTAAAGAGGAGCTGATGTAGGAAAGCTCGCTGACCAGCAGACAAGCTCCTGGAATTCAGACAAGCTCTTTAGCACATCTTTAGTGAGCAGAGCCCCAGCTCTGAAGTAATTCTCCCCATACAGCCAGAGCAGACAACTGCTGCAAGAGCTGTTTGCTATCCTGGGTTCACCACGCACAGCTTCCACCCAGATTCCCACACAGGCTCTTGCTGCTTGCTCAGATAAAACCCCAACCTGACCTTGAAAAGCGCAGCAAGAGTGAGATGTTGTGTAACCAGCGACAGCCCAAATTAAACAAACACTACAGGAGTGGCAGGCAGACGTGCAGGAGGGGAAGGTGTGCGCCGAGCAGGGCGGCAGCGCTGCCCAGGTGAGCTCTGCTGTGGACTGTACAGATTTGCAATTACAAGTACCAGTGATATTAACGGTGTGGAATCTTAAAAACTTATTTACTCGATTATAGGGCTGCCCAAATCTCGTTCAGACTAACACAAGTTAATGCTAAAACACCAGGAACCAATCTTAGGCAGCCCGGATAATTAGGATTCCTGGACTGGGATGAGCACATGTGTCTGAATGTGATTTCCAGGGCTGAACCTGCCGTGATTCATCAGCCGCAACCATGAAGAGACAACATGAAAACAAACTTATTAGTGGTGCTTTTCTGGGAGGTGGAAGCGCTGCATTCTGTAAGTCAGCAGTTTTCTCAGTCTGCGGGATCCTGTTTACTACCGCTGCGCTCCGGAGCTCTCTCCTCACGGCTCTGACTCACAAATCATCCCACAGCAGCGACCCGGGCTGCGGGGCACGGGCTGGGAGGGGATGGGGGCTGTGCGAGCGCCGACCCGGGCTCAGCCCCGCCAGAGCCCCCAGAGCTGCGGGACAAACCCCCTGTCCCGGGAGAGCTGCGGGACAAACCCCCCTGTCCCGGGAGAGCTGCGGGACAAACCCCACTGACCCGGGAGAGCTGCGGGACCAACCCCACTGACCTGAGAATGCTGCGGGACAAACCCCACTGTCACGGGAAAGACAAACCCCCCTGTCCCGGGAGAGCTGCGGGACAAACCCCCCTGTCCCGGGAGAGCTGCGGGACCAACCCCACTGTCCCGGGAGAGCTGCGGGACAAACCCCACTGTCATGGGAGAGCTGCGGGACAAACCCCCTGTCCCGGGAGAACTGCGGGACACTGCCCCGGGTGCAGCACCCCTGCAGCACCCCAGGCTCCTGCAGCAGCACCCCAGGCCCCTGCAGCACCCTGCAGCACCCCTGCAGCACCCTGCAGCACCCTGCAGCCTCTCCCACCCGCCCTCAGCGCTGCCTGGACCCGGTTCCACCGGAGATGGGTCCTGCATTCAAACCACGCTCGACTGATCCATTGACAGCGTGTCATTAAACACCGTCAGGAGTGTCTAAACAGGCATCCCATCGTTTTCAATTTCCGTGTTTGTTGTTATTTTTAATGCAACGGATTCAGCACAGAGAATATTCCAATTGATCTCAGATGTTCAAAATTTCACTTAAATTCAACATTCAAATGTCATGCCAAAGCAGCAGGTTTTGGACTCTATTTGAGACCCTTTTTGGGAGTACCCAGAACCCTCAGTGACACTTCCCCTTCCCTGCTTGGTGCCACCTGTCCTTTCCATAAATCCCTGCCCCGAGCAGACCCAGCCTGCCCCTAACCTGCCAACAGGCTCTTAGTGCAGCTGTGAACTGAAGGAAGGGATTATGTGCATTTCAAAAGAGTACTGCACCTGTACAATAAGATTTTGAACAGCTATAAAGCCAACAATGAAAAAAAAACAACCCAAAACCAAAGCTAGATATAGGCACCAGCCCTCCCAATCCTGCTCCCTGAGCTACGCAGTGAGACTGCTTTGGTCACACAGGTTCACATCAAACTTATTCTGTAATGAAGATTAATTCCTTCTCTAGCTATAGTTCAGCATAAAAATAAAAAAAAATATAAGTTTTACTTGGGGAAAAACCTCATGAACTGCACTCTTTCAGTCTGCCCTAAATTAAACGGACTTTTTCAAGGGCCTGCTTGCACGATTAAAAGAACATTTGAAATATAAACCTTCTTTCCACAGCTCAAAAGCAAGGCAAAAAAAATGATATTCCATTCTCAGCCAGTAATTGCACAGGGCTCAATATTAACCTGGTCAATGAAATTCAATCAGCTGAAAAGCACAGGCATGCTGAGCAGCCCAGGCCATCCCTTCCTGGGGACATTTCCCTGCCAGTGAAACACAGGAGCATTTATCCTGGCTGCCAGGAACGGGGCTGTGGGCATCTCCTGGTGCCCAGCTCCGACCCGGCCTCCGCCAGGGCTGCAGGGTGGGGAAGGACAGAGCAGTGCTGGCGAGGCAGCGGCCGCAGGGGCACTGAAAGCAGAATATCCAGCGCTGCAGCAGCTGCCAAGGCTCCAGAGCAGCCGTGCCCCCAGCGCCGCGGCCAGCGCCGCTCCACGTCCCGAGCCACAGCCACCCCTGCCAAAAACCGACCCAGGGGTGCCAGTGCAGGGCAGCCCCACTGGGCAGTGCCCAGCTGAGAGGGCAGAGCTGCCCGGCTGCCCCAGCCCCGCTGCACTGCACCCCAGCCCCTGCTCCCACCCGAGCCCACACTCGGATGCTCCACGGACACGGGGCCTGGGGAGAAGCGCAGGGCAGCAGCAGCAGCAGCCTGGGGCACAGGGCAGGAGGAGCTGTGACCCCGGGGTTGTTTTAGGGCTGGTTTCAGGGCTGGTTTTAGGGCGCCACTCAGCAGCGATCCCAGAGGATGGACTCTCAGAAGGATAACTACAGCTGCAGTTCTGAGTTTGCAGGACTGCCAGCTGGTGTCAGACACCATGCTGGGAGGCAGCAAAGGCAAAACGGGACCTGGCCTTGCTCAAATCCTCCCTTTGCTCACCCTCAGGTTATCTCCAGCTGAAGCACAACGAAATCCCGGCCAACAAGCAGCAGTGGTATTTCGGTACAGCTGAAAAAGGCGTTTCAAAGCACCCAGCAGACCCCCAGGCACAGAACTGCACAAGGAATGCTGCAGCTCTGTCAAGTGAGGAGATGATGCACAAGTGGCCTCCACTGCCACCAAACCAGCCCCAGCCCACCCCAGCATCTCCTGTCACCAGGTTTTGCTCTGGTGCCATGGAGGCAGAAGTGCTCCATCCCTGAGATCAGGGGGGAAGTTCCTGGACCTCATTTGTCTGAAGCAGCCACGGAACGCTATCAGGATAGTAAGGAATCACACAGGAGCTGAGGGAGGATAATAATTACCTAAGGCGCAGCTGGAAGGAGCCAAGACTGCTGCTCAGCCTGAGCTGCAGGGCAGCTGGCACAGCCCAGCCTGGGCTCTGTTTGCCCACAGCCCGTACTGCTGCCCCAGCTCTCACCCGAGAACAGCAGGGCCCCGAGGTGGGGAGAGTGCCCAGCCGCATGTAAATACTTCATCGATTTTCTTCCTCCCTCCAGATGGTGCAATTCAGAAAAATTGTTTTTAAATGATGCCTTGCAGAAGCAGCGAGCAGCACAGCCAATACCAGGCGTACCTCAGGTAAGCACTGACCTCCTTCCCTCCCCAGGCAGCTGAGGCATCTGCAGCCCTGTGAGTGCTTTGGACAAATCACGGGCAGCCCGTGAGCTCGAGCAGATGGCCCCTAATTGGAACTGCACCCCTCAGCCGCTTCCCTCTCCTCCTTTATGTCTCCAGCAGGACTCAAAGATGGCTATGGAAAACAGCTCCGAGTCCTTGCCACGTTCAATTGAATTCCTCTCCTTCCTTCTAAACCCAAATAACCACATGCACCCAGAGAAAATCAATGCGACTGATGAGCCCAACTTGTTTGTGCTTCCAGGTGGTCAAAACCCTGCAGTGACCAGGGAGGAGAGGCAGCCCAGAGGGGCTGGCCAGCCCGGGATGGATGGATGGGCACAGGGACAGAGCCTGGCACAGCCACAGCACCCCCGCACCCCGAGGGCCACGGGCACCTCGGCTCTAGGGAGCAGCAGGGAAATTTGGGTTATTACCAGGAGCTGGCTGGAGAGCGGGGCAGGCTCCAGGCAGCCCGGGCTGCTGCACCCCTGCCTCCCCAGGGACAGCAGGCTCGGGCTGCACAGTCACCCCACTGCTGCTCCTGCAGACAGGCAGCAGCAAGTGCCCAGCCTCTGAAAAATTAAGACTTGACTTTTTGGCAGTTTTCCCAGTGCATTAAAAAAAAAGCTGTAAAGTAGGTCACTGCACAATATGGAATTTCCCAGACATTTGCACCTTTTAGTAGAAACACTGAAGGGAACAAATTTGCACTGTGGGTGAAAATGGGCTCAGGGTCATCTGAAACATGAAATCCAGCTGTGGGCCCCTGGCTTTCAGGGAGCCCTCCCCACTCCTGGAGCCTCCCCCAGCACCAGAGGGCTGCAAACCACCTGAAGACACCTTCACCCTTCCTGTCCCTCCCCGGGACAGGGTGGGCACAGCCTCCAGCCCTGTGCCCGCACCCCGCGGTGCCAGGACTGCCCAGCCCTCCCCAGCCCCAGAGCAGAGGCTCTGGTGCAGTTTGACCCTGGACACAACGCTAGCACCCCCATGGAAAAATGAACTTTTTCAATGGCTCCTACCTCCTGCTGGGCGCTGCCCGAGCCCCTGGGATGGGTGGGCGAGCAGAGCCGAGCCCTGCACCCTCCTGCCAGGCCAGGAGTGGGGAAGGACAGGGAGCAGAGGGTTAAATCGGGATGGGGCAGGCTGATGGTGCTGATGGCCACCACAGAGGCACCTGAGAGCATCACCCGAGGGCAAACAACCCGGCATGACTTCCCTGGGAGCTGGGACTGTACTGGGGAATGTCACAAAACCCCCTCCCCTCATCTCCAGACGTGTCACTGGGCATCCCCAAAAGCAGCAGGGAGCAGCTGCCCCTTCCTGCACCTGCTCCAGCCACACAAACACATCCAGCTCCCCTGGAAATGAGCTTCATTACAATTCCTTCAATTTTCTGTACATAAATATTTGCAGAAGCTCCTTATCTTTTTCCTCAGAGCTGCATCTCTCCCCACATGGCCAGCCAGCCTGCTTTTTCATCATTAGAAATGCTGCAAGCTTGAAAGTAAACCTCAACAAGATGGAACAGGAGAAGCATCGCTGGCGCAGGATGCACCTGAAGTGCCCCATCCCAGCTCCTCTGTGCCCTGCCTGGCTGGGAAGGGAACGTTTTGCAGATAATTCCTCCCACGCCCCTGGGAATGTGTTTGTGTTTTGCCATGGAGTACAGCCAGCACCATCCCTCCAGCTGCCTGGGCTGCCTGGACCCCACGGGTGAAACCAGGACACGCCGTGAAGCATCCCTGCCTCTGAGGGATAAGGAAATAAGCTGGTCTTTTCTGTTCTCTTCCATTTCCGAAGCAAACAGTTCATCCTCACCGCTGTGCCATCACTCGGCGCTGCCCGGTCCATCTCCCAGTGCCCTGGGGACAGCTGCGAAGGTGGCAGCAGCCCCGAGCATCGTCAGCAGCCACCTCACCTCACCCCGGACACGGATCACCCTCCGCCCCGGGCTAAAAGCTTTTCCATTAGCAGCTTCGCTGGATGCATTTTGTAGAAAGATAAAGCACCACGAGAAAATAAAGCCTTGTCATTTCCCTCTGCAAATAATTCAGGGCTGTAATGAGAAGGAATCAATCAAGGCAGAGCGCTTGGGTTGCAAGGTCTTTCCCGCGGTGTCAATGGGAAACTCGTATAAAACCCTGGCACTTTCACAGCCTCAGCAGCATCTGCACGGCCTGAGGTGCCCAAGGGGCCCGGGCTGTGCCTCTCTGATGGTCAAAGCAAATGAGAGCCAAAGGAAGAGAAAAAGAAGCATGAAGGAATTTACAGAGCAGTCAGAGAAGTCACCGCTGACGGTCTGTGCTCAGCCCGTGCCCAGCCCTGGCTCTGCTCCCAAAACCCTTTCTCAAAGCCGGGCAGGCAGGCACCAGCCCCGGGCACCCAGCACACCCTGCAGAGGCAGCAGGCACAGGGTGACCCCCGGGCACCTGCCCGAGCCCTTGAAGAACAAAACATTCCATCCTGCATGAGGGAAAGCCGATTCCTGGCATTTGGAGCGATTTCTATTTCACACAAATAGTGTCTGGTAGTTAAAAAACCGGAGAAATGCAGTGTGTGCTGTCCCAGAGAAATGCAGTGAGTGCTGTCCCAGTGCAATGCAGTGAGTGCTGTCCCAGTGCAATGCAGTGTGTGCTGTCCCAGTGCAATGCAGTGTGTGCTGTCCCCTGGCCAGCAGCCTCATGTCCCGGGTACCAGCCCCGGGGGCTCCCGGCTGCAAAGGGAACCGGGACCGCAGCTCCCCAAGGCCCCGGCACCGCTTCAAATCCGGCAGCTGATAAATATTAAAGCAGGTAATGCCCCAAATCCTGCCACTCCTGCTGGAATGTTTGTCCCATTAGTGAGACAGACAGGAAGCGATTTACAAAACAACAATAAACGCAGCAAAGAATCACACAGAGCTGAAAGCCGGGAACAAGGAGTTTAAATGATGGGTTTAGATCGCAGCACAGCCACCCTGAGCTGCATTAATTGGTGTGCTCGGAGCTGGCAGCCGCCGCCAGGGTGGGAATGAGCAGCAGGGCTGCGGAGGGCAAATTGCAGCGGCGCTTCGCTGGAGCAGCAGAGCTCCGCGGCGCCGGCCGGGCCGGGCTGGCCCCGGACAGGTCGCGGCCCCTCCGCGTCCCAACCCTGCGGCCCCTCCCCGAGCGCCGGCTCCTCCTGCTGCTCGTGGATCCAGCTGCCTTTCCTGCACGGTGATTTCTGTGGCATTATTTTCACTCCTTCTGTTGCCCCCTGCTCCCAGTTCCCAGAGCTCCCGCTCCACATCCCATCCAAGCAGCTCCTCACGTCCTGACACCGCTTTTGTTGGAGTTCAATATCTACAGCTCCCTGCCTGCATTCCCAGCTCCCTTCCCTCAGAACCGGCTCCCTGCCGCATTCCCGGCTCCTTTTCCACATTCCCGGCTCCCTTCCCGCATTCCCGGCTCCTTTTCCACGTTCCCGGCTCCTTTTCCACGTTCCCGGCTCCTTTTCCACATTTCCACGTTCCCGGCTCCCTGCCTTCTCCCCGTCTCTCCCGCGCTCACCTCCCGTTCCTGGCTCCAAGCAGATGGGTAACTTGGCTCGGGAGAAGAGGAAGGATTTACTGAACCTTTACTATTCATAAAATTACTTTGGGCTGGGGCAAATACAAATGCTTCCTCACTCTAATTCCAAAATCCAGAGCGCTGTGAGACTAAAAATGCCAGACCAAAATGATCCATGGCAGTTGAAATGGAAGCAATTTGATCATTTCCTCAGGCACACGAGGCAGCAGCTCAAAAAAAATAAATATGCTAATGAATGTGTTTAGTCTTGGCCATTACATTTGGTAAATATTTACTGCTCAGCATCCAGAGTCCCAGTTCGCGGGCACCGCAAAGCAAGAGGTGGGGAGGGAAGCGCTGTGCTCTGCGTGCCCCATGGCCTGCGGGCCTGCCAGGGCTGCACGGGCACACCTGCACGGGCACACCTGCACGGGCACACCTGTATGGGGCACACCTGCACAGGCACACCTGCACGGGCACACCTGCATGGGCACACCTGTATGGGGCACACCTGTATGGGCACACCTGTATGGGCACACCTGCACGGGCACACCTGCATGGGCACACCTGTATGGGCACACCTGCATGGGCACACCTGTATGGGCACACCGCATGGGGCACGCCTGCACGGGCACACCTGCACGGGCACACCTGCATGGGCACACCTGCATGGGCACACCTGCCACCAAGGGCACACCTGCCACAAACACAGCACAGCCAGGGCCATGGCAGCCCAGGGCTGCCCTGCCCCGGGGCTGGCACCTGGCCCAGCCCCTGTACAGCACCGACACAGCCCTGGAGGCTGCGAGCTGAGCCCAGAGTCCCACCCGGCCGTGCCCTGCTCACAGGAGCAGCTCTCCCTGACCCCCGTGAGGCCCCACAAGTGTGCCAGGGCAGTCACCCGTGGGCTCACTCCCCTTGGCACTGGGACAGCTGCTTTTTCTTCTCCTTCTCCTCAGTGCTGCAGACTTCCAGGCAAAATGGTCCTCAGGAGGAGAAGGGGAAGGAGGGGACTCCATTAAGGGAATAAAATAGGAAAGGGCAGGTAAAGTCATTACCCGGTCTTTTCAGCAAGAAACAACTAAATCAAAGTCTGATCAATGTATTCCTTTCAAGTAAAGGTCAAACACAAATCTCAGCCCCGGGAGGCCAGGCCTGAGGGAGTTAAATTTACACTGCTCACAGGGCAAGGAGGCACTTGCAATACAGAGCAAAGCCCACCTGCCCATTAAACGCTGCACGCCAGAGCTGCAGCTGAAAGCTCCCCTGACGGGCAGGGCAGAGCCCAGGAGGCACCGAGCTCCTGCAGAGCCACCCTGCCAGCCGTGTCCTCACCTGGCCCCAGGACCATGGCTCCAGGGACCCCCTGTCACCCAGGGCCACCCTGTCACCCCAGGGCCACCCCATCACTGAGCCCCCGGGACAGCCTGTCCAGGGTGGCAGGAGCACGAGGCAAACGCAGAGCAGCAGCAGCAGCAGCCTCGCAGCCCCCAGCAGCTCTGGCTCTCTGCAGCCCCATTTGCAGCTGGAACCTGCCAGGAGTGACTGACTCCCAGGTGACAGGGACAGGAGCTCACCTGTGCCACACCTGTAACACAATAAAGAATCCTTTTGTAGGAGGAAACTCCTGCTGTGTTGAGACATTATTTATCCCCTGGAAGTGCTCCCACGTTTCTACCATTCTCACTCGGTTCCCTTTTCAAGCTCCTTTTGCTTGGCTTGAACACACGGAGGTGGCAGCTGACTGCAGGATGGGGTGTTCGTTAGGTGCTGAGCTCTAGCAGGGTGTCAGGGCAGGGAGATGAGGAGGGAGCAGGGAGATGAGGAGGGAGAAAGGAGATGAGGAAGGAGCAGGGAGATGAGGAGGACGGAGCAGGGAGATGAGGAGGAGGGAGCAGGGAGATGATGAGGAGGGAGCAGGGAGATGAGGAGGACGGAGCAGGGAGATGAGGAGGAGGGAGCAGGGAGATGAGGAGGAGGGAGCAGGGCCGGGCTGGCCCAGCAGCCTCTCCTGTCCCAGGGGGTGCGAGGGGGGCAGAGCTGCTGCCAGGGGCAGAGGGCAGGGTGGGCATGAGGGGCAAACAGCATTTGTTGATCACCGCCGCTCCTGCCAGGGGCACTGCAGAACCCAAAACATCAGCACTGTGCTGCTGAGTGCCCAGCCTGCCCTCTGCTTCAAAGAGATCTGGGGCCATCGGGCCCTGCACCAGCAGACAGAGGCATCCATGGGACCGTGGCAATATCCAGAGACCCCAGGAGTGTCTGCAGAGACCCCAGGATTGTCTGCAGAGACCCCAGGGGTGTCTGCAGAGATCCCAGGAGTGTCTGCAAAGACCCCAGAAGTGTCTGCAGAGACCCCAGGGGTGTCTGCAGAGACCCCAGGAGTGTCTGCAGAGACCCCAGGAGTGTCTGCAAAGACCCCAGGAGTGTCTGCAGAGACCCCAGGGGTGTCCATGGGGACTGTGGGTGCTGCTGGGCTCGGGGCTCCTACCCTGCCCACCTCAGTGGGAAACCAGGCAGGACACTGCTGCAGCCCCTTAAACACCAAACCGAGCCAAGCCAAGCCAAGCCAAGCCAAGCCAAGCCAAACCAGGCCAAGCTTCATCAGAATTAACCACGGGGTCCCCACAGATATTTAGGCTCTGCACAGCATGACCAGAGCCCCCAAATCTCCTGGAAGCCCAAAGCTCTGGAGAACAAGGCTCACACTGGCCCCCACTCCCAAGGCAGCTGCAGGAGAGGTGGGCTGGGTTAGCTCTGCTTTGGCAGCAGGACACTCCATGAACCAATTTGGAATTGCAGCTCCCTCGGGGCGCTCTGCTGCAGCTTTTATCCCTGTTCCAAATTCTGACTGAGGCACAGCCACTGAAGGGCCAGAATGGCTGGAGGGGAGGTGGCTGGGGCTGCAGTAAATACACCCAGCTGCAAAACCCTCTAACAGAAAGATGTGACATGATATAAATTCCCAGGGCCTGCTTTTGACTACTTCAGTGTAAAGGTGCTATAGAAGCACAAATTGTTATTACAGTATTAGCTAGTACAACGAGGCGTTAGGAAGAAGAACTGCCTCAACGCCTGGGGGAAATCAGGAATGAGAATGAATTACAGAAACTGATACAGTTATACATGCCCTCTTCTAAAATGTATTTGAAACAAAATGATTACCATAATAAAAGCAAATCCATTTCTGTTCTGCTTATTCTCTGTAGACAAAGAAAGGGTCAAACATTTTTTTTGCCAATTAAAAGATGTAAAAAATCAGGACTCAAAACATCAATTTAATTTTGAGTGCAGATAATACGGTGATTTGAAAAAAAATTAGAATCTAATTCAGTGAAGAAATTCAAGTAATTAATGACTTACCTTCATCACACCTTGTTTCCAAAACTGACTGTGAGTTTCCAACACACAGCTGCCTGTCTGTGAGAAGCCTGTCCTGAGAAACGGGGACAGAGCAGAGCACCCTTTCCTTTTTCTGCCCACTTAGTAAAAACTGGGAAAGCTGTGCCTGAGAAAGCTGGGGCTGGATCCCCGAGCAGGGGATTCACCTCTTCACGCACTGTGAGCACCCCAAAGCAAACACAAGGAGACAGAGCAGCACCAGTGCAACCAGGGGCTGGGTGTCCCCCGGGCCAGCAGGACACCCCAGAGGGGACACACAGCCGAGAGGGGGACACGGGGCAGCTCATGGGCTGCAGAGGGGGAGCAGCACAAAACCTCTGCACAAAACCTCTGCACA
Organism: Lonchura striata; assembly: GCF_050655825.1. Taxonomy (NCBI): domain Eukaryota; kingdom Metazoa; phylum Chordata; class Aves; order Passeriformes; family Estrildidae; genus Lonchura; species Lonchura striata. The sequence goes on from NC_140715.1 coordinate 20,302,674, forward strand.
AAATCTCCGCACAAAACCTCTGCACAAAAAGCTCTGCACAAAACCTCTGCACAAAACCTCTGCACAAAACCTCTGCACAAAAAACTCTGCCAGGCTCCTGCATCCCCCAGCCCTCCGTGGCACCGGTGCAGGGCACAAAGAGGGAGGCTCAGGGAAGGTATTGACCCCGGATTGATCCCCTGGCAGGGCTGCAGCAGCCCAGCACAGGCACGGGGAGAAGTCTATTAATGAGCTCCAACTACTAAATTATTGACTAGTTAAGTACTGCAAATTTGGTCTAATTGTTTTCATGATGGGAGTTTAATTAAAGTGTCTTTTGTATGAAAAGTCTAGCAATATCCTTGTTCAGATAGTGTCAGGGAGAGTTTCCAAAGCCTGCCTGGCTTTCAAAACCAAATTAAAAGTTCCATCCAGTGCAAAGCTCTTCAAAAGAGGGAGTTTTTGTGTGGGAGAGCACTTGAATTCCCAGCTCCAGCTCACAGGTCCTGCTCAGAACCCCATGCACCTCTCCCCACTAGGGAGGCATCTCCTCCTGCGCCCTGCCTGCTGTGAGACTGCAGCTCCCAGGGAAACGAGGGAAGTGTTGGGCAGCAGTGGAAATCTGGTGGCAATCCCAGCATACCAAATGAAAAGTGAAGGAAGGTTCCCAGGGAGGAGGGGGAAAGCAGTCAAACCAAAACGCTGAGGGACATCAAACGACAGCAAAAATTCAGGTTGCACAGGATTCTCCACTGCAGAAAGACAGGTATCGCCTGCCCAGACACACAGGGATTTGCCAGCACACACCTCCAGCACAAATCCAGGCAGTTACAGCATTTGGCCACTGACCTTCCCTTGGGTTTGTTGCTGGAAGCTCTTCCCAGGGCCCTCCCTGGCACCATGGACCTGCCCGGTGAGCTCGTACCTGACCCAGCACACGTGTTCAGGGCAAACACGGGTGCATTACCCCAGAAATTGTCCCTCAGCCAAACACAGCCCCCTGCGAGCAGAGGGGAGCAGCTGACAGGACAAACCTGGTTGGATATTGCAGCCAGGAGCCCTCCCGGGCTGCATTCCCAGAACCCTGCAGGATAGCTCGGGGACAGGGCAGGAGCTCACCAGGACAGTGACACCAGTGCTTCCCGGCCTCCAGATGTGCACACACGCCCACCGTGCCTTTTCCACGGCTCATCGTTTATTCATGGCAGCATCTACTTGCTGTTAGATATTTCCAGACATTTATACGCCCTGCTTGGAAGCAGAAGAATTCTTTGCTAGAATGTGGAGCAGTTGGCAGCACCACACACACATTTATTCAGGACAAACTAGCACCTGCCACTCAGAGGAAGAGCTGTGCCGTGGTTAAATTGACTGTTTGGGACCAAGCAAGTGTCACTTCAATTGCCCCAGTTGCATCAGGGACAGCAGGAAGGTTGCAGTCTTCCCTCCCTGATTTGCAGGTCTAGCTGAAAATAATAAAGGATGTGCCTGTCAGTCTTAAAGTGGATAAACTCCGCCACGCCCAGGGGTGAGGGTCTGCCCAACGCCAGAGCCAGGGTCTGGACTGGCGGCTTGCTGCTTTCGGGGCTCTGAAGGCCCGGAAAGGCTGCAAGGGCCGGCACGGAAAGGATGCAAGGGCCGGCATGGAAAGGATGCAAGGGCCGGCATGGAAAGGATGCAAAGGCCGGCATGGAAAGGATGCAAGGGCCGGCATGGAAAGGATGCAAAGGCCGGCACGGAAAGGATGCAAAGGCCAGCATGGAAAGGATGCAAAGGCCGGCACGGAAAGGCTGCAAAGGCTGGCACAGAAAGGATGCAAAGGCCGGCATGGAAAGGATGCAAAGGCTGGCACAGAAAGGATGCAAAGGCCGGCATGGAAAGGATGCAAACGCCGGCACGGAAAGGATGCAAACGCCGGCACGGAAAGGATGCAAAGGCCGGCATGGAAAGGATGCAAACGCCGGCACGGAAAGGATGCAAAGGCCGGCAGCCCGGCCCCATCCCACCGCCGAGAGCCGAACCACCCGGGACTCCTGGTGGCACCGAGACCGACAGGCACCGAGCCCTGCGGCTGCCCAGGCACGGCCCTGGGAGCGGGCAGGGCTGGGCAGAGATGGGCAGAGCCGGGCACAGAGTCCCAGGAGCAGGCAGAGCCAGGCAGAGCCGGGCACAGAGCCCCACACACAGCCCCAGGCAGCAGTCAGAGCCGGGCACAGGCAGTGCCAGCCAGCTGGGCACACTGCAGTGCAGTCGTGTTTCCTTGTTTCTCGCCAGGGCAACTGCACATCGTGCACTGCTGGTGCCACATCCGCTCCCACGGGAGTGGCACCGTGCATGGCTCCGTGTGAAAGCTCACTCCTGCTCCGGGCACTCCTGGGAGGTGACAGCACAGCTGAGAGTCTGTCCCTGTGCAGGTGACACTGTCAGGACAGTGACAGCACAGCTGAGAGCCGGTCCCTGTGCAGGTGACACCAACAGGACAGTGACAGCACACCTGAGAGCCCGTCCTTGTGCAGGTGACACCACAGGACAGTGACAGCACAGCTGAGAGCCTGTCCCTGTGCAGGTGACACCAACAGGACAGTGACAGCACACCTGAGAGCCCGTCCTTGTGCAGGTGACACCACAGGACAGTGACAGCACAGCTGAGAGCCTGTCCCTGTGCAGGTGACACCAACAGGACAGTGACAGCACACCTGAGAGCCCGTCCTTGTGCAGGTGACACCACAGGACAGTGACAGCACAGCTGAGAGCCTGTCCCTGTGCAGGTGACACTGTCAGGACAGCGACAGCACACCTGAGAGCCTGTCCCTGTGCAGGTGACAGTGTCAGGACAGTGACAGCACACCTGAGAGCCCGTCCCTGTGCAGGTGACACCAACAGGACAGTGACAGCACACCTGAGAGCCGGTCCCTGTGCAGGTGACAGTGTCAGGACAGTGACAGCACACCTGAGAGCCCGTCCCTGTGGAGGTGACACCAACAGGACAGTGACAGCACACCTGAGAGCCCATCCCTGTGCAGGTGACAGTGTCAGGACAATGACAGCACACCTGAGAGCCTGTCCCTGTGCAGGTGACACTGTCAGGACAGTGACAGCACACCTGAGAGCCTGTCCCTGTGGAGGTGACACCAACAGGACAGTGACAGCACACAGGGACAGGGACGTGCCTGGCTGCAGCTCCCTGGGGCTGGGCACCGTGCCCGGGGCAGAGCCAGTGGCAGCTGCAGGATTTCAAGTCCCTACAACAACAGGCCCCACACCCACAGCTGCAATGCAGCTCTGGAAGCCCCCGAGAGGACAGAGGTCCAGGAAACTCTTGAAACAAAGCACTTTAAAAGGCCAGAGGAATGTGTCCAGCATCCCAATGTGGGCTTTCAAAAATGCCTAAGCCATGAGGGATTTAGTTTTTTTCTGGAGTTACTGGGTATTTTCATAAACACCCTCAGAGCTTTCTGAAGGCACGTGGACCTTGCTGGACAACCCTGCCACGCTTCCCAGGGAACAGCACCAGGCAAAAGCAGCGACGAATTACAAGAGACACCAGAACAAAGTAGGAATTAATGGGGTTGACATCAGCTGGAAATAAACCTTTTTTTAAGGACAGTCACATGTATCACATACCTGCTCATTTCAAAGCTACAGGGATCAGAAATTCCACTCTGATCCTGCCACAAATGTGCATCCGGACGTTTCTGTGTTCCCCTCTGCTCAAGGCATGACCTCCAGGCCAAGCCCCACAGCAGCTCCAGCCCTGGGGCACAGCAGACGCCCACAGGGAAAGCAAAGGAAATGGTTTTGGGAGATGCTCCATGCCAAGGGCTGGCAAGCAGGAGGGAGCTGATAATTTTTAAACTTCTGTCCAAGCATCTGCTGGCAGACACGAGAGCACAGCGGAGGCTCTGCCTCACCTGCTGTGCAGAGCAGCAGGCAGCCTGCTCTGGCTGCAGAGCAGCACAGAAAATTAATTTCCAGCAGTTATTTGTGCTCTGGCCAAAGAACCCAAGCTCATGTGTGAAAGGCAGAGGAGAGCCACAGGACACCTACAGCTGCTGCTGCAGATGCGTTCAAGGGCCCGAGAAATCTTATTCAACCTCCTCTCGCTCCAGGCATTCCAAAGGCAACAAAAAGCCATTTCTGAGGCTCTGGGCCAGCAGCTGCAGCCCTGAGCAGGCACAGGGGCTGCCCAGCGCCCAGCACTGCCCAGGCTGGGTGCTCCCAGCTGCCCCAGCCTCACAGACTCCTCACTGGCAGAGGACACATCCTGTGTCCATGCCAGACCGTGAGTTTGCAGAGTGATTTTTCTTTTCTGCGTGCTAAGACAAGGTTCTTTTTCCAAGCAGGTGTCAGGTTAGGGTTAGCTTAACAGCCTGATCTGGGTAATGTAAGAAATACAGCTTTAAACAAGCAAACAGCGAAAAAATAAAAATAAAAGATAGAGTAGAATTAGTTCTCAGTATCTGAGCATATTTCTGGGTTCAGAGGCAGGACTGAGGGTTTGGAGAGCACCTCAGCTGGGTTCTCACAAACCAGAGCGCTCAGCTCCCAGGGTCCCACGAACACTCCAGGGCTGTGGAGCTGCTCAGAGCCCAGGCGGGCTCCCAGAGCCCACAGGTCACCCTGACCTTCATGCTCCACCCTGCCAGGGCAGCCGGGCAGCCCAGGAAGGGTCCGAGAAGCCAATTTCGGGCAGCTCCTGCAGGGCAGCACAACCCACCACGGGAGCAGGCAAAGGGCTCCGACTTCTCCTTAACAGCAGCGTCCCTAATTGTTAAAAAAGCCATCTGAGCAAATGGGATCCTTTGAAACAAGACAAACCCCAGCAAAGCACGAAGGCTTTACAACTTGACTCAATTACCTTTCTTACAGTTTCAGGAATTACATTCTGGCACGTTGTAAGTCTCCAGTATGTAATCCCCAAATGCAAACCTGATGAGAGAAGAGAATCAGAAGGGAAGAGTCACAGAAGCATATATTACCATTTTTTAAATAAAAACAAAGAATTGGAAGACTTCACAGCACAGGAAATGTACAAGCAGAAATGCTTGTACAAATTACAGAGCACTTAGGGAAGATTTCTTTTCTTTTTTTAGGCACAGCCCGGTGCTGCTGCTGCTCTGCCAGCAGGGCTGCCCCGGGCTCCATGCCCAGCTGTGCCCAGCTGTGCCCAGCTGTGCCAGCCGGCCTCGCACAGCTCAGGCACAAACTCTGCACTGACAGCCCCTGCAGCAGCTCCGTGGGGCCAGGACCCCTCCCACAGCCTGGCAGGGGCTGGCAGGAGCCCGAGACCCCTGCCCTGGCAGCACTGGGGGGAGGAAAGCTCGTGGAGCCAAGTGACCAGCCCAGCACAGAGACTGAGCTTGAGTTCCTCCTGCCCCCAGGCCAGCTCTGCTCCCGGGAGCACACCGATTTACAGAGCAGCCTGCCTCATCACACACTATTTTCTGTTGAGTTGCACTCAGTGACAAGGACAAAACTATCTATTAGGAAACAAATTACAGTTATTTGGTACTTCTAAAAAACGGCTGCCTTTTAGAATCACTTTGCCTTTTAATATTTAATGACCCAGATCAAGAACAGAACACTCCCAGAGGAGCAGCCAGCTGGCAGGCAGCCCAGGGGAAAGAATTCTCTGGGATCATGGAGCACCTTGTGGAACAGCTGCATTTGCTGGGATCCGGGAAATGAAACTTCTTTAGGTTTGGTTTCTGAACTGAAGCAAGCACAAAGCACGTTGTGTGGACAGCAGGAAGCATCTCCACGAGCAGAGAGCAGGGAGAGCTCTGGGGCAGAACAGGTCCTGAGCTCAGAGAAGGGCAGCGCTGCCCTGGGGCCTCAGCACCCCACCAACAGCTCACCCACAAACAGCACAGACCCGGCACGAGAAACCACCACCACCACACCAAAACACATCTCCAAACGCATGGCAAAGAATTTATGGCCCAAAACTCTGGGGATTAAAGCACTGGGGACTAAAAATATAATGGCTGAGAGCTGCTATTTCATCCAAAATGAGCATCTGATTGCAGTTCCTGTAGGAGGAAGAAAGTGGGTTGTTTCCCCCGGGTCCTACGGCACTTGTTTCCCACGTGGTGCCACGACTGTTAATACATCCTGGACATGGTGCAGGCTGCTGCAGGGCACCATGCTGTGCCAGAAAAGCGTGCAAGAGCAGCACTTCTGAGGAAGAACACTGCCTGGGAGCTTACCAAACTCTGGCTAGGAATGAGACACACAAGGGACCTGACTCCCCATTGCAAAAGGAACCAACATTCACCTGGATGACAAACTGCACTCTGAAGCACAAGATAATTTAGTGATCTCAGATAATACCAGAACATTACTGTGACTTCCATACTAATAGGAGTGCCAGGTTAAAGAAGTACTGCCTTCAGCCTGTTCTGAAAGAAAACACAAAGCTTTAGCAAAGGCGGGGAAACTGCATTTTAAGGCTAACACAGTGATGTAGTACAATTATGATGTGCAATCACAGGTGCTCCAAAACTAATAAAACAAAATTCTGATGTAAAAGGAATCTCGTGTTCTGAGCTAAAAAGGTTGACAACTCCAGTAGCTCTTCTGCTTTTTCCTGCTGCAGAATACAAGTTGATTTTAAAAGCACAAGGTTTTCAAGGCCTGTTCTATACCAAAATTGGAGGCTTCTCCACTGCGTGCTGCTTTGAAATGGCAGTAGTGGCATAATTACATTATCGATGTAACTTGCACTCTCCGAGGCCCAGTCGTGTGAAACAAAGAGCCATTTACATAAATCTTTCACTAAATAGCAGGTTCTATTACCCAGTATTCAAACAGAAGTAGACTCAATTTCCTACACTAACTGTGAAAGAAATAGCACTACAAGTCTGCAAGCAGCTGTAACAACGCCTGGGAGAGGCCAGGAGCCCCAGGCACAGCCCTGCACGGTCCGGTTCCCCGGGACGGGCCGGACCGGACTGTGTCCCGGTCCCGCTGCGGCCCGGGAGCTCCGGCGGCAGCGCAGCCCCGGGGCCCGGCCGGGCACGGGCAGGAGCCGGGCAGCCCGAGAGCCCCGAGCGCCGCTGGCCCCGGCCCGGCCCGGCCCTCCGCACGCCGCTGGCCCCGGTGTCCCCGCTGTTCCCCGGCGATGCTGCTCCCGCTGTCCCGGTATTCCCGGTGTCCCGGTATTCCCGGTGTCCCGGTGTCCCTGCTGTCCCGGTATTCCCGGTATTCCCGGTGTCCCGGTGTCCCCGCTGTCCCGGTATTCCCGGTATCCCCGCTGTCCCTGTATTCCCGGTATTCCCGGTATTCCCGGTATTCCCGCTGTCCCGCTGTCTCGCTGTCCCCGGTGTCCCGGTATTCCCGGTGTCCCCGCTGTCCCGGTGTCCCCGGTGTCCCGGTATTCCCGGTATTCCCGGTGTCCCGGTGTCCCCGCTGTCCCGGTATTCCCGGTATTCCCGGTATTCCCGGTATTCCCAGTGTCCCGCTGTCTCTCTGTCTCTGTCCCGCTGTCCCCGCGGTCCCCCGGCACCTCCCGGGCAGTGGCGCCACCGTGTGGCCGTCCCGCAGCGCCCGCGGGGGGACCCGGGAGAGACCCGGGAGGGACCCGGGAGAGACCCGGGAGGGACACCGGGGAGAGACCCGAGAGAGACCCGGGAGGGACCCGGGAGAGACCCGGGAGAGACCCGGGAGGGACCCGGGAGAGACCCGGGAGGGACACCGGGGAGAGACCCGAGAGAGACCCGGGAGGGACCCGGGAGGGACCCGGGAGAGACCCGGGAGAGACCCGGGAGGGACCCGGGAGGGACCCGGGAGGGACACCGGGGAGGGACCTCCAGGGGGAGAGACACCCCCGGGCTCAGGGATCCCCAGCCCGCAGCAGTGCCCAGCCCCACACGCCATCCCTGGGCCTGCCAAAGCCTGGGAAACAGGGACAGGTATCCCCAGTGTGCACACTTCTCTTAAAATCCTTAATGAGCTCCTGCAATAAATTTCTTTCCAGAATGATTTGCTTATTTCAAGGACTTCTCTCCTCCATCACACTGACTGGACCTAAAGCAACCACAAAACTGACTTTGCCTGTAACCCATCCATAGGTTCAAATTATTTTTCCCACCCCACTGTTGGCTTCAAGTGTTTCCAGAATCCCTCAGCAACTCAGCATGGGGGTCCCAGTGGCTCCAGGGCCATCCCTCGCATTGCTCCAAGAGGAACCAGCCGTTCCCCTTGTTAAAACCCAGCAGATAAAACGACACCAAGAATTTCCGTGCTCTGGCCCATCACCCAGCAGATGCATAGACTGTTTTCCACTAACACCCCAGGCAGAAGGAGTCACCTTGGCCATTATTTGAACCCAGGCAGCTCAGACCCCACGTACCTTTGGTGGCTGCAGCGTGTGCCATCCTTTCCAGCAGGTACCAGCGGCGTTTTTAGAAGTTGCTGCAGGGGAATCACTGGGCTGCACAGAGTTCTGCAGCACAGAGACTCGCTGCAGCTCACACAGAGCAGTTTGTAAAAAATCAAAAGATTCCAAAGCAATGAGGGGCTGGGTTTACATGCAGATCAAATGTAGCCCACATAAAACGACAGCTTCAAAGACTTGCAAAAATAATAATGTTTAAATTCATAAATATTCCAATTTTTTCTTTTTTAACTGCAGGGAAATAAGGCAGTGATATTGCAAATTCAGCTAAAGCTTTCCAGATTCCTCCACTTGTTTTCTGCTTTGGAAGGGTGGTGGCTGTGAATAAATGTAAATTAAAAACCCACTGCACAGATTAGTCACTGTGATAAAGATTGATAAATACAAAACCCTTTCATATATGAACACGCATATTTCAAATACAGATCAATTCATCACCTTTGAACTAAGTGCTTTGTTCCCAGGTCATGGACTCACTTTAAAACACACCCTGCAATCAATTAGAGGCCACCCAAAAAGTCCCAAACCCAAGAGGGGCTTTCCAGTGCCCAAGGGACCCCTGTGCTCCATCCCCACGGACCACAAGCTGCAGCTGATACACAAAATCCCCCAGCTGAGGCCACGCGTGGGATTTCTGTGGGCCAGGAGATGTCTTGGCACTAACGTGGCCTTGAAGAGCCCCGGCAGCTTTGGCTCTGGTCTCTCTGAGAGCTTGTCTGGTCTCACCTTCCCACCCTGACCTGCAGCACAGCAACATTCCACGGCTCCACCTGCAGAGTCACAACACAGAGAAGCAGGGCAGGAGCTTTAACCACGGCATTTATTAGTAACTCTGGGAATCCCCTCTTCAGCACCTGGGTGAGAGCCCTGCAACGCTGCTGCCACGTACAAACTGGGATTATTTAACCCCCAGCTCTGCTGCCGGCCTCACGCTCAGCCCAGCCGCCCTTCCCGGCTCGCACGGACCAGGGGCTGGGGACACAATTCCCTCTGCACGCCTGCTCGGGCTCGAACCCTCCACGACAAAGAGCACCATCTGCTTCTCCTTTCACCTGAGCTGCCCAACACTCAGGAAAGTCAGCGGGAGGAGGCCCTGAGTTCTCTTTTCCAAGTTTGCTCCAAGTTTGCCCACGCCTTTGGGAGCACATCCATCGGCTCGCCATGGTGTGGCAGCCAACAACAGCCCGTGAGTGAGTCTGCCCGAGACACAGCTCCGAGCTCTGCAGCGGGGCAGGAGGAGAAATGTCGCTTTTCTGCTCTTGGGTTTTTCTTTAGAGAAACCCTTAAATGCCTTTTCACGTGCTCCTGTTCCAGGGCAAACAAGAACACCTTGAAAGTTGACAAAAACCACGAGAAATAGACTCCAGAGCAAGTGTCTCTGCCTGTACTTACTGTTCAAAGTCCTGGTAGTTGCAGGGATATTTGGGGTTTTCCTTTGTAAACTAATATTACACACAGGACAGTTTGGGTTTTGGTACAGGGCACACCACCACTGCAGGGGTCAGCTTTTATTATTGAGCCATTAAATGCCAGAAAAATAATAGGTGCTCAATTAAACCAAAACCACATTTTTTAGAGATTGCTGTATTTCACCCACCATTCTCCTCAGAGACACTTCAGCTGACCCCGCTGAGATGACATGCAGAAGCCTGGTGAGTTCAGCAAGTCCAGTGTCATCTTTCCAGGCTTTCAGCAAACAGGAAAAACTTGTTATTTTTCAGCAGAAGTGCAACACGTCATCTTCCACTCCTACCCCGACACATAAAGCAATCCAGTTTGTAAAGATCTGACAATTTTTGATAAAAGGCCACCGAGCAGAACTCACTGTCCAGCTCTGGGATGGCAGCAGCAGGAGCCAGGCTGCCCAGGCAGATCACGGTGGCACTGCCCGAGGCCAGCAGGCGCCTCAGCTCTGCCCACCAGGGCTGGGCCATGCCAGAGCCAGATCTGTGCTGCTGAGCTGCTGGCAGAGCCAGGCAGGACTGGGGCAGAACCAGGAGCTGGTGACAGAGCCAGGAGCTGGTGACAGAGCCAGGCTGTTATGGAGCAGTGCTGGGGCTCACCTTGTGCCCTCCCCCTGTGCCACCAGCCCTGAGGGGATGCAGGGAGGGATGGGGGGCTCTGAGTGCAGCAGAAATAACCAACAACATGTGGCCAGTAGCCCATTGCCTCAGCACTCAGCTCACCAGGATGCTGTAGGACATTTCAACTTTTGCCGTGTGAAATAAGAGCATTTACTGGGTAAGTCAAGTCAGCGAATTACCAAAAACAAAAGGAGGACACTGGAAGCTGGGGAAGCAAATCCCTGCTCTGCTTGCCCACACTGCCCAGGGCACTGGAACCCCTGGGATGGGGCTGAGCAAGGGCAGAGCTCAGCTCCCGGCTGCAGGCATCGGCCCTGTGACATGTCCACATGATGGGAACAGCTGACACAGCCAGGAGGAGTGACAGCGGTTGAGAAACATTGTAATTACCAAAGAACAATAAATATTGATTTTACAAGTGCATATTCGTGTCTAGCTTTATTGTAAACACTATCAGGCAATTCTGCCTGGTTATTTTTTTTCTTATCTTAGGCCAGCAAACTCTCCAGCAAGCCCAAAAAAACTGAGATCAAACAGGCCACATTTGAGGGAAGGGATCTGCCTGACAGCAATTTCTGATTTGGGAAGTCTCACCTGTCCTCAGTGATACCCCAAGGACAACTTTTTTTTGACATTGCAGATACTGATATGATGAATGAAGGCGATCAAGCATCTCCTATAGATTGATGCGCTTTTAAAAAAAGAAACCCTCAGTACCCACAGCACAATGTCAGCAGAAGACATGTGGAAGTGCAGGAGCTAGGACAGTATTGTTTTGAATCGTTTCAGTGTTGCAGAGAAACCTTGTAACCCACCACAGGAAAGAGAAACTTGGCCATAAATTTCCCTGCCTGGTCTGCAGCCTCAGCGTGAAGCACACGTGAGCAGCCTCTGTCTCCTCGGGGTCTCAGAGCTAATATGGGAGTTAAGGCTGCCCTGACATCACTCCTGAATAGAAAAGGTAATAAGTTAGCGCTTTAGAGAAAAAACACCACTTTCCCTGTTTGCCTCAGGCTCTCACAGCACAGCCCCTGTGCTCTGTGCACCAGTGGCAGCCTGCAAAGGATCCCCATCGTTGCTTCATCTTACTAATTAGAGTTTACCTGCTGCAGATTACAACACAGGATTAGTGTTAAGCAAGAGCTGTCCTGCTCACCCTCAGCCTGGTCCTGAGAAGTGCTGAGCAGCATTCAGGGAGTTTCAATTCAGCCCTTCCTTGTAGGGAGGTTAAAGCTTAATAACTTCTATTTAGAATAATAAATTCACATACATTTTTTAATACCTCCAGGTTTGGGAAGGGTTTTCAATTCCCCCCATAAATCAGACCCCAAAGGAATGAATCCCTGTGCCAGTGAAGCAGGTGTCAGATCAGCAAAACCTCGGGAAGTGCCCGAGACCCTGCAGGGCACAGAGAGAGAATGGCAGCAGCAGTGCCCTTGTTGGTGTTCTGCAAGTTAAACCCGGAGGGGAACTGCTGGGCCAAAGGGAGCACAGCCCTGGGCTGGAGTGCACTGGGACCAGCACCGGGCACCTGCACTGGGACCAGTAATGACTGTGCACCTGCACTGGTACAGACTGGTACCAGCACCCCTGGGCATCTTCCCCAGTGCAGACTGGTCCCAGTACTGGCAGCAGCTGCACTGCACTGCCTGCACACCTGCACTGCACTGCTGCACACCTGCACTGCACTGCCTGCACACCTGCCGGGGGAGCTCCCCGTGACCCCGGGCTTGGTCGGTCGGGCAGGGACAGGAGCCGGCCAGGGACCCGGGTCGGTCGGGCAGGGATGCAGCTGGGTCAGGGACCGGGCTCAGTCGGTCGGTCAGGGACTGGGCTCGGTCAGGGACGCGGGTCGGTCGGTTGGGCAGGGACCGGGCTCGGTGGGGCAGGGACCCACTCCCCGTGCCCAGCCGGCCTCAGCCCGGCTCCAGCGCCGGCCGGGAGCAACGGAGCCGTCCCACGCCCGGTGCAATGCGCACAGGAGCCGTCCCATGCCCAGTGCGATGCGCACGGGAGCCGTCCCATGCCCGGTACGATGCGCACGGGAGCCGTCCCACGCCCGGTGCAATGCGCACGGGAGCCGTCCCATGCCCGGTACGATGCGCACGGGAGCCGTCCCACGCCCGGTGCGATGCGCACGGGAGCCGTCCCACGCCCGGTGCGATGCACACAGGAGCCGTCCCACGCCCGGTGCGATGCGCACGGGAGCCGTCCCACGCCCGGTGCGATGCGCACAGGGCCGTCCCACGCCCGGTGCGATGCGCACGGGAGCCGTCCCACGCCCGGTGCGATGCGCACGGGAGCCGTCCCACGCCCGGTGCGATGCGCACGGGAGCCGTCCCACGCCCGGTGCGATGCGCACGGGAGCCGTCCCACGCCCGGTGTGATGCACACGGGAGCCGTCCCATGCCCGGTGTGATGTGCACAGGGGCCGTCCCACGCCCGGTGCAATGCGCACAGGGCCGTCCCACGCCCGGTGCAATGCGCACGGGAGCCGTCCCACACCCAGTGCGATGCGCACGGGAGCCGTCCCACGCCCGGTGAGATGCTCACAGGAGCCGTCCCACGCCCGGTGTGATGCACACAGGAGCCGTCCCATGCCCGGTGCGATGCACACAGGAGCCGTCCCACGCCCGGTGCGATGCGCACAGGCCGTTCCCTGCCCGGTGCGATGCGCACAGGAGCCGTCCCACTCCCGGTGCGATGCGCACAGGAGCCGTCCCACGCCCGATGCGATGCGCACGGGAGCCGTCCCACGCCCGGTGCGATGCGCACGGGAGCCGTCCCACGCCCGGTGTGATGCGCACGGGAGCCGTCCCACGCCCGGTGTGATGCACACGGGAGCCGTCCCATGCCCGGTGCGATGCGCACAGGCCGTTCCCTGCCCGGTGCGATGCGCACAGGGCCGTCCCCCGCTGCCCGTCCCCGGGCTCAGGCGGCGCACACCCGGCACGGCTGCCGCCCGCTCTGGTCGCACGCCGGGCACCGCAGCGCCCGGTAGGACTCCCGGAATCGGTTTGCCAGCATGGAGAACTTGCTTCCGTGGCACAGCGAGCAGGGAGCGCAGCCCGAGCCTTTGCACTGGGAGCAGCCGCGTTCCGCATCGCCCTCCTGGAGCAGACAGCACAAAAGAATTTGTTAGTGGGTGCGGGATACCAAAGTCAGGAGCGTTCTTGAAACTCTCTCTCCCGGTCTTTGCCGTCGTGGTTGCTCCGACACACCACTCTGCCTATGACAATCAGCTCTCCGCAGCAGGGGCTTGGACAAAAGGGCTCCCACATGCCTGGGGACAATTTGTGGCAACTACTAGAAAATGAGAAGTTAATGTCACTGGGTTTATAACACAATATTCCAAACTCATCTTTCTCCTCTGCACAGCTCCACCCATGCCCCTGTCATTTCTTATCACACCAGTTCCCCTCTGGAGCCTCAGGTTTGAGCCACGCTTCATTTCTTCAGGGATTGCTCCTTACCCTGTCTCCCCAAATCCCTCATCATGCACACTTTCTTTTGAGATGTCCTTTGTGCCTGCCTCTCTCCCACTGTGCCAGGCAGCCTCTTTCAAATCCCATCTTGAAATTCCTGGGAGCAGAAGGATCGCTGTGACCCACGGGCCAGACTCAGTTCCACGAAACTGTATCAGCTCCACATGACAATACTGGGGTTTGTGGGATCAAATCATGGTCAGACTAATTGGGATTCTGACCAACAAACACTCCCCCGTGAGAAAGCAAATGTAAGGCACGACCTTATTGCAGCTGATACCAAAATTTGAGCCTGAAGCAGTCTCAGCCACAGAGCAGCTGTGTTTAGCCTTGTCAGGCTGGAGAAACTCCGGCCTGCTCTTATCCCATGGGAGGGGTGACAAGGGATGGAGCCCAGCCAAGCTCTGCAGATGCCAGCCACCTCCAGGGGAAGCAACCAGGGGAGACAGGAGCACCTGGAGGCAGCACTGCTGTCCCCAGAGCAGGGTCTCAGCACAGTGCTGCTCATTATCTCCTGAGGAAAATGAGGAGCAGAGTGGTGCTTTCTATCCAAACTTAGCTAGGAGCCAGAGGTGGATGGGGCTCGGGTGGTTTGACCAGGGTTAAAGGGAAAAAGCACTTTCCATTTCCTCTTACCTGCACATGCTGGTTGCAAGTGACCTTATTCTCCACATCTTTTTTATGACCACCACTAAATAGTTCTTTCTTCTCCCGGTACACGAACGTCCAGTCGTTTATTCCCTCAGTCTGGATGATTCTTCTCATGAGCTCTTTCTGGCCCATCGGTGCACGGATGATTTTCAGGTTATTGGTGTAGATTATGATCTTGCCAAAATCTACAACTGGGGAAGACTGAAGAAAGAATTTGCCAGTGTCTCACTAGTATAAATTCACTCTGCAAGCTCTGATGGTCCCTGCTTCCAGAAGAGTGTCCCCTCCACCAGGCCAGCTCCCCTGACCACCCCCAGAGCATCCAGCAAATTGGAGGTACAGCCCTACTGGGTAAATTTGTATTTTTTTTTTTCTAGTCATTTTAAAGCTGAACTTGGTCAAACCTTTCCCTGAGAGCAGCACTTTGCTGACCTGGCCCCTCCTCCCTGGGTGTCATATGGAGTTACTGGGGCCTATTGTTTTACACACTCTTCATATTTCACTCTGTCTGTGTCAAGAAGCCACGCAAAGGGAGATGTTCCCCTGCAAAAGGCCCCGAGGCACACCAGCTGCCCTGAGGAGGGTGGTGCTCTCCTGGCAGCGGGGCACCCGCTCCCCTGTGGGAGAAGCACGAGGGGAGGAGGGTGAGCACAAGTGCTGCCCACCTGCAGGAGGTGAGAGCCTCGTGTGTGTTACAGGGACACGGCGTCTCCAAGCACCCAGTGCGTGTTGCTGCAGCACAGGCTGCTGCTGGACACCGTGCTTACTCCAGGTATCTGTGCCTGGGGACACTGGGAGGGAGAGGAGCAGTTACCCAAGAATGCAAAGCAAATTAAGGGGCTGGATAAGATCACAGTAGCACACTGTCTTTGGGCAGGAGAGATTCATCATGGTCTGGTGTTTTCAGGCAAACTGCGTGTCCAGTGTGTCAGCAGGTCAAATATCAGCCACCTGGGTTTCCCACGCACAGCTTTGGTGAGCACCAGGAATTAACAGACTTTCAATGTGCTCCAATCAAGGCCATAAAAAGTATTTAC
This sequence comes from Lonchura striata, assembly GCF_050655825.1. Taxonomy (NCBI): domain Eukaryota; kingdom Metazoa; phylum Chordata; class Aves; order Passeriformes; family Estrildidae; genus Lonchura; species Lonchura striata. Next base: position 20,318,308 of record NC_140715.1, read on the forward strand.
ACATATTGTGCATGTACTGCCTCTTTATGAGGACTAAAGAAGCACTTCTCTGCCAGTGGCATTAATTATATGTTAGGTAAATAGCCAGTGAAACTAAGCTGGGATTGCCAAAGTAGCCAGAGATTAATTCTGGCTGCCAGAGGATGCAGACACCTGGTACCCTGATGGCAGCACTGGCTTCCTGCCAGCCAAAGTCACACGACTTTAATATTTTGAATATACCTAATTAACATCCTCCTTACATTTGACTGATCTAGGTGCAGTAGGATTCCCATGTACAGATATCAATATCTATGGAAACCTTCTCTTTTACTCTACCCAATGGACAAATGCAGCCCAGGAGCAGGAGAAGCCAGAGCACAGCTGGAGCACAGCTGGCAGATGCTGTCCCCGCCTGCAGACCCTGAGGATCGTGGCATATTCAGCACACGGAACTCCTGGAACCAGGGCTGGGGAGTCACAGGCACCCTCTGCAAGCCCTGGCCTGGCAGAAGTTTTACGTGGCCGAGGCCGCAGCGAGGCTCTGGCAGCGCGTTCCCCGGCAGGATTCGGCCCGGGGCTGTGCCCGAGCTGGGCAGCCACGGGCAGCGCTTGCCCGTGGGCATGGCTGATCTTGTGAATCTTTTGCCAGGCAGTTCCATTTATCCATCCTTTCCAGCACTTACCCTGCAGGGGCTGGCGCCGGGCCAGTCGCTGGGCAGGGCGGCGGTGCCCGCCAGCCCGAGCGCGGGCTCCTGGCGCAGGACGCTGATCCTGCGGGCGGTCAGGGCCGTGGGCCAGCGCGTTCTGTTCTCCAGCAGCTGCCCCGGCTCCAGCGGCTGCCCCGGCTCGAAGCCGTGGCGCAGGAAGCGCCGCGAGTGCTCCTCGGCCGGGGGCTCCAGCTCCTGCCCGTCTTCGTAGACCTGCTTCAGCACCCGCCCGCTGCAGGCCGAGGAGATCCTGAACCTCACCTTGCGGGGCCGGCCCTCGTGCCGCTGGCCGGCCTTCTTCTGGGGCTCGTCCATCACCAGAGTCCCAACTGCAGGGGCCGGAGACCGGCTCCGAAAGCTTTGGGTCCAAAGGAAAACGCTTCCAGCCTCCCCCTGCCGCACCATGTATAATTCAAGGTTTCTAGTAGTTCCTCTCATCTTACAGCAAAACTGACACCGCTGCATTAAAAATTGATAGAAATTCACAAAGAGAAAATACCACCGGTAGTGAAGTCAAAAGCAGGCTGGTGAGCAGGGGCCAGGCTGGACTCCACAGGAAGAAAGGAGTTAACCTGGAAGAAGAGGATTAAGTATCATGTTTCTGAAACCATGGAAATGTTTCTGCCACGTGCTGTGATAAGAACTACCCCAAATACATCATCCCAGTAGCTTTTCATAATTTTCTGACAAGGTCAAAAGTTAAAAAAACAAAATGAGAGAAAAAGCAATCCAGCCTCACAAATTGCAAATGTGACTAATTCTTCTCCCATTCTCACACTGAAACCCTGACAGCACAAAGCTCAGTTTCATTTTAATCTAATGTGCTTCTCTACAGGTTGTGAGATCTAATTAAGATATTCACTCATTAGTGCTCAATCCTTATTTGTAATTCTTGATGCCTTTTAGGGGCTTTTAGACCATTCTGGGTTTGGTTTTCATTTTAGAAGACAGTCACTCATGCATCCCCAGCTGAGGGATTTCCTTTGCCCAGCACTGCCAAACCTCCATATCCGGGCAGCCATCGGCACCAGGCAGGCCCTGGGACAGTCCAACCCCAGAGATCCCACCCGTCCCATCCATCCCATCCCCGGAGATCCCAGCCATCCCCCAAAGCTGGTACCCCACTGCCCTGGTCTCTGTCACAGAGGCTTTGGTTCCTGTGCCCGTCCCTGCCTGGGCGTCTTGAGCTCCTCTGACCTTGTGAGGAGTAAAATAAAGTGGTAGAAAACACATCTACACGTAACTGGGTTTTAAACATCTCCCAACGCCTACCTGAATCATGTAGGTCCCCAACAGGAGTTAAAACCTCTTTTTTTTGAGTTCCAAGACTTTAGTACATATCCACCATTACACTCAAGGGGGACTGCCTTGGCAGGATGTAGGCAGAGAGCTTCATTTAACTTATTTCAATTCAAACCCAGCACTGTTAAAGCTTAATGCTCTCAATAGGTTAATTCATTATGTCTTTTAGACGTTTGTTAATGAAATCCTAGGATGACACTTCAGCAGCTGCCTGCTAATAACTCCACTGCACAGACCTTGCACCGGCCGAGCAGCTGCACAAGCAGTTTCTGTCATGACAGACACGGCTCTGAGGGTCCCTTGGGCTGCTGGAGGCCTCATCACAAGGACATGCAGAAAATGTTTCCTGCACCAAGGGAACAGGCCTGAACAGGCCTGGGAAAGCACACAGCCCCGGAGCCGCCCTTGGCACTGCCGAAGCACCACTGCAGCGCTGCTCCAGCTGCATCCTGCCCCACGCAGCGGAGCCTCGCTTTGCATGAACTCGGATTTGCATGAGCCACGCTCGGCTCCTGCTGCATTCCCTTGGGAAGCCTGAGCCACCCTTCCCCTGCGAGCCCTGTTGAGCCCAGCCTCGGAGCTGTGGGCTCAAAGGGTCCCCAGCGGCCACAGTCTGACACAAATCGCGCTGAGAGATGCCTCAAGTGGAGTTCGCTCTCTTTTGATTACGGGAGCAGTGGGGCAGGAAAGGAAGTTCAAAGCAGAATGAGAGACCAGAGCACGAGCACAGCCCGCGGCAGCCGTGCAGTTACTCACAGGTGGTGCCACAGCTCGGGTCCAGAGTGGAGCAGCCCATCGTGCCCTGCAGGTCCCGGGCACGGCCAGCCCTGGCACCTCCTGCAGCCACCTCCCCATGTCACCCATGCCAGGGCACAGAGGTGGCTGCTCGCCCCTCACTGCCAGGGCCACATACTCCTTGTGTCCGTGTGCAGCCGACTCTGGCAAAGAAAAGCTCCACAAGGGCCATTCTGCATTTCTGGGCTGTCCTGAGAACCTCCAGTCAATGCTCCCACATTAAACACCCAAACGGGGACTTTCGGGGTGGTGTTTGATGAGGCCATCCCCGGCACCACCCAAGACCCCGGTGCGGGGGCTGGCCCGGGTGGGTGCGGGATGGGGGAGCCCCGGCATTGGAAGGGTGTGGGACACAGGAGCCCCCGGCACAGAGGAGCCCCCGCCACCCACACATCCCCGCAGCTCCCGGGGCTAGCGGGGGTTTGTTTCCCACAGCCTGCACGAGCCTTACTAAAAATGCAACAAAAATAATTCGGCATTCAACAGTGAAATCATTAAGCTGCACGACCTAGATCATCACAGCGCTATATTTGACTTGAGACTGTTGCACTGCATTTCAATGGCATCTGTCTTCCAAGCGTGGGGCCTGTCCTGCCCCCGCAGCAGGGGAGGACGGGGCAGCCGCAGGCTCTGCGGAACACACAGCCAGCCCTTGCCCCGAGCAGCACAGGGCTGCACTGGAGCTGCTGCAGCAAAGCTGGGGCTGAAGGAACAGCCACAGGGAGATGGACTTTGAAGGCGTTTTCCCACCTGCAGGTCTTGCTGGAAAACGCTTTGTAGCACTGTGCTTCCTCAGAGCAAGCCCTGCTGCCCTCCTTGCCCTGCACAGGGCGCAGGGTGGGGATGAGCACCAGGCTATCTGCAGCAGTGCCCTGCACATCAGCGCGGTGCCAGGACACAGGGATGTTTCCCAACACGCATGTGACACAAAGAGCAAGGCCTGGGAGGGCATCCACAGGCAGCCGGCACTGCCACCACTCCCTCTAGCCTGGCAGCCTGCACCTGGATTTCAAAATTCCTTGTGCCAGGAGATACTGACATCTGCAGCTAGAAGTGAACCACAAAAATATAAGTATTCTGCTAGCTACTGCTCGGGAGTTTCCTATTCAGCAGCACGGAGACAGTCTCAGCTGACACTCTTTTTTACAAACCATGAGCCAAGACAAAGGTCTGCTTCCAGCTGTCTCCATTTGATATCGTCCAGCAGCTCAGAACATCTGTAGTCTTTTACCTGAAATTAAACAACACATTTTTTAAATGAACAGTTTTTAAAAGGTGTAGAATCTCTAAAATATGAGCTGCCCCAGCTAGACCCAACAGGTCATACAGTGCTCAGGGCTGGCTGTGCCATGTTCAGGGCTTGGTTTGGAATCCCCAGGATGGGAGGGACCTCAGGGGTACCTAATGCAGCATCACCCCCCCAAAATCAGCCTGGTCAGTGTTCCAGCTCCTACTGAATTTGAGTGTCATTAGCAGGAAACAGGCACAAAGAGCAGCACACAGGAGCTGCAGTGGGTGGCACCTGCACAAGCAGCCCTAACACAACTATTTCCAAACCATGGAAATTGCAAGATTGGCTCAGGTGTAAGCTCTGATGTTCAGATCAGGAGACACTAAAGTCTGTCTCCAGGGGAAGCAACGTGACCCACATCAAGTGCTTTTGGCATTCCTGGCCATCATCATCCTCTGCAAGGACTTACATAAACACACTGGCCAGGTGGCTCGTTCCTGCTGTGAAATACAGGGGCAGGCACAGATCCTGTGCAAACTCCAAGGAGCTGAAGCAGGAGTTTTCTTCCCTCCCAGCCAGAGCACAGCCCTGGCTCCCACAGCCACGGAGTGCTTAGCTCCTGCAGAGGGAGGGAGGGTGGGTACGCCCCAGCACCCCCAGTCTCCGGGCTGCGGGTGCTCGGTGTGTCCCACTCCCCAGAGCTGCTCTTTCACTCGCCCTGAGCTCCTGCAGCCATTGGCAACCAGGAGCTGGTTGCTCACTGTCAGCCCTGGATCAGCAACCCAAACATCCCTCCTGTATCCCAGTTCTTGCTCCACGAGGGCTGGAGGCTGCCCCAGAGCTGCGGTGCTGGGGATGCCGCAGCCCCGGGCAGCGCGGCTGGGACGGGCCGAGCTTGGGGCAAGCATCCAACATCTCCTGGGGAGCCCTGAGCCAAGGAGGGGTGTCACGCTGCATCACCTGCCTTCCTGAAGGGGCTGACAGGGCTTCCTTTTGTGCTCGGCCTCCTGCTTCCACAAAAACGCCCAAGTCACAGGCTATTTAAAATTCTGGTTGCTTTAACGCTCCTCTGAGCTGGATCCACGAGTCACGAGGGTGCACAGACACAGAGCCACACACACACAACTTCGCACTCACACCGGGGGACTCCATTTTCCAGGAATCCAAGCTAAGAAGGTTTTTTCCCTGTGCTGGCAGAAGGCAGGGCCGCTGCACATTCCTGGAGGCTGAAGTCAGCAGGAGCAGAGGACGCCCAGCACCTCCGGGAGAGCAGGCAGGCTCCGTGATGAAAGCCAGCTTTCTCTGCACCTACCTAGGTAAGCACAAAAATCCTGAAGTCACAAAGAAACAAAGGAGAAAACAGGAAAAAGAACTTCAAAGAGGGAAATTCCCAGGTGCTGAGTTTTATCTATGGACACAACCCTCTCGGGCTCCTCCTGAGAGCAGAAGCATGGAACTCCAAGCACAGCATTCTGCTTCTCTGGGATCTGCCCCATCCACGCTGAACCTGCAGGGATGCAGTTTTAGTTCTCCGGGACAAGAATTCAGGGTTTCCAAGCAGAAGGAGGTGGCCTGGGTGACCCCAGTCACAGGAAGGACACGTCCATCCTCTCTCACTGTTGCTCAGCCTGGTTCCACCGCCAACTACTCCTAATGACACTTCAACAAACACACAACAATCTGTCTTCATGAAAATCAGTGAATAAATTTAATTTAAAAATACTTTTCTATTTCTGGACAGGCACCACTCTGCTCCAGCTACTTCAGAATCAGCTGAAGCCTTCCCAGTGCCCAACAGCCAGACTGCACAAGGATGTAGTGGCCAAACACAGCATTCAGCCCTCTGTGAGCTTAACAAACAGCTCCCCTAACCCCTCCTCTTCATGAAGTGTAGATGGGGTCCAGTGTTCGGCTTCTGTTCTCCAGCTGCTGTGTGTACCTCAGGAAGGGGAAAAAGGAAAAGAAAGCCTGAACCATGCAGGTGCCCGAGGTTTGTCCCTGCAGTGCCCCTCGGGCTGCGGGTGGCACTGGGAGCAGGGCAGTGGCTGCTGGCTGCTGCCCAGCACAGGACAGGACACCAGGCCGTGGTTTGAGAGCTGCTACATCTTAGAGAGGCTCTCTCTCTGCTGGCTGCAGGTCCCAAAACTCTGCACATCCCTGCAGAGTCACATTGGCCTAATTACGTCTTCAGGCAAACACAACTTATTTACTGAAGGTGCTGCTCTGCCATCTCAGTGCCTGCCCACAGGACAGGCCACCCGTGCCAGGAGGGCACTCCCACCCTGGCCCCTGGGGTCTGGAGACACAGGCAGGTCCTGCCATCCGCCCCTTTCAGCAGCAGCACTGGGCGCCGTGCTTGTGGGTGGGTAGGAGGGTGAGCTGCCAGCTCAGATCCATAATCTGTAGCAGCTTGTAAGAGGCACCCCCTCTCCCTGCCCTCCAGGAGCTAAAAACAGCCTGAAAGGTCCCTCTTCCCCCGGGAAGGAGGCATGTGGCATCCATTACATGCTGCAGAGTGGCTGAGGCTGTTTGTATGCCCTGGAGGTGCCGCCGTGCTGTGCCCCCGTGGCACACACGGCCCTGGCTGCAGCAGTGCTGCAGTGCCCGCTGAGCCCCACGGCTCCTGTGGGGTGATGAGGACACTTTCACTTTGCTTTGGGATCCATTGGAGCTGTTTTCTGGGTCAGTGTTGGAGCTGAGAGGCAGCCCCTGGAGGGAGATGCGTGTGCAACCACTTGGCGTGGAAGCAAAGGCGGGCACAGTGCTCTCAGCGTTGTCTCCCGATTTCCCACTCCATGATAAACCTCTTTGAGTGAACCAGTCCTGTAACACAGTTTTTGGGGCTTCCATCCCTCAGCACCAGGCATCCATGCCCTGGGAAGCTGCAGAGGGCTCCGGTGGAGCAGGGGGCCATGGCCAGGCAGAGCCCCTGCAGCAGCGGCAGCGCCTGCAGCCCCAGAGCAGCGTCCTCCAGAGCAGGCACCCGCTGCATCAGCCCCGAGCTAATTACAGCATCGGCACCAGACACGGCCAAAATGAAAGGGAAGGATGAGCAGCTTTCTAGCTCTGCCTTTATTTTTTAACCCCAAGTAAGAGTCATGTTGGCAGAGAGGCGGTGACAGATAATAAAGTTCAATGGAATGGTCTGCGTGTGAAGTGGAAAACCAGGAAAGCCTCACACCCTGATCCCAAACTGGACATTGATGTGCTCTGCGGCCTCGTCTCCTGGTTTTCTCCATGGGAGCTGGGGACTGGGGGATGCTTAATCTGAGGGCATTCCAGAGATGAATTAGCTTTTGGGAAGTGCTTTGAAAATTTAACAAGTTGTATAAATACAAATGTTAGCACAGAGAGCTTCTGTATTGCAACAGGACCGGAGAATGCAGCCTGGATCAGAGACTTGCTTGGCTGTTCTGGCAGCTCGGGAGCTGCGGGTTGGAAAAGCCCTGACCCCCCTGAGTGATCAGTACCCTGTGCCCCAGGCATGCAGGAAGGGCCAGAGTCGCTGCCAGGCTCAGGGGAGCTTGCCCAGGGCATATCCCTGGGAGCATTCCCAAGAGATGGGGAGCACAGGGGCTTCCTGCAACCACCCACATCACTGGAGACTCTCAGGCAGCCCCAGCCCCCTGATCCCCGGGGCCCCCCAGGTGTGCTCAGCACTGCTGGATTCCTCAGCCTGGCCCCTCCTGAGGTGGCCACTCCAGCTGGGGCCGGTGGATTCCCGTGGGAATTCAGCAGAACTGTGCATGTGCATCCCCCCAGCAGAGCCCCGGCCCCGCCCGATGCTCTGGGGGTGCAGCTGATGCAGCCTGGGGCCAGCATGCAGAGAACCATCCACTCCACTTCTTTTCCAGCAGCTCCCCACTGCAGGGTACTTCCCAGTTCTGTTTCCTTTCTAATCTAACCACATGGAAATACAAACTGGTGTTAATCACAGAGCACAAACAGGGAAGAATATGTAAAAAAGAAAAGCAACCTTCACCACCTTTTTTTCAGCAAAGTTTATGTCAGGCATCGCATTTCGAGCCACTGGCAGATGAGCTGGTGCTGCCTGCAGCATCACTCATTAAGCAGTGTGCACCCCACCAGCCCAGCACACATCCCACAGGACAGACTGCAGAGCAAGAGGAAACCTGGGATGGAACAGTGAGGTCACTGGTTCCTGGCATTATCCTGAAGATGTCTGTCAACATTTCAGTTTAGCTAAATGTCCACTATATTAGAGAAATACAGACATATTTTGTTTTGACATAATCATGGTCTGGCGGGAAGAACTTTTGAAAAAACACATTAACCCTTTCCAGACTGTACTTCTGAAAAATCCTGAGAGTAGGGCAGGGACAGCTGCACCCTGATGGCATTATCTGAGACATCTTCGGATTTACAGTCTTGTTCTCTAATATTTGTATTACTCTTATGTTTAAAACACAGGGCTAACACGGCAAGTCTTGTAAGAAAAATGGTCTTGGGCCTTAACTGCCCCTCCTGCTCTCCTTAGGCAATCCATCAGTCCGTGCGAGCAGACGGACCCGAGACAGGAATTCAGCTGATAAGGGGAATGCAAATTACAGGTACCGAGCTGGTCCCTGGCCGTCCTTGCCGAAGGCAGCGCCCGGCGGGGCAGGAAGGGGCCCCTGGGACCCCTCCGGCTGTGCTGGCCTCGGCTCTCCCGGGCTCGGCTCGCCCGCAGGGAGCAGGGGCTGCCCATGCTCAGCCCACTGCCGGCCGGCCCGGAGCTGGGAGCGCTGGGAGCTGCTGGGGCGCGGGGCCGGCACCAGGGGGGACCAGGAGGCTGCGAGGGTCAGCCCGGCCCTGCTGGCGCGGTCCCGGTCCCGGTCCCGGTCCCACAGGGCGGGTGCGGGCGAGGGGAGCATCCCCGGGACCGCGGGGCGGGCGAGGGGAGCATCCCCGGACCGCGGGGCGGGCGAGGGGAGCATCCCCGGACCGCGGGGCGGGCGAGGGGAGCATCCCCGGGACCGCGGGGCGGGAGCGCCGGGCGCAGGCAGCCGGGGCCGGAGCGGGTCTGGCACACTCCGCTCCCGCAGCAGGCCCGTGCCAGCCCCGGTGCCAGGGCTGCCCCGTGCCCTGGGCACATCGCGGCCGCTGCAGGCCCGGGCTTGAGCCCGCCGAGCGCCCGGCCGCAGCCCCGCAGCCGGGAGCCGAACAGGTTGGGCGGCTCCGGGCCGTGGGAGGAATAATCGCTTGGGGTTGATTCCGCGAGCTGAGGCGGCCAAACCGGGCGAGGATGGCACTGCGGAGCCAGCCGCGGCACTGCCAGGGAGCCCCGGCGAGCTGAGGGGGTTTCTACGGAGCTGCGGCGGGGACGGGCACGGGGAGCGGGGCTGGCGCTGCTGCCAGCGGGGCGGCCGGAGGGTGCGAGGGAGCGCGCAGCCAGCCCGGCACCGGCAGCTGGGGCTGCTGCTCATCAGGGACTCATATCCTGAGCTGCCGGATTGTTCCTGAGCTGCCGGATTGCCCCTGAGCTTCTGGATTGCCCCTGAGCTGCCGGATTGTTCCTGAGCTGCCGGATTGTTCCTGAGCTGCCGGATTGTTCCTGAACTGCCGGATTGTTCCTGAGCTGCTGCACTGTTCCTGAGCAGCTGGATTGTTCCTGAGCAGCTGGCTTGTTCCTGAGCTGCTGGCTTGTTCCTGAGCTGCCGGATTGCTCCTGCCCTGCGCTCCGCTGCCCCGGCCCGGCTCCGGACCCCCTGCCCGGCCGCTGGACCCGCGGCTCGGTGCTCGGCCCCGGCCACAGCCCGGAGCCTCCCCTGGCTCCAGCTGAGTCAGGAGTGACTCATTTCAGAGCGGGCTGCGGAGTGAGTTCGCACATTGCCTGGGAGCGCGGCTCTGGTGTAGGTGGCTGCGTTACGCGCTCCAGCAGCACCGCAGCTCTGCTCCGTGCTCCCTCCTCCTCCTCGCCCTCCGCGCAGGAGAGCTGCCCGAGCCGGGGTCTGCTGCATCTCAGGCGGCTCCGGTGGATGTGGGGCGTGGATGGCCCCAGCTCCGCTCCTCAAGGGGCTCTGCACTGAAGATGGATGACTTGGCCCTCCTTGACCTGTTGGAGTGTCCCGTGTGCTTTGAAAAGCTCGACGCCACAGCGAAGGTGCTGCCGTGCCAGCACACATTCTGCAAGCCCTGTCTGCAGAGGATCCTGAAATCCCAGAAGGAGCTGCGGTGCCCCGAGTGCAGGACCCTCGTCCTGGGCAGCATCGAGCAGCTGCCCTCCAACCTGCTCCTCATTCGCCTCCTGGATGGAGTCAGGTGTGGACAAAACATCACCAGGTTTGGCTCGGTCCAGAGGTCGGGGGTCCTGTCCTCCCCCGCCTCCATCAGGAGGGTCCCCAGGGGGCTGCAGCTGCACCAGCACCGGCTGGCAACGAATCCTCGGATCCACATGGAGGGGGTAAGGAGGTCCTCAGTTCTTTCCTCTGCCCGTGAGCATAGAAAGGTTCGTGCTGTGTGCCCAGAGCCAGGAACCTTCTCTGTTAGCAGCACTGCTGAGTGTTGGAAGTGAGACTGAGTGTTTTGTGTGCAAATTTGGCTGCTGTTTCAATGTGATATTTGACTGTTTCAAGCTCACCACAGCAGAAACTGGCTCCCAGGCTAAGGCAAAGCCAGCCTGCCCTTCTTACAAAAACTTCCCAGCAGGTCTTTTCTCCCAGTTTTCAGATGCTTCCTGGCTTTTGAGGGCATTTCAGGTGCTTGGACTTTCAGGCAACACACTGCTTTTGTCTGATAGCAATTAAGTCAGTAACTGCAGAGCTGTAACTGTTAGTGGTGGAGAAGGTATCTCTATAGCTGCACCTCAGTTTCCCTGCACTGGAAAAGAAGGGCGGGTGGGGGTGTGCCAAATGCTGCTGCTGGTGTTCTGTCCAAAGTTCTTGGAAGTTCACTAGTTAAAGATATTAAATTTGACTCATTTATGACTGTACCTAGGGATGATTTACTAGGCTAATTTTAAAATTCTATGTTCTTTCCATCATTTTCTTTAACAATACAGAAGCGTTTCTTGAATAATGAGGACAGGATAGCAGACCTGTTAAAAGAGCTTGGCTGAGTTGGAATTTAGGGTAGAGACTTGTGGCTTCATCTTTCCCACATTGTATTCCTGGATTTCCACTTCTCTCACCTGAGCTGCTGTGTACAATGACTCTAAAGCCTTTTACTAGCACTCAAAAGCTTGGCTGAAAGGGTTTAGAGCCCAGAGGCTGCCCAGGGCAGCTGTGGGGTCTGGGCGGGCACGGCGCAGCGCTGTGCCCGCTGGAGCCGTGCAGGTGTTGCTGTATCCTGTGGGTATGAGCTGGCACGTGTATCCCAGGGAATCTCTGTGGTGCTGATGAGGGATCTGGATGGATCACACACCAAAACCAGGCACGCCTCGGGTGCTCCCCTCCCCGCTGCTCCCGCTGTGCAGGCCTGAGCCCAAGGCACCGCGTCCCTTTCCTGGCACAGCCCAGCCGGGCACAGGGTGGGTGGCACTGCCCAGCCCAGACTCTGCTGGCAGGGGCAGGGGCAGAGTGGGCAGGGCTTGGGCTGCCAGGGCCCCTCTCTGAGTGAGCCCCCAGCCCTCCGGGGAGCATGAGGAGATGCTGGGGCCGTTCTGCAAGGGACAAACCCTCGACAGTGACGGCTTCCAGTCACTGCCGTCCCCAGCAGCATTCCAGCTGACAAGGAGAGGGTTGTAGATTTTCCAACTGGACTCTCCTGGCCCTAGATAAAAGAGCACAAATACACTTGTCTGGCTTTCTTCTCTCTCACTCATTTCATGTTTCTTTAGCTGGTTCTCAGGACAGGCAGGAACTTGCTGCTGGTATATGATGGCAACATCTATCCATCCATCCATAGCTCCTAAAAGCTTTTAAGACCAACTTAAGACCAAACTCCTGGAAATCAGCAGAGCCAGTGAGCACTGAGGGAGCTGTAGCTGACTCCCTGGCACTTGGACAGCCCTCTGAGCTCCTGTGCCTTTCTGGGAAGGGATATAAAACACATTACACTGAAATACTCTTAGAGACTTAATTAGTTACTTAATTATAAAACACTTTGGAATCCTCTGCTGCAAGGTGAAGAATGCACCGTATTAGTCACATTTTGGTTTTAGTGGTTTTAAATACCTGCATTCAGGCCCAGACATTACTTTGGTACTCCAGTGGGATGTTAATGGATTTGGAGCCTCCCCTGAGCTGGCACTCAGCTGGGTGACAGCAGCACGTCACCCAGCACAGCAGGGACACGTTTGAAAGCGCTCGTGCACTGCAAAGATGAGACGGTGATGAGGGTGACTTGTCATCACCCTACCCCACAGATGTTTGATTCCAGGGTCACCTGAAGGAGTCTGGGTGAGCAGAGATCTCCAGATGCTTGTGAAGCTCAGAGCAGATTCTTTTTGTCAGGATCCACAGCGAGAGCAGCTGCCCTGCAGCGCTGCTCACCCCACCACAGCTCTCCCTGGGTACTCAGAAGTGCATGTGCTGCTGCAGCAGCAGATCAGGGCTCCCCAAAAACAGACTGGCCTGATCTGCAAGGGGTGCTAATTACCCCAGTGCTATCCAGCACTTTGTGCTACAAAGCAAACACCACTGACGTGCCTCACACAGCTCTGCAGCCAGAGCCACCGCCCAGCCAGGATGGGGGCCAGCCATCGTTTTTACCAAGGCAGTTCTAGAAATAAACTTCCTTTACTCCCTGGAGCTGAGAACATCGCAAGTTGGATCAAAGTTTCTCTCTCAGCAGAGATGTTTCCTTGCCAGCTCTTTGCTCTTCATGCTCATGAGCATCCATTAAGGCAAAAAATAAAATCAATCCCTCGTCACCCAGTGAGCCAAGAGCTCCTCTCCTGAGCAGGAGGAGCGAGCAGGCCCCCACGGAGCGGCTGGATTAGCACAAATACAGCCCTGGCTCTGCGGTCAGGAATTTCCCAGAGCCAGTTGTTAAAAACCAGGGAATTTTCTAATTACAGCCCATCCCAAGCGATTTATTTGCTGGCATTTAAATCCCTTTTGCATCCACTTCCTACGAGCTAACGTGGTGTGGGCACGTGCTGGGTTTGTGCACGTGGAGCCGTGAGCGGGGCCTGGCTGTGCCCCGAGCCTACGGCTGCTCCTCAGCTGCCCCACGGGTGTCCCACAGCTGTCCCAGGGCTGCCCCAGGGCTGTCCCAGGGCTGTCCCAGGGCTGCTCCTCAGCTGCCCCACAGGTGTCCCAGGGCTGCCCCAGGGCTGTCCCAGGGCTGTCCCAGGGCTGCCCCAGGGCTGCTCCTCAGCTGCCCCACGGGTGCCCCACGGCTGCCCCACTGCTGCCCCATGGCCGCTCCTCAGCTGCCCCACAGCTGCCCCTCAGCTACTCCACGGATGCCCCACAGCTGCCCCACGGCCTCTCCTTGGCCAGGCCTCCAGAGCTTCAGCACCAGCGCAGGGAGCGCTGCATGGAGGGGTTTGCAGAATCTCACATAATAAACTGTCTGGAATGTAAGAATAAAGGGACTTGCTGGGAGGTGTATGCATAAATAAGACACGCTGGGGCCTTTGAACTCTTAGGAGCCGCCCCTGGCATGTGCCAGGTGTGGTCGCAGCTTGTGCCCAAGCTCCTCCTCACCTGGCTGCAGCCCAGCGTGAGCTGGTGAGCAAGCAGACCGTGAGTGCTGAGGTGTGCACGAACCTCCCACACCTCTCCAGGGGGGCAGGGTGACCCAGCTGCACCCTGCACACGGAAAAACTCCATCCAGGCACTCAACAGCTGCTTGGGTGCCGGACTTGGTCATGCAACAGACATGGGACAGTGAGCCAGAGGAAGAAAGTTCTGAGTGTGACAGCTTGCCTTAGGAAAACACGGACCACGCAGATTTAACTGTGACTTGGGCTATTTTCTCTTTGCATGAACTGAGTGCTCAACACCCCCTTCCAGCATTTCATGGGAGATAGACAGATAACACCTCTATTGGGATAAAAATACTCTGCACTCCAACGTCCCACCTTCACACGGACGTCTATAGATAGTGCCTGCATCTTGGTATTTTCTTCTCCTCCAGAATCATCTCCAACTCTTTTCTGCCTTTGATAGACAGGACTTGGATTGCTGGAGCTTCTTGAACTCTTGTTCAAAGCAAACTCCATGCTTGCACCTGGCAGAGGCAAGTTTCCTGACCCCTCAGTGAGCCAGCCCCCATCCCATCCCATCCCCTCGGGCTGGCCGGGTGCTCTGGGGGTGTCACTGGCCCGGGGTGCTGCCAGCCTGGGCTCTGCCTGAGGTGGTGGTGCCAGCTCCTTTCCCACAAGAGCATCCTTGCAGCTGCTGGGCTTGGTGCGGGTGTGCCACAGAGTCCCTCAGCTGGAGATGCTTCGTTTGGCTGCACAATTCTCTGTGGTCTTAAGCCTTTCTGGAGGAAGGCTTTGTCCCAAGTCTCCTCCTCCTGCATGTCCTATCAGGGTTTGTCTCATCCCAGCAGAACGAGGAGCTGCTCCCACAGGGCTGCTGGCACCTTGTGCCGGGCACTGTGAGTTTTCTCCCTCTGCGTGCAGTTTTAGCGCTTTTATCTACTGCAAAGAGAGTGAGGTCAACATAGGCTGATGGACAACACACACCCCGAAAGCTGTGTGAGCAACAGAGCCAGCACAGGGCAGTCCTGGGTGGTACCTGTGGTTGTGGAAACCCAAAGACCTCCATGGCCAACAGCAGGAGCCAATTGCCCTGGTTTTACAAAATTAGGTGCCGAGCTGCAAACACATAAAAGTGTTTTAATTTGTTTCCAAGGCAATGAGTCAGGCTCAGATGGCGAGTCGGGAATAGCCCAGCAGGGCTCCTCTGCGAGCTCACCTGGCAGTGCCGTGCTCAGCCAGAGCCCCGAGGTCTGAGTCGTGCCCCCCTCCCGTCCTGCTGCCCGCCGGCCGCTGTCCCTGGCCCGTGGGCCGGGCGCTGGCCTGAGGTTGTGGTTTTCCTGCGGAGGGGGCAGTGGGGAGGGGGCAGCGTGCCCTGCAGCTCCGCAGTGTGCCAGGCTGAGGCACGGGCTCCCGAGGGATGCGCAGCCCTCCCTGCTGCCAGCTCCCCGCTGCAGCGCCCGTCCCGGTGCCCGCTGGCAGAGGCGGCCGTGTGCCCCAGGCTGGCAGCGCCGGCGCAGGAGCCACATCAGCGCTCCTTTGCCAGCACAGCGAGGGCACCGAGGCACAGGGAGAGGGCTCAGGAGCAGCAGGATGGAGCAGGGTGCAGGTTTCCTCCCTGCACAGTAAACAGCCTCTTCTGAAACAGTGCCGCTGAGGCAGAGCATCATGACCGGGCACGCCGAGGGCTGACACAGTTTGTTTTCCATGCAGCTCAAAGCCATGACACGCAACACAGCCACTGCCCGGGCCTGCTGACGGCAGCACGGGCTCATCTGATAGAGCAGCAGCCAGCCAAGAGCTGTCAGAGGGTTTGGTGCCCCTCTGCAGCCCCGGTGCCCGGCGTGCCCCTGCCTCGTCCTCCCTGCCCTCCGCAGAGCTGTCCTGCTCTCCTGTGCCCTGCACCCAGAGCCCGGCAGGCTCCAGCCCTCGCCATTCCTGCTGCTCTCCTGAACGTCCCCCTGCCTCACACAGGCCAAGTGAAGCCTGGTCCAGCTGTGCCCTCCCTGGCAGCCGTGGGGCATCACCAGCCCGTGGCCAGGCGCTCCTCTGGGGCTGCTGCCAGCAGTGCTGCCCCAGCGTCTCTCATCCTCTCCTTCAGAGAAGCTGCTCTGTGATTCCTTCAATCATTTCCCCCTTTTCCATGTCACCTGTGCATTCCAAAGCCAGGCCACATTCAGGAGTGACACGAGCCTTGATGCCGTGGCACCCCAGGGCTGTGGGTGAGCACAAGGGGTGGGTGCTCCCAGCGCCTCTGCCGCTGCCCCAGCAGCTGCAGCCGTGCAGTGCAACAGCACAAAGCCAGCTAAATCCATACAATTCACATTTCCAGCATCTTCCACCATGGCCACTTGGCTCAGGAGCAGGTGGCCCCCAGCCTCAGCCATGGCCAGCGCTGACCTCCCATTTGGGCCGGCCCGGGAGGGAGTGGAGCAGCTCCAGGGCTGACGTGAGCAGGAGGGATTGGCTTTGTTCTCCCTGGTGCTCACAGTCTACGTGTGCTTGGAAGACAGGAACAATCCTCCTCAGGGAAGAAATAATGCAGAAACCACCCAACTGTCTGAATCCTCAGAATATAATTATGTGAAGAGATTGAAATGACAAGTTCACTTTTGAAGGTTTTGTTCTCTGTGACAAGGCTGAAGTTATCTCCTCTGCTGAAATGCAGAAAAACAGAATTGTAATGGCAATTAATTTGCATTCAAATAGCTCTTTTCATCCACCTGGATCCTGCAGAGCCCTGAACTGTGCCAGCTGAGCACACAAGCAGGTGATGGAGCTCATTCATGCCATGGAGACATGGGCAGTAGGGGCAGGATGTTGGAGGCAGCTCTCAGGAATCAGAAGGGATGAAGATGTTATTGATCATCCCTACAAAAAGCCAGTGTGTGCAGTCCTTCGGTGCCAGTGGTGGATAACACCCCGCTCCACGTGCTCAGTGTCAGTCACAGCTCTCAGGAGCATGGGCTGTGCCCTCAGCTCTGTCCTGGAGTCACTGGCTGCCCCAGGGGGAGACATCCACACTGCCCAGGGAGACACATCCACACTGCCCAGGGAGAGACATCCACACTGCCCAGAGCCCCAGGAGAGACATCCACACTGCCCAGGGAGACACATCCACACTGCCCAGGGAGAGACATCCACACTGCCCAGAGCCTCAGGGAGAGACATCCACACTGCCCAGGGAGACACATCCACACTGCCCAGAGCCTCAGGGAGACATCCACACTGCCCAGAGCCCCAGGAGAGACATCCACACTGCTCAGGGAGACACATCCACACTGCCCAGGGAGACACATCCACACTGCCCAGTGCCCCACATCCTCCCTGTGGGGCAGCTCCCAGGCTGGTCCCAGGCTGGGATCAGTCCCTGGGATTTACTGCAGCCATTCAGCAGGACAGGCGCAGGGGAAGCTGCTCCAGGGCATTCCCTGCATGGGTCAGGACAGTCCCCGCTGGGAAAACACCAGTGCAGGCCCGTCTGAGGCCATTCCTGACCCAGCATCCCCTGCTGGGGTCGGCAGGACCCCTGCCCAGCCGGGGGCAGCTCCCACGTCAGGCAGTGACCCGGGAGGAAGCAGCCCTGGAGAGCCGGAGCAAGGAGCTGTCCCTGGCATCCCTGGTGCCCGTCCATCCGGGCACCCCCGGCGGGGCTGGTGAGCTCAGAGCAGGGGCTCGAGGGTCCCAGCCGTGTCCCCAGCGGTGCCACCGAGCCCTGCGTGCCAGGGGACAGGGGCAGTGGCTCCAGCCCAGCCCTGCTCCTGGCCCCACGCTGCCAGCTGCTGCTGGCACCCTGCTCCTCCGGGGCCTGGGACAGGGGGGCATTCCCAGCTGCCACCAGCAGCCTCTCCTCTTGCCTGTGCTCCTGGCTCTGCTGCCAGCCATCCCCACCCCAGCCAGTGCCACCCGCTGCTTTCCCTTCTCTTTTTGGGATTCCCATGCTCCGGGGTGCTTCATGAGTCCCCTGCTGCCAGTCGTGAGGAGTTATAGCCTGCTCTTTTAAATGATCACAGAGAGCATTTCTCTGCTAAAGAGAGATGCCCCACACTGCTTCCTCACACACGTAAATGTATTTTTAATCTTTGTTTTGTGCAGAGGGAGACTCAAAGGCATTGGATGGCTGCCCAGCACAACTGATGCCAAATGCCAAAAATAGTGAAAAAATAAAATCTTTTCTCCCTTATTGGCCTCAAATCCACTGAGAATGGGGACAAAGAGGTGAAGTGCATCTGCCATGACCATCCCTGCTGGAAGAGTGGCCAAGGAGAGAAAAGCATCTCCCCCAGAGATGGGGCTGATGCAAGGGGGTTCTGCTCCTGGTAACCTGCTGTTAGCTGGTGTTAACCTGATGTTACCTGGTGTTACCTGGTGTTAACCTGGTGTTAACCTGGTGTTACCTGGTGTTAACCTGGTGCTAGCTGCTGCCTTCTCTCCAGGGCTCCCCACACTCTCTCCAGGCACCTAAGGCAAGGGGCACCCAGGGCTCAGCCACTCTGAGAGCTCTGAGAGCTGCTGGGTCTCACTCAGGCATGATGGAGGAGAAAACAGGGGGCAAAATCAGGAAAATGAGGCAGCATTGAAAAAAGTAACAGGCACCCCCAAAATGGGTCTCTCTGCTGTAGTTTCACTCTCTCTGCTGCTGAGCAGCCAAACTGTCCCAAACTTTCAGCAGCCTTCAGCTGAGCTTTGCACAGAGCTGCTCCCAGTTTCTCTCTGCTCACACGGATGCCAAGCGGGCACGAGGGACCAGACCCTGTGTGCAATGCACAATGCTGCCCTGCTGAAATGAAATGCTGCTTTGCACTGGCTGAAGCAGCTGGACATGCTAACGGGGAAGACTCCACCAAAGAGAGCAGGTCCTCCTCCCCCTGCCAGGGCCACCCCTGGCCTGGGAGAGCCTCTCCCTCTGCCCTCAGCCACCCCCAGGCACTCCTCGTCTTTATCTCAACTTAATTAGCACCCCGGTTTCTGCCTTTGCAATTAACCTACTTTAAATAAAGCTAAACAGATCCCTTGCAGAGGATCTGGGACAGGCGGGAGTGGGCAGAAAGCAGCCCGAGCTGAAGCAGGCTCAGATCAGCTCCGAGCTGCAGCTGCAGCAGGAGGATGCTGGTCCCTGGTGAGCACCAGGGGCTCTGCTGGCCCCCCAGCCCAGCCCCGTGTCCGTCACTCCAGCCCCGTGCCCGTCACTCCAGCCCCGTGCCCATCACTCCAGCCCTGTGCCCGTCACTCCAGCCCTGTGCCCGTCACCCCAACCCCGTACCCATCACTGTCACTGGGGCCAGCTGTCCTTTCCTACACCCCACGAACACCCCACAAAACAGGGACTCTGCCTGTCCTGCTGAAATCTCCAACTTGCAGCTTTATTTTGTGACAGGGCATGTTAGTTGCTCCCTGTGGGTACATAAAGGCTTAGTTTGTGATCTAAATAAAGTTGGGAAACTGATGGGATATTTTTGGCTCAGTATCTGAGCAGCCAAACAGAATTTATTTTAAAAAATTGAAAATATCAAAAGCTATGGACTTAGGAAAAAGCTGAGTTGGGTTGGGAGATTTGAAAGGGCAGAAAAGTGTGAGGAAAGCGTTAAAGAGGAGGGGAAGAGCTGAAGGTTGTGAGTGTGGTTAGAGGAAGAAAGAGCCCATTCATCCAACCATCCGGGCATGCAAGCGGAGGGATGTGTTCAGCCAGAACTAACACCACAAACTCACCTGCCCACCTGGGTTTTGGGTATTTATCCCAGTCTGCCCTGCTGTCTCATCCCTTTGCCTGCTGAAGAAAGAATATTCCAGACTCCCAGCACTCTGTTGCTTGCTCCCTGTTCCTAGTTAGCACCAGGTATGCATTTCATTTCAGAGTTTCTCTTCTTTTTAATATATTTCCATAACTTGTTCATGCTGCCTTTAATGTTTTGCTGCATCCTGCTGTTCCCTCACATCCCAGACGTTCTGCTCCTCCTTCCCAAGCCCTGTTCTCGCCCTTTGTGAAGGTTCCATTTGTTTTCTGGCTGCTCCTGAGGCAGCCCCAGCTCTGTGCTCCCATGCCAGAGCTGCTGACCCCCATCTGTTCTGCTCATGGCAAGGCTCACCTGCCCAGGTGTGTGTTTGCAGGGAGTCTCCACGGCCCCACAGGTGTGCTCCCTGGTGTTCTGATGGGGAGCAGCGCCGGCCCAAGCCCCCTTCCCCATTTCCTTTCTCCCAGCAATGTGCCGTCGATGTCGCTGAGCCAAGCACACGAGTTTACTCTGAGCACAAATTGAGAGAATGACTTAATTAGAACTAAACATTAAACTAATTGCCTCCCATTTCAAAGACTTTGAAGTAAAATTTTTCTCTTCTTGGTTCCTATTCCCTACCAGACATCAGGGTTTGGGGATGCTGGAAGATGCCTTCTTTCCAAAACATAACTATTTCCATGGGAAATTTGATCTTTTCCACATTTCTGGAAACTAATATTGAGATTCTTGCTTCTACCTTGCTGTCCTCTGAAGAGTGGCTGAGAGAGAGGGAGCCCTGCAGGAGTCCCGCCTGAGCCCTGCTCGCAGACAGGGGTGGATTTGGGAAATGCTCAGAAAGGCAGGAAATGTGGAATGTGCCACTCTACAGAAGTCTCCTGGGAGATGAGAGGGAGGGGGTGATGGTGGCTTGGAGGACCTGCAGGGCACTGTCCTCGCCACACCACAGCACCGGGCAGCCTCTAAAGAGAGGAGAGGGACAATCCAGACCTGCAGAGAGGTGAGGAAGCAGCGGGGCAGCCTCTTGTCCCCGGGCACTGCCACTTCAGCTTCAGGCTGGCCAGGGCTCGAGGGCCAGGGACAGTCCAGCCCCCTGGTTTGCCAGCGTGGAGCTCAGGCAGCTGTGGCCCAGCAAAGGGGCCAGGACGGAGCTCGGTTTTGGGGTATCCCCTGAAGTGCAGGGCTGCAGGGAGCCCTGGCTGTGGGCGGGCAGGGACAGGCAGGGCTCAGGGACAGGCAGGGCTCAGCAGCCCAGCACGGCTGTCCCAGGGGAGCCTGGTCCTTCCATCCATGTGACAGCCACAACATCCCTGCATCTCCCCTGGGCTTGCCGTGGCTCCTCTGTGCCACGGTACACTGCAAGGGCAATAGCAGGAATCCAGCTCCTCCCAGAACCCAGGAAAAGGCAGGATTAAATCCACAGCCACACGTGTTACAGCAGGGATGGAGCCACGGGAGCAGAACCTGCACTCACCCTGCTCTGGTGACAGCCACCAGCTCGGCTGGATGTTGGTCGTGACCTCCGGTCCTTCTGGAATAGAAATACCTGGGACATCAAAATAGAGATTGTGTTGGAGGAGCCCTTGTAGCAGGCAATAAGATCCCATGGGAAGACTAGTTTAGGGCCTTAACTGTTTCTTAATATTCTTAAACAAGTCCAGCCTGCTTTTCATCTTGATACAAACTTAGCATAAGTATTTGGGAGCTTGTCTTCATTAGCAGAATCCATCAAGGAAGGATGTGGGTAGTTAATCCTAATAAATGCATGCTTAAGCCTTAGACCTCTGCCTTTTTTTCTCATTAATTACGGATGCTTTTAGGGAACTCTGTCTGTGTCGGACGAACTGCAGGGGCTGTTTCTTGTCCCCGCAGGTGCCACGAGCCAGGGCCCTGTACACCTACCGCGGGCACAACCCCGGGGAGCTGCGCTTCAACAAGGGGGACACCATCGTGCTGCTGCGGCAGCTGGACGAGAACTGGTACCTGGGCGAGCTCAACGGCACCAGCGGCGTTTTCCCGGCCAGCTCCGTGCAGGTCATCAAGCAGCCGCCCCTGCCGCGCCCGCTCTACAGCCCCGAGCCGCGGGGCCGGGCCAAGGCGGGGAGCAAGGACACCCTGAGCGTCCCCAAGGTACGGCCGCGGCACCGGGACCGGCACCGGGACCGGGACCGGCCCCTGGCAGCTCCTCCCCGCTGCCGGGGGCACCCAGCCCCTCCGACACCGCTGCCAGCAGCTACCCTCCTCTGCCGGCCCGAGGGCACGATGGAGCATCCCAGAGGGATGGAGGGTGACAGAGCATCCCAGAGGGATGGAGGGGCTGACAGAGCATCCCAAGGGCACGCAGGGTGACAGAGCATCCCAAGAGGGACAGAGGTGACAGAGGATCCCAAGAGGGATGCAGGTGGCCCTGGGCAGCCAGGCCACAGCTCCAAAGACCTCCCAGCCACCCCTCCCTGGCAGAATATTGTCAGCACAGGCCTAAACATTAATTGTGTTGTGCAGTTTAGCTTGAGATGTAGGGTGTATATGGCACCGGCACCAGTTCCTAGAAATAAAATTAATACTTGTAATGCCTATAATTACAGCAAGCTCTGCTTTGTGGCTGTTTTATAGGAGGACACAAGCAAAACATCTTATTTGAAGCTCTAATATATTTTTTTAATATCTTTTCATTTAATGAAATCATTTTAGCTTCATAATGATTTATTCAAGTCTAGCATTGAGACACAGAAGTTAGTTAAGGGACACATACAGCCACCAAGGAATTATAAATTAATTCTAAAGAAGGCAAAGGTAGGGCTACTGTGGGAGACTTGAGGCTCTCCTGGCTCTGACACGCAGTTTGTGCCCCATTTTATCATGTTTCCTGGGATTTAGATAGGAAGAAAAACATTTTCAGTTTGCTCACATACAGAAATTACAGGATGGCCATGGCACACGTGTACCTACATACACACTGTGGGCTTTAAACCTTATTCTGGAGAGGGGAAATGAGAAAACCACCCCTGCTGTAAAATGCTGACATCTGGGAGCCACCTGTACCTCTCCTGCCGTGGTCTCCCTGTCCATCCCAGGCATCGAGCACATTGCCTCCCATGAGTGGGTGAGAATCTCAAGTTTTGCAATCCATTAATGTCAGCAGTAAATCATGATTAATTCCTCTGGCACCCATCGTGGTGAGAAACGCTGTCACCACATGCCCTGTGCTACCAACACCCTGATCAGCAGTTCCGAGAAGTACTGAGGGAGCAGTGCCCGAGTGCAGCCCGGGGCCGGCCTCTCCCTCGGCAGCCCGGCCCTTCCAGGCCAGGAGTTCGTCAATGGGAGCAGCGCCGAGCCATGACTGCTCGAGCTGACAGAGGTGCAACTGGTGGGTGCAATCCTGCTGGGAATGCCACCCTCAGCGAGGGCCTCTCTGAGCCCGTGCCAGACCCTCAGCTGCAGGATGCACCCACGGGTGCCAGCACAGATGGGGAAAGGCCGACCAGTCCAAACATCCCTTCCAATTCAGAGTTAGAGTTACTGAGTACAGCCCTCCCGGCACCCTGCCAGCCGGAGCTCTGGATGAGCTGTGTGTCAGGGGAGCACTCATCCTCAGGTCTTAGCACAAGCTTTAAAACCAGTTTTAACTTTGCTGTCAGCTTTGAATGGGCAATTGTGCAGTTTTAACTTTGCTGTCAGCTTTGAATGGGGAATTTTGCAGTTTTAGTTTTGCTGTCAGCTTTGAATCGGGAATTGTGCAGTTTTAACTTTGCTGTCAGCTTTGAATGGGGAATTTTGCAGTTTTAGTTTTGCTGTCAGCTTTGAATGGGGAATTTTGCAGTTTTAACTTTGCTGTCAGCTTTGAATGGGGAATTGTGCACCCGGAGCTGGTCCGTGACAGCAGATGGGAGGAATGGCAGAGCCCCAGGGTTTCGCAGCTAACCGTGACCCTGAGCCTCCCGAGCCGGGCGGGCAGGGGCAGGGAGCAGGCGGCCGAGGCCCGCGGGCTGTGCCTCCCCAGCCCAGCGCTCTCCTGCTGTCTCTTGCAGCCCAGCAGCCCCGCTCAGCAGCTCCTGCAGGCCGGCAAGGGCCGCCGGTCCCCGCCGCCCAAGGGCCAGGCCGCGGAGCCGGCGGCTTTCCGCAGGGTGCCCGAGCACAGGCGGAGGAGCCTGCGGCAGTTCTCCCTCACCACGGCCCTCAACACGCTGAACCGCATGGTGCACGCGCCCGCCGAGCGCCCGGCGCTGCACATCAGCGCCCCGGTGCTCATCAGCTCCAGCAACCCCACCGTGGCCACCCCGAGCGGCGAGAAGGCCGAGCTGCCCTGCGGGACCCCGCTCCAGGTAAGGCAGCCCAGCCCAAGCCCGGGCTCGTCCCGGGCCACCTGAGCCCGGGGCTGAGAGGGACCTAGGCTGACCCTTCGGAATTCATCCACTCCAGGCAGAGTCCTCTCACTCCTTCTTCCCACTCTGACTGAAGGTCTGAGCACGGAATCTTCACAGATATGGGAGAAAAAGGGGCCTTTTACATTTATATGACATCTTGCATAGTGAAGGCTGCTCCAAGCTTTTCTAGAGCAGTCACCCAGCCCCTGGCAGCACATGTCCAGGCAGTAACTCCTGGCAGGCACTTTGTCCTGGGCACGGCCTGCAGAGAGCTGGGATGTGATATCCCGGGTTACAGAGAGGAGGCAAAACCCTACACGAGTTCCATAATTCAACTGAAACCTTATCCTGTCTCACACCCCCAAAGGGATCTTACCCAAAAGTCTCAGTGTGAACTACTGCCAAGAGCAGAAACGAGAAAGGGACCTGTTTGGCCCCAGAAGGGTTGGAAATCTCCCGTTTCCAATCAGCAGTGCTGCTCCCAGAGGCTTGCAGGGCAGCCCGTGCCATCTCTGGGGCTGCACAGGATGCAGCTTTCCTTCTCCATCTCTGGGTTTGGGCTGCAATGCCTGAGCTGCAGCACTGAGATCCCTTCACAAGGCCGGTGGGCGCTGCCAGGGTGGCTGGGAGGCCGAGGAGCAGGGGCTGTAGGCAGGACAGCCAGGACGAGCCGGGGCACCAGGGTTGTGCCAGGGCTGCGGCACGGGACCTGCCTGCCTGGCATTGCCAGCACCCGGAGCTCCTGGACCTGCCTGCGTGGCATTGCCAACACCAGGAGCTCCAGGTTGGACTCACCTCGGCCCATAAAAGGGAATTCCCGGCGCTGCCCAGCCTCCTCCTGCGGCTCCGCTTCCCCTCGGCTGCCAAGCCGGGCTCAGCCGGAGCCAGAACCAGCCTGCAGGGCTGCAGCCGTGTCTGTGCATGTGCCTCTTGTGCAAGCGGCTGTGGGGCGAGGGCAGCGGGGCACCCACGCCCTCCCTCTCCGCTGGAATCCCTTCCCAGCACAGCCAGGCTGACTCCCTGCCCTGGCCGGGTCTGACCCGGGCTCTGCTGTGCCCTGCAGCTCGCCGAGGGGAGCCAGTGCCCCCCAGCTGCCCCAGCACACCTGCCTTTCCTGTGCCATAAACGATGGGACCCCGCAGGGCCCGGTGTCCAGAGCCCGTGGTGGGATGGGCAGGGCTTCCCTCGTCCCCACGAGAACACTCCCGGCTGGGACTGGCCTGTGTCAGCAGTGCCAGGGCACATTGGTGACACCAGGAAGGGAGATGGGGCAAGAGAGGGATTGCAGGAGAGGCGGGGAATTAAACCCTTTGTACTTACAAAAAGATCAGCAGAAGTGAATGCTGAAATCAGTGATACGTGACTCGAAAATATTTCTTGCAATGTTTTTTCCCCTCTGCATGTTGCAAATGCAAAGGCAGCTTTGAGGGTGCTGTAAATGATGGCTGCTCCCAGCACAGGGGAACACAGAGATGAAAAAATGGAGCTTTCCCCCCAGAAGGAGACATTCCAACACAGTTCCATCAGGAAAACCAGCAAAAGGCTGTCATTTTGTTCCAATGCAGAAAAAAGAAACTCCAAATAGCCAAATTTCAAGCATTTTGATTATGGTAATTAATAAAACAGAATTATAATTTCCAGTCAACTTTATGAACACCTGGTCCAATCCTGCCTGGACTAGAAAACGAGAATGTAGAGAAGGTTTGAAGCTGACCTGCTACTCCAGGTCTGAGGCAGAAGCTGGAATTGCTGGGGTGTTTTAATTAATTTAATTTACTGGAGAGCACCAGAGCGGGTGAGTCACTTTTCTTTTTCCTTAGGTCCTTGCCAAGCCAGTGCTCCAGCACCGCATTACAGACATGACCACTAGAAATTAGATTTGAAATGAGGGTGAGATTAAAGCCCCAGCTTGCATCACGGAAGGTCCTGTGGTCGCGGCTGGAGAGCGCCGCTGCCAGCCCCGTCCAAGCGCGGCGACGTTCCGCTGCCCTGAGCGCCCCGGGACGCTGCTGGCACCTCCGTCCCGTGGAGCCACGCTGCTGCCAGCACGGCTCCGGGCACGGCAGGGCACGGCAGGGCACGGCACGGCACGGCACGGCACGGCACGGCACGGCACGGCACGGCACGGCACGGCACGGCACGGCAGCGCGGCTCCGGACGGGCAGGAGCCGCTGCTGGCGGCTGCTCACCCCGGGGATGCTCTGTGCTGCAGGAGGGACAGCCCGGCTGGAGGGACAGGAGAGACAGCTCGGGAGAAGGGACAGCTCGGCAGAAGGGACAGCTCGGGAGAAGGGACAGCTCGGGAGAAGGGACACCTCGGCAGAAGGGACAGCTCGGGAGAAGGGACACCTCGGCAGAAGGGACAGCCCGGCAGAAGAGCGGCCCGAGGATGCCGGGCTGCCTGCTGCCACGGCCCAGCCCTCCCCTGCTGCCACCCTCCCTGCACACAGCCAGCGCAGCACAGCGCGCTCCATCGCCCAGCCCAGGGCTGCTGGGCTGCCAGCAGCGCTGCGAGCCAGAGGGCCAAAGGCAGAAGCCAGAGGGACAGGTCAGAGTGGGCCCAGGTGGCACACACCCACAGGTCTGCTAGCTGGGACCCTGCAGAGCCCAGCAGGCACAAGGGACGCAAAACAAACTCGGAAGGAGAGCAGGAACACCCCCAGGCAGGCCTGGGCCGGGGGTCGTGGCTGGAAGCTCAGCAGACCCCAGCACAGGACACCCAAGAGCTCACGCCCCACCTCAGAGACCCCTCGGGGGACAGCATCCCCAGCCCAGCGGGGACATGAGGAGGGACAGGGAGTGGGAGCAGCCCAGCATGGCCTCAGGTACAGCAGGGACAAGGAGTCGCCCTGTGGCCCCGGCAGACCCCTGGCACAGCTCAAGGCAGTTAGCTCAGCAGCAGAAATGGCTGCAGCTCCTCCCTGGAGCCCCTGTGAGGGGACGCTGTGGTGGCTGGCAGCGCTCTGCAGGTGCAGAATGCCAGTGGGGAAAGGACCAGGTGGGGATCGGTCACAGGGTCCCGATGATCCTGGAGGTCTTTTCCAGCCTAAATGATTCTGTGATTCTGAGTCTTCCTCTTGCTGCCTGGTCTTTTTCTAAGTCAAATGTTTCTGACTCTTCTATTTCCTGAAATGTCTCTGGTGGTTTTTTGAAGGGTGGATGAAGCCAATCAAATGTTAGCTGCTCCTCCAGTGGCTGAAAGAAGCTGATAGCCAGATTAATACTTCATTTTTTTCCTTTCTCCCACAGGTCAGCACCTCTTACTACTCCACACCAGGACCACTGGGGCCCCCGGCAGCCATCGTCACCCTGCCCCACCTGCAGCACCATGGGCCAGCTTACCTGTACGTAAGGAAACTGAGGTGCTTTGGGCACGGGGCAATTTGCTGTGGCCTCACCATGAGCTTGCTCCTGCCAGGCAGGAGGTGCAGACAGAGCAGAGCACAGCTTGGATCCACGTGCAGACCCATGTAGGAATGTACCTGGCTGGTCTAGGGCAGGGGTGGCAGAGACCTGATACCACAGCTGAGTGCATCTCCCTGATTCACATTTCTATGGAGAAACAGTTCTGCCTGTTCCTCAACAGTACGTTAATTTTTTTTTAAGTGTAAAGAAACAAATTACTCCTTAAGTGCCTCTAGTTATTTATCCTGAAACCTTCATGGCCACTGGTGTTTTGAACAATCCAATCCCTGAAAACTTTCACAGAGTAAAAATTTGCAGATAACACTCTATGATGATTACATCAAGGCAAGATTCACCACCCTGGCACTTTAATAAAGCATCTAAAATAACAACAGCATCACAACACGCTGTTTACACGGCACTCCTGGTGCAGGGCCAGGCTGTGGGAATGCTGGTGCCCAGGAGCAGCACCCACAGCTCGGTGCTGTGTTGGGACCCACACACACCATCATCAGTCAACTGAGACTCCAGCACACAAATAATCCAAAAGACAAGAGAACCCCCAAGACCTTAAAATAATTTGCAGAAGGAAGGTGAGAGAGCACTGCACCAGCTGCCTGGTTTGCACAGATGCAGTGTCAGACCAGCAGCTGCAGAGCCTCCCCTCGAGGTGACTCCTGAGCAGCCTGAGCTGCTGCAGAGCCCCGAGCTCACCTGGGCTGTGCAGGAGCCCAGAGCTCACCTGGGCTGTGCCGGAGCCCCAGGGAGCAGCCCCTCACACACACTGGCCCAGCAGGTCAAACCTGCAGATGCTTGTGCTGAACAACAGGGAGAGAGAAACTTCTAAGAGTTCTGGGGTAGTCCTGACTATCCAGACAGCCTGTGTGTTGTTTGTTTTGTAAATAACACCTGATACTTGGAGTGATGGGCTGTAACTCATTGATTCTTGGAGCAGATCACTTTCCCCTTGAAAAAAACAACAGTGCAATTAAATGTATTACACTGGAGACAAATTCAAGTTCTTTAAAGAACAGATAGGGATTTTTTTTTTTTTTAATGCGCCATTTTCTTTTGCTGATGTATTGCTGTGTGCTCATGCATGGGTCAGAGAGAAGAACAAAGCTTCAGCCCTTGGTCCCATTCCTAGAATCACAAAAGCGAGGTCTAGGGAGAATTTCAGACTAATTTCTGGTCTGATTTCCTCACTACCCTGCAGTGGAGCCATGTACCTCCTCCTACCTCCTGCTCTGTCCATTCTCCATGGCTCCAGAGGCTGTGACTCCGGTGCTTGTGTTCCAGGCAAGGAGAAGGAGGCAGGCAGGGAGGGAGGAAGGCACGGCAAGAGTGGTGCTCTTCCCTGGCCCTCCAAAGCCTCCTGGTCACGCTGCAGGCAAGCAGATCCAAGGCCTCTGGTTTCAGAGGCAGAACTGCCTGATGCTATCTTGAACACGGCACCATAACTGCGCTCTTTCAAGAGCTTTGCCTTAGGACAGGTACTTGTCAGGCCCTCATCTGTGTTTCTGATGGAGCACTGGAGGTGCAGAGCAGCAGCTTCCTCCTCCCCAGCGTTTGTCACCCTGGGCTGGCACTTCTGGGACAGAAACCATCCTGCTGAGCCGCTTTGTTCTCCATTCCTGCCGGCTCTTGTTCATTCCCTTCGGCCCGAGGTAGCGGGGCGTTTCCTCGCTGCGGCGGCGCCGAGCGCTCGGTGCTGCTCCGGCTGGAGAGGCTCCGGGCACCGCCAGCAGCATCCTCCGCTGCTCGGTTGGACCCCGGAGCTCCGGGAGGCTCCAGCCCCCCGCCCGGCAGCTCTGCCTCCCGCACGGCCTCTCTCCGCAGGTGCGTGGCTCTCCACTCCTACGCGGCTCACGGACCGGACGAGCTGGAGCTGCAGAAGGGAGAAGGGGTCCGTGTCTTCGGCAAGGACCAGGACGGGTGGCTGCGGGGCATGTCCCTCGTCACCGGCAGGGTCGGCCTCTTCCCCAGCAACTACGTCACTCCCCTCTTCAGGTCTGCGCTTTCCTACGTGAGGCAGAAACGTGGGGAGGGGGCAACACGGAGAGCTTGGGGTCTTCTTGTTTGCTCAGAGAACCCATGGCAAGGCGTCCCCCCACTCCTGACAAGGGTCCCCCCAGAACTGGCAGGGGCCAGGGGTCCCTCGCCAGGTGGGATGGCGCCCAGCAGCCCTCGCCCTTCTTTTCCAACAGGAAATCTAGTCCCTCCGAGCCGAAGATGCCTTCCCTGTACACCTCGTGGACGCTGTCCACCTCGTCGCTGTCCTCCCAGGGGAGCCTGTCCGAGGCCGGCCCGAGGCAGAGCCGGGCGCTGCGGCCGCTGCTGCTGCCCGTGCCCGTCCCCTGCCCCGGCCGGGGCGCGCTGGCACCGGCCCCGCTGCGGCGCGGCCGCGGCAGCAGCAGGAGGAGTAAGTCTGGGGGCTCCGGGAGGGACGGGGGGACCCACTCCCCCAGAGAACACCGGCTGCTGCTCCTCACGGTCCCTCAGCCCTGCCTGGCCCCGACTCTGGCTGCTTTGGGAATTCCAGGGGGGTTGACTCAGCGTGGAAAAATTCCTTGTAAAGCTTTGTGTAGAGCTCGGTGGTTGTATTCTTTACAAGGAGGCTGCAAGGTTTATCTTCATCCCATACACACTGTTTTGTGATACACTTCCAAGAGTATTTGGGGCGCCATCCTGGAGGCAGCAGTGCCCTGGCAGGGGCCACTGTCAGCGCTTTTACTCCCGAAATCGGTGCCGGTGCACAGGGCTGGGCACGGGGTGGTCCCTGGGAGCTGCAGCCCCACAGCATGCTGCGAGCAGGGCTGTAAGCACTGCTCACTCTGCACGTTTTGGATGCCTGACTAAATGCCTTTCCGTGGTCCTTGCTCCCCAGACGGATCCCTGCAGAGGCCAGGACAGACAGGGACCCCCGTGCAGATCACCGGCTCCCTCAGGCGTCCCACGGCTGCGGGGCGACCTCAGCACTTCCAGCTTTACCCGCACGTCAGCTCCCCTCCGCACAGCATCCCTCCCGGAGCTGGCGTGGACGAGACAGCGAGGCCAAACTCCTCCTACGAGGCTTCGCCGGCGCTGCTGGTCAGGGGAGGGGAGAGCCGAAGCCCCTCCGTGTGCAGCTCGGTGATCCTGGACGCCAAAGACCCCTCGGTGAAGAGCGAGGCGGCTCCAAAGCCGCCTGCATCAGCCCCGCCGTCCATCCTGGTGAAACCAGAAACCTCCCGCAACGGCGCCGAAAAGGTACGGCCAGAACCGCCCGTGCCCCAGAGCATCCCAGTGGAACCAGCAGTGTCAGCCACAACTAAGCAGGGCCAAATCCCTCGAGGGCTTTGCTCCATCCTCACCCGTTTCTTCCAATACAAATCGCTGGGATTGACACGTGCCTTAGGAAATCGGGTGTTGGTGCTGCTGATGCAGCAGTTCAAATTAAGCCCTGGAGAAAGGCGGGGTGCTGCAGGGGCTCTGTCCCTGCCGCAGAGCTCAGTCACAAGCAAATCTCGAGACTTTTCCGAGGTCATAAATTGGACAAGAATCTGTGAGTTTGGGAGCAAATGCCACCGAACTAGTGTCAGGCAAAGCTTTCCAGAACTCCTCTATCTCCTTCATGTCACTTGGGCCGAGCCATTTGGAATGGGTAGTTCTTTCCCTTCTGGCAGCCGGAGAGAAATTTCATAAAGGTAAACCTATTCTGAAAATTGCCCTTGTGACAGCTTCCCTTTCCCACACTGCCCAAAGAGGTGCCCAAATCGTTCCACACGCCCCCAAAAGCCCAGCCAAGCTCAGAGCTCGCAGGCAGCTCAGCATCAGCTGAGAGCCCACGGCTCTGCGAGGGCAGGTGCTGTGCTGCCTCCCGCTCCCAGAGCAGCTCTCCTTGGTCTCCGGGAGCTGCCAGCGCTGCTGTGCCGCTCCCTGGGGCTCTCTGCCACCTGCCACAAGCGCACACCACCCTGGGCCTCCCTGCGGGCATGCTGCGTCCCCGGCGCATCTCCCCGGTTCTGCAGGGCGCAGGGGAGGGCGGGCAGGGTCTGCGGCTCCCATCTGACTCTGGCCCCTTCTCGCTGCAGCAAGTGAAGACGGTGCGGTTCCAGAACCACAGCCCGCCGCCGCCCAAGCGGCACAGCCTGCAGCCCTCGCCGAGGCTGCCCCGCAGCAGGACAGAGCCCGGGCCCGAGGGGCTCCTGCCCGAGCCGCGCCTGGGCCCCGAGCTGCTGCTGCTCTGCTCGCCGCGCCTGGGCTCCAGCCCCCTGCACCCGCGCCGGGGGCTGCACCCCAAGGCGCTGTCGCTGGACCTCTCGGGGCAGCTGACCTTCCCCATCAAGAAGAGCTACAGCAGCATCTCCGCAAACTGACCGGGTAACCCGCGCCGGCCTTCCTCCCCGCTCCTGCTCCTCTCGCTCGCTCCCGGAGCGCCCGGCCCGGTGCTCCCCGCTGCTCCCGCCTCGGGCAGCGAGCCCGGGGCTCGCGGAGAGCCGCGGGCACCCTGAGGAGCCCGGCCCGGGCTGCCGGGCACGGGGAGACGCGCCGGGCTCTGCCGGCCCGCAGCACCGGCCTTGCCCGGCCGCTGCCCGGGCACCCCGCCGGAGCGGCGCGGCAGGAAAGGGTGCAGGCATCGGGAGTTGCGCTGGCTTTGATCTCCTCAGGCTGCAGGAAAGCCCACGGAGATCAAACACTGGCTCATTACCTGCCTGCCTCAGGGTAAAGAAACCATAAATCAGAATCGGTCAGCTCCTGGCTGCTGATGGTTCACGCTGCCTTTGAGGGGAGGGGGTCACTCAGATTTTTCATTACGGTGGTCGCTTGCTTGCTTTTCTCATTGGTTTTAGCCCGGGAATTTTAACACAGAAGCCTAAAAGGTGATTTGGAGGGCATAGAGCCAATGGAAGGGGCTTTGCCATCACTGCAGCCACCCAGGCTCTGCAGTGAGGGCACTGAATCTCCCTTCTCATTGCTTGTTTTCCTCTGGTCGCCTGTCAGCTACCTCCTGCCCATGAGCTCCTTCCAGCCCCTTCCCACCACCCACCCACTCAGACGTGGCTGTTGTAAATATCTTAGGTGGGATTCATGGTTTCAGATGCATGAAATGCTCTCTGTGTAACAGAGAGCAGAACTCGGAGCTCACCATGCCCAGACCCCGCTCTGCTCCAGCACCACCAGCTCTGTCTTCCAGCTTTCCCCAGTCCAAGCACTCTCCTGCAAATCCCAGGGAAGGAGCAGAGCTCTGCTGGCTCACAGCTGTGCCTGCTCTCTGTCAAACCTCTGCACAGCAGATTTTGGTTTCCATACTTCGTTTCCATTGCTGGTTCATCCATCGGCAGTTCCCAGCCCTGCTGCAGGCGCCAGCCGCCCTCTCCTGACAGGAGGAGCTGGGCTGTGCTCCCTCCAAAACTGCCCTGAAATCCCATCCGCAGTTACCTGCACACAAACCCGGGGAAGGAACTCCACTGCTCAATGGAGACTCCTCAGAGAAGGACATTTTTTCCTATAACTACACAAAGGGAATGGATAAAACCATTCACGACACCACAACCCCTGGACCTTCCCTTGTGGAGCAGGAAAGCTGGGTCTGCCTGCGGGGATTTTCAGTGGCACAGCAACCTCCAGGGCACGGATCTGTTCTCTGTGTTCTTTGTGCTCTCTGTCAGAATTGCAGCTCCTGCCGAAACACCGACAAGCTGAAAGTATGCTCTGTGCCCAGGTATAAAAGGTGGCAGCAGCTGCAAAAAAGAGAGCGAGTCCAACTCAGCAATGCCACCTCAGAGACAGCCAAATGCCTCGGGGGAGACGTGCTGGTTCTGTGCTGAGGACTCCTGCCATCCTTTTAAAGCTGAACCAGAAAGCAGCTGGCTCTGTCCCTGAGAGACATCCACATACCCCAGCACAGCCAGAAATGAACAGAATTGCACTCAGTCCATCAGCCCCTCTCTCCCTCTGAGAACTAAGAACGCAAACACTGGCTCCAAAACGTTTTAGTTGGAAACACCAGAGCAGCCTGGGACTGTGTAAAATCACACATTTATCATTCTCAGGAGGTTTATTCACTGCCCAACAGTCACTGCAGGTAATTTGTGAAACAGTGTGTTTGAGGTGCAATCATAGCTGAAGACTTTTCAGGTTTTCTGTCATAAAGTTCAGTATCTGTCCCATTTAAAAAGTAACTTCCAAATATTCATGAGATCAGTGTTTAGAACCCCAAACTGCCCATGAAGCCCGTGGGAGCTCCACAGGCTGATCCCTTTGAACGTGTTCCCAACAGGAAGCACTGATGGATCCGAGAGTGCCTGGGGAGCAGCACCCCAGGGACCCCCAGTGTCAGGCAGAGCAGGACTGTAAGGGTAACAAAGGGGGAAGATCTATCTGCACCAGAGTTACAGCCAAAATAGATCTCACAGGCAGAAGGGATCAATAAAAGTTCCCTAATCCTTTACACAACCAAGCAGGGAGTTCCATTGTCTGCTTTCTGCATCCAGCCCAGAGAATGCTCCAATGAAACATTACAGCCACGTCTCCTCCAGTGAGAAATCATAAATTACTATTTTTACATACATATCTTAGAAACAGTAGGATGTATAACCTTTGCTTAGTTGGTGATGGGTAGGAGAATAAATAAAATATGTTTAGTTTATTGTTCAGAGACACTTGTACAAATTCAGGGATGCTGAATATTTTTTCCATGAAGAGAAGTTCATTTTTTAAAGGGTTTTTTCAATTTAAGGTACTATTTGAGAGAAAAGTCAATAAACAAGAATATATTAGTTTCCTGTTTTGTATTAATCCTCAAGCTATTTATTTTGTATTTCTGTAAAAAAAGCAAGACATTTAAAGACATTTTAAGTTTTCAGAAGTTTATTCATCTAAGTTTATAGCACTAATGTTTAGCTCTGTAGCCTGTAGATAATTAAATTAATTGGGGCCAAATGGATTGCAGCCCCTCATGCACTGGGGGGGCACTGGGGAAAACGGGGCTCAGGAAAGCTTTGGCACCCACCATGTGAGACACCAGCCTGTGGGAGCTGCTGTGGCACCATTAAAACTTTTTGCATGAAAGCATGTTTATTTTCACTTTTTTATTTCAGGTTTTGCCTGTTGGGAACAGGTGGCAAGGGGAGGGGGGTGACCTGGGCAAGAGGCTCACCTGACTGTGGGTATGAAATGGAATAAAAGCATCCTGAGGCAGTACCCAGGAGAGAATAAACCATGATGAGACCTCAGACATCCAAGGTGTCAGAAGGACTGTGAGGCAGCACAGGTGACATCACTGTCACAAGGCTGGGCGCCTTGTGTCACACCAGCTCCCTCCTGCCAGGGCCACCCCTCTCCCCACCCAGGCAGCAGCAGACTCTTCAGTTAAAGCCTTCGGCTGGATCAGCTCTGGAGGGAGCTGAATGCAGCTGAGGGAGCAGCACAGCTCCCTGGAGGAAGGAGTGGAATTCTAAGCATGGTGTTCAAACTTGTTCCTTAAGACCCTGCCCACAGCTGGACAGAAAGGGGCTCCAGGGTAACTTTCCTTTCAAGAGAAGCCAAAGCACCAGAGGAAAATGCTTTTATTAAATCCCTGTTTAAAAGAGCAGGGATACTCACATGTGAACTCAGGCTGGTTTGGGTGAACAAATTCTCCCCCTTCTTTAATACAGATGCTTCCATGTCCCTCCATGAACCTTCTCACCAGATACAGGCCAGTTCAATGAACCAGGTAAACAATTGTGTCCCCAATGTCCCTTGTCAGGCCATTCTCAGTGACACAGACGTGCCTCTGGGCCAGGTCAATGTGGAAGACGGCTTGTTCCAGGATTGGAGTTTTCCCTGCTTCCTCTTTGCCAAGGACTGGAACACGGCGGGGCCCAAGCACGGGATCGTCAAACCTCATCAGCTTCACTTTGGAGAGATCTGCACAGAGAGAGCAGCTGGTCAGGCCATGGCAGCTGTACACAGGCCACAGCACCCACAGAGTTAACCACAGCAATGCTGAGCCCTTGGAACTTCCACACCTGCTCCAAGGAAATACATTCTCATGGGAATAACTGTCGTGTTAAGGTTTACACCAATAGAACAAAGTCCTTCAGGGGTTACACAGTGAGTTACCCACAGAAATGGGGATAAATCACACAGAAAAAACCAGCTCCCAATACCACATTCCACAACTGAATTTGCTTTATCTGGCTCAGGACAGGTCTGAGTAACTTATTCCTCATTTCCTGAGGAATGAATTGCAGAGGCTGGGAGGAAGGTGAGAATTGATTTCAATACAATTCCCTATCAAAAGGCAGACTAATAAGACTGCTAAGCAGACCAAGCAGCCTGGGACCTTCAGCTAAGCCTTCCTGCAAGTGCAGCCTTCCATCCCTGTGCCCAACAGCACACTGACACCTCCTGGGAAGACAGGGAGGGAGCCCCTGTTTCATCTCACATTCCCAAGCCTCCAGCACACACATCCTGCACATACAGGCGTGTCCCACATCCTGTCACACCCATGTGCACCCCCTCAGCAGCTGGCACAGCTGCACCCCTGTGCTGGTGGCTACCTTTGATCCCCCTGTCCATCTTCATCAGGCGCCGGATGATGGTCTCCCTGTTGTCCCCTTGCCTGATGTCCATTTTTGTGGAGAAGTGGCCGTTGGAGGGCTGAGGGTTCACCAGGAACACGGACACGCCAGGCTGTGAGAAACAACACAGACCTTAAAGAAGAATCCATGCATGTGAGCCCTCAGGAGAAACA
The DNA here is from genome assembly GCF_050655825.1 of Lonchura striata. NCBI lineage: Eukaryota > Metazoa > Chordata > Aves > Passeriformes > Estrildidae > Lonchura > Lonchura striata. The sequence continues at coordinate 20,354,143 of NC_140715.1, forward strand.
TGAAACTAAACCAAATAAACATCTGCTGTTAATGAATCCTCCAGAGGGATAAAATCCCTTTAGAACCTGCCTGGCCATGCTGGATACCAGCACTGCCCCAGCTCTAAAATTCAGCCCAAAGTGTAATAAGGGCTTAAGACATATTTTGGGAAATCAATGACATTTTTACTTTCAGAGTTAGAAATACTCATACATGGTAAACATGCGTGTCTGATCAAAGTTTTTAAATGGTGTATTTAAAAAAACCCAGACAAAAGTAAAGTTTCAAGTTAAGTTTCTTAATTAAGTTTTCAGACTTTCAATATCTGAATTTCTGATATTACCTCTGTTCTGAATATAGAAAATGGTTTTCCAGGACAGCAGTCTTCTTTGATTTTATCTTCTGCTTCAGAAGCAAACTTTACCTCAATGTGATCCAGCTGTAAAAGAAAAAATGGGGAAGGAGGGAATAAGCAGGATTTTAATGGCTTTAGAGGGAACAGCAGAAGTTACAGCCCCATCAAACAGCTGTTCAGGTAGGAAAGGGGAGAGCAAACCTGCACTGCCATAAAGCAACAGAAGTACAACTGAACCCACAAAATCTTGTTTGGAAGGTACCTCTGAGGGTCATCTACTCCCTGTGTGAGGTGCCCAAGACCTCACTGTCCATCTCCAAGGACAGTGACCCCCAGAGACCCCCCAGCCCCTCTAGCTGCTCCCAGCAGAGTATCCCTGTTCTGAGGACACACTGCTCCCTCCCCCATCTCAGGGGGTTTGAAGATTTACAGATAGTTTAAGTTGCTGCTCACTCTCAGCTTTGCTGTGACATGGGACAAGCCCAATAAAGTCACACTTGTTTCATATGGTACAGGTTACATCCAGCTCTGCAATATATACAGTTTCTAATTCTTAAAAAACAGATGCTTTTGATTTTGACTTTTGGTGTTGGGGTTGTTTGGTTTTGTTTGGTTTGGGTTTTTTAACACCACGTGCCTGAGCTGTCCCCTCATTACCATGTTCCTGTTAAACTAAATTCTGCTCATCATATGAAGCAGCACCACTGCTACCAGACTTGATGCCTTTTACCCAAAAAAGTGTGAAAAGCCCTGCCCAGAGCCTGCTCCTTGCAGAGGGAAGACAGCCTGGTGTACCAACATGCCAGTGCAGGTGCCCAAGGACTGACTGGTCTGCTTGAAGCAGCTCCTTCTCATTTCTTAGCTGGAAATGTGAGATACAGTCTGGCTCAGAGAAAAACGCATCCCCAAACTGCCAGTGGGCGTCACTGTCACAGCTGCATCCAGTACTGCAGTGAAAACCAGCCCTGGGTTCTGGGACCACATTTGCAGTGCTCACCTACCCCTGTCCCTCATGCCAGCACTGAACAGATCCATATGCATCTATCTGGCAAATGGAGACAAAGCTGATAAAAAACTGCTGCTTGAACATTGCACACCCAGAAGTTAACATAAAGAGGCTTAGAGCCTTAGGGAAAGCTGCTGCTCCAGCTATCCCAATAAATGCCAAGTAGTAGATGCCAAGTCTGTACCAACCTCCAGGGAATTTGTCAAATAGACAATGTTCTCCATGAGCACTGCACGCTCGTCAAACTCCAGTTCAAGATCAAGAACACGAGAACCATTTTTCTCCAAGTTTTCCTGTGGTGGGGAGGGAAAAAGTATTAAAACCCTCTAAAGGCTGCAAGTAAAACGATGCTTAAAAATGGCAAACTATCCACATTAGTCATGAAAAGAATAGGCTTGTAAATCCAAGAGCTCTCTGCTGGCACAACATTAACACCGGAGCAATAATTTTCTTGTAACAGGGCTTCTTCTTCTACAGGGAGCTGGTGACACTGAGGGAGGAGTAAGAGCAATTAGAACACATTTTTAATATAGAATTGAATAGGTGTTTGACATTCACAGTTATTTAAATCCCTACTTAATGTGCAGGTTGAGAATTCACAAAATCAGTCAGCATTTCAGTGGTATTTCACAGCAGGAAACTCAGGCTTATGACCCAGTTTAAAATAAAGGACAAGCCCACAACACCTGGACGTGCTCACAGCGAGTTCTCTGCAGGGAAATAACAACCACTTTGTACGTTAACATAAAAGTAACTTAATTAGTCCAGAAAGCCAGCAGCAACAGTCGCAAGAGACACAGTATTAAAGACAGGATAAAAACCACATTATTTTATTTTTTTTAAACTAAAACAGAACTTCCTCTTTGGAGTTTAATCTGTCCCTGCCTGGCTCTCACATGCTGAGCCAGCTGTCTCCTTTGAAGCTCTGCTTTGTCAGCCTCAGCATGGTTGTGGTTTCCTGGTTTCCTCATCAGTTTAATGTGAAAGATTCCCTTTTAACATGGAACTGCTTCCCTTTGTAAATCAAAGAGGTGCTCCTACATTTCAGCCCTCCTCTGATGAGTAGGAAGCACAAGCAGAGATGCCTCTTGTACCCTAGAATTGATGAATAATTGCTTTCAGAGAAAGACACTGCTCAGAGGAGTCTGAGCTCAGGTGTTTCCACGTCTCTGTGGGAAATAGGCTGCTGCTCTTTGGAAGCAAAAAGATGGATTAGAGGTAAGCCTCAGCTCCTTCCCCACATGCCCCAGGATCACTCACTGCTGCCAGACTAAAGACACCAAAATACAGCAATGTTTCAGCCCTAACTCTTAGGACTGAGAGCTTTTCTGACCTTTCCCAGCTGGGTCAGTGGATCTAACACAGCCCTACTGTTCTTACAAACTTACACAGGAAGCTCCAGAACTGCTCTGGGCTCTCTGCTCCTCTGAAGGCTTCCAAGTTCCCATGAAAATGAACAATCAGAACAACCCCACAGAGACAGCAAAGAACAGCTCCACTCAGAAAACATGACAAAGCTTACAAATAGAAGTAATTATTACATGCATTTCAAAAATCAAGCTAAAGCTTAAAGAGAAAAAGTAATTTTTTTTTACAGTCAAGATTTTTTACATTACTAATCCCTCTCAATTTCTACAGATAATGAAAAGTCATTAAAGTAGTTTTAAATCATACACTGCAAACCCTACCCCCATTAAAAAAATATTAATTCTTTGCTTTTTGGCTCTCCCTAGTTGTATTGAACTTTCATCTGCAACAGCAAGCACAAGAAAGTTTCTTTAAGAAATGGAAGCCAAGATCTTCATAGGCTTGCATGACTGAGGAAAAATAATGGACTATCAGCATATTAAGTGATAATCATAAGAATTACACACAAAATTTTTAATTCCATTCAAGGCTCAGAACAGTCTCTTGTTTCCTCCCTTACACATACTGCAATCAATCAACTCTTGCCCTTATTCATAGCTTCCAGTTTTTATGTCTCCAAAGCAACACTTGACTCATTTCAGCATGAAAAACTGAAAAAGTCACATAGGATACATTTCAAATACAGAGGGATCCAGGTATGTTTGAAGTATAGATTGTATCACCCACAAAACACAGAAAGCACCAAGCTTCAATCAGATCCAGAGCTCACCTGGGCTAATTCACATTTTTTATTATGTAGTTCTTCTAGAGATGCTTATAAACAAACCCTTGAAGATGACAAATAAGCAAAGGGCAAGGGGGAGACACTGCATTCACAAAAGTCTTTCCTGTACCAGAACTGTCCCTCTGACACTTACCTTAACCATGGCAACAAAAGGCATCACCTTCTTCATATACTTCTTCAGCTCTGGCAAGGTGTTCAGCTCACTGGCAATTACTTTATTATCTGGCAGCTGACCTCCACTGACCTAAAACAGGGATGAACAAGCATAAAAGATAACAGCTATCATGAAAAACTTGCCTTCCAATGTCATATACTTTTCCTGCTTTCCCATAAATACCAGCAAGGTTTGTCAGCGTCATTGATTCCATAGATAGTTTTCTCATCCTTCTGAACCCAAACAGCATTTAACACTAATACAGAAAAAAAGCCTATACAATGCCCAAAGGCAAATGGCCCAAATAACATTTTCCACATGAGGAATGTTGGTTTATCTCATTGCCACAAGCTGGAATAGTCAGGACTCCCGAATTTATCAGCTACAACCCTGGTGTGTTCAAGCTGAGGATGGCTCACCAAGATCCCAAAAGCCACTCTCAGCAGTTTTCCCATGTCAGAAGCATTGATCCTTCTGCTCTCTTAATATAGTTCTTCTTATGACTGACTTACTCCATTTCAGCCATTTCTTGTGACACTGCTGAGTGGCGTACACTTAAGGACTAGAACAAAGCTCCTAAGCCCACCCACAGAGTAAGGTCAACCATGTTTCCTCAAAAACATACTTGTAAAGAATATTTAAAGGCTAACCACTTACAATTGGAAGAACAACAGAACAGAGGCATGTTTTTTACTCAAGATTGTCAAAACCAATGAAATGCACCTGTCAAATCAATGACAGCCCTTGGGACACTTTCATTAAGCATCAAAACTTGCTGGACAGTTGCAAAAGCATAAAGAAAATGAATCTACTGAAATAATTTGGTAACAAGGTAGAGCTTATAAACTTTCTACGGATGAGCCCCCAAAATGCTGGCAAGCAGCTGGAGGGCAGAGGAGGGGACGGGCACCTGGAAGTGCTTGCGCAGGACGGACAGGGTGGTGTGCTGCCAGGGTGGGTAGCTCTTTGCCACGTAGATGGTACAGTGAGAAGGCTTCTGGGAAGGCTCTTTTGTACTTTTCTGAGGAAATAAAAAAAGATTAGGAAGGAGTCCCCAGGCAATAGAGAACCATCCCACGTGCACACAAACAGAGCAGCCTCACCTTTCCCTTCACAGGCGCCATGTAGCTCTTGAGGCGGAGGCGGAGGTCGTGAGCTGCTTCCATCAGGTACTGAGAGGAGCGGATCAACACCTCATCCACGGGCCCTGCTGCTGGCCACGAGGCCCTCATGATGGAATCAGCCTTTGGGCAGAGCATGACAGGAATGCACTGAGTGAACACACCTCAGCTGGTTTGCAACCATTACAGCTTGATTGGAAAAGGAAGTTTAGCCACTTTGGACCTCAGTGAGCACCTACCCATAACACCCTAAAAGGGAGGGCACACAGACAAAAAGCATGCAAGTGTGTTCAGGACTACACACATAATCACAACTACCATACGTCTATGAAATGCCATCTACAAGCAGAGGGCTTAAAAACCATCACAACTAAGCTTTACACAGAAGTGTAAGACTATTGCATTGTTGCACTAAATGTTAGATCACCTCTCTGCAAGCAGACAATGATAGTGACTGGCATTAATGCTGCACATATCATCACGGCAACAGGGCCAGCTCCCTGCAGTCACTGTCCCAGGGACAATGAGCCAGTATGACTCCTTGGATTCTGACACATCTTTTCTACTTGCACACAAGTATCTGTAAGCCTGACAAGGGTGTCACTGAAATCCATAAAAGTTCAGATCTGAATCAGTGGCAGAACTGAAAGGCCAGTACCTTCCCCAGCAGGGACCAGATGTGCTCACACAGGTGGGGGCAGATGGGAGCCAGCAGCAGAGTCTGCACCTCGATGAACTGGAACACCAGCTCCCTGTGCATGCCCTCGATGGCCAGCTCCCGGTACTTGTCTTTCGCTGCCTGGAACAACAACACAGCCATCAGCCCTCTGCTGCCAGGACAAACACAGAGACACACACACACACCTGCGGCTCCAACACGCCTTCAGAACGTGAGCAGCTTCTCAAAATCCATTACTGAGTTCTGAGAACTGTATTTTCCTGAAGCACCCACATACGAATCTACCAGCTGGCCATTGGATTTTTGCATTTATGTGGTACTTTAAAAGACTGTTTATTGGCACAAACATAAAAGACAAAAACATCCACAGCTGTGTATCAGGTGCTGTCATCCCAAATAACTTATATACAGATACTAATAAGAACTAAGAAAAAGGCAATGAATATGATCTATCATTACACATAACTCAGCCTACTTAACCCCACTCCTGAGTATCTCAAAGCAGCCACATGAAGGAACACGTGTAATTCATTAAATGGACTAGCATGGCTCTGCAGACACTCTGGAGGCATGGTTTATGGAGGATATCAAAAAGCACTATGCTTCCAAACAATTTTGTTGATGCATTATCTGGATTTCTTATGAAGAGTCTTTTATCATTAAAGATATAAAGAAAGGCAACACTTTTTAATAGTGTCTTTTTTAAAGCACCTTCTTGTTCATATTAGATATCAGTACTATTTGCAGAATAGTCCAGAATGCTGGACCTTTGTAAAGCTCTATGATTCCACATTTATTCCCTTGAAGTACTCTTGTTTCTTGACACAATTCTGATTCCAAGTCAGCTGTATGATTAAGGATCAGAGACAGAAGGATCAAAAGAAATCCACAAAGTAACAAATATCAGGTGTCACTTTCTTACACCTCCTACCTGAAACTCAAAGAAGCCAGTTTTCAGAGCTTCCTTAAACATCATCTTCTCATAATTTTGGTCTGTCTTCATTATGCCTGCATTCATCTCACTGGGGAGGGAAGTGAAGTGACAACATCAATACCACATAGTCTGCCCCACATAATGGCAACACTGTAAAACTATCACCAATGCAGCCAAACCCCACAATCTATTCTGGAATGAGCTTTTTATGGAATTCATTAATCTTCAGAAAAAAATAGCCACAGGATTCCTCCTTGGAAGGAAAAAACTGGTCCAAACTGTATTATTAACCTTCATACAACACCTGGCAAAGACTCTGTCATTGAAGGTGCTGGCTGGGCCACTCCTCAGGCTGTCTCTGTTTGCAATCATCTCCTTCACCCACTCCACCCAAGTGTAGAGACGAAGAATACCAGCATCTGCCATGGCTTCCACAAAGTTGGCATCTTCAACAGTGTCTCCAGCATCAGCCAAGGCCAAACGCATGCCTGAAGTAAAGGGGATCAGCTGCCATGGCTGGGTGCCACGAGCTGGCCCACAGCCATGGAGTGCCATGCCTCCTGCACCTGTGACAGCCCACCTCAGCTGGAGTTAAATGCACAGCCAGGTCACTGACTGCCTGGCCAGCCAGGGATGCCTCAAAGGAGGCACTTCCCCTGGAGGAACGCTGCCCTCCTTGGGAGGGGACCAGACAAAGACACCAGAACCAGGAGACCAGCACAGTCCCTGCCCACAACACAGGAGCATGGCAGGAGCATGGCCACATGGGCACACAGGGCACAGATATGTACACACCCGTGCACACCAGCAGCATGTCCTGGGCTCTGATCCCTTCACTGAAAGCAGAGAGATCAAGCAGGCTGCTCCTGGAGAGGCTCAGCCCCAGCAGCAGCTCCTGGCTGAACCAGGTGTGCTAACACACATCCCAGTCTTCCAAGTGGAGTTCAGCTTTTCAACAAGAACAGGTGGTAAGTGCAGAGTTATTGCCATTCGGTACTCCAATAAACTCCTTTGAGAGCAAAATACTCACTTTAGTCGTTTTGGCATAATTGACAATCAGATGCAGGTCAGAACGCACTCACCATCTGCAGAAAACTTGTCAACAGCTTGAGTGAGGGTGAGGAAGTTGCCTGTCGATTTAGACATCTGAAAGATAAGAGTGTTTGTTTTCTCACACATACCCTGTGTTGGTGGATAAGCAAGACAGACCCAGCAAGGGTTTGGGCAAACAATTTTCTCATGAATCACAGCAAAAAGCACTTTGGTAAATCTGAATGAGGTCTCACAGCAAAAGCAGACTGAACTCTGCATGCACTCAGCAACAAAATATAATCCCAGAAATTCCCAAAATTAAACTTGAATACTACTTTAAAACTGGCAGCTTCAGATCACCATGTATTGATTTTTCAAGAAGAACTCCACTAGGGCTTGTTTTGGAGTTTTTTGATTCATATCAGACAGTCTCCCATGCCTAATTCCTGGGCTCAGGCACTTTAAATTCAATTCAGTGTCAGAACTTGCACATATTAGCAAGCTATTGGCACAAACGTTTTCCTCTCACTGCACCTACTCCAATGCTCCAAAAAGATAAATTTTACTTAAATAAATAAATATGCTGTATTACCCTAAAACTTAACAGAAATGCACTGAACTCTTCACTAAATTGGTGAGACTTAAGAGAAAGTGCTACATAGAATCACAGGCAAGGCAGGTCTTTAGTACCCTCCAGTTTTTCATTCATTAAGGAAGAAATGTCACTATTTCTCCTGCTTACATCCCAAGTTTCCAGTCTGCCTAACAAATACCTATTCTGACAACACAAAAGCCATGTCACACAAAACCTCGCCGTACCTTTTCGGAATTGAGGAGCAAATGTCCGTTGGCTCTCACAGCTACTGGCCATTTTTCCCTGTTCAAAGGCAAGATAGAAATCTTTTGGCCAAGTAAATACATTTTTTCTTTTTTAAAAAAGGAACAAACATTTTATGTTCCAGTTTGAGATGAACACCTTGAGTGGAATCTTAAAATAATAAAAAACATAAGGGTTGTCTTAAATATATTAAGGAGTGCCTCTGAAGAGGAAAAGAACTACAGTATAAAGGCCAAGGATTATCAGTGCTGGAACACAAGGTAGGGAGCAGTGCACCTGCAATTACAATTCATTTATGTCACCCTCCTCTGTTCAGATATTTTTAATTTAAAGGTCAGTAATTGGCACTGCCCAAGAGCACACAATAGTGCTGGGTCCACATTTCTACCCATGAAGGAAAGAGATATTAAATTATTCACAATCATCTTTGCTATACATCAAAAACACACTTTTCCTATATAAAATTTTATATAACCTCTAAACCAAAATTCAAGGGAATGTAAACAGTATTTTCACCATAAAAGCATGCAATGGGCAAAGATTTTCAACCAGTTCTGCATCGCCCATGGGAGTATATATGGCTCTTTTTAACCATCCTTGAGAAGGAATTAAGGAGACTTAATAATAAAGTCAAATAAATTCCAATGCAGGAATACAACTCAACACTGGGAAATCCATAGGAGGAGATAATGCAGAAAACCCATGGGAAATAATGGTAAAAAAACCTTTCCATTTCAACAGCTTCTATTATAGACAACTGTATCAATGCTGCAACATGAAAGAATACATTTTCAACACAATTCTAAATGTTGTACAGTCCAAAGGCCATTAGCAAATGTAACAGACTGCAAACTCTCCAGCTTTACCTGCATCACATCGCAACTCACCTTTGCTCTGACCACATGGCCACATGATTATAGAGGTAGTATGACAGGTGATTTGGAACAAGATCTTTGCCAGAAACTCTGAGATCCACAGGATACCAAAATTCAAACTCCTCCTTCAGCTTATCCAACTTTTCTTTTGGAATGTCAGTTTTAGGGAATGGAGCTGTCTTGAAGAAGATGTAATCCCAAACCTCTTTGCTCATTTGATGCGCCCTGCACAGAATCAGTCCCACATTGCAGTCAGTAAAAGCTCCTCACATTCTACAGCACTTTCTGTAAGAAAGCTTAAACCTGTGGCACCATTCTCACAGCACAGTCCATGTGATCAGCAAACACATACAGAGTTCCCAGGGCCTTTTCCTGAGTTCAGGTGAGTGAATCCAATGTCAGAAACAAAATTCAGAACTGCTCAAGCCATGCCCTGCTTAAACTGCCCTTGGAGATTTCCAATTAAACATAAAGACTCCCATAAAGAAAATGTGATTAATAATTAAAGCATAATCTTGAATATCCCAGAAACCTGATCATTTCTTTCCAAATGTCACCACCCAAGACTCAGCACCACCTGTGACCTTAGGTGAACACTAAGGGCTCTCACTGGTATGCCTCATGGAGCCATTCTCTCTGGCTTCCCAGAAGTCAAAGAGCAGGACAGGAGAGAACTGCTGCACAGTTCAAGGTTGCCTCCTACATGGAAAATATTTGTGATCTTTTCCCATTTCAAATGGAATGAAAATTTAAAATTAACATTTACTGCGAGACACATCTTGCCCATTACCAGAGGCAAGATCAACAATTTTGAAAGAAAATACTGATGAGATGCAGCTGATACCACAGCCCTGTGGCCACTGGGCTGCATTGACACATATCCTCCTTGTTTCTACAGAGGTTATAATTCCTGGCTCTCAGAGCTTCAGTAGAGTGCACAACATACTGCATGCATTCCAAATTAAATACTTTCAAGCCAAAGTTTGCTACGTGTCAGCACCTGCTAAGGGGCCTTGACCTGCGCTATGCAGAGAGGAAAAGCATTCTGGACCCCAAATTCTTCCAATGCACATTAAAAGAAGACCTCAGATGGTGGTCTGTACTACCAGTCCAGAATAAAATAAATCTTACAGGCACAGGTTTGCTGGTTTGGTTCTGGCAGTTCTTGTTCTATGCTTTAAATTCCTGTGCTGTGACTGGGCTTGTGTTTGGTGCCAAATTCATTGTAACTGAAGGTACTGAAAGGATGGGCCATAAATCCCCTTTTCCTTCACACCACAGGACAAGTATCAGTAAAAAGCATTTTCCAAGGCTGCTAGATGTTATCTACTTGCATGGGAGAGTACTCTAATTGTACATGCTTAATTACATCAAATCTGTAATTCAGGGCCCAGGATGCTCACTTCAAAGCTTGTTTCTTGACACAACTAGCTCGTGCATAGCTTCTTTGTAATTAGAGAGGTTTGAGCCCAAATGACAGCCTTGCCCAGTCTCAAGAGGTATTTCTGTCTGTAAGAACCAGAATGTTTATTTTGGAAATGGTTTTCAGATTAGTTATGACATATAGTAAGAAAAGTTTCCATTCCAATATGTAAACTATCCCAGAAATTAGTCCATAAACCACACAGAATTAGAGCAGATGATTCAAGGCACAATCTGAAGTGTTTTTTCAACACCAGACTGAGTTGCACTATCCCATCTCTCTGACTCCTATCACCACACTTCAAAAGCCACTCCAACCAAGAGGTGACATGCCTCCTCCCCCTTGCTCTGAGGACTTCCACAGACAAGTTGTGGATAAAAGATGGTTCTGAGCTTCCAGGAGAGTGACAGTGACAAAAACAAGAGCTAAATCCTACTCCCTCTGTACACTGGAGCCTAAAATTCATTGTGGCGCACAGCAGTCTCAGCAAGCAGACACCTGAGCAGCCACTGAAACCAATCACCCAACAACCTGCCAAGGCCCATTTCAAGGCAAGTCAAACAAGTATTGAAAAAGGTGATTTACTCTCCACACAGTTCTTTCAGAGGTGCTTTCAGAAAAGCATTTCCCCACTCTGGCTCTCACTGCCTGTCACACTCCTCTCTTTCCTTACTGACCCTCTGCAAACCTGTTCTAGCTCAGTTCATGGCAGGTTAAGTTTAATAAACACACTTTTTACACACAAAAGCAAAGACTTGACCTCCTTGGCAAATTTTTCTGCAGAGCAATTCAGGAGATAAGAACACCCAATTAAACAAGAGAAGTTAATGGTTCACTCTCCTTACCTGATACCCAGAGGAGATTCTCCTTGGCCCCTCAGGTCCCCCCCCTGCAGCAGGTGAGCCACCGTGTAATAGGCCATGTAGATGGTGGAGTCAGAGAGAGACTCGATCAGCCACTGCTCATCCCAAGGCAAGCGGGTCCCTGCAGGGGAAGGCTGTGTCAGCACCCAGCACCACCCCGGCCCACAGGCACACGGAGCAGCTGCTGACTTTCAGCGGAACACACGAACATACATATATGCATTAGTGCTTATGCTTTTAAAAAATATTTGTTTGAAAAATTAAACTATGCATTTGAAAATTTTATTCAAGAGCAAACACTTGTTGATTTTCAACCTATTTCCTGACACAGCTCAGCTCAAGAACATCTGCTGAGGGTTACAGTGCACATCTAGCAGCTGTCTCCTGACAGGCTACACAAGATGAAGGCTAATCAGAATTCGAGGAGAAAACTCAAGAAATGGGATAAGCTCCCTCTTCTGAGGTCCCCTTCAAATCAATAGCCCAGGCAGAAAGCTACTAAGATGCTGCACAGACTACCTATAGTAGTGCAAGTACTACCAGCCCCATGCACTTCCAACAAAGCACACCTTCTCTGGGATGCAGGGCCAAGACACAAGTTGGACAAGGTTGTTCCCACACTTCCCTGTACCACTGGGTTCCAAATGAAATGAGGAGTACCATCCGTAGGAAGAACCAACTGAGAAAGGAATGTTTTACCTACCTAAGCCATACGTCCTGGAGCACGCATGCTCTTGTAGCCAACCTAAGGTCGCTTCAAAATTTCTCCTAGTCTCTTCACAGAACCTGTAAGAAAGAAACTCTTACTGCCTCTCAGACCCCACCAAGAGCAGCAAAGTCACTCTCCTTCACAGCCACATTCACAACTCACGTCTCCAGATGTTGCAAGCACTCTGAAGTCTGTTTCTTCCAGCTCACTTCACCATAATCTAAATACCTACAGTCAGGAGAGGTTTATTGTAATAAAGCAATCCAGAAGTAGTGTACAAATGCAACAACTTTATAACTGCAGCTTTGTTTCACTCACCACTGGTCACAAAGGGCCACCACACACTCATCAGCAGATCTCGATATAACTTGTTTCTCAGGCTCCATATAAATCATAGCTTCACCCTAAGAGTTGGAAGGGCAATGAAAGCTGAGATTTAAGTACTTAGCAAAGTACTGAAAATCCTGACAACTTACTAAAAAGCATCCCCTCCATTCTAGTTTGGTTTATAGCATTTACTGCATAGCTCTCAGCACTGCCCGAGCTCTCTGCTTCAGAATTCCCTTGGGTAAAATGAGGCAAGGCTTAACTCTGTACTTGTCTAAGGTAGCAGCCCACAGAACTTTGTACAGAATGCATGAGGAAAAGGAGGACATAGGCACAAAATATTCCCCACTGACTGTGCCCCCTGATTGAAACAGCTCCTAAGAAACTCTGAGGGACAGAGGGAGGGGGAAAGCAAAGGAAAATGGGATGCTGAGCTTCAAATCTACTTGCACACATCATCCGTGCTGAAGCATTATAATCTGGACATAACAATACAGAACAAGCAGGGAATGATGGCCTGCAGCCTCTCTCACTCCCAGTCCTCAACAGGGAGTCCCATTAGAGGGAAACCAGAATCACTGTTTGTTTACTGCTCTCTGAAACAGGAGCCCAGCAAGGGGGCATTTGCACACCACGCATCTCCTTCACTGGCGTGAAAGAGACTTGAAAGTGCAGGTCCTACACTTCCAGTATCCCCCCAGCTACACTAAAGAGTAAAGTGGACCACCAGAACATGTCCTAGGGAGGGTGACAGAATAAGGCAGGGAACAAGAGAACTCTAATGAAGCTGCTCAGCCCACTCAGCCCAAGAACACCAGTCCCTCTCTCTGCAGTGACCCAAAGCACACTGAGGGCTGCAGGACCACACCAGGAGTTTCTCTGGCCACTCAGCCCTGGGAAAAGGGCAAAGCAGACACTTCAGAAGCAGCTGTGTGCACATTGTCACATACCTTATCCAACATCAGCTTCTGAATGAGTTTCTTGACATCCTGAACTTTTTGTCCTTTGAATTCATCCACCAACATCACCTGTAAAGATAGGTCACAGGAGACAATTTTTTTCAAACTTTAGCAAGAAATAGGTGCCATAGGTGTTCAAATCAATGTAAGGAAGTAGCAAGTATTGCAATCGTTGACATGCAAAAAATAAGAGTTGGTTTTTTTCATTATGTGCAGTCATCTTTACCCAAAAACAGTTTGTACACGTCAGCATCCACATAGATGACAGATTGCAGAGTCAGAAATAAAAACTAACACTAGCTTACAAAAGAACAGCTGAGAAATACACATGGTGAGCTACTGAGGTAAAGAAAGGAGAAAAAAAGTAAAAAACCAAAACAAACACAAAAACCAAAACAACAACAAAAAAACGTGCAAACAGTAACACCTTCTCATTTCATATCAGATTCCCTATCTATACTAGCAACAAAATGGATCAGCTCCCCAGAAGGTGATCACTTGTTCAGAAACTAGGTTATAATGCTCGGAGAACACAGGAATGTGTGACTGGAAACTTTCTCCAATTCCACATCACTCCTTCAACTGCAGAACCTTGCTGCAGGAAGAGTCTAAATTAAAAGTCCTTTGGAATTTTTTTGGGAAAAAAAGACACCTGTCCCTCTTTCTTGAGATTTTTTTTTTTTAATTCTTTACCCGCCTTTTTTTTCTCCTAGTTAAACTCACCAAGAAACCACTTACCAAATTCTTGTATTACTTACTCCCTCATAGAATCCTTTCAGGTACACTCTCTCCTTGGCCTCTGCAAGCTTCTCTCTGTCATTCTGGCTCTGGATTTTGAGCTCGTCACAGACAAATGGAGCACAGAGGCTGCCATAGCCTGGGATTTCAATGATGGGCACCTGGGAATTAACAGAAGGCTGTCAAACCCCTCCTGCACCCTAGTGCTCACTCCACACCTTCACAGCATCCAACACAAGTTACACAGGGCTTACAACAGATTGCTGCAATTCCACTCATTGCCCAGAAGTTCTGGCAGCCCCGAGGGGTGCTCTTGAGCTGCCCAGGTGTGTCCCTGCCGTGACACCACACGGAGCTGGCATGTGGAAGCAAGGTTCTGCAGATACTGGGGTGGCTTTACCTGTAACCTGCATTTTCTAATGAAAACTGCCTCAGTCTCGATGCTGTGCTAACAGCAAGGGACTTCAGCTTTCTGCACTGAACAGATACCCTCCTAATCAGGCCATGAGGGCACCAAGTTTTAATCAACCAACAGGTTATCAGGATAATGATGCATTGCATTTCCCAAAACAATAACTCCCATTAAAAACTGCTACTTTCCTTTCTCTCTAAGTATAGAATAGAACAATAAATCTTGGTTGCAACCCTTAACAAACCAAACCTTGTAATTACAGGAAAATATGAAAACGTTACGTTTTTCAGCTCTTTCAGCTGAGAAGAACTTTAAATAGAAACTCTGGAAGAGGTGGCACAGCTCCTGGTTCATTTGTCAACAGTGAGCATAACACCCTATGTGCTGCAGATGGACACATGTGGGTATACTCACCGGCTCGAATGGCAGGACCATTTCATCTCTGATGCCATACTTCACCCTCAAAGCCTTGAAAGTTGGAAGGAAAAAAACCAATATATAAGTCTTCTAGATTCTTTTATCCATTCATAGTGTTTTTTTTTTGTACATAACGTTTTATTACAAATCAGACAAAACCACTTCCCTGCTTTCTCATCATTTCTGACACCTGAGCTCAATCCTCATCTCATTTCCAGGTGATTCTTTGCCATAATTGTCTACATTTTTAAAAGGGGTAAAATTGATATTGCTCTACCCTAAAATGAGTGGGCAAAAACACTGGTGCTCTTCTCTGCTTTAACGTGCAGTACAAGTTACATGATTCTCATTCAAAACTCAGATATGAAGCCTGAAAAAAAAACAAAAAAGCATCTGTCCTAGCCCAGCTGGTTCAAGTTTAAGTGCTTTGATTTCAAGTTAGAGATGGCCAAATGCCAATTCAAGCAAGTTTCATTTTACCCACTGGATATTCACTTTTGACCCTCTTCACTAGGGGAAGGAAACAAACAATTCAGTTGACAGACTGACCTGCTTCTTTTTCAAGTCTCTCAGGGCTGCAAAGTCATCTGGAGAGTCAGAGGGAACACTTGTCACCACTCCAGTTCCTTGGCAAAGGAAAAGATAAACAGATGAAAGGATTAGTCCCCACACACTGAATGCCAGTGTCCATCCAAAGGGCTCTGCTGCAGAATTACCTTTATCCTCCTTGATGGTGAGCATGGGCAGGGCATATATGACCTTGTAGGTGGTGAGGGGTGCTGAAAGCGCAGCACCAAGAATTTCCTGAGGACAAAGGAACAGCATTACAGTAAATTAGGGGCTTTCAGCCTAGTAGAGTAAGCTCTCCTGGCTGATATTCTTCAAATTTTCTGTAAATTTTCCTGACACATGACAAACAAATTAAATACATTTTATATACAGATGGACAAGGAGGAAGTACATACGAAAACGAGTGGTACTATTTGAGACAGGATATAGGATATATATTGGTATAAAAGTCAAATATCAAATACCAAGAAACAAACTACAAGTATGTAGAATTGGGAAAGCATAGGAAGCAGGAGGACAGTTTGCTTACAAGTATCTGAAGCACAACAGCATTGAGGCTTAGGAAGCCAGTGTCAAAAGTGACATTAAACAAAGAAAGCATATTGTCAAGATATTCACACACTGACAGGAGGCAGTCAAGATGTAGTAGCTATCTTCTACCTCACTAATTTGCTTGAATTCACATCATGTCTACCAACAAAGAAAAAGAAACACTATTTTCTACTTTATTGTTCAAAGGAAGATCAAGAAAGATGGTGACAAGTTGTAATGAATGGAGATCAAGGGATGCAAACAGCTGAAGGTGCTTTGTATCAGGATGAATGAACACCACTGATAACACTTGCACAAGGCACACAAGTTAAAAACAGCAAACCCCAAAACCACTGACATTCACTACCCAGCTAAGAAAGCTTCATTCACACAGATTTCCAGTACTGGAAATGTCAGTACCAACAAAAGCGTTTTCCACCTAACCCTTTCTAGCTGTTAGTTTCCCCCTTCCCTTTCCATTTACTCTTCCCAGTAAGCAGAAAAATGTTACTTAACACTATCCTTTCACCACATCACATAGTTTGGATGTGAGGGACTAGGAACCCAGCTAAGTGCACCAGGTTATCCTCCCAGCAGCAGCTCTGGCTTGGTTGCTAAGGAAGCTGCCTGCTGCTTGCATTGTTTGTCACTAAAGATTTCCATCACTCCAAAATTTCTGTAATACCTCCTGTATTTTCTTTCCAATTACAATTCCACCGTCACCTTTCCGAGCCCCAGAGGAGCAGCTGAGCCTGCCCAGCACGCTGCAGGACACCCACCTCTCCCATCAGCTCCTTGACCACAGGCAGGACCCCGTTGTCCCGGGTGAAGCCCTGGTAGGACATGTTCCGAGCCGCGCGCTGGCTGCAGATGAAGATGTCCCCGCTGCCCGTCTCGAAGCCGATGTACTTCATGTCCGGGCGCAGCCAGCAGTTGGTCTGGCCAAACATGGTCTCTGGCCTGAGCGTGGCAGCCACCAGGAAGATGTTTTTTCCTCTCAAGCCACTGGGGGGAAAAGGCATTAGATAAGTTATCAAAATAAAATCATTACAGCTCATACAGAACAGGCTTTTAAACTAACATCAGCTTCCAAGCAACATTTCCTAAGAGAAAGGAGTGGGTCATTAATTTGTTGTGGGCCTTCTATTCCATTTTCTTTCCTTTTTTTTTTTTTTTTTTTAAATTCCATCTTGAGGTCCACGCAGACACAGCAATAGAGCAGGTCAAAATTCTGACCAGGTCTCTGAAGTGGTGGAAATAATCAGGTGAAATTAAATTATGCATTAGGCAAAACAGATTGTTTAATTCGATGGTCAGTTCTGGCCAGGAAACAGAGTCCATCTGCCACTAAAAAGTCATGACCTACCTCAATTTTGCAGGGTAAGGATCCAACACCTTCATTTTTATTAGCGTGTATTCTTGAGGCCCAACACCCTACAATTCCCATAAACAATGCAACAGTCAATAAATGAAACTCATTTGAACAGGAAAGAAAATAAATTCTATTCTGTAAGAACCTAATCCAAACACTATTTAAGGTACTGATGCTTTTCTCAGAGTAAATCCTATTTCCATTAGTATGAAAGGCTGTTCACTAAAATGCAGACTGCAGAGAGGTTATACTGTGCTCCTACAGCAAAAACTTACCAGGCACGGACACTTTCTCAGCAACATCTAAGTTAACAACAGTTTGTTTAGTTCCAACAGATAACTATACAATGGAGTGATGCTGCTGGCAGAGATTGCCAAACAATCACATAAGCCAGCTACAATGGAAAATACTATCCATAGTTCCCAACAAATCTGCTCAAGAGAGGAGCTCATTCAATTTTCACATGCACTGACAGCTGAGAGCCAGTGACTCTGCACAGCCAAACTAAGTTTTGCTCTAAGATACAACTTACTTTCCATTTAGTACTTAAGATCATAAGCAATGCATGAAAATGTCAAGTTAAAATATTACCTCTCCTGTTTGCCTGTCATGATCCATGCAAGGCTGTCCATCTTTAGGAGAATAAATTGTATATCTAGAAAAAGATTTTCATTTAGCAGTGAGTAAAATAGTGTATAGACCAAGAAGAAAAAAAATACAGCTCTCTGGGAAAAAAAATCCTCTTAATGGCATTTTCAAATTTTGTGTGGATCTGTTTCCATCAATGCCAATGTTCAGTTTCCATAAGAGCTTTCAGAATTGACCCTTTTTTGCTTAGAGTTGGTACGCATGAGAAAACTAAACCTGGAAGACAGATCTCACATGTTTTGCTGGCACACTTCACTGTGTCTGGCAGAGCACCAGCAAGGAAAGATTTGGGTTTCATGTGAGTTAAAAGAATGCTCTAGAGACGTGTCACAGGGTTCTGTCTCTGGTACAGCTGAGCTTATCCACACTCCCAGAAACTCAGAGCTGAGTGACAGCTTACCGTTTGCCAAACTTAATCTTATTTCTTTCCTTGAGTGTAAGGAACTGCCATCGCACAAAGGAATCGTAGTAGGGATTGACATTTGTTGTAATGAAGGAACGCCTCCAGTCCACCTGAAAATGGGCAAGAGGCTCCAGTAAGAAAGCACAATCAAGAAATCAAAGAAATCTCATAATACCATAACTATTATTTTAAAAATAAAAAGACCTTTCTCTCCAAAAAGACAATGCAAGTACATATCCCATAAAGGGTGTAAGCTTAGATACACATCTGTTCCTGCTTCTCAGAGCAGAGATGTCAAAGACTCAAGATCCCTCCACTGACTGAGAAATTTAGAGGTTTTGTAGTAGTTTTAACCAACCATTCAAGCTGAAATTTAGTACTGCCTTGTTTCATCATCTTTCTCTTCATTTTCAAAAATCTGCTGTCAGCAGGACAAGTACTTTTAGGAAGAAGAATGATGCGATGTCAAATAGGACTACTGACTACCAACAAGTTACCTCACATGGGAACCATAGGTCATAATGTCTCTATTGGACTAATTTCCAGCTGTGACCACTGTACAGGGTACAAGCTCTATATAAGAAAGCACTTCATTATCACCCAAGACCATTAAAATGTGAAATTACTAATTCCATGAATATCAGAAATGGAATTATGCTGTATTACGCAGAAAATCTCAAGGAGAAGCAGCACATTCACCAATATAGTAACAATACAGGTATGGCTGCCACAAAACTGAGGTTGGGATCACCAGAGTCACCTTCAATCCCATGCTCTTCAAATCCTGGACAGCAAGGGGAGGGAAATAATCCAACCAGTGCTCAGCTTCAGAAAAACTGACCACTTCTTCATCAGACAGACCCAAAGACTTCATGATTCCCCACTGGTATTTGGAAGAGCCAGTCTTGGCAGCAGCCTTGCTCTGGAAGAACAACTGGGATTAGGAAGAAGCCCACAGTCTTGTCACAAGAGCATTTGCCTCTGTTAATGCTATGGTTTCTGATTCCAGACACACAAGTTAAAACTCTTAAATATTCTCACATCCTCCCTCTAACAGTGAGAGCAATTGATTAGTTTCCATTCTACACCCTGTATACGCAGAGGTGTAGAATACAGGGTGTATTCTCTCAGTCCAGGAAGGCTTGGTTTAAACTTTACCTTTTTGCCTTTTGCTTTGTCTTTGATGATAATTTCTTCCTCTTTTTTACCAGAACTTTCTTCTTCTTCCTCCTCCTCATCAGGAAATTCCGGTGGGCATCCATACAACTCCATTTCTCTTTTTAGCTTATCTGCACAAGCCTGAACAGAGATATTGGGAGTGTGTCAGCCAGGGCACTGGTTGTAATCACAGCCAAGGAGTAGGTTTTATTGACAACATTTTCCATTCCACACTTTAAACCTTTTTTGGACCTTGCATTAAGATCTAGGAGATCCTGCCACTTCCAGAAAACCTTCCAGGGCAGGAAGCTATTTACTGTAAGGATCTTCTTGCAAAGGAAAACAAACAAGAAGTAAAATTCCATTTTCCAGCTCTCTGTCTTTTAAAATGATGTTATAGGTCAAGCATAACACATGTTTATTACAAATTCAGCTTCCAAATCACATTGTCTTGGTGAGTTTTTAAATAAACTAACGTGATGTTGGGGATGGACAGTAAGCAAGGCACCAAACAGCCTTAGGGATAAAAACCCCATCAGAAACAAACCCCCAGCAACTGCAAAAGTCTCACCTTAATGGGCATCCCCGTGCAGTGCAGCCCAAAGGGAAACAGGCAGCTCCTCCCCTTCAGCCTCTGGTACCCGACTGCGAACTAGACAGGGAAAATAGAACAGCTGAGATGGGAACAGCCCCAGGCTGAGCCAGCACCTGGTCAAAGGCAGCTCTGTCTGCTCCAACACACCCCTGGCAGCTGGCAGAGCTGGGGGCAGCTCTGCAGGGAGGTGCAACCAAGTTTGTTTCTAGCCTGCCCCCACGGCTGCACAGGCACGGGCGGGCCAGGCTTCCAGGCTGGCTCCACCAGAGACCTACGGGTGCACAGGGGCTGCTCTGCAATCCCAGCACCCAAAACCTGCTCCCACACAGGGCACAGAGCACAGCAACCACAAACAAAAGGGACAGGTCCCTTGTGAAGGTTGAGCCATTTAGCAGCATCTCCTAAAAATCTCATTTCAAAGAACAAACAGGAAACACCTTCAGCCCCATCCCATCAAATTAAAAATTACATTAATGGGATTTCCCTTCAGCTAACAATATTCCTACTGAAAATGTGGGAAAAGAGGAAAGTTTAAAAAGTCATCATTAAAGCTTTGAAGGAATTGACAAGGCATCCTATTAGCTCAAAACTGAACTACAAAATCAGCATTTGTTCTAGAATGGTATTTAAAGGTATGAGCAAAGGAGAATTTTTACCTCACATTTAGACAAGGAAAATGTGTGTCCCAGGTGCAGGCGGCCATTCATGTAGGGGTAAGGAAAGGTAACAAAGTACTTCCCTTTGCTGAGGGGAAAGTCAAAGAATTAAAACACATAATTAGCTTTGTAAATGACCATCAGACAACACACAAGCAAAACAGGTAACTGGGATGATCCGCTATTATCAGCCCACAGTGATGTTAAAATATTTTCCTTGCCAGTAACATGGGTATTGATTTTAAAGAGCTGATACACTAACAGGCTTTATCATCCTAAAAAATAAACACAAAAGAAAAAACCCACAGTGGACTGACATCACACAGAAACATTGAAATAGATGTAACATGTTCCCAAAGGTAACAAATTCTAATCCTGCTTCTGTAAATTAATTACAGCAAAGGCTTAAAGTAATTTATTTAATCTCCCACCGTGTGAGTTCAGATTTTAAGGGCACACTGCAAGCAATCACGCCTTTCACAGGGATGTATCGTTGCAGGGTGTTTCAAAGATGCATTACGTTGTTGGAACCTGAGCTCTCAAAGCAGCTAAGAAAATATTTACATTTAGGACAGTGAATTTCTACCTTTACCTTTGTACTCTATTTCATGCCTTGTATCTTCCCTTTACACACTCCCTTGATCCATTAACATGAAGGAATAAAGGCCAAGTCATTTGTTTGCCTGCAAAATCTACAATTTAAGAACCTGCCACCTGTTACACCACTTCAGTTATTATCTTGGTTTAGCCTGCCTTTCCCACACACCACGTATTAACCTCATACTGCCAAGGTCACTGCTTTTTCAGTCAAAGACCTTCCACAGGATTAATCTGCTCCCCCAGACGGCCCTCCACACCTGCGGAGAGCATGGGTCCCAGCAATTCCACAGGACCTGTGCTTCCAAGCACGCTCTGCATTCCCAGAAGATAAACAAGTCTCAGTGTTTACTCTGGGGCAGAAATAAAAGAGTCATGTGGCCTTCCCCAGCAGTGCAGAGCACTCTGTGCACCTGTGAAAGGCTCTTCCTCCCCGCTGGGGCTGCAGCCAGAGGTGGCCAAGGTGACCACCTGCTGTCCCCGCAGCCTCCCTGGGACCGAGCCTTCCTCCCTTTCCACACCAGCGCCGGGGGCTGCTCCACAGCAGGAGCCCAGCACTGCTGCGCTCTGCGAGGCACAGCAGGACTCACCTAACCTCTGCGAGGCACAGCAGGACACACCTCCCCTCCAAGTGAAACCTCCCCGGGGTGAGGGCTCAGGCACCCCACTGCAGAACCTCCTCCACGCCAAAGAGCACAAGTCACACAGAGAACCTGGTTTAAGCCCACAGAGGGTACTAACACTGCCAGGAATGAAAAAACTTCTCTCATCCTGCTGGAACTCAGCCACACACGTACTCAGCTGCTTTGTGTCATCAGCTACATCAATGTGTGAGCAAGCCTCTCCAGCTGAGCCATGAGTACTGCTCATTAGAACGGGGCCACTTTTTCCCTCCACCAGATTTTGAATGAAAAGACACTTCAAGCAGTGAAAAATCAAGTACAACAATACCTTCTCTGGTCCCTCCTGTCTGCAGCATTGATCTCAAACACTCGATCATGCTCCCACTTCTGCTGGACCTCTCTTTCAATCTTCTTCAGGAAATCCACTTTCGCTGTTCCTTTACGCTCCTGTTCAGCAGAGGAAGGAAGAGAAGTCTGGCTGAGCAGGGTAAGAAATGTCAGATCTGTAATCTATCACAGAGCAGCCCTGATCTCCCTGGGTAAGGGCAAGCACTGCTCCACGTCCCAGCAAAGCAGCAGAGGAGGCTCTGCGGGGCTGTGTCCAGAGATCCAGCCTGAAACTGGACCCAAGGTCTGCAAGGAGAGCCTCAACAGGCATTTTCCACAGCAAAGGACTCTACAGCAGCCAGGATACACACACACTCTGGCCATCTGGCCAACAGAGATGGTTCAGAGATGTCTGAACTGGGGAGGCAGAATAGGATATAAATCATAAGTGGAAACTCGCAAAGAAGTCTGGTTTTATTCCAGATTCTGCATAAACCCATGTGATGCCTCCCCTTTTAACGTACATAAAGTGAGCACAGCACTCCCTATGCCAGGAAAAGCACAGGTAACAAGTGTACCTGTAGTTCACTTTCTCCAGGTGAAGCATTCCAAGCGATTTTAATTAAATCCGTGTTCAGCAGCCCTTCCCCTCATTCTTTTATCACATAACATATGGCAAGTATTAAAGGATATTATTCCTCCACCATAGAACACACAGGAATCATTAAAGGACACACGCATTACGGACACACGCATTCTGCTCTCATAAACGTTGATAATTTAGTTTTTTCCCATCAAAACCAAGACCCTCCTAAGAGCTTTACAGCAGGGATCCGCAGCCCCCGGGCAAAGGCCCCGCGCACGCCGCTGTGGGACTCTGTTCCCGGAGACCGCGGCGAAGAGTGACCCGAGGGGCCGGTGAGGAGCCCGGGGAACAGCGGGAGCCCCGGGACGGAGCAGGGGAACGGCGGGAACCTCGGGACGGAGCAGGGGAACTGCGGGAACCCCCGGGACGGAGCAGGGGAACGGCGGGAGCGCCGGGACGGAACAGGGAACGGCGGGAGCCCCGGGACGGAGCAGGGGAACGGCGGGAGCCCCGGGACGGAACAGGGAACGGCGGGAGCCCCGGGACGGAGCAGGGAACTGCGGGAACCCCCGGGACGGAGCAGGGAACGGCGGGAACCTCGGGACGGAGCAGGGAACGGCGGGAACCCCCGGGACGGAGCAGGGGAACTGCGGGAACCCCCGGGACGGAGCAGGGGAACTGCGGGAACCCCCGGGACGCAGCAGGGGAGCGGCGGGAGCCCCGGGACGGAGCAGGGGAGCGGCGGGAGCCCCGGGACGGAACAGGGAACGGCGGGAGCCCCGGGACGGAACAGGGAACGGCGGGAGCCCCCGGGACGGAGCAGGGGAATAGCAGGAGCCCCGGGACGGAACAGGGAACGGCGGGAGCCCCCGGGACGGAGCAGGGGAACGGCGGGAGCCCCGGGACGGAACAGGGAACGGTGGGAGCCCCGGGACGGAGCAGGGAACGACGGGAGCCCCGGGAGGCAGCAAGGGAACTGCGGGAACCCCCGGGACGGAGCAGGGGAGCGGCGGGAGCCGCGGGCCGATGCCCCGGCCCCGCTCCTACTCACCGCCATGTTGCCGCGCCTGACGGCTCCGCACGGGCCGTGCCAACAGCGGCGGCGGCGGGGGAGCCCGGCCCGTACTAAGCCGGCGGGCGGGAGACAGCGGGCCCTTTGTAGCGCGAAGAGAGGGCAGAGAAGGAGGACGGCAGGGCGAGTGGGCGGAACGATCGCTGCGGGCACTGATCCCAGCTGGGGAGGGGGAAACGAGCCCGGCGCACCGGGCCGAGGGGTGCACCCGTCCGCACGCTGGCACTTTAAGAGCGCCCCCCCCAAGATGTCGCCGCGGGTTCATGTGCTCGCTCTACCGAACTTGCTGGTTCTCCCTGACCCTCGGCTCGGGCTCCCGGCGGCTGCCATTGGCCGGCAGCGCGGAGCGGCGCCCTCTGATTGGTGCTGGCGCGCGGCCCCGCCCCGGCCGTGCCCAGCAGGCTGCGCTGCGGGCGGCGCCGGGCAGGTCGCGGCCATGGCGGCGGTGTAGCCGGAGCGGGCGGCGCGGCGCCACCATGATCATCGAGAGCGTCGAGGCGCTCAAGTCCTGGCTGGCCAAGCTGCTGGAGCCCATGTGAGTGCGGCCGGGCCGGCCGGGCGGCGCTTCCCGCGGGCCGGGCCCGGCCGAGCCGTCCCGGCCCTGCCCCGCCTGCCCCGGCCGGGCCCGGAGTGCGGCGCAGCCCGGGACGTGCGGGGCCGCTGTCCCACAGCGTGCAGCGGAGCTGAGAGGGGTTTGCAGCACGAGTCCGATGAGCAGCAGCCGCGCGGGCTCAGCCTGCAGCAGAGGAGGCTCGGGGGGCCCTTCTGGCTCTGCACAGCTCCTGCCAGGAGGGGACAGCCGGGGGGTCGGGCTCTGCTCCAGGAACAGGGACAGGAGGAGAGGGAACGGCCTCAGGCTGGGCCAGGGCAGGCTCAGCTGGGACAGCAGCAGGAATTTCCCCATGGGAAGGGTGCTCAGGCCTTGAAACTGCCCAGGGAGGTTTGGATCCCCATCCCTGGAGTCTCCAAGGAATTCCTGGCCGTGACACTCGGTGCTCTGGGCTGGGGACAAGGTGGGGATAGATTGAATTTGGTGGTCTGGGAGCACTTTTCCAGTCTCTGTGATTCTGTGCGCTCTCACCTGCTGCCCCAGATGTGATGTCAGCTTCAGCCCCAGCTCTGTCATCCTGGAGTAGAGCTAGAGGCTGCTGGAGGAGCTGACAAAACCAGGAATAACATTGAAACTGTGGGAAGTCTGCATTTACATCCTACTGCTGTTTGCAGTGGGAGCGGGGCTGGGATGGAGTCAGCACAGATCCAGGTTATGTAGTGCATTTTGTGGGTTCTGATGCTGGGCTGCAGAGGGGTGCTGGGTTTGTGCTGGTCTCAGGCTCCAGTACCTGAACACAGCTGTGCTGGTGGTGCAGCAGCGAGGGCTCCATGGGTCTCACCAGGGGAAGCTGCTCCTCAGCACCTGGCCAGGCTCAGGTCTCCCAGAAAGTACAACCAAGGCCTGTGGGAAGAGTTGAATAGGCCCTAGGTGTGCTCAGGTGCCATCGTTAAGCATTAGGCTTTTGGAAGTTGTTCACTGCTTCCTTTTTCCCTGTTTCAGTCACGGGTATCTCTGGTGTTCAGTCAAACCCTGCTGAAAGTCTCTAGGCTGGAGCACAGCTCCTGCACTTTCCCTGCCAGCTCCGGTCGGTGTCCAGCGTTCCTTGCACTGCAGAATGTGAGACAGAAAACCCAGGAATTGGCCAGGAAGCCCTGACAGTCACAGGCTCTGTTGTGGCACTAGAGTGACAATACAGAGTGGCTTGCCTGGAGGAGGGCACTCACCCTGTGTGCTCCTGTACTGCCTGATGGGATGGGATGGGGTGCTTGGGAGGGACTGACCTGTGGAGGAAGGAAAGGTAAAGGTTGTGAAGTGAGGGATAGTTTCCTCTATTTGAAATTGAAGATTTATAGTCAGTGGGTGAGGGCCCCAGAACATCACACACAGTGAGTGCATCACATACAGGTTTTTTCTCTGTGTGTGTAAGAATTGTAAAATCTGACAATTTGTGGTTTCTTTGTTCTTAATTGCTCTATTTACCCTGGCTTTCAGTGGAGGTTGGATGTTGTTGGAGGCTATATGAGAGCAGAGCTACTTGATTGCTGCTCATTGAAGATTTTTATTTCTGTCACCTGTTGCCCTCTGCTTGGCTTTTTGCCTATTGCTTGTTTTCTGGATCTTTTTCTTACTTGAGATTATTTTGAGGTATATATACTTCAGAATTTTTTATTTCTTTTCCAGAGTTACTGTTCTCAAAAAATACACAATCTCCTCTTTAAATGTTAATTAAAAAAAAAAAAAGTCTTTTGAGTATTTTAGGTTTCTGCCCCCACCTGATATCTGTCACCTGCACACTCTGAGAGGCCAAACAAGGAGCTGCAATTTAGTCACACTCTTACTCTATTTCGTACCTGAGGTGCTCCTAATAGCTGAATAATGAGATCTAAAGCAATATGCAGTTTAAAGATTAGTGGTGAAGTATCACCGCACAAAGTTGGTGAGTTTGGACTTTGTGGACCAGACACAGGTGAGGGAGCATGAGGAGAGAAGCTGGGTCAGTAATTGCTGCCCTTCAGGTGTTCTACCAGTGCTAAAAGGTTACTGTGAAATATGGCATGGAAGTATCCTTGAGGAGGAAACCCCGGCACCTCAGGACAGTCGCTGAAGCTGTGCAGAACCTGCGTGTGTATTGAAAATGGACCTCTGTGACATCTTCTGAACTCTTTTAGAAGAATGTTCTAATTTTGAAGCGCAGTTTAATCCCTCTCAGTGCTTGTGTAGTACCTGCCCAGGGTGCTGTGAGCTCCTGGGGCTCTCCAGTGCCTGTGCCCCCATGGGGCAGCAGCCAAGCACAGTTCTCTCTCTCACTAGATGTGACGCAGACCCCTCAGCCTTGGCCAACTATGTCGTGGCATTAGTGAAGAAAGACAAGCCTGAGAAGGAGCTGAAAGCTTTCTGTGCTGACCAGCTGGATGTGTTCCTGCAGAAAGGTGTGGTGGCCACAGCTGGCTGGGGGCTTCAGCTCTTGGCGGGAGGAGGGAGGGTGCTGCACCACTGCTGCCTTCAAAATCCTTCTTGGTAGCCATCAATATTTCTTACAGAGTTCAAAGGAATCTTGTGATTAGAAAAGTAATAATCATAGGATGAAGTCATGTAACTTGGACTTTTCACAGTGGGTGGAGGGAAATGTTCTTAAAGAAAAGCAATTTAATTTAAAGTGTCAGTTATGTTGCCAGAAGCTTCTCTGACAGGTGTTTGGTAACTTTTGAAAACCTGGTCCATGTTAATCCTTCAGATTGCTGGGAGCTTCACATGTGGCAATTTGCTTCACAGTCAAGGGTTTAAACACCTGAAAGTGTGACACTCAGTGGGAAGGTTACTGTGCATTTGTTGTAATGTTGAGAATTATTTACTCTCAGAAAAATTGCCCTAAGAGGCTGCTGAGTGTAGCTGATGGAGCTGGTGGATAGCTGTGGACTTGTTCCTTGATCACAGGCGCCAATCATGCTTGCCCCTTAGAGCAGGAGACGTCTCTGTTGCTGTCTGTGATATACCTGAGGAATTTCTTTCTCTAAATGAACAGCCTCAGGTGCCACAAATGTAATTCCAGCTCCTTCAGTGGAGCTAGTGCTCATTAATTCTGAGGTGCTGCTGCTGCAAGCAGCCCACTTGGCTGACTGTTTTCAGGGTCTTCTCTGGTAAAATGTAAGCACGCACTTAATTGCATATGTAACAGTATTTTCTTGTGCTCTGTATCCTCAGAAACTTCAGGGTTTGTAGATAAACTTTTTGAAAGTTTGTACACCAAGAGTTACCTTCCTTCTGCTGAGCCCACAAAGGCAGAGGCAAAGCCTGCAGGGCAAGAGAAAGAAGAAGTCAAGGAGGAGGTAATGTTATTTATTCTGCCTGCCTTTTATTTTCAAATTAGCTCTCCTACATTTGTGAGGCAAAATGTGACAAACAATGCACTCTATTGTGACTAGTGATCTCTGTGTCCAGAGAACCATGGAAGATGACTATTCAGACAAGAACATTTTACATCCCTTTGTAGAGTCTACCTTCAATTAAGCACTCAGAAATTCTGTTCACAGTTCTGGTAATACTGGTGGATGATTACTTGGAAGGGTTTTGAGAGGGGGAAGCAGCAGAAACATTCAAAAACATTTCCAATTTTGTATATTCTGTGAGGAATGAAAATTAAAATGCTTTCTGTGGTGCTTAAAATCATTGAAATATGTTAGGCTCTGTATTAGAATAATTACTTTGGAAAGTCAGGGTTTGTTTGCCACGAGGTTTACCTTGATTTGAGTTGTTTACCTTTTTTTAAAGTTCTGTTGACAAAATTAAAAGCAATCAAATTTTTGAGATAAGGTTACAAATAATTGCAGAAATTGTCAGCCAGCCAAACCCAGGTCAGCCCAAACAAATGCAGGTCCTTATTTACCTGACTGTGTTTCACCAACTGATTTAAATTAAAGTTGCTTTTTACTTTTGTTTCCTTTTCTCTGATGTCCTTTTTTACCTGAGGATGTGATGCAGAGTTATGACAGTTTGTTCATCATTTGAACAAGACTTTCACTGTAAGAGCTTTCCCCTCTGTTCTCAAAGCACTGTCATAGTTTATAGAAAGTCCCATAGAACTACCTCAGTTGACTTAAAGCAGTGCTCTGGTGAGGGCAAAGGAGGAAATTTGAGGGGCTGGAGGGGAGTGGCAATAAGCAAAAGAAGATATCTAGGACAGCTTTATGGGACAACGTTATAGAATTCAGGATATTAATTAGTTACTTTGACATCAGCGAGGCCTTCACAATGTGTCATGAGGCTCAGTGTGATTCCTACACACAGAGGCCTCAAAATAACCCACATGTGGAATCACATGTAGGGGACCCCAGGTGCCATGTGATACACCTGGTGCTGGCAGCAGGAATGCAGGCGGAGCTCTCCAGAGCCCTGTCAAGCCAAGTCTTGAGTATTTCTGCCACTTCTCCCCAGATAATCCTGTTCTAGAAGGATGCAGGAAGCCATCCTTTTGGTTTCAATTGGAACAAGAAGTCTTTTAAAAATTAGTGCATACAAGTTTTTCCACCAAAATTTACAGTAACTTGTAAGCAGTGTGAAATGGCAGCAGAAGTGCAGAATGGGTCAGTGGTTTGCAGTAGTGGTACAGCTGCAGACTTCTGAACCTGCTGTGGTGGAGGCCAGCAAGAAATGTGACCAGTTCCAGCATGGGAGCAGGTTTTTGCCTCGAAGCAGTTATTTAAAATGCCAGCTAGTGACTTCCCTACCTGGAGAGGTGACTGCAGGCTTTGTGTTCAAAGGTTCAGGAAATACCTCACTTGTAGAATTGCTTACGCTAAATAAGGAAGTAGAGTGGCGAGAGATCTTGTTCTCAATGAAACCTGTTTAGAAATAAAACATCAAAGTGATTTTATTTAGGAGCATCTCTTCTGCAGAAAAAAAAGCAAGTTTGGAGACCAAAACTCTTCAACAGACTCTAGTGCTTGTTTACTTGTAGTGCTTCAGTCCTCTGGGCAAGTAATACTTCAGTATTGTTTTCTTTGGGTTGCTTTCTGTAACATGAACTACATTTTGCTGTCATTTTCTTAATTTTAAAAAGTGATACTTGTTGTTTGGTAGTTGTGTGTTAAACAGAATTTTCAAGAGTCTGTTGAAGAGGAGCGGGAGAGCAGGAGGAAGAAGTATTCCAGTCCCCAGAGGAGCCGTACAGATTCCAGTGAGCAAAGGTTAGCTTTGAGCCACAATGTTAAGAAATTTTTCTGTATTTGCTGTCAGTCTTTGACTGTGTTCTTTTACCTTGTAGGTAGTGATTTTTGTGAAAAATAGGGATTTTCTCCTTCCTTGACTGTGATACGTTGTGCATATGCTGATCACGTGCATAAGAAGTCTCCACAAGAAGTTGGCCTCTTGCAAAAGAGATCAAATATTCTTCAAATTACAATTCCTAGGAATGTCATCAGTTCCATTGTTTCCCTTGTTATGCAAATTAAGAACATTTTTGGGGTCTGTATTTTCTGGGGGCAATTGTTCATGCCGTGTCAGCATTACTTCTAAAGCCTGTTCTGGTTTGAGCATCATGACTGTCTCACCGTGCCAATTCCTACCCCAGCTTTCTGCAGACCAGTGAACCAGCTTTAAGATTCTGTACTTCTCTGTGTAATCTGTGAAATTCTGACTGGAGTGTTTCACTGCCCAAATGGATGGGAAGGGTGAACAGTATCTTTCCATGTTGCAAGCTTCTTTTTGAATTTTGTTTCTCTTTTTCACTGACACGGTCTACATCTGTCTTTCCTAGAACCAGAGAGAAGAAGCGGGACGATGCAAAGTGGAGGGACTACGACAGGTACTATGATAGGAGTGACTTGTACAGGGAGAAGTCTGGCTGGCGCCGGGGCAGGAGTAAGAGCCGGAGCAAGAGCAGAGGCTTGAGTCGGAGCCGCAGCCGCAGCCGGGGCCGCAGCAAAGACCGGGATGGCAGCAGGAGTGGTGAGTGCCCAGGGGGCTGCTTCAGAGAGCATCCTATTGCACTGACAGGTGTGACTTCTACATTCTGAATGATCTAGCAGGCAGGAGATGCCCTTGAGACAGTGGAGGAAATTCTGATAGTTTTGTGTTCTTGAATTTATTAACTAGGATGCTGTTCTTCAGAGTAGAACAATTAAGGGGGCTGTTTTCTTCTTTGCTAACCTCTTAATTTATCCACAGGTGTATTCCTGTGGAAGCAGTAGCTCATATTTTTGTGCTGTGTGTTCTGACAAAGCTGTTGATTTTATTCTTTTTTTCCTCATATGGACTGAACTTTTTGCAAAGCAGTGTTTCCCTCTTTCATTTTGTTACTGTGTATTTTTTAGAGAAGGCTTCTTTGCAGTTGCAGGTGGTTACCATATGATTGTTCTTTTAGGGCTAGTTCAGGTCTGTCGGAAAAGTAAGTGGAACAGATTACAGCATTCCACGCACCTTGAGACCTCGTTAGTTAAGGGCAGAGGTAGGTTTGTTGTTTCAGGCTTTTGCCCTTTTTTCTCTTTTAAAAGAGAGCTGTAAGCCACAGTGAAATAAGTAGTAGAGGAATGAATGTGCATTTTGCAAGGAAAACTTGGGTATTTTGAAGTTAAACCCCTATTTACGTTATATTTAGTTATTACTCCATTGGTAAGAGCTCCTTCAGGAGCAGTTCAATGTGCAGAATGCTGAGTATTTCAGAGAATGTGTTACTATTTCTTGCTCATGGTTCTGATGTACAGAATGAAACAGGAAGGCTGTACTTAGCTTTATTTTTTTTAAACAGAGCACCGAGAGAGAGAGAGATCAAAATACAAGAGTGAAAAAAATGATGTCGAAGGCTCATATAATCCAGTGTCCGCATCTCCCAGTAAATCCTCCGAACAGTATTCCTCTGCACAAGCTATTCCCAGTGCTGTAACTGTAGTTGCACCTGCACACCACCTTGAAGGCACATCAGAGAGCTGGTCAAACTACTTCAACAACCACAGCAATCCCAGTTCATTTGGCAGAAACCCTCCTCCTAAAAGAAGATGTCAAGATTATGATGGTAACTGTTCCTTAGTTTTCAGTTTTGTGCCTTATTTCAATATTTTTGTGGCCTTTTTTTTAGGTATTCACTGAATGTGAGCAGCAAGTCACACTGCAGCAGCATGCGATGTGTACCTTGTTGTAAGAGATGCAGAGATGCCCTTTATTGTACTGGAGAAATAACTAGTTCTACTGCAAGCAGTTTGCCTGTGCTGTGGCAGTTGCTGGATAAGAACATATGGAGTTTTTTCACAGTTCTCTCTGTGCTAGACAAATACCTCAACCACTGGCAGTCCTGGTGCAGATTGCAGTGTGTGTGCGTTTAAAATAAACTGCAGTACTTCTGACTTTTTTTTCCATAGCTTTTATGATGAATGCATATAAGTTTGTATGCTTGTATGAAAAATTGTTCTAATTTTAATTATTTTGTGAAACCTTACCTTACAATATAGTAACGTATCAGTGGATGCATGTTTTCTTTAGTAAAAAATTCCATGAAAACCTGAAATGTTATAAATCACTGAGAACTACTGCGTGTGTTTTCTAACCTGAGGTGAAATGTCCTGTTTTGCAGAGCGAGGCTATTGTGTCCTTGGTGATCTCTGCCAGTTTGATCACGGAAACGATCCTTTAGTGGTAGACGAAGTTTCCTTGCCCAGCATGATCCCGTTCCCGCCGCCGCCGCCGGGACTGCCGCCGCCGCCACCGGGGCTGCTGCTGCCGCCGCTGCCGGGGCCGGTGCGCGGCCTGCGGCTGCCGGTGCCGCAGCCCCACCCGCAGCCCCCGCCGCCCGTCGTGCTGCCCGTCCCGCGTGAGTTGCAGCCCCTCTGCTAGCAGTGCTGTTCAGAGCAGTGCCCAGAGCCGCAGTGCCCAGAGCTGCAGCCCCTCTGCTAGCAGTGCACTGTTCAGAGCAGAGCCCAAAGAATTCTGAATATTCAGCTGGTAAACCATGGTGTTCCTAGCACTGCAGACTGAATTAAATTGGGTGGGGGAGTGGAGTTGGGGATCTTTCAGCTCACCTCAGTGGTAGTTGGTGGTGATTGGATTGGTCACTGACACTAGCCAGGCTTTTCCCTGCTGTAATGCAAGAAATGTTGTGATTCAGCCTCCTAGAGGCACGTTTTGCCTTTGAGGTGTCAGTGTGTGATGTGTTCTGTGGTGTTGTTGCAGGACCGCCTTTAACCCAGTCCAGCTTGATAAATAGTCGTGACCAGCCGGGGACGAGCGCAGTGCCCAGTCTTGCACCCGTGGGAGCAAGGCTGCCTCCTCCTCTGCCTCAGAACCTGCTCTACACAGTGTCAGAACGTAAGCAAATGCCTTTTGGTTGAAATCTGTTTGATGGAAACATTTTAAACTTTCTCTGATGTGTGAATAGAAATTACGATCTGTCTTCCTCCAATATGTACAAATCTAAAAAGAAGTCTGATGCCTCTCCCTGGGTCAGCCTGTCATCCATTCCAGGACGGAATGGCAGAGTGCTCTGCCCTGGTCTGAGGAGGAGCACTGTAGGGAGCTCTGGGTTTCATGTGCTCGCAGCACTCCAATTGTTGCGTGAGAAATGTTGCTTTCATCTTCAAGCCTTTTAGTGGGACATTAGTAGGTGAAAGATAGATTTGCAAACCTTTAACTTCTGTTTAACTTAGGCTTTATTACTCTCCAGTTTGGACTAATACAGATGAGAGCTTTTTTTTTTCCAGCTGTATGTCACAATATGTACAATAGTCTTCATAGACATCAGTGCTTTTTCTTTTCTTTTTCCAGAATCACCCTGATTCTAGCTTTCTAAAAGTTGTTACCTTTCACTGGACACATCCCTCTTTCTTAACACAGCTCAAAAATTTTAAAAGTATGTTTTACGAGGGAAAATAGCAAAATATCTGGAAAGTCCTAGATTGCTCAATTTAAATACAACAGAATTTTTTTCTTTTATAATTAAAGGATTCATGGAATTCCCATGTTCTCTATGACCAAAATAAGATAATTAAATGTCAGTGTTTTATAATATTCTCATCTGGGTTTTTTAATATAACTATTCTGAATTTTATTCAAAGAGAAGATCTAGTTCAGTTCATGATCCGTGTCATTTTGTTACGTCCGTGCTTTTCAGAACTTGAGACACTCATATTAGATAATCTGTTCAGTTATCCCCAAGCCCTGTCGGGTGTTCAGGTGTCACCATCTGATCCTTTCAGCCCCAGAGCTTCTAATGGGTAATTCTGCCTGTCAGAGCTCACAGGGCTTCACAGTAATTCTGTTCTCCAGAACCTCTGGGGAGATTCTCATGTCCTGTTCTTGGACTGTTGTGGTAACAGCTGCTGGTTGCCCTCTTGCAGTCAATCATGTTCTAAATCAGGGAAGAGGAGCTTGTGGTTCTGCTCCTTCGAGGCTAGAGAAAGTTCTTGTTTTACAGCTTCAGGCTCTGCTATCAGTGTGGATATTGTGGGGCATCTGTTTTTAACTGTAGAGTTGTCTTTGTTGCTGCAGAATAAGGAACTGAGATTTTGGAGGCATTCATGTCTGTCAGATTCCCTTGTACAGGCATTTATTTTGTTCCTGTGGAGGCTCTTCACAGACTTCATTCTAGTTCTTGTACAGCTTTTCCTTTAAAAAGCTTAATAAAAGTGTTATTCTCAATTTGGACCTTGGGCTGGAGGAGCAATAGGAATCAGTTGTTATCCTGTGTTCTTGCAGTGACCACTTCTAATGGAAATAATCATTAGTACCTTACCTAAGCTAGGCAGCTGATCTCACTCTTATGTGAAGAGAGTTCAGGAGGTAAGTATTGGTTCCATTACCTCATTTCTCAGCTTTCTTCGATTGAAATCATTTTAAGTATGTTCTTCACCTAAAATTCTTTTCTGAAGAGGGCCAGACTGTTGGGCAGCAAAGGCTGAAAATCTCTTTACATCTTAGACTCTACAGTGTAAATGCTGAAACCAAAGGCTGTGTTGTTGCCCTTAAAGCACAGCCAGATGTTGGCAGGCTGTCACACAGACCCCTCAGGCCTTTCCAGGCAGTGGATCAGCAGTACTCTGTGTTGTGACCTGTGTGCTTTGCACAAACAGTACTGGAATAAAAACCAAAAGAGAATGTGTCCAGATAGGCTAGCCCTGGAATTCAGGTGAGGGTTTGCAATGGCTGCACAGGTTGGCTGTACGACCTCTCTTCTCTTCATCCAAGACAGCTTCTGACTCTTGGACATCAGTGCACTTCCTTAAAGGAACATTAACCCCGAGTCTTAAACTCACTTGAAAAATTCTGTCGTTTCTCTCCTTTTTTTTAGATACATATGAGCCAGATGGCTATAACCCTGAAGCTCCTAGTATTACCAGTGCTGGTAGATCTCAGTATCGGCAGTTCTTTACGAGAGCACAAATGCAGCGTCCAAATCTAATTGGCCTAACATCTGGGGAGATGGATACAAACCCTCGAGGTAGGAAGGGTCATTGCTGTTGCTATTTTTGTCCAAGACCCTCAACACTTTTCCCTCTTTTCAGGCTGAAAGCTCTAGTTTTTCTCACTGATCTAGTGTTTCAGAGATTTTTTTTTTTGACATTTCTACCTTTTCTAAGTGCTAACATACCCGTATTAAAATCCAAGCAGCCTTTTTGATTAAAAATAAGCACTTGCTTGGGAATGCTACAAGGGTTTTGTTGGTTGGTTGGGGTTTTATTCCTCTTAAGCCTGTGAAGGTATTTTTCAGGTACTGGTAGCTCCTAGAAAGAAAAATGGTGCCTAAAGATGGATTTAGCAGCACAGTCTGCAGACTGCTTTTGGTCAGCTGAGGGCACAGAGGTGATGATCGATGCTCCTTGCCTTGGCTGTTGTGATAGTAGTGAAGAAGGGAGCTACCGTGGCATGTTTTGGTGCTTCATGCTCTGACTCTGTCAGCCAGGTGTTCTCTCTGAAATGAACATCACAGGTATCATTCCAATTTCCCAGCTGATGGGAATCCCAGTCTGCATTTACATAATTTCTAGCCCCTGCCTGAATGGATGTGGCTGCTGTCTCTTAGTGGTGATGTGCACAAACCATCTTTTAGGGAAGGGCATAGGTCAAGGCTCTTCAAAGTTTAGTTGTAGTAGCAAAACTTTCTTACTCCCTTGTGTATTCCCGCCCTGATTCTTAAAACCAAAAATGTTAAGTTTTGGGTTTTATTGTTCTATTTTAGTATTTCTTACTCAGTAGATCAGAAAGATTTTTTTTTTTTTCATTTTATTTTCAATATTTCGTTCCAATACTCATCTCATAAGGAATATGGTTAAATATTATTGTAGAAATTGTTGTTGCTGTTTGCATCTTAATTACAGTTACAGAGGCAGGGTTGGGGCTTAATTGAGAGCCCATCCCAGGGGTAAGGCAGGGGTGAGTGCTCCGTGTAGAGCCTCACACAACATGTTTTACTGTCTTTGTCACAGGTGTGAAAGGTTTTTTCTCAGATCATCCTCCAAAGTGAGGATGCCATGCCCAGAAATGCCCAGTCTGTTCTCACCAGTGTAACCAACAGAGCCCTGGCTTATATAAAAGCCATAGAAATTTATATATATATATATATGTATGTATATATGTATACATGTATAACTCAGACTTCTTTTTAGGGGTTGAATATTTGGCATTCACAGGAGACTAACATAAAGGGCATAATCTTGAAAAGGTTGCAAATAAATTTCTAGCAAACTTTGTGGTGGTAGAATTTGCTTCATACTTTAACTAGTCTCTTAAAAGAGTGCTTAGTTAACTGTTGCTGAAACCTGGCTGGAGGGCTGGCAGTGGAAAGAACGGGTTCTTGGTTGCTTTTGCTGTCAAGGGTTCACACAGGGCAAGCTGGTTTTTAATTCAGCCACTGCCCATTGCAGAACTCTGACCTGTTTCTTCAAGCTAGTACTAGCCTTAAAGGTCAAAAGCAATCCCTCCCAGCTGGACCATGTGTATTTCTCTCAGGATGTTTAGTTAGGCTAGGGAATGATCTGAACGATTTTGTTTGGAAACAAAACTGACCAATTTGATAAAGTCGTCCTAATGTTTATGTTTTTAATCTCAGTTCTGTTTTGCTGTGTGAAAGCTTTTCCATGTGTGGTGGAATAACAGAGGCCTTTTTCCTTCCCTCCAGCTGCCAACATTATCATCCAAACTGAGCCTCCCATTCCTATTCCAAATAACAGCAGCAATGTCACTAGAGTTGTCCTGGAACCAGACAGCAGGAAGAGATCTCCAAGCAGCATGGAATGTCCACCATTGAAGAAACCCTGGCTGGGAAAGTAAGAGTTAGCTACAGATGTTAATTCAAATGTACTCCATTGCTGTCAGTGCTGTGAACATTGCTGTTCACCAGTCTCTGAAATTTGGGATGGTTGGGTCAGAAGGTTTGTGTCCCCATAGTATGGAGACTAAACATGGGCCCAGGGGAAGCTCTCTTTTGTTAGTACCTAGAGGGTGTACTTTTTAGGGGAAAAACGCAATTTAGATTTATGTTAACATTTGCTGCCTTACTTAGGCACACATGTGCTTATCTGAACTCTTCCTGTTCTCCTTTTCTCTAGGCAAGTAAATAACAACCAGAATAAGCCAGGGTTTTTGAAAAAGAATCAGTATACTAATACAAAATTGGAAGTTCGAAAAATTCCACCAGAATTGAACAATATTACACAGCTCAACGAACACTTCAGCAAATTTGGAACTATTGTAAACATTCAGGTAAAAAAACAGTCTAGTTTTATGTCTGTGTTTGGTTATTTTATTTTCCCTGAAGCCTGCTTGAATACTGCATAGTTTCTTTGAGAGATCTTAGTGGAGACAAATTGGGAGAGAGGAGGTAATCAAGTTCAGAGAAACCTTTTCTGGTCTACTGTGTATTATTATCTTAATTCTGTAATACATTCTGCCTTCATGATGCCTGATAACATTTGAAAGGCTGGCAAGTTTAACAGTGTCTAAACCAACTCAGGCTTTTGAGCAACTTGTGTATAAGTTTTGAAAGATATGATCTGACATTTTGTCTTATATGACAGTCTTACGGTATTTGATGGTCAGGATTTTGACAAGGATGCTACAGAAGAGTCTTTATCGGCTTATCAGGTTGTTACCACTTGGCATCCTAGAACTGGCTCCAACTCAAGGGTGTCCTTGCCTTGTAAAAAAAAAAGAAAAAAAACACTTTAAAAATAGTAGTTAAAATAACATATAATTTCCATTTATTTTTCTAGACAAAAAAGTTGCCTCTCAAGTCCTCAGTCAGAGGTCTAAATAAGAGACAGATACCTGGGAAGCCTCTGTATTTCTTGATAACTTTGTCTTAGCCCAAAAGATACTGTGGTGCTTTCTGTGCCTCTCTAATGAAATGATGTATTTCAAATAATACTATCTCAATCATTACACTAGAAAGTCCAAGGTACATTTTTATTGCTGTGATACTAATTTTCAGAGAAAAAGATGCTTATTCAAGACTTGGAGATGCTGCTGCATTGAAGGTGTTGTGAGACTTTGCACTGTGCGCCCTCGGGCAGCACTTGTCCTTCAGGAGGCTGGGATAAAGAGCCTTTGGGTCAGCAGCATACCCAGACACTGCACAGTGCTCTGAACACGTGATGCTGTTGGTGGAGGAGTCTTATTCATTCATTCATCTATGTATTTGAATGTGTCTAAACTTTGCTGCAAGTACGTGTAGTTTGCCAAAAGCTACTTTGCTTTAATTACATAGAATGTCTTACCAGCGTTTTGAGCTGTTGATACACTGGATACTCAGTTCATCACTGCACATCATTTGTAGATGAGTTTGCTAATGATTGAAATGTTTTCTTCCTTGAGAAATAAAGCATTTGTGAACTTTTGCTTTAGGTGGCTTTCCAGAACGATCCTGAAGCTGCTCTCATTCAGTACTTGAACAACGACGAGGCGAGGAAGGCCATTTCCAGCACGGAGGCGGTGCTGAGCAATCGCTTCATCCGGGTGCTGTGGCACAGGGAGAGTGAGCAGCAGCCCCCGTTGCTGCAGCAGCAGCAGGCGCCCGCCCCGCAGGCCCTGCAGCACCTGCAGCAGCAGGCCCTGGCCACGCCACCCGCCGTGACCATGCACAGCAGCCTGGCCAAGGTGCGTGCTGTCGAGGGCCTCAGCAGCCTGCCCAAGTGGCTGCTGCTGCAGAGAAGTCAAGGATCTAACCGTGATGTTTTCAAATCTGTGCATGCACAGGTGATGAACAAACCCCTGGCATCTGGTGCCTACGTCCTGAACAAAGTCCCGGTGAAAAGGCGCCTTGGGGCAGCGGGTGGGAGCCAGCCTGAGCTCAGCCAGCCCGGGGCTGGGGCGGAGGAGTCTCAGGTATGTTGAGAGTGGACCATGGTCGTGCTCTCAGGTACAGCTTTAGCTTGTCAGCCAGAAAGGAACAGGCAGAGAGTACTTGTGAATTGTTCTACTTGGTTCTGTCCCTTCTCAGTAATGTTTCATGCAGCCATGGCCAGTCACTTCTTCCTCGTTTCATCAACTGTTTATATGGAACAGGGACAGTGACTTCAGGAACTATCAACCAGAACGCTATCAGTGTTGTAAATAGCATAAAATATTTTCAGCAAGTCTGACAGCCTGACCAGGCTTTTGTTGGCAAATGTAATGGCTCTCCCAGGAATTTCTGAGCTTTTGCTTTGGTTTAACAGCAGTGCTGGAAGCTTAGAGAGTACTTGTACCTGGAGTTGAAACCAATAAGTGTTCAATTCACACTGGTACCGTAGTGCACCATGTGTTCTGGGCCATGGGGAAGTCTTTTTAAGAAAGGAAGCATGGAGTGGTTTTTGCTGCCTTACTTGATCAGAAAGTGGGATGTTGGGCTGCAGATGTGGAGCTGAAACTAAGGCAAGGACAGATCATCGCCTTCAGCTGTGTCCTGGTGGGATTCAAGATGCAAAGGGAGTCCGCCATGGAGCAGGAAAGACAGTATCTTTTTCAAAAATCCTTTTAACTGGACTGATGCCTTTATCCATGTGTTTTAATTGCTTTGGTCTTCCTGCCTCCTTGCACAAATCTGGACATCTGAGTTGGGGTTTCAGGGAACGTGATCTGCTGAAGTTCCCTGCTGGTATATCACGGTCACTTTGAAATATTCCCTATTTTACTGTGTGGTTTTTTACTATTTCAGATATTTCCTACTTCTGCAAGCCACTCAAAAATGGTTTACAGTTCTCCAAACTTGAAGACAACTCTGAAGTCTGGTGCAGGATCTAAACCTCATGACGTGCAAGAAGCCCTTAAAAAAAAGCAGGTACTTAATACTTGATGGCTGCCTGACAGTGTAAGGAGCAAAGTGCTTTAAATACAAGGTTTGATGGGCACCTGAAACCTCAACCACTCCTCTATAGCTTTATATGTGGGTGTGGAACTAGTCCTTGTTATGGGGCAGTCTTGCAAACACTCCTTGGGGTAATCATGCATGGAGTGTCTTTTGGGGCTCTCTTACTTGATGCACTTGGCCATGTCAGGTTTTCTGGGTTTGCTTGGGGTTTTCTGGATTTAATCTCTGCAGGTATGAGACACTTGCATGACAGTGCACACAGTATGTTTCTTAAGAGGTGTCTGAAAGGGGCAAAATGTTAGTGAAGTACCCTACAGCAGGAAATTAGGATTTTATTTATTTATTATGTATTGAATCAGCTGCATTTCATACTTGTGCTTTTTGCAGAGGGTACTTTTGATTGTGGATTTCACTTCCATAGCTTGAGGAGGACAATATGATCTGTATGAGTACATATATGAGCTCTGTGAGTACATACAATGCTAGACTGGTTTTTACTGATGGAAAGAATTTTCTCCTCTTACAGGAGGCAATGAAACTCCAGCAAGATATGAGGAAAAAGAAGCAGGAGATGTTAGAAAAACAAATAGAATGCCAGAAGGTAAGTCTTGTTTGTGACTAATAAATACATTTTGATTTTGTACACCTGTCTGTTGAGGGCTGTTTTTTCCTGGAATTTTATGTTCCTGTTCTTTTATTATTGTATAGATGTTGATATCCAAGCTGGAGAAAAACAAGGCCATGAAACCAGAAGAGAGAGCAGAAATTATGAAGACTTTAAAAGAACTAACAGGAAAAATATCTCAGTTAAAGGATGAATTAAAAACTTCATCTACAACCTCCACACCATCCAAATTGAAGTCCAAGACAGAGGTATTTATTGTGCAACACACTTGCCTGCTTGGTTTTTGTAACTATTTCTATTAATATGTCTTAAAAATGCAACAGTATTAGACCAACACTTGCAAGCGGCATTTTAATGTGAGTGATAACCGTGGACAAACAAGGCATGGGTGAAGGAGCTCCATGACCTGGTTTTGCTTGTAGCTCATTCATGTTTGTACCAGTTCTAAAGCAGAGAATTCTGGTTCCTTCAAAAAATGGAGGGGACCACACACATGCAGAGGCAATTAGAAGAAAACTGAACTTAGAGAAAAGTATGGCTATTGTGTCCTGATTTTTCTGTAACCTTTGCACTAAAGTACTGCTGAAGTGGAATAAAACATTACAACTGTGCCTTACAGTTCTGCCCTTTCCTTCTGTTTTCTCTTCCCACCTCATTTTCTGCCAGGCCCAGAAGGAGCTGTTGGATGCAGAGCTGGACTTCCATAAGCGACTGTCCTCCGGAGAGGACACAACGGAGCTGCGCAAGAAGCTCAACCAGCTGCAGGTGGAGGTGAGCTGCTCTGCATGCTGCTGTGCTGAGTGTGAGTGCTGGCTGCTCAGCCCCTCTCACTGGCATGGCTGTGTTCTTCCCCAGGCTGCCCGCCTGGGCATCTTGCCGGCTGGCCGAGGAAAGGCAGCGGCAGCCCCGGGGAGGGGCCGTGGCCGGGGCCGCGGGGGCAGAGGCCGGGGGATGCTGAACCACATGGTGGTGGATCACCGGCCCAAGGCGCTCACCGTGGGAGGCTTCGTTGAAGAGGAAAAAGATGAATTGTTACAGCACTTCTCTGTAAGTGTGGCCTGTAAATTAATACACGTTTCCCTTACTGCTATAAAATCAGGTCATATTAGCATAGCAATAAATCTGAGCTTTTGCCCAAAATACAAGGGCTGTAATAGTGATGCAGCTGATGCAGCTGGGGCTCCTCTGGCTCTCACTTTTCTGCCCAAAAAATCAGATTTCAGTGTCACTTCAGTACACTATAATTGTACCATGACTATGAAAGTCAAGGAGAACATTACTGCTAGTTTTAACGAACATTTTCTCACAGAAATTTGGAGATATCGAAGATCTTCAGGAAGAGGATTCCCCATTAAGTGTTGTTGTAACTTTTAAGTCCCGCTCAGAAGCTGAGAATGTAAGTAGAATCATGGATATATTTTTTCACGTATCTAAAATAAGAGTTTTAAACTACTTGTGTCTACCTTTGTATTTTAAAATTTCAGAGGCTTTGATCCCCCAGTTTGAGCTTGATAGTGCTTGGTGCTGCTGCAGGTAGTGCTGCTGAAGGGGAGGTACCTGCTGGTGGCACAGGGCTTTCCCTGGTAAAGCTGCACATCCCTGGCAGTTCAGAGCTCTGCTCATCCTCTCACAGTGCCGGGGCAGGAGCAGGATTTGGCAGATTTGGATGGGGCTGAAGTTGCTCTTGGAGCACTGAAGTGGGTGGTTGTGGTTTATATATTTGAGCTCTTCAAACATGCCTCTGTACCACATGCTCTGGGTCTGGTTTGTTGCTGATGTTAGAAGTTGTTTGCTTGGTCCTCTCTCTGAAAATGTGTGCATTTAAACACGACTCAGGCTGCTAACCAGGGATCCCGGTTCAAGGACCGACGGCTCCAGATCTCGTGGCACAAACCCAAGGTACCTTCTGTGTCCACAGAAGTTGAGGAAGAGGAGTCTAAGGAAGAGGTATGGAAATCTCTTAATAACCTGATCATTCTTACTAGAATCTAACACCTGAGAGCTCTTGGGATACAGTTCCCTGTGTGCTGAAGAAACTTCATCAAAGATGTTTTTACAAACCAGGAACTGAACTGGTTTTCATTTCACTGGGTATGTTTCCCACATTTTAAAACAGAGAAAATGGGGGAAAATAAGATGCTTTGTGGATGGGCTGTTAATTTGTCAGTGGTGTAAACAAGCCTCAGGTTCAGTATGTGCAGGTTGCAAAGCCTTTTACTTCGTGCTCTACTCTAGGAGAAGTTTGCGTTCTTCCCTGTAATTCACCTTAACACCTTAAGCTTTTAAAGGTTATTTTGTTGTGGCATTTAACAGAAACCTTGTTTGGGAGAGGGTGAGTGCTGGTTTATTCCTGCTTCCCCTGAAGCTTTGCTCTCTTTCTCTTTCCTGACATGAGGCTGCTGTTCTTGTGCTAAAACTGTTGGGATGTAACTGTGTGAGTTTGAGAGAGGCGCTGACACCCGCACCAGACACCAGTACAGCTGGTGCTGTGAGCTGGGATGTGTCCCTGGGCAGAGCTTGGAACTTGTGTCTGAAAGTTCATCTGTTTTCTTCCTCCAGGAGACTGAAACCTCAGATTTATTTTTGCACGAAGATGATGATGATGATGATGAAGATGAGGATGAATCCCGTTCTTGGAGAAGATGAAACTTGATGTTCGAAATGTATAATTTTAGGAATATAGTTCAAACTACATCTTTTAAACGTTTATTTAAGGAAGTTGATGAGCCAAAAAGAGCTTTACTTTCTTTTCAAACCACAAAATTTACCATGAGCAGTTTGGTATGAAAACATTTGGGACACAGAGCTGTGAGACTGAGCTAGCCAAAGGCCCAGGAACTTCTTACAGGATTATCAAGCTCACCAGGGTGGTGATTTTTTTCTATTTAAGAAGGATAAAAAGGGGGGGAGGGGGTTGGAAATCAGTATTTTCTTGTCCTCTTTTTGTGTCACCTGTATTATCTTGTTTTGGGTTTTTTATAATGTGATTGGTTTGTTAGTTTATAATTGAAAAGATATTACAGGTTTTATTTAGCAATATTATGGGGTTAGGGGAAGGACAAACTTTCATTAAATATTATGAAAGAAAGACTGGCCTCATTTGCTCGTTGAAAAAAGGGAGCATTTTATTTCCTGTCGAGTCTCATGTTGTAGGAATTATTTGTGGCTAGATTCCTAAATCATTTACTTCAGTATGTGTGACAGCCACACTATATGTTGTGCTGCTTTTTGTAAGAGGAGGTAGAAGAAACAATTTAACAGGATATTGTTATAACATTCTCCAGTTCACTCTGTTTCTCCAGATTCTGCTTCACAGAAAACATCAGCTGCAGCACACACAGGAGTGGATTTTCACTCCTTGATTTCCTTCTGTCGTTTCAGCATAAGGCTCTGTGTAGGTCAGGCTGTTTATTGCATTTCAGTATTTGTGAGCAAGAATGGAAGGAGTTCCAATCTTCCCCAAAAGCAGCTCAAGTGGCCCCTGTCTGCCAGGAGCAGCTTTCCTCTCCCAGCTGGCAGCCGAGTTCCAGCAGAGCCCCGTGGG
Organism: Lonchura striata; assembly: GCF_050655825.1. Taxonomy (NCBI): domain Eukaryota; kingdom Metazoa; phylum Chordata; class Aves; order Passeriformes; family Estrildidae; genus Lonchura; species Lonchura striata. Next base: position 20,398,242 of record NC_140715.1, read on the forward strand.
TTCAGCCCGCAGCACTGGGTGTCCTGCCTGGCCCCAGCCAGGCTGCAGCGTCCCAGCGTTCAGGGCTGCTGTGCAGTGGCTCTGCTCGTGTCCCAGGGCACTTCTGCAGCCGTGTCCCGCTCTCAGTGCCTCTCTGCTGCCCTGGAACCCAGCAGGGCGTGTGCTGCGCTGGCTCTGGGCTCTCTGCCTTGTGGCTGGGGCTCCCAGCAGCATTTCCCTGACTGCCCACTTGCCCTGGCCGCTCCTCAACACGTTTTTTGTGCATTTCTGCACAAAATCGGCACCATGGCCGTGCACAGCACTCTTCTTCTTGAATGATTGCCAGTGTAGGCCCCAGTAATTCCTGACTGAAGGACAGCATCCACCAAACCCTTTACTTGCCCGTGGCTCTGGGTGTGGCCAGGACAGGTGCTGAGCACCCTTTGGGGTCACAGCCCTGCTGACTACCCTTGTGCTGTGGTGAGGTATCCAACTTGTATAATGTCCTGTTTCTTGTCAGCTGAAGGGAGTGTCTCCAGTATTCTGTCTGTTTCCAAACCTCTCCTCTTCCTAGATTAGGACTGTCCTGCTAATGCTGAGACTAAATTCCAGGCATGAAGAAATGGAGGAGAAACCCACCCCATGAATTTACAAGAATGTCTTGCTCTTCTCCCATCACCTCTAGGGGTTTTAATGTCTGTGGCACAGTGTGTACCTTGAGAAGTCCATTGCAGCAAACATGTCCAAGTCCTGACAACTTAAAAAAGGAGAGAGGGATCAAAAGGATTTATATATTTTTTTGTACAGAGTTTTTTCTTAAACTGTATAATTTTGTAAATATTTTGCTTTTTTGTGTACTAAAATTACCGGCGTATAGATTTCAATAAGAATTGTTGTATTTTTGTATTTGGAAAATGAAAATTACAGTGGATTAATTAAGCTGTAAGAAAAACTGCGGTAGCCTTCGACACACACAGAATGGATTCCTTTTCATATGGTTTTAGCTCTAAAGTGACACTGGGGTGGCCCCTGGGGCAGGGCCAGGGCCGGGGCAGCGAGGCCATCGCTGAGAGCTGCAGCCTGTTGCAGTTTGGCCTCAGCTGAGTGCCAGTGCCAGCCCGGAGGTGGCTGCTGCCCCCAGCCTGGCAGTGCCCCAGCCTGGCTCTGCCCGGGCACAGGGGCTGCAGCTGGCGCCGGGCTGGAGGAGGAGAGGAGCTGTGTGAAACCAGCCTGCCTTTTGCTTATGGACGCCCCACGTTCCAGGGCCTGCGGGGCCTGCCTTGGGCTGGCTCGGATGTCTGTGTTTGCAGAGGCAGCAGGGCAGTGCAGCTGGTTCGTTTCGTGGTGATGCTTTACTGGGAAACCCGCCTGTACCTTGGGCAAAACTGCCCTCAGGGGTACTGTGTGCCCCTGCCAAGTGTGCCAGCCTGAGCTGGGGGACAGACACTGAAGGATGAGGGGAGGGGGAAAGAAAGTCACTGCAGAGAATTCTCTCCCTTTCTGAGCTGGATTAACATGAGCAAAAATAAAACCACCTCAAATCTGAAACCTTTTCCTGCTCAGGAAAGCACCACTTTAGCAAAATCATGTGAAAAGGAACAAAGCTCCTCTTGGTGTATAGTAACCTTGTACTATAGTTTTTACAGATTGTGAACTTGTGTAATAGGATAATAGCAGATATTGTTGAATTTCTAATTGTTTACACATTAAAATTCATATATGTAATGTTTGTTTTATTGATTACAAGCCAAATTTCTAAGATGCATGTTGACTTTTTGCAATAAAGTTATAGTATGGAATGGTTCAAGATTTAGAAAAGACAAAATTCTAACTGAAATAAATTGGAAGGAGAACCATTCAAAAAAATTACAACTCAGAAAAAGAGCATTATCACTTCTTTGGGGGAAAGCGGGTGTGTGAAGGGGGATTTATGTGTGAGTAACATGTGTACAGGTTTGGTCTAGGTCAGAGCCCAGAGGAATCTTCCAAGTGTCTCAGTGCTCTGGAACCGAATGTGTTGAGACAGGTAAATGGATGGGGGAGGACAGAGGGTGGAGGGGCTCCAGTAAAGGCTGTTGGACAGGTGTGGGGGAGCTCAAAGGTTAACAGAAGCTGGAGGAATCTACAGTCCAGGGTGGGTTCCCAGTCCCTTGCAGGTTTGCAGTGTTCTGGACTGTTGGATACAAGTCCTGGCAGGACACACCTGGCTCCTTTGTGGGTTTGGGTGAAAACTAATGTGTTCTGTTAATACCTTTATTTTTGGTCTTTGGCCCTTCCACCAGCTCCTGTTATTCCCTCCTGCAGCCTCTCCCTGTACCTGCTGTGCCCAGGTGCTCAGGGTGATATAAAATACGTGTTTCTCTTCTGTTTGCTGAAGAGCCTTTCTATGACAAGCCCATGGCTTTGAGACATCTCAGGGCCAAGAGTTAAACTTTGGAATCTGCCCCAGACCCTTTCCCTGGAAAAAGGATGTACAAAAAATTGGAAGGGGAGTAGCATTTGTGTGTGTGTGTGGCTTTGGATGTATTTTTTTCCCCCAGCCATTCCAGATGTGATCTGAGAGTTCCCTGAGCACAGCAGCAGCGTTCAGCAGGGAGGGACAGCTCTTGCCACAGCCCTGGGCCACAATCCTGCCAGGAGCCCCTTGGGAGGAAGAAAACGTCTGCAGGAACTATTTGAAGGGAGCAGTCACATGAAGGTAAATTGTTGGTGTAATTGTCAGGCCAAGCATCTCTTTGTTGTCTCTAGTCGAGGCTGTCTGGAATACAGCATTAGCTTCTGGAGAAGGTTCCCAAAGGTGACAATCTAATTTTAACTTATCTCTGGAAACGGAGGACCCAGTTCTGTCCTCTGGAGCAGGTTGTGTAACACGTCTGGGCCTTTACCGATGAGATCACTGATAAAAGGGGCTTTCAAAAGGGAAAAATAAGTTTGGTGTTTCTCTGGAGGTTTTCATATGCTTCCACCACTTTATTCCACAGCAGACTTATAACTGTGATGATCAAAACCTAAATTCATAAACTGGAGCTCTTTCTTTCTCTCCAGGATCATTCCACGGACAATTTCCAATGGCTGTGAGGAAATCTCAGGCTGATCTGGGTGCAGGGAGGCAGGCAGGGCTGACAGGGCTGAGGTGAAACCTCATGTGCCAGGTTACCAGGTGCCTCTTCACCTGGAGCTTCCCCCTTTTTCCCACAAAACATCCGGTTTTTTTTCCACTACTTTTTCATGGCATATGGAAAACGCGGTTTTTGTCAGGAACATCTCTTGTATTTGAGGTTCAGAAATATGTTTTACCTGGCCATTTCACCTTCAGCCCGTCCAGAGCCCATGACAGGGGCTGTCACCCCTCGGTGGAGGTGAGGGACCAGAGGGACCCCAGCAGGAGCAGTGACCTGCCAGTGCAGCAGGTCCTGTGCTGGCTCTGGGTGCCCGGGGACAGGGGCCTCCTCGGGGTCATTTTTCTGGGAGCCGGGCTCAGCCGGGCAGCCCGGGGGTGTCCTGACCCTGTCCCGGCCCCGGGGACAGCCCGGACTGCCAGGGCTGGGGAAAAGCCCGGGCGTGGGGGCACCAGCATCGCCCCCGGCTCAGGGCTTTGGCTGCTCTGCTGTGTTCATTTCTCTTTAGGAGCCGAATTCCTTTTGTGCCTCGTCTTGCCGAGCCTCGGTGGTGTGGCAGGGAGCTGCTGGAGCAGCCTGCGTGACGTGGGAGTTAAATATAGCCCGTCCTGCGCCGGCAGCCTTAAACACTCCTGCCAGTGATTTATTTAAACACTGATCAATTATACATTTCTTTAGTAATTCATGTGAAAATTATTTGAAGTCAACATCACATACCTCTCTCTGCGTGCTCTGTCGTGGTGAAAGCTCTGTCAGACACTTCCATCCACTCTTCCCTTTAGCTGCTTCCTGTGACTTTGGGTTACCTGCGGGTCGCAGAGGGGCGAGGGGGGCTCCTGCAGCAGGCTCACTCCCAGCTGCTGGTGTGGGAGCCCAGAGGGAGCCAACTCTGGCTTTGAGCAGCCGGGCTCTCCCTGCCTCTGGGAGCAGACTGCGCCTTCCCTCTGCCCGCGCTTCCCGGGACGCCCTGGCCAGCCCTGTCCGTGCCCCTGGCTGTGGGAGTGGGTGTGAGGATGCAGAGGGGCTGCTCCGGGGCACTGCAGGGCCTAGGTGCTCGTGCTCCCACTCTTCTGGCACCTTTGCAGGGCAGGGAACAAATACCCTTCACTGAGTTAGAGGGTGAGACTGGGGGCAGTCCAGCATGTCAGTGTTGTTCTTCTGTCCCCCCAAGATTGCCCTGAGAAGATACAGCTGTTTCACTTGTTGATTAGCAAAAACATTAGGAGACCTACTGTTTCAGGACATGAATAATTAATGTTTGTTCCTCATTAACTTCTTTGTGGCAGAGTCCTGTTAGATGCATTTAGATGTATTTCTAGAATTAGGAGCAAATACAACCAGATGCCTGGCAGCTGAGTGTTCTGTTCCACCCGAGGAAAGCACTGCCCCTTTGCTCCCATCCTCTCTGGCAGGAAGGGGAGAGTTTGTTCTGATCAAGGACTGATGCATCCTTTACTGCAACTTTCATTTCAGTGAATGATACAAGTAAAAAATTCTATAGTTCATGTGTACTACAAGTGATTAAAGGAAGCCCCTCCCAAGAGAGTGGCCACCTGTTTTCCTGGGATCTCAAAACAAAACCCTGCTTCCTGAAAAATTCAAAACTAAGTTGATAAGCTTTCCACCTGCTGCTGCTGGACAAGGCTGGTTATCCTGCCCCCGTCATCCAGCAGAGCAGAGCTGCAGCACAGCTTCAGCACTTCTTGTGCTGTAGTATGGCCACAATACTCTGCTTTGGGGTTTGGTCTGGGACTAACACCTACAAACACTTGCCGAGCCCCTGGAGCCACCTGTGCCAAGGACGTGCCTGAGAGCCCCTCTGCAGCTGGCAAAGCTCTGCCTGGGCTTCAGTTATAGAGGAAGAGAGAAAGCACTTCCTACCTAATCTGAAGCGATGCACAGACCCCAGATGCTTCCCCCTCCCTCTCCTCGGAAGGAAGTTCAGCACTGGCCCAAGGCTGAGTCCCTCCTGAGCTCTCTGGTGGGTTTGTGCAGGGTGGCCCTCGCTGTGCAGACCTGCAGGTGCTCCCTGTCTGCAGAGGAAGCCCATCCTTGCTGTGATGCCACTGGCAGCTGTTCTCTTTGAAACACTTTCCATCCCATCCCCACCTGTGTTAAAAACTCCCCGGAGTGATGGGGGTCCCGCCCTGGTCCCTCCCTTTAACCCTCCAAGTTCTTCTGCAGAACTCCCTTTCAGGCCCCATGGTACCACGCAAGGCACAGCCCGACCTCGAGCTGCTGTCCCTGAGCCATGCTTCCAGACCTGCAGTGGAACAGGCTCCACAAAAGCAAGAGCTCTGGAGGACACTGGAGACCCAGAGGAAGCATCAGTACCAGACTCTTTCCTTTGGAAGCCTTACACTGCCTCAGTGACAGACAGCTCCTGTAACTTAGCAACTTTTTTTGTGCTCTGCTAAGGTGGGTTCTTCAATCTCCTTAATGAATAAGAGAATCAGGCCAGGTAATTGATGCTTGGCCATTTAGCTGATGAATAATTGACTGGGTAACTCGAGATATTTCCTCGATCAGATTGTGCAGTGGAACAGCCATATCATCCGGGGTGCAGCATGGCTCACAACTTAGGGGCACTGGAAATGTGCTGTGCAAGCTCAGGTCTAGAGGAACCTTCCAGAGTCAGCTCTAGTCCTCTTCCTCCTCATGGGCCAGGCCCATGAGCTCAAGCAGTGGGCCCATGGAACCTCCTGAGGTCCAGCAAAGCCTGGTGATGATCCCTTCTAACACAAACCGTCCCCTGATTCTGTGATTTTGGTAACTGGCTGCATTGTCGCAACAGAAATTATCACATAAATCTTGACGCAGGTCTGGAAGCTGGGTTTCTTTTCCAGATCCGCAGTGAGACAAACACAAGGGCACAGCAATGAGACTTGGCCAGGCCTCGAGGTGAGCTGGGGAGGGGAGCAAAGCCTCCAGAGCAGGAGCAGCAGGGGTAAGGTGCAGGGAGGTGTCCCTGTGTGAGCTGTGTGTGCTTTAGCTGCCCCACAGGCAAACCCTGCAGCAGCCTCCTCCAGAGGAACTGGGCATGTGGTTGTTCTGAACAGCAGCTGAAGAACATTTAAAGAGACGACTTTTGCCAGCTTTGTGACTGTAACACACAGTGCTGTGCCCAGCCCACAGCAGAGAGGGTACCAGCATGAATTGGGGATTAAATAACTCATGGTTTTATTTCAAACTTCCCAGGAAACTTTCACAGGACATCAGTCCTGTGTCAGCATGTAATGCGTATTTTTTTAAACTAAATGGAGTTCACACAATGAAACCTAGAGTCTATTGGCACCACTCTGTGATGAGCTTTGAATTAAGATCTAAATAAGAACAGAATATTTTGATGTATTAGGAAAATCAATAACAATCCATGAACTGTGACAAAGGATAAAATAGCACATGCTTTTAATCTGACTTTTGCCTTCAGATTTCCAATGAGCCACCAGCAATGTTTCATCAGGGTATGGGTTTGGGTTTTTTCTTCCAGAAATGCCATTAATTATTTACCAGTAAGTGAATGATCTCTGAAATCTATTGCAGTGACACCTCTGAGTCTGCAGACAGTTTCTGATGGCAAACCATCTGGGCTCCTTTAACTCGTTATTGTTTATCCTTTGGACTCCTCTCCCCTGGCTGTAAGGTGTAACGGCAGCAGACAGGGCCAGGAGCATCAATATTTTACAGCATTAATTAAGGGGATCTCAGCAGCTGCATTGCCCAGCCCGGCTGCCAGTGGGAGGGGAGGGGAAGGCCGGAGAGGTGTCCGGGGTGGGCTGGGAGAGGGACCCCTAAGCTGTGAAGCAGCCCCGAGCCCAGCGTGGCAGTCCCGCGGGTGATGCAGTGAACGTTTGTGCAGACCGGCAGGAGGAGCGTGCGGGGCCCCCGGCAGGTTCTCCTCACTTGGGAGAGAATGAAGCAACAGCAGAGACACGGAAAAAGCTGCCAATTGTGCGAGCACCCTCGGAGCCGGGCCCAGGGAGTCGGACTCTGACGAGCAGGCGCTAGTCGGGTTCTGCATCCACCCTTCACATCTCCTCGTTTACTGGTGTTAACAGACAGCGCTAAATAAAGGGAGGGTTAAAACCAAAACAAAACAAAGGCCTGAAATTTATCCCTCTATTAATTACTTCCAGCAAGCAGGGCCGCCTTTAAAGCGGTGCCACTTCAGATAAAACTTTCATGCAGCTATTTAGGGCCTCTGAAATATAAATGATTTCCTTTAAATGTTTTATCATAAATCAGGGCAGGCAGCTTCGCCACGACGCGCCGGTTCCCCATGGTAGGAGGGAGCTGCTCGCCCGGCCCGGCCCGGCGGCGGACCCCGGGCGGGGCGGGAGCGGGGCCGGGGCGGGGCGGAACGGTTCGGAACGGTTCGGAACGGTTCGGGAGCGGGGAGGGCCGGGGCGGGCGGAGCAGGCCGGCCCCGCTGCCGGCGCTGTCCGCGGTGCTGCGCCCCTCGCTCCGTCCGCCGAGCCGCTCCCGCCCGGCCGGGCCGGCCCGCGGTCAGAGCCGCTTCCAGCCCGAGCCGGTCCTTGATCCTTGATCTTGGCCCGGGGCGTGTTTCCCAAAGGAACCCGTTTCACCACAGCAGGACCGTTTCTTTTCTCTGCCCACGATCAGTCAGTACGTTTGTCAGAAACCAGACAGCAGCTCCTTCGGCTCTTGGTCCGTATTTACCGAGGCTTATGACACTTGGAAACCTTAAATCTCGGACTAGGTTTTATTTTTGCTTAAGAACTTCGGATTTTGCAAAATATGTGCATCTCTAGTGCCTCAAAGTGCAGTAATGTCTGAAGACGTGTGAAGATTGGGAGAGCAAAAATGGAAGGGCCGCTCAGTAATAGAGCAATGCCAACTTCAGAGCCGCTCCCCGGGGGTGGCTGTGTGGACGACGGCCCCTCTGCTCCAAACGTCAGCCCGCGGGTTTTGCCCACGGAGAACCGCCCGCTCCTCCCCTCTCCCCGCGGGACCTGCAGCCGAGGGAAGAGCGGGGCTCGAGCGGGAGCGGCCCGGGGGCCGCGAGTCGCTGCCGGCATTCGGACCCCGCCACGGCGCGTCCGAGCCCGGGCGGGGGCTGAGGGCGGCGGGGCGGGCCCGGAGGGTCTCGCCGGGGCACCGGGGGTCTCGCCGCCCGTGCCCTGCCCGTCCTGCGGGCGCATCACGCGTGCGCGGCCCGTGCGGGCGGGCAGCGTGTAAGATGAGTGCGGGAGCGCGGCGGGGGCGGGCGCCGGCGGAGCTCTGCCACCGAACACCGCCAGCTCGGGCAGTGCCGCGGGCAGACGCAGCCCCGCGCCCATGCCCGGGGCCTCCCGCCCGCGGGCCGCGCCGAGATGATGGCCATGGACGCCAAGCAGCCCTTCGCCCTGCCCGCCGCCCTCCAGGAGCCCAAGTTCCCCAGCCTGCACGCCGGCAGCGACGCGATGCGCAGAGTTTGCCTCCCGGCCCCGCAGGTACGTGGATGCAGCGCAAGTACCTCTCCGAGCCACATTTTCTGACAGGCACCGGGTTAATGTTTTTTTCATGTCGACAGCCCCGTCGCGCGTCGCGGCTCCGCGCCCCCCCGTGCCCGCCCCTGATCCGCTCCATGCGGAGCGGGGCCGCTGTCTTCCTATTAATTTTTATGACCTGAGCTCCGGGGAGGACCCGCGGTGCCGGGGCCGGTTTTTCAGGCGGAGATGACAGAATTCCCCACTGACCTCGCCATGCGTGCTCTTGCTCGCAGCTGCAGGGCAATATATTTGGGAGCTTCGATGAGAGCCTGCTGGCCCGCGCCGAGGCGCTGGCGGCCGCGGACATCGCCCCCCACGCCAAGGGCCACCACCTCCACCCGCACTTCAAGCCGGACGCCGCCTTCCACGCCATGAGCGGCGTGCCCTGCGCCGCCGCCGCCCTCCCGCACCCCGCCGCCCTCGCCGCCCATCCGCACCCGCTCCCGCACCCGGCGCTGGACGGCGGCGACCTGCTGGAGCACCTCTCGCCGTCGCTGGCCGTGGCGGGGCTGGCCGAGCCCCCCGCGCTGCCCGCCCCGCTGCCGCCGCCGCCGCTGCCCGCCGCCGCCGCGGGACCCCTGCCCGTGCCCGTGGGCGCCCCGGGGGCTCCCGCGCCCGCCGCGGACCCGCGGGAGCTGGAGGCGTTCGCCGAGCGGTTCAAGCAGCGCCGGGTGCGGCTGGGGGTGACCCAGGCCGACGTGGGGGCGGCGCTGGCGGCGCTGAAGCTGCCGGGCGTGGGCTCGCTCAGCCAGAGCACGATCTGCCGCTTCGAGTCGCTGACGCTGTCGCACAACAACATGACGGCGCTGCGGCCGGTGCTCCAGGCCTGGCTGGAGGGCGCCGAGGCCGCCCGGCGCGCCCGCCCCGCCGGCCCCGACCCGCCGCCCGGCGCCGAGCGCAAGCGCCGGCGGACCTCGATCGCCGCGCCCGAGCGGCGCTCGCTGGAGGCGTACTTCGCGCTGCAGCCTCGGCCCTCGGCCGAGAAGATCGCGGCCATCGCCGAGAAGCTGGACCTCAAGAAGAACGTGGTGCGCGTCTGGTTCTGCAACCAGCGCCAGAAGCAGAAGCGCATGAAGTACTCGGCGGTGCACTGACGGCGCGGCCCCGTAGACCCTGGGACAGGACGGGACGGGACGGGACGGGACGGGACGGGACGGGACGGACCGCCCTGAGCGCCCCCCGCCCCGCCCCGGCCCACCCCGGCCCGCCGAGCCAGCCCGGGACAGAAAGCCGGCGGGGCGCGGAGCCGGGGCGCGGAGCCGGGGCGCGGAGCCGGGGCGCGGAGCCGGGGCGCGGAGCCGCGGCGCGGAGCGGCGCCACCGCAATTCCGCGGTCCCCGAGCTGCGCTGGCGGCGGACGAGGCCGCCGGGGCGCGCCCCGGGCAGAGCCGCTCCCGCTGCGCCCCGCCGTCCCACCCCGCCCCGCTCCCTAATAAAGCTTTATTTTTCAACCCGCTGCGACGTGTCGTTCCTCGCCGTCCCGTGCCGCAGCGCCGACGGGAATACCCGAAATAACCTGCAAGAGCAATCGCACCCTCAATAAACGCCCCTCAGCGCGGCGACGCCCCGGGACACAGGACCGGGCTTCGCCCCGCCGGGCCCCGCGCCGCCACCGGCCCCGGGGAAACGGAAACAGCCCTCCACCAAGTCCGATGCCGGGTTCGTTTCTGAAGGTGTTCAGGACGGGGAAAGGGCTTTTATTTGCGATTCCCAGAAGCACCTTAACGATTAAAGATTAATGTTCGAAGCGTGAGCCTCTTCTGGATATTCCACTTTAGCATTTCAATGAGTGACAAACATCGAACTTGAGAACTTGGTCTCATCCTCCTCCCCCGTCAGGAAACGATCTCACGAATTCACCTTTTCCTTGAGGGTAACTCTTCCTCGAACCGCGTTTTCCCAACCATCATCAGTGATTTTCCCCCAGTCAAATGTCCTTTAACAAAAAAAATGCCCTTATGCCATTATATTATATTGTGGGCTCTGAAAATTTAGAATAAAGGCGACGCAACAATAATTGCCTTCCGCACTCTAAAGAAGGCAACTCCGACGGCATCTTCCCCCGCAGCTGCGGGCTCCAGGCCCGTGTTTTTACAGGTAGGATGTGCCTTTATCTCTTCCCTCGTTCTCTGGGAGCTGCCCCCGCCTCGCCCCGGGCTGGCCCCGCGGCCGGGTGCCGGAGGAGCGGGCACGGCCGCTCTGGACCGGGGATCGGCGGCGGGAGCGGGCGCGGGGCCGGGAGCCTTTCCTGGCGCGGGAATGGAGATCCAGCCCAGATCCCAGGCGGTGCCACTGCCGCGGGGCACCGCAGCCTCACGTCTTTGTGTTCAGCAGAAATAACCGCTAGCGCTGCCCTCCGTCCTCCCCGGCTCGGGTTAAGCCCAGTCTGAGCCGGGCCCTCGCTCGGACCGGCAGTGCAGGACACCCTCACGGCTCCACGGCCACCACCTCTGTCCCTGCACACCCGCAGAAGGGAGATCGGATCGGGCTTGTTCCTACAACGGCAACGGGATCACGGCTGTTTCTCCTGTGGCTGTTCTTGTGTTGCCTATCTTTGCAGGTTTGGAGGTTTCCGCGTTTGTCCCTTTTGCGCAGCTCTGGATAGTGCCTTAAAGAAGTAAAACAAATCCTAAACGAACTTTCCCAAACCCGCAGCTACTGTCCCACAGAGCAGCTCCTCTGAGCTCCTCCTCACCTCCAACAGGTTCACCAGGGACACCTTAAGCCCCTTGACCTTTTGGCTCACCCTCCCTCCCTCCCGGCTCCTTTTGTCCCGGCAGCGCTCCGGGCGGGGGGCTCTGCCCAGGTTTCACATACAGGACCTGATCGCTTCGTTTGAGATTTACTTTGGAGATCAGGTATGTCCTGGTTGGTCATCACGGGTGCCTTAGTCTGCCACTGGGGTTGGCTCGCAAAGCTCAGGTGCTCTGGGGTAAAGCCACTGTGATACGGGAAGCTCATCTCGTCTTCCTGGAGCGGGGGATGAATTTCTCTCAGCCTCGGCGGAAGAGTTCGGAACCGATATTTAATGCTGAAGAAGCACAAAGAAGCTGCCCACGTTTTCCCTCAGGATAACGAGCAGTGCCCCGGAGCCTGTAAGCATCGCCAGCAGGCGATGGGAGGCAGGACAGAGTCAGCGCTTGGAATTCCGCGTTTGTGAGGAGCTGCCACCACATCACAGCCCCCCACTCTCTGCTGCCTCATCTGTCTCTCCAGGTGTCTGGGGATCAGGACTCACAATTTCCTTGGAGGGCTAGGGCTCCTTGTCCTGGGCAGTAGGTCTGTGGGATCCACCTGGGACACTCGATTCTTCAAAACACACCCCATGCACCATTTTACCATCTCCCACAGGTAAAATGAAAAATGCAAGTGAAATTTGCTGAGATAGGGAATTCCCTTTCAGTGACAGCTCAGATAAAGGGGAAATGGAAACCTGCTGAAATAGGAAATACCCAGTACACGTGTGAGAGACTCAGCAGGCAAACTCCCTGTCTATGGTTTCTGAACCACTAACGATTGATTTATTATTTTTTCCCCATTCCACCCTTGTTCCTTAATATCCTGCTCTCTGTCTCCCGGGACCTGTGCACAGGAGATGAAAGCACAGAAAACCAAACAAGCCATTGGCACTGCTCACTCAATTGATTTTTACACAAAATTTGCCTTCATGCACAAAGGATGGAAAAATGATCCCATTAATAATGAATAACAAAAACAAATGCAGGGAGGAAATCAATAGCAGCACATCTGATAACACAAGGGGGCTGGGGGGAGGTCCTAGATGTACAAAAGCATGTGTGAGGAGGAGGGAGAAGAGAGGAGAGAAGGCTCAGGGGCTTGGGGGGTTCGGGAGCAAGGCAGCAGGTGCTGTGGTGCAGGTGGAATAGCGGATGGCCTGGCAGGAGCACGTGTGTGTGTGTGTGTGTGTGTGTGTGTGTGTGTGTGTGCGCACGTGTGCATGCGTGTGAGTGGGTGTGTGCATGTCCTCATCAGGGCAGGGTCCAGCCACCCATGTCCTGCAGGCTGTCCACGTCCTGTGGGAGCAGCAGGATCTGCTGAGGCTCCTGGCTTGCCGTAGAGCCGAGCCCATGCTCATGATGGCACTAGAAGGTCCAAGGAGTAGCCACTGGCAAGGAGAGCTGGGGCTGGAGCTGCTTTCCCAGAGAAAACTGGATTTCAGCTGCAAAATTCCAAACTTCCCATCCCCTTTTCCTTCCCATGTTCTGCCCTCAGTGTTTCCCTTCTCCTGAGTTTTCAAGGACATCTGTCCTCCAAGGAGGCACATTCATTTTCAGATGAAAAATGTTCCTAGGACAGTGGATTCTGCTGCTGCCCAGGATTTGCTCCAGGCCCTGGGCTGGGAACCGTGGTCCCCACAGTCTGCAGCTGGGGGAGCTGGGACTCCGGGATAAGAGACTGCCAGGGTGCAGGGGCCAGAGCACCAGGACCAGCCCTGGCACTGCCTGCCCGCAGCAGCATTGCCTGACCCCAGTGTGAGTCATTATTTGTGAGTGTTGGAGGAGGGAGACCTCTGTCCATTTACTCTGGACTGTCAACAGCTGAGAGGGCAACCAAGGCACCACTTTCCATCCGAGCTCAGCATTCAGAGCTCAGTGAGGGAAGTGAATAACTCAGACCCTGTTTAGGGTGGAGAGGTTTTTGGTTTCAGTGGAATGATCTTGGTCCTGTTCCCCATATCCTTGTGCTTGGAGTGGATGCTCCTGCCAGGCAGATGAGAAGAACTCCTCATTCCAGGAACAAAAGGAGCAGGGAGCGGGTGGGCAGGTGAATCATATCACCAGCATTTACTTGCTTTTAGACTTGCATGAAGTGGAGAGAGATGCAGGGCAGAGGGACAGGCAGGGAAACTTGGGTTTCCCTCCTCCAGAGGCTGTGTGTCTAACAATATTTGTTGTCTTACCAGGGCCCTTGGTCATCCCAGGAGAGCCTGACACCAGATCCCAAGGCCCTGGGGATGTCGCTGGGGGCAGGGTCTGTGGCATGGGGAACAAATCCTCCCCAGGTGCCCACCTGGCAGGGCCAAGGGGCAGCACATGGGCTGCTGCAGGGAGATGTACCATCCAGGCTCCACCAAGAGCCACAACTCTGCCAAATACTGCAATCCACACCACAGAAACATACAGGGGGTCAGAGGATAAACACACCAAAAATCGGGCATTATCTGGGGAGAGGGATTGCATTTTCAAGGCGTCTGTGTGATGCAAAGCTAAGGAAGGTTCAGCTGGGCATCCTGTGCTCACCCTTATTTGCCAGAGCCTCGAGTACTGTGTGCAGCATCTCCAGATCTCTCACAGCCTTCCACAACTTCCTCAGCCCCCCACAGCCTTCCGTGATCCCCCGCAGCTCCCCACACCTGACAGTCTCTGCCAGCAGGAACAAAACACACTGAGATCTGAGTCGGAGATGTGGTTAAAGTTTGATACCTCGGTTGCTTCAGAATATGTCTGGTTTTTCCCAAATGCCAAAACAGATTAGTCTGCAGCTGCCATCACATCATGGCCTGAGTGAGGATCTCTGCGAGGAAAACCAGCACAGGTCAAGGATCCGCCTCCAGGTTCCGCAGTGAGAGCAGGTAACAGCCTCTGGAAAACTTCTGAACCAGGGCTGGTTTTACACCCTGGGATTCCCCAGGCAATACCCACGGCTCTGGGCACTCACGAGAGCCTGGGACACGCAGGCACATTCTGGTGAGGCTGAGGAGTGACCTCTGGGGATGTTTAGGGATGGGATTTCTGAGCAGGCAGCAAGGGTAGGTCCCTTGGTTGGAAAAGGATCGAAATCCTGAAGCAATTTCAGATAAGGTGGAGCTTGAGAGAGAGCCGGGGCTGGCTCCAAGGGGGCACCAGAGGATGGTTTGGCCAAGTTCTGATGCTGCCAACATCAAAATCCAAAATAACTCATCTAAAAACACAAGGAAATGTTTAGGAGCAATTTTAATGATCCTTTCAATGTTAAACTTTTCAAAGACAGATTTTGTGCTTTTTCCCAGTAGTTTCTTTAGCAGGGGTTGAGGGAGGGGCACTGAAGGAACCTAACATATTTTGGATAGAGCAAATGTTTTCCTTGTGGGAAACACAAATGTTTCCTCCATTAATGAGGAAACCTGAAGCACTGTAAATTTGGGGTCAGCCCAGGCAAAAGCCGCTGGAGGAGCGGCACGGCGGCGGCGCATGCAGCCTGTCCCCTGCCAACGGGGCATGTGTGCCAGTCATGTAGTGTTAGTGGCTCCATGTTGCAGTCAGGTTGGACGCCACGTGCAGGCACGTTAACATGGAAAACACATTAGCCCCCGCCGCGGAAACCTGAGCAAATTGGCCATGAGATGATGCGACCTGGGATTTCACACCGACGCCGTTCCTGAGACAGGACAGCAGAGCTGGGGCCCGAGGAGTGGCCTGGCTCCAGCCCACCGCAGTGCCAGGCAGCCGAAGGAGCGCTGGATCAGAGTGGCCCCCGGGAACGGCAGGGATCCGTGCTGCCCCGGGAACGGCAGGGATCCGTGCAGCCCCCGGGAACGGCAGGGATCCGTGCTGCCCCGGGAACGGCAGGGATCCGTGCTGCCCCGGGAACGGCAGGGATCCGTGCTGCCCCGGGAACGGCACAGACCCGTGCTGCCCCGGGAACGGCAGGGATCCGTGCTGCCCCGGGAACGGCAGGGATCCGTGCTGCCCCGGGAACGGCAGGGATCCGTGCAGCCCCCGGGAACGGCAGGGATCCGTGCTGCCCCGGGAACGGCAGGGATCCGTCACCTGCCACGGCCCCCGCCGCCGTGCCAGGCCCCCGGGCCGCCGCGGGAGCGGAGAGCGCGCCTGGCCCGCTCGGAGGCGGCTTCTGCCCCAAACCCTGATGAAACATTAACCGCGAGCCGGAGCGCCCGGTCTCCCGGTTTGGAGCCGCATTTGAGGCGCTCCGGGGAGGATCTCGCACAGGGCCAGCGCGAACCCCGCGCGTCCCGCGGGGAGGGGACACGGGGCCTCGGCTGTTCCCTCGGTGTCCCCTCGGTGTCCCCTCGGTGTCCCCTCGGCTGTCCCCTCGGCTGTCCCCTCGGTGTCCCCTCGGTGTCCCCTCGGCTGTCCCCTCGGCTGTCCCCTCGGTGTCCCCTCGGTGTCCCCTCGGTGTCCCCTCGGCTGTCCCCTCGGTGTCCCCTCGGTGTCCCCCCGGTGTCCCCTCGGCTGTCCCCTCGGTGTCCCCTCGGTGTCCCCTCGGTGTCCCCTCGGTGTCCCCTCGGCTGTCCCCTCGGTGTCCCCTCGGTGTCCCCTCGGCTGCGCCCCAGCCCCGGGGCGCGGAGCCCCGGCAGCCCGAGGGGAAGCCCGCGGCAGTACGGGCTGGAGGAGGGCGCTGGACCAGAACCCGCGGTCAGGAGCCGGAGAAGAGCCTCGCATGAGAAGGGGAGCGAGCAAGCCCGCGGGAAGGCCCCGCCTGCCCCGGCCCCGGCCGGGAGCCCCAGCCGCGGCACCGAGCTGCCCGGCTCCGCCGCGGGACCGAGCTGCCCGGCTCTGCCGCGGGACCCGGCTCCAGCCCGTCCCGCAGCCCGTTCCCGGCACCGCCGCACGGCAGCGCGTCCCGTGGCCCGTCCCCGGGCCGGCGTGGGGCCGGCACAGCCGCGGCAGCGGCGCGGAGACAACGGGAGAGCCGCAGCAGCGAGGCACATCAATATTTCATAAAATGCCAGCAGCAACAGAGAGAGAGAGAGGGACCGGGAGCAGAGCAGAATATCACACAGCTTTTTAGTGGTCTTTTTCTATTAGTGTCAGCTCTGCGGCTGGCTCCAGGCAGGAGAACTTTCCCTGGATGCTCCCAGAATTTCGGGGTGCGGCCAAGCAACCTCCTGGCCAGGGCCAGCTGCCAGCCCCGCGGTACCTGATGCAGTCACAGCACTCTGCTGCTTTCAGAAGACTCGCAGGGCCAGTGGCACTGTCCCCGCAGGCCAAGGAGCTGCAGAGGTGATGTGCTGCAGGCAGCCGGGCCGGGCTCTGCTCTGCTGGGCTCTTTGCAGCCATCACCTCCAGTGAGCTCCTTTGGGCTAACCCCTGCCCTGCCTGACACGGGGCACCTCTCAGACCCCCCGGCCATCTGCTGCTCTTACCATGGCTGAGCCTGCACCCCTTTTTCCCTGTAGGAGGGAATCTGCAGGCTCCATGTGTAGAGGAAAAAATGGGATGTTTTCATGTAACTACAGGGAAAGCCTGGGACCAGACTGGGGAGCTCCGTGCCCAGAGTCTGGGTGCAGCACACCGAGCCGTGCTGCGCCATGCCCACACACAGGAGGTGCCCTGTTAAATTTCAGTAATGCCCAGTCCCACTTGCTCCCCACAATGCCCAGATGCCCAGATGCCCCACGAGGCCTTAGAACTCGCCAGCCCAGCTCCAAGGCTAAGCAGGGGCACAGCAGCCATGGCCCCCAGGGCCCCCATGGCTGGAGGGGATGGGGGTCTCCCCATGGCCTCAGCCCCAGCTCCAGCAGTGATCCGTGAGGCTGGGAAAGCGGGGCACCTCGGTGCCAGCAGGAGCCTCCCCCCACTGCCACCCTCCAGCATGGCATCTGGGGCTCTCCCTGGCAGATGCTGGCACCGCAGCAGCCCAGAGGCCCTGCAGACAGCTCAGGGCAAAATTTTTATTTGTCATCACACTTCAACCTGAAATCTGAAGAAATGAAAAAAGAATGGCAGGATGTTGGCGTCTCTGAGATGACACAACCCCATGGCTGCTGCAGCTCCGCGGCAGGGGCCAGTCCCAGCAGTGGGAGCCCAGAGCAGCTCAGGGGCTGCCACACTGCACCAGGAGCCTTGCTGCTGAAACCAGCTCAGGGACAGAGCTGCAACCGGGATGAAGAAGGCCACTCACCCTGGACCAAGAAAACACAAGAACATGGGCAGGTCTGAGGGGAACATCCACACTGTGGGGCTTCAGGATTCCTTCTGGCAGAGAACTCAGACTGTCATAAACAGCCTTTCAAAAACTACAGAGATCCAAATACTTGAGGAGGTCCCCAGTTGAAAACCTCCCTGGGAACAATTTCTGGGGCAAGAGCAGCAGCACTGGCAGCAGCAGAGCAGCTCTGTGCTGGTATCTGGCACAGCCAGCAGCTTTCCAGCCAGGGAACAACGGCTCTGGGAAGGGTTGGCAGCAGAGACAGGGGACCAGGGCTGCAGTGGGGGTTCCAGCTGCAGACTTTTCTGGGAAACCTGGATCCCCAGTGCACCCACAGCCATTCCATTTGCAGAATTCCATCAGCAGATCCACTAGCTCTGCAACGGGTGTGGGTGTGGGATTCCCCCAGAGAGATTTCCCCTGGCTCCAGGGCTTGCCACAGCCCCATTCCCCAAGGAGCACGGTCAGCAATGCCCTCCCAGCCCCAGGAACAGTCCCACGGCTTCCTGAGGGGATGAACAGAGCCTGCTGCTCAGTCCCCTGGCACCTGCACCCCCAGAGCCCACGGGAGTTAGGGAGAGTGTCCAGGCAAGCAGCCAGTCAAGCCTTTGGGATCCTTGGTTTCAGTGAAATCCAGGGAAGTGTGTATCAATCACAGTAAATTGTACTGCTGCCAAGAGCCACGTCCTGCAGCACAGGGAGCTGCCAGCAGATTTGTCAAAATGCCTCGTGTTTTGCAGCTCACTGCTAACCAACTGCCCCTGAAGGAGCTGCACGCTGAGAATTCCTGACTGGAATGTTCTGAGAACACAGAGATGAGGGAGCTAGGGTACAGCAGCAGCTCCAGCCCCCCTGAACCTGGGAGAAGGCCCTGCAGCTGCTCCCGCCCGCTTGACATCAATAAAACATGGAGACAACCGGGGAACAGGGAGATAAAAAGAGGATGAAAGACGCGTGGAAGACAGGCAGCTGCACTGTGTGTGGAGGATTTGAGCACTCGTGGGCAAAGCAGTTTTAATGTGTGGCACAGAAGTGCTGGTGAGGAGAGCAGAGGCACTGTGCAGGGCCCGGCCTGGGCACCGGGCAGACACACGGGCAGGCTCCGGGGAGCCCAGCACCCCCGGCCCATCCCAGACCTCACAGCGGCAGCAAAATCCAGCAAACCCCGAGAATACAGACCCCGCAGCGACACCGGGGTGGGTGAGTCTCCGTGGCTCAGCACCCCCAAAAGGCCCCCGAGGAATTCCCTATTGTCGATCTAAGAGAAGACAGATCTTCCTATTGAGAGTAGGAATGGGACATGTGGGATCGCGAAAGCAGCTGCACGTCCCGGGAACACGTTCCTGGCGGCTCCTGCGCACCGAGCGCTGCAGCCGCCGGTGCTGCCCAGCAGCGCTGGATGTCCCCCAAACGCTCCCGGGGCTGGCAGTGCCCACCCGGGGCTGGCAGTGCCCACCCGGAGCTGGAGCCCCCGGTTCTCCCCCGGTTTCCCGTTCCCCCAGACCCCCCCGGTTCCCCGGACCCCTCCCGCTCCCCCGGTTTCCCGGACCTCTCCCGTTCCCCCGGTTCCCCCCTGGTTCCCCAGACCCTCCCCCGGTTCCCCGGACCCCTCCCGCTCCCCCGGTTCCCCCCCGGTTCCCCGGACCCCTCCCGCTCCCCCGGTTCCCCCCCGGTTCCCCGGACCCCCCCCCCGGTTCCCCGGACCCCTCCCGCTCCCCCCCGTTCCCCGGCGCCCCCGCGCACACAGCGCCCCCTGGCGGCCGCCGCGCTCCCCCCGCCGGGATCGCTCATTGGCTGAGCGCCCCGTGACGTCACGGGACGGGACATTCCCTGTGTGGTCTGGGGCTGCGGGCGCTGATTGGCGCATGTGGTTCCGCCCGCTGATTGGACGCTGCTCTTCCCCTTCCCCCTGCGGCGCGAGTCACTTCCGCTCCCCTCCCCGGGCCGCGCCTCACGTGACCGCAGGCGCGAGCGGCATGGCCAATGGCGGCGCGCCCGGCTCCCCCCATTCAGAGCCGGCGGGCGCGGCGGCCAATGGCGGGGCGGGCTGGGCCCCGCGCGCGCTGACGGGAGGGCCGGACGGCCAATGGCGGAGCGGGCTGGGCCCCGAGCGCGCTGACGGGCAGGCCCGACGGCCAATGGGGCGCGGCGGGGCCCGCGGGGGGGTGGGGCGGCTGCGCGCGACGGCGGCGGCCATGGCGGAGCGGGGCGGCGGCGGCGACGGGGAGGCGGCGGCGGCGGGCGAGCGCTTCGGCACCGACCTCCGGTACGGCGGCCGGGCCGGGCCGGGCCGAGACCGGCGTGCCCGGCGGGGCCGGGGCTGGCGGGGCGGGCCGGGGCGGCTCTCCCGCCCGCATTCCCGCCCCGCGTGCGACGGGACGGGCCCTGTTCCCGCTCACCGGCCGGGGCCGCTCCCGGGCGTGGGGCCGGGCGGCGGCGGCTCCGCTCCGGGTGCGGACAGGCCGCATCTGGTGTCGTCCCCCGCCTGGGCCCCCACTGGCCCGTTGTGTGGCCCTACGCTCGGGGCTGGTAAAGCCGTGTCCCGGAGCCGCAGGGCAGCGTGCGCCGCTCCGGACGGCGGCGGGTTCTGAGAGCCCGTGCGGAGCGCCGGCCGGCTCAGCGCGAGACCGCGGCGCTCGGGCCGGGCCTGCCGGGGTCCGGCCCTGCCCCGGACACGGCCCTGCCCCGGGTCCGGCCCTGCCCCGGGTCCGGCCCTGCCCCGGTCCGTCTTCCCGGCACACAGAGCCCCTGGCAGCCCCGGCGCTGCAGAGCCGGCACTCCGGGCACGGCCGGCCGCAGGGCCCGGACGCAGTTGCAGGCAGCAGCCCGAGCTCCAGGTCGTGCTCAGGAGCTCTGGCAGATAAGGAAGGATGCGCTTCCCAGTGGCTGCCTACCCCATCCCAGCTCTGCTGTCCTTACTGTTGGTGTAGTGTCTGTTGGTTCTCTAAGAAAGGAAATCTGCTTGAAATTGTATTGTTGTTATCTGCTTGGCCATTTGCACGAGGCGAAATTCACACTTGAGCACTGATAACCTCTAATTGTGTGGCAGAAGTACATGTTGAAGTAGTCACACATTTGGTTTCACCCGCTCAAACGTGACCCGTTTGGCTCCCGCTGTCGGTGTCTCGGTTTCCCCGGATCCTGCCGCAGCTGGTCCCCGTGCAGCCGCGGCCGGCAGTGACCCGTGTTCCTGTGCCTCTCTCCGCAGGATGGCTCAGCAGCAGGCGCTGCGGTTCCGTGGCCCCGCGCCGCCCCCCAGCGCGGTGCTGCGCGGCCCCCCGCCCCTCCTGCGGCCGCCCCCGCCCTTCGGGATGATGCGGGGCCCTCCTCCGCCCCCCCGGCCCCCCTTCGGCCGACCCCCCTTCGACCCCAGCATGCCCCCGATGCCGCCGCCGGGGGGGATCCCCCCGCCCATGGGGCCTCCGCACCTGCAGGTAAGGCGTTCTCCGGAGTTGGTTAGGTGGCATTCAGGGGGTTTCGTTTGCTTTCACACATGGAGGTGTCCACCTCTGGGCTCCTCGAGTTCAGGAAGGACGTGGAGGTCTGGAGCGTGTCCAGAGAACCGCAGTAGAGCTGGTGGAGAGTCTAGAGTACAAGTCTAGGGCAGCTGAGGGGCAGCTGAGGCATCTTGCAGGGCTCAGCATGGACAAAAGGAGGCTCAGGGTGGTGCTGGAGTCCCCTTCCCTGGAGGTCTCCAGGGAACAATGGGATGTGGCACTCGGTGCTCTAGGCCGGGTGACAAGGTGCGGATGGGGCACAGGTTGGACTCGATGGGCTGGGAGGTCTTTTCCAATGTAACTCGTCTGTGATTGTGTGGAGATAGTGTGAGAATGGACACTGAAGTGGGTGAAGGAACAGGAAGGCAGGATGAGAGCACAGTGTTCAGGTGAGGTGTTACACCCCTCTGCATACCTGTGCTGTGCAAATACAGTTTTTGCTCAGCTCCTCTGCTGCTAAACTGATGGATGGTTTAAGGTCTTGTGTTTGATTTTCTAAGGCCTGAGTTTGCAAGGGACAGCACCTTTGTGAATGAGAAAGGGATTCTGTTATTTAATAGCTTTGTGGGGGTGCCTTCCCATTAAGGCAGTATCAGTGCCGTGTGGGCCGTGGGTATGCTGAGGAGCTGAATGGCACCACGTGCCATTGTGGATTAAATCCACTATTTGTAATTACAGTTTGAAGAACCAACCAGAGTTACTTTGGATGCCAGGCCTGGCTGTGGGTGTCTCCTGTGTTTGGTTTCCATGCAGGGAGTGCTGCTGCTCCCAGGTGTCACAC